>NC_051316.1:20092759-20730576 GCF_015220235.1 Choloepus didactylus
ACCAAAGACCCCACAGATATTATAAGATGATAAGAAATCTTATGAATAAATATGGTACCATAAATCCAACAACTTAGAAAACATGAACAAATTCCTTGAAAATCACAATCATCAAAACTGGTACAAATAGAAATACAAAATCAGAATAGGTCTAAATCTCTTAAGGAAGTTTAAGTTGTAATCAAAAACCTTCCCATAATTAAAACTCTAGGTCCAGGTGATATAATCGTTTAAGGAAGAAACATCAACAATTATAAACAAACTCTTTCAGAAAATAAAGGAGTCGGAGATTATTTCTAATTCATTTTTTTGAGGTCAGCGTAACCCTGATGCAAATATCCAACAGGAACAGCACAGCAACATTAAAGATGAATATGCCCCATGATCAAAGAAGCACGATGCTCTATAAAATATTAGCAAACTGAATCTGGCAAAATAAAAACAGGTAATAAAAAAGTGCATAAAAGACCAACTGGGTTTAATCTCAGGAATACAAAGTCACTTCAACATTCAAAAATCAAATCACTGAAAACACAGAAACAAAGAAAGAAACCATATAATTATGTCAGTTGATACAGAAAAAGTAGTTGACAAAAGCCAGCACTCATACATTATGAAAACTCTCAGTAAAAAAAAAAAAGAACTTTCTCAATTTAATAAAGTGCATCTATGAGAAGCCTATGATGACTATCATACTTAATGGTGAAATAAGGAATGCTTTCTCCCTGAAAATGGAAACAAGCCAAAGACATTTTCTCCTACTACTTCATTCACCATTGCTATAGAAGTTCTAGTCATTACGGTAAAACAAAAGAGCAATACATCAATAAAAGGCATACAGATTGGAAAGGAAGAAACAAAACTTCGTTCACAGACGATATCATTATTGACAGAAAATCGTAAGGAATATATTTTAAAACCATTAGGACAAATGTGATCTTCACTAGGTCACAGGATAAGGTCAGTATATAAGAATCAATTATATTTCTTCGTAAGAGCAACAAACAATTAGCAAACGCAATTAAAAAAAATACCACTTATAATAGCATTAAAATTACATGAAGTACTTAGGTATAAATTTAACAAAAGATGCACGAGACTTACACACTTAAAACTTCAAAATATTGCAAAGAGAGGAGAGGAATTTAAGTGGAAGTATATACCATGTTCATAAAACTGGAATACTTAACATTTTTAACATGCTAATTCTCCACAAAGTGATCTATATGTTCAACACTGTCCTATCAAATTTCTAGCAGTGTCTCCATAGATTACTTTTAATTACAAAAGGAAAAATAATAGCCATGTAATGAGAAAATGGATTTTGATCAAAATTAACATCTTCAGTATGGCGCAAAGTGACATCATATATCCCCTGAGGTGATACCCTGAGAAGGAAACTTCATTATTTACATACTATTGCTGTAAAAAAAAATGCAAAATCTGCATATAATCTTGAATTAACATCAGACAACCCCAAATTTAGAGACAATTTATACAACTTCCCTGCATTTATCAAAAATTTAAATATCAATGAAGGTTTGAGGAACTGTTCCAGATTAAAAGAGACTAAACTGACATGGTTTGGATCCTGCGATAAATGCAAGCAACACAAGGCAGAAATTTTTAGTTTTTGTCTGTTTCATTCATTGTTGCACCCTCAATAACCTTCAGCAGAGCCTGGCACATGGCTGGCCCTTACCAGAAATTTTGAAATGACTGAATAAATGAACGAATGATTTCCTTGAAAATAAGACACCATACTGTATATTTATTTCTCTTTATCTCAAAGATGAACTATCCCCTAGTGTCAGATTATAAAGTCATATTGGAATTAGATGTGGCAAAAAGTCTGCCCAGTCCAACTGTCCATTGCTAACACCAACGTACATGTCATAAGAAGCCAAGTCTGGGGAAATTTTAGAAACATTGGCTTTTGCCAAGGTGAAGACCAGGATCAAGTCAGATGGTGAAAGGCAGAAAAGACAGTGGCTTCCACGTTACCAGTTCACTGGGAAGTAACCTTTATCCTCTTCCACAGAGCCCAGGTGACTGGTTCCTCCCAACCGAATCAAACTCTCTCCTCCTTGGAGGGTCAGTATTTCCACGGACTACTTTGGAGGCTGATGGCGTTAAAAAGCTCTTTTCCATGCATAAGGGTGTACCAGGGCTTGGGTGAAAATGAAAGGACGTAGTGGGAGCATTCAATGTATTGCTATGTGCCAAGTACTAATATTATCATTATCGCTAACCAATATTTTGATTTGTGTCACTATGAGGTCTGAATCAAGGAGATGTGTGTGTATTCTGTAATTATTTTATGATTTTCTACTTGGTCACTGAGTGCTTGCATCAAATAACCTTAAAATGATTTAAGTTCTACTCTTCCAAGTTCTGCATGAAGGGATTTAAGGATTTTCCAGAAAAGAGAAACTAACCTAATATGTCACTGAGAAAAGAATAAGGCTGGCTTCTTTCCTCCATCATGGTCAACTTGAATTAATCAAGTTGGGGGTTGAATGGCTTGCAGGTTAAATACTAAATGTCCACTTACTGCCTGAGTTAACTTACTTAACAACAATAAGGCCTCTCGGTTTCTCCTGAAGTTGGTTTTAGTTACTGGCTTGTTAGTTGGCGATTTCAATTATTTTTCCACAGTGCTCTTTTCCTGTAATTAGGATAAAAGGTGTGCTAGACTTAGGACAACTCTCCAAAAATAGCAATGGAAGGAGATTTCAGGTATAAGACGATTCAGTTTAGACACAGGAAATATGAGATGCCTTGGGGTCATCTACAAGTCTGTGTCCATTATTTGGCTGAAGATGTGGGTCTGGAGCTGGGGAGATGAGTCAAATTTGGAAAAGGAGATTCCAAGGTTATGCACGGATAGGTGGAAAATGGCTGAAGCCTTGGAATTACCTGCATTTTGTTGTTTAAGAAAACAAGAGAGCTGAGGACATGGCCCTAGGGGAGGTGATTTCCCAGAGGCCAACAATCCAATTTTTCACCATCCAAAAAACCAACTCTTTCTTTGAAGCAGTTGTTTATGTGAAATACATTATACCTGCACGTGCTTGTCATTGGCCATGAGACTGGTCTGGGGCAAGGACAAAGCAAATGCAGAGGTTTCTGGGAACACCCTTGGCCAACATGCAGGTTCCAGGTGCAATAGGTATGTGGGCGTGGGTCTATCATTGTTAAAATGAATCACTTATTAAAGGAGCAGGACAAAAACAAAACCCATATATGAAATGCTGGACACATAGCCTAGTATTAATCCTTTGGGTGTTACTAAAACTGCTACCTGAGTAACTGATAATAACTCCTGGCTTTGAACCTACATCCAAGGAGATACAGCTTTCTCTTAAAGCTTCTGTTCACCATACATACCCCGATTCCCCCCTTAAAATGGATGGAAGGAAAAATACTGCTTTAATGGTAGCAAATCTCAACCTCCAGGGATACCCACCCCCACCTCCTCCGACACATGCATGTACACACTTGCACACGCACACATATACACGATGTCCAACTCACAGCCAGCATCTGCTTGTACAGCCGTGTTGGGGCAGAAGCCCAGGGAAAAGGACTGGCGAGCGTGGAGGGTGTGAGTTCACAGCAACTATTTATGGTCACAGGCAAGAACCAGCGACTGTGCTTCCCCACACGCTCACCCGCTACACAGAGCCAGAGCAAGGTTCTATTATTAGTCCACTGCTCCGACTCTACATTTACATTTACAGGACACACTGCTGGACCAACAATGGAAAATTCTTAACTGTTACACATTTTGGGAAATGGTCCAAGAGAGGAGTCAGGGAATGTCAGGATAAACTGGTTATTCTGGTAACAGATATGCAGAGTGTGTGGATTGCCCTGTTTTAAACTTAACTGATTTTCCCTCTTTCTGTCTTTATGTTGGTTAATTCCCAGAGATCTCATGAACATGTCATTATAAAGGGAGAGTTAAGGGAAGGGTAAGTCTATTGAAGCACAGTCATAGGCAATGCAGAGGACAAATCACGGCCACAGAAAAATGGCCACCAACAGGCTAGCGTCTCAGAGGCCAAGACACTGGATCAAAGAAGTACCTACTGTGAAAAAGCCAACAACTAGCAATTAGTCAACAGACAGAGTCAACAGTACATTAAAAGAATAATCACCCTAAGTGGGTGTGCCAGTTCAATGTATCGTGTCCCCCAAAATGCCATTATCTTTGATGCAATCTTGTGTGGGCAGACATATTAGTGTTGATTAGATTCTGGAATCCTTTGGTTGTTTCCATGGAGATGTGATTCAGTCAACTGTGGACAAGACCTTTGGTTGGAGAATTTCCATGGAGGTATTGCCCTACCCATTGAGGGTGGGTCTGAATTAAATTACTGGAGCACTATATAAGCTCAGATAGAAGGAAGAAGCTTGCTACAGCCAAAAGAGACACTTTGAAGAATGCACTGGAACTGAAAGAGAAGCTTCAGCTTACAGAGACACTTTGAAGATGGCTTTTGAAAGCAGACTTTTGCTCCAGAGAAGCTAAGAGAGGACAAATGCCCCAAGAGCAACTACAAGTGACAATTTTGAGGAGCTGAAGACTAGAGAGAAATGTCCTGGAAGAAAGCCACTTTGAAACCAGAACTTTGGAGCAGACGCCGGCCACGTACCTTCCCAGCTGACAGAGGTTTTCCGGACACCATTGGCCATCCTCCAGTGAAGGTACCTGATTGTTGATGACTTAACTTGGACACTTTATGGCTTTAAGACTGTAACTGTGTAACCAAATAAACCCCCGTTTATAAAAACCATTCCATTTCTGGTGTTTTGCATTGCGGCAGCATTAGCAAACCAGAACAGTGGGTTTCACTCTATAACTCTAAAGTTATTCCATTATGGCAACTCTATCACATAACATGGTATTAATATGTGAAAGGAGAAAAACTGCAAGGTCACCTTTGTATTTGAAAAAGCAGTTGCAAAAATTCAGCCTTTTCATATCAGTGACAAATTTTTACACTGTTAACAAGCCAGGACTAGATGAAAACTTCCTTCAACATGATGCTGAAATCCCAGGCAGCACAATAAGACAAGAAAAGGAAATGAAAGGGAAAAATTAGAAAAATAGAAACCATACTTGTTGTTTGTAGAATACTTTATTTTCCCCTTAGAAAAGATTCCAGTGGATGTTGCAGGGAAAAAACATAAACAACAAACTATTAGAGTGAATGAAAAAGTTCAGCAATATTTTGGATACAAGGTCAATATCTAAAATGCAATCCCTTTCTCAATCACTGTCAACAAACAATTTGAAAATACAATTTGGAAAAGAAAGATAACATCATTAGCAGAATCAATGAGGTACCTGGAAAAATGTATGACAAAAGATGTATCAGATCTTGATGGAGAAAATGTTAAAACTACGGAAAAGGGCATCAAAAACTTAAACACTAAATCACACACTGAAAATAAATTCTATGCAACTGTGATGAAAATACAATCTGATAAAATTCATATGGAAGAGCAAAAGGCAAATAATAGTCAAGATCATTTTGAAAAAGGAGCAGTTAGGTAGGTAAGAATCTTTCTGTGTATATAGCAAGATACATTAAAAAGCTATACTGTTAGAACAGTGGGGTATTGGACCAGGGACAGAAGGTAATGGAACAAAAGAGAGAGCCTAAAGGAAGATCCACATGTATAGAAATTCAAATACGAAAGAGGAGACTTTTAATTTAATGAAGACAGATTGGAGTGTTCATTAAACAGTGCTAAGATGTTTGCCATCTATACAGAAAGATATTACAGAAGATCCCAACCTTATATCCAGGCATAAAAATCAATTACAGATGGAGTAAAAACCACATAAAGGATTATATTTAGAATATATTTAAAACTCTTACAAATCAATAAGAAAAAAAATCCTAATAGAAAAAAAAAATGGGTAAAGTAGTAAATCAATGGGCAATTCAATGGCTATTTAATGAACAAAAAGGTATTCAACCTCATTATTTACTAGGGAAGTCCAAAGTAAAACTACCATAAATTACTATTTGAAATCTAGGATAATACTGTAAGCTGGAAAATGTGGGGGAAAATCAGAACTTGTGTACTGCAGGTGGGAGTGTAAATTCCTCAGCATCCTTGGGGAGCAATCTGGCAACACCTTGTAGAGGTGTAACATACACACTGTAATTCCATTTCCAGATCTCTGTTCCTGGTATGATCACCCACAGGGATCATAAGACATGAGACAGATGTTCATTGTAAGGCTGTCTGCATCAACGAAAACAACGAGTCTTCACTCAGTAGGCACATGGCCAAAGAAAGTGGGATTTACTCATAGCATAAATTAGTTTAAATGAACTCGATCTACATGTATTAAATGGTATGTCAGACTGGAAAACCCTCCTCACTGATCTCCCAAAAAATCTAGTGATATGCTATCTACAAGGAATCTGCATAAAAGAAAAGAACACAGAACTATTGGAAAAATAAGGCAGGGATAGTAAAAGAGTTTCCTGGCAAATATGAAAAAAAAAAAAAGAAAGTGTAGCAATATTAATAAACAAAACTGAACTCAAGTTGAAAAGCATTAAAAGGGATTTGAAAAAAACATCATCCCAAAAAACTATATACAGTCTTGAATCTGTACGTATTTAACAACATTCACAAACATTAAGAAAATGAAAATTGATTGGCAAATCCAGAATAAGTGGTGCATGATTCTCACAAATTTTCAGAAATCCACAACCCGGGTCACTACACACTCACACAAACAAACATACACTTTTGATAACATATTTAATGTGTTTGATCCAATAGATGGATCTAGAAATGTGTGGCCACCATCAGAGTACATTTTTTTGATAGAACATTTAAGTATTCATGAAAATTTACCTTCCATAATTGACCACAAAGGAAATGCCAAAAAATTAACACAAATACAAAATATATAGCCCAAATTCACTGATAATGCAAGAAAAGTCAGAAAACAGTATCATAAACGACAACTACAAAAAGCCTGTATGCCTAGGGGGAAAAAAGATGCAGCTAAAACGGTATTCTGAGGAAACTTTATAGCCTTAAATGCATTTATTTGAAAATAAAGAGTGACTAATAAAAATTATTTTTTCAAGAAGCTAGAATGACATAAAGATTACTTGAGCCACTACATACCCACCACAATGGCTAAAATTAAAGACCAACACCACTAAATGCTGGACAACATGTGGCATATGGGAACTCTGATACACTACTGGTGGGAGGATAAAGTGGTACAATCCCTTTATAAAAAGTTCTGGAAATTTCTTATAAAACTAAATAGCACATACATACCCTATCACCCAGTAATTCTACTTCTATGTATTTACCTAACAGAAATAAAAATATAAGTGCACAAAAAACTGTTACCAGAATATTTGTAACAGTTATAATCATTAATAGTCAAAAGCTTGAATCAGCCCAGATTTCCATGAAGAGGAAAACGGATAAGCAAACCGGATTACAGGCATACTTCATTTAGTGCGCCTTGCTTTATTGTGTGTGTTCACAGATGTTGTGTATTTACAAATTGAAGGTTTGTGGCAACCCTGCACCAGGCAAATCTATCGGCACCATTTTCCCAATAGGATGCGCTCACTTCGTGTCTCTGTATCATGTTTTAGTAATTTTTGCAGTATTGCAAACTTTTCCATTATTATTATATCTGTTAGGGTGATCTGTGATCTTCGATGTTACCACTGAAATTGTTTGGGCACCACAAACCACACCCATACAAGATGGCAAACTTAATCGATAAATTTGTGTTCCGACTGCAGCATGAGCTGGCAGTTCCCCCAGCTCTCTCCCTCTCCTCAGTCCTCCCTATACCCTGAGACACAACAATATGGAAATCAGGCCAATTAGTAACCCTACAACAGCCTCTAAATGTTCAAGTGAAAGGAAGAGTCATACATCTCTCACCTTAAATCAAAAGCTACCAATGATAAGCGTAGTGAGGAAGGCATGTCAAAAGAGGAGGTAGGCCGAAAGTTGAGCCTCTTGCACCAGTTGGTCAAGTTGTAAATGCTAAGGAAACGTTCTTGAAGGAGATTAAAAGTGCTTCTCCAGTGAACACACAAATGATAAGGAAGCGAAACAGCCTTATTGCTGATACAGAGAAAGTTGTAGTGGTCTAGACAGAAGAGCAAAACAGCCATTCCCTTAAGCCAAACCCTGATCCAGAGCAAGGCTCTAACTCTCTTCAATTCTATGAGAGCTGAGAGAGGTGAGGAAGCTACGGAAGAAAGGCGTGACGCTGGCAGAGGTTGGTTCATGAGGTTTGAGGAAAGAAGCCATCTCCATAACATAAAAATGTATACAGTAAAGCAGTAAGTGCTGATGTAGAAGCTGCAGCAAGTTATCCAGAAGATCCAGCTAAGATAACTGATGAACATACCAACGCTAAACAACAGATTTTCAATGTAGATGTAAGTCTTATATTGGAAGAAGATGCTCTTTTTCATAGCTAGAAAGGAAAAGTCAATGCCTGGCTTCAAAGCTTCAAAGGACAGACGACTCTCTTGTTAGGGGCTAATGAACCTGGTGACTTTAAAGTTGAAGCCAATGCTCATTTACCATTCTGAAAATCCTAGGGCCCTTAAGAATTATGCTAAATCTACTCTGTCTGTGCTCTATAAATGGAACAACAAAGCCCAGATGACAGCACATCTGTTTACAGCATGGTTTACTGAATATTTTAAGCCCCCTGTTGAGAGCTCCTGAGAAAAAGATTCCTTTCAAATTATTACTGCTCATTGACAATGCACCTGGTCACTCAAGAGCTCTGATGGAGATGAATGAGACGAATATTATTTTCAAGCCTGCTAACCCGACATCCATTCTGCAGGCCTGTGGATCAAGGAGTCATTTCAACTTTCAAAGCCTTATTAGTTGTGAAACACATTTCATAAGGCCATGGCTGCCATAGATAGTGATTCCTCTGATGGATCTGGGCAAAGTCAACCGAAAACCTACTAGAAAGGACTCACCATTCCAGATGCCATTAAGAACACTCAGGATCCATGAAAGGAGGTAAAAATATCAACATTAACAGGAATTTGGTAGAAGTTGATTCCAACCCTCATGGATGATTTTGAGGGGCTCAAGACTTCAGTGGAGGAAGTAACTGCAGATGTGGTAGAAATCACAAGACAGCTAGAATTAGAAGTGGAGCCTGAAGCTATGACCGAATTGCTGCAATCTCATGAAAAACTTTAACAGATGAGGAGCTGCTTCTTTTGGATGAGCAAAGAAAGCAGTTTCTTGAGATGGAATCTATTTCTCGTGAACATTGATGAAATGACAACAGAGGATTCAGAATATTCCATAAACTTAGTTGATAAAGCAGTGTATTAGTTAGGGTTCTCTAGGGAAACAGAATCAACGAGAGATATCTATAAATATAAGATTTATAAGTGTCTCACGCAACTGTGGGTATGCAGGAGTCCAAATTTCGTAGGGCAGACACCAAACTGACAACTCCAATGAAGATGTTCAATGAACTCCTCAGGCAGCAAACTGGCAACTCCAATGAAGATGTCTGATGAACTCCTCAGGAAATGAACTGGCAACTTTGACAAACTCCTCAGGAAACGCTTTGCTTGTCAGCCGAAGAAGAAGTGAAGGTTCTCTATCTGTCTTGATTAAAAGTCTTCAAGTGATTGGATTAAATCCAGCTGACTGCATTCTCTCATTGTGGAAGACATGCCCTTCGTTGACATCATCAGTCACAGCTGCAGCCAATTGACTGATGATTTAACAAACCAGCCTCTGGTTTACTAACCAGCCACAAATGCCCTTGCAGTAATGGTTAGGCCAGTGCTTGCTTGACCAGATACCTGGGTACCATCACCTGGCCAAGCTGACACATGAACCTAACCATTACAAGCAGTGGTAGAGTTTCCAGAGGAATGTCTCTTGAAATCTTGGAAGAAGTTCTACTGTGGGTAAAATGCTATCAAACAGCACCACGTGCTACAGAGTAATCTTTCATGAAAGGAAGAGCTAATCCATGTAACAAACCTCATTGTTGTCTTATTTAAGAAACTGCCACAGCCACCCCAACCTTCAGCAACCACCACTCTGATCCGTCAGCAGCCATCAACATCCCCACAAGACCCTCCACTCACTGAAGGTGAGTCATAATCTCTTAGCAATAAAATAAGTTTTTAATTAATGTATGCACATTGTTTTTTAGACAAAATACTATCGCTCACTTACTAGACTACAATATAGTGTTAATGTAACTTTTATATGCATTGGGAAACCAAAAAATTTGTGTAACTCACTTTGTTGCAATATTCGCTTTATTGCAGTGGTCAGAACTGTTCTAGTTTGCTATTGCTGCCGGACTGCAAAACACCAGAGATGGATTGGCTTTTATAAAAGGGGTTTTATTTGGTTATTCAGTTACAGTCTTAAGGTCATCAAGTGTCCAAGGTAAAGCATCAACAATCGAGTACCTTCACTGGAGGATGGCCAATGGCATCCAGAAAACCTCTGTTAGCTGGGAAGGCACGTGGCCAGTGTCCTCCAAGTTCTGGTTTCAAAACGGCTTTCTCCCAGGACATTCCTCTCTAGGCCTCAGCTCCTCAAAAATGTCACTCTTAGTTGCTCTTGGGGCATTTGTCCTCTCTTAGCTTCTCTGGAGCAAAAGTCTGCTTTCAAAGGCCATCTCCAAAATGTCTCTGTAGGCTGAAGCTCCTCTCAGTTCCAGTGCATTTTTCAAAGTGTCCCTCTTGGCTGTAGCTCCTCTTCAAAAGGTCACTCACAGCTGCACTGAGTTCATTCTGTTTGTCAGGTCAATTATATGGCTCCAGTGACTCAACTTAGACCCACCCCCATGGATGGGGTACCACCTCCATGGAAATTATCCAATCAGAGTCATCACCCACAGTTGGGTGGGGCACATCTCCACGGAAACACTCAAAGAATTACAATCTAATCAACACTGATAACGTCTGCCCACACAAGATTACATCAAAGATAATGGCGTTCGGGGGACATAATACATTCAAACTGGTACAGGAACCAAACTGCAATATCTCTGAGCTGTGCCTATATATCCATACAATGGAATACTGTTCAGCAGTTAGTATCAACCTACTGATACATGTACAACATGGATGAATCTTCCAAAGATTATGCTAGAGCTTCCGTGACCAAGAAGACACATGGCTGGGCCAGGAGGTTGACCATTCTGAACTGCATGAGAAGATCTGGATGCTGAAGCTTGCATCTGAGACCCCCCAGACGTTGCCCTGCATGTACCTCCTTCTGGTGGGTTCTATGATCACCTAGACAAACATGAAGCTTCTCATCCTTGCCAGGACTAAGCTTCCTCTTAGTCACCCAGAACTCATTCAAAATGGACCAGCCAGCAGTGAAGAAGTCCTCAAAGAAAGAAACATTCTCAGGTTTGCTCTAGACAGAGAGAGTTAAGAGAGGAATACCTCAATCAACTGAACAGGCAGAGAGAACTTCTGAGAGGAAAACAAGAGCATCATGGCAGATGGAGAGCAGGAGGAAACCAGCAGCAGTTCACCTGGTGAGGAAGTTGCTCCCAATAACAAGGAGAAGCACATTCCATGGAAAGAACCCTACCCACTCATCTAGAGCAGCTTCTCAGATGGAACACAACCAATTCCAGCTGAAATATATTCCAAGAGAGAAGGCATTTTCTCACCCATATCTAGAGAAACTTCACAGACAGAACAAACACAACCATTTACAATGGAGAGAGCTTATGAGGGGAGTGAATTGGGAGTAGGCCCACTTCCACCTTGTGCCTTTTCCAACAATTCAACAAGCCTGAGGCCTATCCACTTGGTGTGTATTATCCTCCAAACATCATGCTGTACAAGGCTCGCTCATTCTATGTTTCTAAGCTCATTGCCTTTGAGAACATTGACAACACTGACACTATGTCAGACTGGTGGAGAATTAAGTGAATTCCTGAGATCTGCACAATTATGGTCTTGATATGATTGAAAATCTCCTACTCTTAATTTCTCCTCTGTTTATAACATAAAACCATCCTATCGAAAAAGTGCTGGAGGAAACATGGAGAGAAGGATGTACCTATTTACTGTTGGTGAGGAGGCAAAATGGTGTAGCCTTTCTGGAGGTCACTGTGGTGGCTCCATAAGAAGCTAAGTATGTGGGGGCCATAAGGTCCTGCAACCTCATTATGGGGTATGTACTTGGAAGATCTGAGAGCAGGGACATGAATGGACATTTGCACACTGGGGTTTATGGAGGTAGTATTCATGATTTGCAATGGGTGAAGGTGACCTAAGGGTACACTAACTGAGGAACAGAATGGTGAACTGTGGTGTATGCATACAATGGAATATTGAGCAACTATGAGGAGTGAAGCTGTGAGACATGCAACGGGGTGAATGGATCCTATAGACAACATGTTGCGTGAAGTATGCCAGAAACAAAGGCAAACATTATAATGCCTCACCAATATGGACTAACTACAATGTGTAAACTCAGAATTGAATCTCAGAGCACAGCTTATCAAGGGAACACTTATTGTAATTGTCCCTAGATTGTAAGCTCTTACAGCAGTCACATCTATTCCTGAATTGTAATGGCTATCTCCAGATTCTGAGATGCTGATCCCTTTGTATATAATCTGATCAGTCTCTGGAACTTTGGGTATCTGTGTGTCACCTGAAACTCAGAGCTAGAGCTCGGCAGATATGAATGTCAGTATTAGTGCATACAGCAACTGTTAAAAAAGCTGAAAAAGAGTCCATACTTCAACTAGAGATATGAATGAAGCAGACTTGGTTAGGACTAGGGCAAATTGGGCCAAAGGGTAAAGGATGATACTGACTGTGTTTTAAAACTTCAACTTCCATGTGAGACCAAGGGAAGAGATTTTTATTTGGTGCAGGATCTATATTTTCTGTAGTACACTAAACAATCTAACTTGTACAGTCAGCTTGTTCCAATACCATAATTACATGGAACTCTGAATAGGAAGTGAGATCTGGTAGGTTTGTACAGATTAGTGTGAAATAGTAACATATCCCAAAGTAATTTGGGCAGAGAATAAAAGTATATATGCAAGGTCCCCTGAGGAGCTGGGGAAAAATGCGGACGTGTTGGGCTTCCTCACCTGGGTTGTTGCTGATGTTCTCACAAACATTGAGGACTGACAGTTTGTTATGTCAAGCCCTCTATCTCGGGGCTTGCCTTTATGAAGCTCATTGCTGCAAAGGAGAGGCTAAACCTGCTTATAATTGTGCCTAAGAGTCTCCCCCTGAATACCTCTTTGTTGCTCAGATGAGGCCTCTCTCTCTAGCTAAGCCAACTCGGCAGGTGAACTCTGCCCCTCCCCCCCCCCAGTGGGATATGACTCCCAGGGGTGTAAATCTCCCTGGCAACGCAGGATATGACTCCTGGGGATCAGCCTGGACCTGGCACCATGGGATTGAGAAAGCTTTCTTGACCAAAAGGGGGAAGTGAAATGAAACAAAATAAAGTTTCAGTGGCTGAGAGATTTCAAATGGAGACAAGTAGTCACTCTGGTGGGCATTCTTATGCACTATATAGATATCCCTTTTTAGGTTTTAGTGTGTTGAAATAGCTGGAAGTAAATACCTGAAACTATCAAAGTGCAACCCAGTAGCCTTGACTCTTGAAGATGATTGTATAACTACGTAGCTTACAAGGGGTGGCAGTGTGATTGTGAAAACCTTGTGGATCGCACTCCCTTTATCCAGTGTATGGATGAATGAGTAGAAAAATGGGGACAAAAACTAAATGAAAAATAGGGTGGGAAGGGGGATGATTTGGGTGTTCTTTTTTACTTATATTTTTTATTCTTATTTTTATTCTTTCTGGTGTGAGGAAAATGTTCAAAAATAGATTGGGGTGATGAATGCACAACTATATGATAGTATTATGAACAGCTGATTGTACACTATAGATGACTGTATGGTATGTGAATATATCTCAATAAAACTGAATAAAAAAAAAACATCCTATCTAAAGGCTTCAGTTGTTCTCTTAGAATACAAAAATCTCAAACTGAGGGCAATCTTTCATGAGTTCACTACTGTGTATTAGATAGCAACCTTTTCTTCAGCTAAATTTTTCTAGCTTATTGAGTATAAACCAAAAACACGACGGTATGGAGGCCACCTAACCAGAAGGTAATAAAATTTCTATGATGGAAATTTTGTTTAAAAATTGCTTCTTCTGTTAGGGCTATTACTTCAAATAACCGTGCAGCTACCGAGTTTTTTCTTTTCCATGAATTACATTTTAAGGCACAAGAGCAAGCAAACCAAAACATTACGCTCAGTGAAAGAAGCTGGACTCAAATGACTACATTCTGTGGAGTCAATTTGTACCAATGTCTAAAACAGGCAATACTGGTCCAGGGTGGAAAAAAAATTCAGAACAGTAGTTGCCTGGGTTGGGGGAGAACTGATTAGGAGGGAACTTTCTAGAGTGATGGGAATGTTCAGTGCCTAAATAGGGATTTGGATGCATTTGCAGGACCTTATCAATGGTTTTGTGCGTTTCACTGTATGTAACTTTTACCTCAAGAAGAAACAAGAACAGTTAATACTGAACTTTTGCTAATGATATCTAGGCTGAAGTATTGCAGGACAAGTACATAGATATCTACACCTCAATTTGAAATGAATAAAAAGATATGATGCCTTGATAGATGAATAGAGGGATAAATAGAAAGATACGTGATGAAACTAGCAGAGCAAAATTTTAATGCTAGAATCCAGTTGGTAGGTATATGACGGCGGCTATAAAATTCTTTCCATTTTTTTTGTTATGTGTGAACATTTTCATAACAAAATTTTAGGGAGAAAGAATACCTTAAAACAGGAAGAAAGTGTCCTTGAAAGGAAACTTCAATTTAGATATTGATTCTCACCAAATTTCTCTACAAATTCATTGCAATTCTAATCAAAATCCCAGTGAAACTTTTCAAGGAAAGTAGGACATTCTTCAATAAGACATAATACGAAAAAAACGTAAAATTATTGATAAATGAAAAAAATTCAAATTTCTGCAGGACGGAAAAATAAGACACAAAGAATTCTTAAAAATCATTAAGGAACAAGCAATATAAAAGGAAAAATGGGCAAAGAATTGAAGAGGCAATTGACATCGAGAGGAAATATGAATGTCAAGAAGCATACATACATATGGATGGGCAATGGAGAATAAAATCAGTTAGAGACCATTTTTCATTCTTCAGATTGGCAAAAATTAACAAATCTGGAAATAATCTTATGGGAGATAAGGAAAATGGGTCCTCTCATATTTTATAGCGGGGTAGTAAATGGTGAATGGCCATTTGGCAGTATCAATTAAAAGAAGTAAATTCTCTGACCCAGTATGTTTTATTTCTCAGAATTGACCCTAAAGAAAGTCTTCCACATGGGTTCCAGGGGATACAAGAATGAGTACACCACTGCATCACTGTCATAGCTACACAGGGGAAATGTTTTTAAATTTCCACCACTATATGAAATAGTACAGAGAGAGGAAATAAGAATTTCAGGAAAATGAAATATACTGACATGGAAAGATCTTGAAGATGTACTGTTAATTGAACATGTTGAATATAATATCATTTAGGCAAAAAAGTAAATGAAAGGGAGAGGATGCATTTCTTTAGGCACATGTATGTATTAAATGCTGAGAAAAACCCTGGGTGATACATCCAAGTGACGATGGAGGTGACTGCTGGGGAAAGGGCTGTGTGTGTGTGTGTGTGTGTGTGTGTGTGTGGCCAGGTGGAATGGTCACTTTATAAGCACTGCCTGAATTATTTATCCGAATATGTTGATTTAAAAATGCAGAGAAAATCAATGTAAAATCTTTTTTAAATAAAAGAAAAAATAATGATTCAACATTCGAAATGATTTCCACCTTCTCTAAGCCTCGTAAATGTGCACTTGCTGCAAATTTCTTCTTTACTCACTCTTACCTTTCATTTCTAACCCATGCACGATTATGAAGGTGAAATGCTTCTGAACACCTGCTTAGGGCAGAATGTTTTTAAAAATCTACCTTATTCAAGAGTCACCTTGGCATACACTAAAAACACTCACGGCCTTGTCTACCCTCCCCACTCGGCACCATGGAGCATCAGCCCAATGGTGGTATGTTTATAAGGCATCAGGGAAAGGTGAAGAAGCAAACAATGCCCAATTGATCAACTTCATGATCCGTACAGAGAATGGCGGGAATCCAATAGCCGTTGCTAATCTAAAATGCAGGCAATGAAAAAAGCATAATGATGTATTTACAGGAATACAGAACATTTGAAGTTCAGAGAATTTTCCCGGATAAAATGTGGTTACACAGCCTTAAAAAGGAAGGAAGCTCTGACACATGCTTCAGCACGGATGAACCCTGAAGGCAAGAAGTCGAGTGAAGTAAGCCACACACACTTACATGAAATACTTAGAATATGTAAATAATAGAGTCCTAAACTAGATGATACGTTACCAGGGATGGGGTGGGGCTGGGGAATGGGGAGTTCATGCTTAATTGGCACAGTTTCCATTTAGGGTCACAGAAAAGTTTTGGTGATGGTAGCACAACAATATGAAGGCAATTTAGCAGCAGTGAATTATATATTTGCATGTGGTTAATAGGGGAAATTTTAGGTTGTATATATGTTAATAGAATTAAAGGTAAAACAAAACTATAGAAATGTACAACCCAAAGAATGAGCCCTAATATAAATGATGGACTATGCTTAATAGTACAATTATAATAATACTGTTTCATTCATTGTAACAAAAGTACCACCTTAATGCAAAATGTTAATACGGAAAACTGTGTATGGCATGTGGCTGAGTGGGTGGCTATATGGGGACTTTACTTTCTGCATGATTTTTCTGTAAGCCTACAATGGCTCTTATAATAAAAAAAAAATTTTTTTTTAATGTGGCACAGTGGAAATACATTATACTGGGAAATAAGGGACCTAAGTTCAAAGTTCACTAAGGAACCTTGAGGAAGGCTCTGAGCCTCAGTGTCCTCATCTTTAAAATGGGTTTGAAACCTCACCTATCCCCAAGGCTCAACTGGGCCATATTTTCCAAACAACAACTAGCTATATAGTTATTGGTGGTGCTGGGCTTTGCAAGTGAGACCCACCCCTCTGTTTCTAAATATTTCTGTGAAATCGGGATTCTGGAGGCCTTGGCAACCTGGCCTTCCTGGGCTTGATTCAGCTGCCCTTAAGGTTATATTCACTGAAAGCAATTAACAGGATTTTTGTGTGTGTCTGTGTGACATTTTAAAAAATTCTAAACATGGAAAATGTGAAGTTTCCCGAGAAGGTATTTTTTCAACCCAAACCAAGCACTTTACCATGCCTGGGTGAAGTCTAGTCAATTTCTACTGAATTCAGCAAAGACATGAGGTGGTAGTGGCTGGAAGCAGAGTTTACCAGATTTATAACCTGGATTCTTACACCAGGGAGACCCTTGGAGCATCGGAAAATGGTTTGAGGAAAAACAAATACTTACTGAAAATTATGATTTGGGCTGTGTGTTGGACCTAAAAAAATAAAACAAACAAACAAAACCACAAGTCATTAATACGTTATGATTTGGAATTTTTAAAAATGTGCAAATCAAGTCAAGGATAAGGTAGGTAAAACCAATACACTCCCCCGATGGCCACTTGGCCTCTAGCCCTCAGATCTGCTTTCCTGCCCATGAGGTGGGAAACAAAAAGAAAGGGGAGGAGAGTTCTGTATATGCAGAAACTTTGAGAGATATTTTTGGAGTTTCTGCTGTCTTTCCTTTCTCACTTTTAATCTTAAAGGTTTATCTGGGTGTGGCCCTCTTTCTCTAGCTGGGCCAACTCAGCGGGTGAACTCATTGCCCTCTCTGCTACGTGGGATATGACCCCCAGGGGTGTAAGTCTCCCTGGCAACGTGGAATATGACTCCCAGGGATGAGTGTCAACCCAGCATTGTGGGATTGAGAACATCTTCTTGACCAAAAGGGGGATGCGAAATGAAACAAAATAAAGCTTCAGTGGCTGAGAGATTCCAAATGGAGTTGAGAGGTCACTCTGGTGGACATTCTTATGCACTATATAGATATTCCTTTTTAGGTTTTAGTGTATTGGAATAGCTAGAAGGAAATACCTGAAATGATCAAACTCCAACCCAATAGCCTGGACTCTTGAAGACGATTGTATAAAAATGTAGCTTACAAGGGGTGACAGTGTGACTGTGAAAGCCTTGTGGATCACACCTTATCCAGTGTATGGATGGATGAGTACAAAAATGGGCATAAAAACTAAACGAAAAATAGGGTGGGAAGGGGGATGATTTGGGTGTCCTTTTTTTACTCTTAATTTTTTTGTTCTTGTTTTCACTTTTTCTGGTACAAGGGAAATGCATCAGGGTGATGAGTGAACAACTATATGATGGCAATGTAAACAAATGATTGTATACTTTGGATGACTGTATGCTGTGTGAATATATCTTAATAAAAAAAAAAAAGGAAAAAAAAGAGGTTTATCTGGGGGCATAAACTCTCATTTTCCTAACGTGTGATGAAATGGTGTGGGGGCTCGTGTGACCTTTCTGGATGGAAAGGGGACACATACTTCCTGCCATCTGATCCCCTTCACTGCTTGTGAAAATTGCAGTCGTATAGCATTGTCATCCTGCTCTGTCTCCACTTCTCTCTGGGTGGACACCCCCAGCTCTCAGTCTTATGGACCGACAGGGGTGAGCCAGCCTCAGGCCCTATCTGGCCGTCCCACCCTGCAGCCAGCGTCCCTGTGGGGACCTGCCCTCCGGAAACACAACATTATCATTAAATGTTACAGCACACCTTGTGCGTCCAGAACTATTTTCTGCACTCTGGATCTACAGACCATTCCATCTGTATCTACTATAGTTATCACTAGTAAAGTGTACCAGGTTCAGCGGGGAGCTCACACACAACGGGAAAGGCCTGGGGAAAGAGTTTCCTCGATCCCCTTTCACATCAAGTTGTACAGTGTTCAGTTTCCAACTGTGAATCAGTATCTCGCTGGGTTGCCCAGAGTGCCGGAAGGGGGCTTCCTGTTTGCAAAGGGGCACATTTATTCTCTGCGGACTCACCGAGCCTCACGAACAGGACGCCGGTGGCCGTGATGGTCTTCACGCCGTTGGTGGCCACGCACTGATAGTAGCCGGTGTCCGTCGTGTCCAGGTCTTGAATTCTCAGCCGCGAGCCGTACTCCGTTTTCCGGATGATGATGCGCCGCGGCTCCTGCACCACTGGGGCGTCGTTCTTCAGCCACCGCACGTTGGGGGGTGGGTTTCCCGCCACCTTGCAGTGGAGAATTGCAGTCTGGCCTTGGACGATAGTGATATTGTTTACGGGCTCCAGGAAATTCAGAAAGTAACCTGGGAAGGGAAAGGGTCACATAAGAGCAAACTTCAGTGAGGACCAGTGGAAAGGGCAGCCAGGGTGTTGCTGGATGAATGGCTCCCAGGAAAGGTTTCCATTTGCTCACAGGTGCAAACCTCTCTTTCCAAGCACCAAGTCCAAGCAGGGCTGGGCACTGGGATGTAAATTCACCCTCAGAGACTCCCTCCTCCCCTCCTATCACACCAGCAAGCACAGAGCAACAATCAATAACAAGAAAATAAACATATAGCAAAACATAGACACCTTTAGGAAAGAGCTAATCATCAGCCTGTAAATAGAACAGAATTTGCAAGGCTGAGTAGAACTGAAGGCACTTTCCACTGTGCCCAGGTCAG
Organism: Choloepus didactylus; assembly: GCF_015220235.1. Lineage (NCBI taxonomy): Eukaryota > Metazoa > Chordata > Mammalia > Pilosa > Megalonychidae > Choloepus > Choloepus didactylus. Next base: position 20,112,573 of record NC_051316.1, read on the forward strand.
GAGCAGGTGGGGCAGTTTGGGGCTCACGGGGCCTAAAAGTATCCCCAGAGAGGGAGTGAGCAGGGGCTGTCACTAAGGTGAGCTGAAGATATTGTTCTGGTATGTGGTGGCCCCAGGATACGCCCTTGGGAAGAGTTCTCAGCTGATAACAGGAGGCCACAGGGAACAGGAAGAAGTAAAGCTGATGGAGCAGAAGGCTTGAAAGTGTGTGTGTGTGTGTGTGTGTGTGTGTGTGTGTGTGTGTGTGTGTGTTTGTCGGGGAAAGGGGTTAGAGGGCTGGGAGGATTACCCTTTCTCATGATGGACATGCAAACGAGATTCCGTAACACACGAGGAAAACTAACAGTAGAACTCAAAACTAATCATCAGGAGATGGACACACTCCAGACAAAGTGAAAACAATAGCGCAATCTGAAAATGGCTTGAAAATAAATATATTTATCTTCTGAATCTTTTGGCTTCTTTTCTAGCTGCCTCTCCCCTCTTTGAAAAATGGAGCTGAAAGATGGCATTATATCTGTGTACTGATTTCATTGGAAAATTCCAGGATTTTGGATAGACCTGTAAGGACAAGTGTCTTAGGATGAGTGACGGTCACCAGATGTTGGGTGGGAGGAGGTCCTGAAGAGGGAGGGGCGCTGGATTTCAAAAAGCAGGGATGGATTTCATTCACAGGGGAGTGTAAATAGCTATCTGTCTAGAGAGGTGGCCCTAATGTAGCACAGATCAGTATTTATGATTATTAATAACATCATTAGGTTCTACCTTGATTCCTTCCTAGTCAACCTTTGTCTCCAAGCACTGAATTAAGCCCTAGAAGATAATTCGTAAGGAGGACACCCCGCTGGAAGGTAACCGAAATGATGGTAGGTGGTCTCACCAGCTGAAAAGATTGGCTGAGACAAGCAAGGTGCAATTCTAGATGTAAGGTCTTCATTAAATCATCCCCCAAACCCAACACAGGGAGATCCAACATTCCTGAAACCCTCATACAAGACCCTACGCATCTTTGTATCTTTGCTGAATAAAAACCCCATCTGATTTGAAAGCGTAAAGTGGTTATTTTGCTAAAATCTGACCTGCCAAAGAAACCCAGCGCACAGATTATAGTAGAAACACCATTTCACTATGTTCTGGCCAAAATCTATCTTAATCAGGTTTCATATGAAACACCTTTGAGTTATTCAATATTCAAATTCTTCATCAAAGTACCACTAATTGTAAAGTGAGCCTATAAAAAGCAACAAACTTGCAAAGTAAAATAACAAATGACATACTAGAGTTAAGTCATATTTTTCTTTTTAGACTTAACTACAATTCTCATCTCTACACTAATGACAGTTCCTCTAAAGACCTTGGGCGAATAGTGCCTTTCCAATAGATATAATCCTTCTGTGAATTACTGTAAGGGTAGAATGAGAGGGGTCAGTGCAAGGCTTGCCCATCCTAGCATAAACCTAAATTGAGCAGACTTGGGGTATGGAGGGAGGGAACACAAGTGGTCACTGCTGGCTCTCATCTCTTTGGGGCTCCGGCTTAAGAGTGATCCTGCCACTCCCCACCCCCATTGTTATGGCATTTATTTACATCACTTACAGCACCTACTTGGGAAGTCTCCATTGATTGGCTAAAAATCTTGAGAACGCAAGAAGGATTTCCTTCTTCAACAAGGACAAGAAACAAGTAAGTAAGGAGGAAAGAAAAGGAAAGAGGACTTGGAAGGAAGAACATAAAGGAGACCATTCCTTTTATAGAAGTTAGAAGGGAAAATCTGGGAAGATACCAGGCTTTCTAATAACCATAAGGAAATCCTCATTATTTACTTCCTTTCAGGAATATATATATAGATATATATTTTTTTAATCCATGCATAGATTGTGCATGGAGCCCTGGAATCCTTCATTCAGGCCAACACTTATCCTAAATCCTTGATTGCCAAATGGACAAATGTGTTTAGACATAATCTTCCAGGGTCCCCAAAGAAGTCTCATTGTATATATACATATTTTTATTATGAACTTTAACATATATACATAACAGTGATAACTTTCAAAGTATGATTTCACAAGTAGTTAGAGAGCAAATTTCAAAGTATGTCATGGGTCACAGTTCCACAAATTCAGCCATTTCCATTACTGTAAAATATAGCATACATACAGCAAGGTGTCATCTCTTGATGTACAGCTCAACAAGCAGTCATGTAGATAATTTCAAAAACTGTTATGGGTTACAGTTCCACGGTTTCAGTTCTTTCCTTATTATGCAATACAAGGTATATACAGAAAGGTGAAGACCTTCAAGGCACAATTCAACAAGCAGGTGTAGAGCAAATCCCAAAGGATGCTATAGGCTGCAGTTCCACCATGTCATTTACCTCCTTCCAGCCATTCCAACACCCCACCATCCAAAAAATCTATAATTATATAAGTTTCAGTATTCATAGACTTTTGTTCAATCTTATCTTGTTTGTTGCTACCCCTTCCTCTCACTTAATCTCTTTCTCCATCTTCAGCGGTGTCTAAACAGTGAACACCCTAACTTGCTCATATTGAAAGGGGGTGTCGACAGTATGGGGAAGGGGGCTGCATCTGATTGTTGTTCTTAAAGGGGTTGTTGCCTCTGGGTTTTAGGAAGAAGTCTCATTTTTGAGCAGTGCAGAGTAGAAACGATGAGCTCCTACAAACTATGACCCATGCAGAGGTGCCTAAAGCTTAGTCTCAACCCCATTCCACTCGAAGGCTTGAATCTGAATAGGCCAAATTTCAAGATGGCGCCAACACTTCCTTTTTTAAGTGCTTTAATGATAATAATGAATATATACTATTGAAGTCTTATGTGTCAACAGACCTAGGAGGAAAAACTACCATTATTATCTTTATTTCACAGAAAAGTAAGAGTAATTTGCTCAACGTTAAGTGTGAAAAAGTGGAGGAATCAGGATTTGAACCCAGGCACTCTGACTCCAGAGCCTGCACACTTAATCCCTACAAGTTTCCAGAGGGATTAGAAGTAGAAAAGTGGTCAGTGGAAGAATTCACAGTGCCATCTTCCCCAAAGTATTTAGCATCTCCTTTTCAAAGGTTTATATCTTCTCCTTCACCTAATGTCATACCAGAACATTACAGGGGACATTTGGATATTTGTCCTTAGGATTAAAACAGTAAGTAAGTGCTGGTCTAGACTCTTCTCTGCCCTGCTGGTTATAGATGAGAAGAAATCCACTTGGATGAGAATCAAGCACCTTAAGCAGTTGATAGAAGCCATTAATACACTCTGGGACTGTTTTTCCCCTGGGGCTTGATTTCCAGCACTTTCCTTAATATTTTTGCTAACCTCAGGACCTTCCCCAAGTCTGTATATCCCACCAAAGGCAGAATGAGCTACAATGGCTGCCTCAAATGGCATAGCAAGAAGGTTAGTTCACAGGCTCAGCACGCTAATATTCTAAGCCATTAACACTTAGCAAACGTGGTCAGTGAAAGGCAAGAACTGGATGTGCAAACAGATCAGAGAAGAGAGAGCAGGCTGGGAGTTCAGGAGATGCCAAGTCTACTCCCTGTAATACTCCATCAGGAACTCCGGACACTCAGTTGATGCTTCTAGACCTTGGCTTCCTCTAAAACAAGACAGCTGGACCGTAATGGTGGGAACCCCTGTCTGTACAAGGAAAAAGAAAAAAATTGATGGCCCACTCTCTGTACATTCAAAGTGAAAAGCACATCTAGAGCAAGTGCCCAACGAAGGTTAGCTAAAGCAGGGGAGGAGGGACTCAAGATACTGCAATGTGAACAAGCACCTGGCTTCCCTGTCCTTGTGGAGTTTTCCATCCACTGGGGAAAACGAACATAAAAAGAGTCACTGAGAGAGCAAACACATATGACACAGCAAGTCCACTCCAAGGCACAAATCAAAAGACTTAAACACAGGTGTTCAAACAAAAACTTGTATACAAATGTTCACAGCAGCATTATTTGCATTAGCCAAAAGGTGGAAGCAGCCCAAATGTCTATCAGCTGATAAATGGGCAAAGAAAATGTGGCGTATCCCTACTATGGATAATTATTCAGCCATCAAAAGGAATGAGGATGCTACAACATGGGTGAACCTTGAAAACATTGTGCGAAATGAAAGAACCCAGTCACAAGGCCACATATTGTATGATTCCATTCATATGAAATACCCAGAAGAGAAAAATTCAGAGATGTAGATTGATGGTTGCCAGGGGGTGGGGAGGAGGGACTGTTACAGGGTACAGGGTTTCCTTTTGGGGTGGTGAAAATGTTCTAGAACCAGACGGTGCTCATGGGTGTGTGTTCCAGTTTGCTAATGCTGCCACTATGCAAAATACCAGGAACGGATTGGCTTTTATAAAGGGGGTTTATTTGGTTACAAAGTTACAGTCTGAAAGCCATGAAATGTCCAAATTAAGGCATCAACACAAGTATACCTTCAGCGAAGGAAGGCCAATGGCATCAGGAAAATCTCTGTTAACTGGGAAGGCATATGGCTGGCATCTGCTGATCCTAGATTGTGTTCCAGCTCCTGTCTCAGCTCCTGTGCATTCTTCAAAATGTTGCCCTTGGGGCGTTTTGTCCTCTCTTAGCTTCTCCGGAGCGAACTCTGGGCTAGCATCTCAGAAGTGTTAGCAAAAGTCTGCTTTCAACAGCCATCTCCAAAATGTCTCTCTCAGTTGCAGCTGCTCTGCAGTCCTTCTGTTTATGAGCTCTTATAGGGCTCCAGTAAACTAATGAAGACCCACACTGAATGGGCGGGGACACATCTCCACGGAAATAATCAAATCAAAGGTATTACCCACAGTTGGATGGGTCACATCTCCATGGAAACAACCTAATCCAAAGATTCCAACCTAATCAACACTAATATGCCTGCTACCACAAAATTGCATCATAGCATTTGGAGGGACATAATACATCCAAACTGGCACAGTGTGCAATGTTTTGAGTGTAAAAAAATGCCACTGAATTGCATATTTTAGTATGGTTAGAATGATGAAATTTCATTATATGTCTTTTCCCTCAGCCATTCAATTAATCAATCAAAATGATACAGGAGAAAAAGAGGAAGAATGCACAGGGGCTGGGAGGACATATAACAGGGGTACCCAGTCCTGGGGTCAGGAAATAGCCCCCTGAGCAGCGGAGACCTGAGAACAAACCAGACAAAAGTGAATGAGAATTACATTGTGAGTGTAACTACCACCACCGAGTTGCACATTTGAAAGTGGTTAAAATGGGAAATTTTAGCTTGTATGTGTGTTACCAGGTGTTCTAGTTTGCTAATGCTGCCGGAATGCAAAACACCAGAGATGAATTGGCTTTTATAAAAGGGGGTTTATTTGATTACACAGTTACAGTCTTAAGGCCATAAAGTGTCCAAGGTAACACATCAGCAATCAGGTACCTTCACTGGAGGATGGCCAGTGGTGTCCGGAAAACCTCTATTAGCTCGGAAGGCACGTGACTGGCATCTGCTCTAAAGTTCTGGTTTCAAAATGGCTTTCTCCCAGGACATTCCTCTCTGGGCTGCAGTTCCTCAAAAATGTCACTGTTAGTTGCACTTGGGGTATTTGTCCTCTCTTAGCCTCTCCAGAGCAGGAGTCTCCTTTCAATGGCCGTCTTCAAAATGTCTTTTATCTGCAGCCCCTGTGCTTTCTTCAAAGTGTCCCTCTTGGTTGTAGCTCCTCTTCCAACATCACCCACAGCTGCACTGAGTTCCCTCTGCCCGTCAGTTCATTTACATGGCTCCACTGATCAAGTTAGACTCACCCCGAATGGGCGGAGCAACACCTCCATGGAAATTATCCAATCAGAGTCATCACCCACAGCTGGGTGGGGCACATTCCAAACAAACACTCAAAGAATTACAGTCTAATCAACACTGATAACATCTGCACACACAAGATTACATCAAAGATAATGGCGTTTGGGGGACACAATATATTCAAACTGGCACACCAGGATAAACATTTTTGAAAACCACAGAACAGGACAAAGAATGAACCCTAACATAAACCATGGACTACAGTTAATAGTATAATTAAAGTAATATTGTTTCGTCAATTTTGCAACAAAAATATCACAAAGGTACTACATTAAAATGTCAATAATAGGGAGAACTGTGGGGGGATATGGGAACTCTGGGCTTTCAGCATTATTATTCTGTAAAGCCACATCTGGTCTAATAAAAGCCAAAAAGGGGAACAGTGGGAAGTCTGGGGAGATGGGGTATGGTCAGGTGAAGGTGGGTGTGGCCACTCTGTTGACGACATCCTTCCCAGAGAAAACCGAACCGTCAGCTTCATGCCAGACCCTGAGGTAAAACTTCCACTGATTTCACCCAAGCCCAGGGTGCCCGATTTGGACAGATCAGCCTTACCCTCTCACTAGATGAATGCTGGCCCATGAAGTTACAGTTCCCTCAGTTTATATCAAACACGGAGAATCTAGTGTAGTGTTTTAGTCGACACATCAAGTTCCTACCAACTCTTGGTCTTTGGCCATTCTAAACCAGTAAGTCTCAAATCTGTCTTCCTATTGGGGTTGCCCAGGGAGCAGATAAAGGAAACCCTGATGTCCAGACTACACCACAAGGTAATGAAGTCACAGTTGGGGAGCCTGGGTCAGGGCATTTGTTAGGAGCTCTTGAGTACAGCCCGTGTCCAGAAGCCCTGCTCTAACGGGCTGAGGAGGAAAGAAAACCGCAGCTTTGGTGAACCTAACTGATGAAAGAATTAACCAGAGCAGACTGGAAGCCAACATTCAGAAAAGGTGACATTCAGAGGGGAAGACTAACACCCAATTGGTCTGAGCTTCTACCTGGTCATCAGGCCTGTCCAGCTGGGAATGGACTTGGGCAGAATCTCCCAGGATGGCCACCCAGGTCCTTTCCATGCCCTCAATCAGCCATCGTCAGCTCTACTGAAGCTCAGTAGGACCCAAACCCTAACTCAACACTTCGTAAGTTGGAGAATTCCTAACTGTCTCCCTAGGGAGGTGAGGAAAATCGAAGCTTCCAGGAAAAATTAAGAAGATAGTAAACATGCCGGTTTGAATGTATTATGTCCCCCAAAACGCCATTATCTTTGATGGAATCTTGTGTGGGCAGAAATCAGTGTTGATTAGATTGTAATTCTTTGAGTGTTTCTGTGGAGATGTGCCCCACCCAACTGTGGGTGATGACTCTGATTGGACAATTTACATGGAGGTGTTACCCCACCAATTCAGGGTGGGTCTAAATTAAATCACTGGAGCCATTTAAATGAGCTGACAAACAGAAGGAACTCAGTGCAGCTGAGAGTGACATTTTGAGAAGGAGCTACAGCCAAGAGGGACACTTTGAAGAAGATGAGAGAGTAGCTGCAGATGAGAGACAGTTTGAAGATGGCCATTGAAAGCAGACTTTTGGTGAGGAGAAGCTAAGAGGGGACAAATGCCCCAAGAGCAACCAAGAGTGACATTTTTGAGGAGCCGAATCCTAGAGAGGAACATCCTGGGAGAAAGCCATTTTGAAACCAGGACTTGGAGCAGACGCCAGCCACGTGCCTTCCCAGCTAGCAGAGGTTTTCCAGATACCATTGGCCATCCTCCAGTGAAGGTACCCGATTGTTGATGTGTTACCTTGGACACTTTATCTTTATAGCCTTAAGACTGTAACTGTGTAACCAAATAAACCCCCTTTTATAAAATCCAATCCATCTCCGGTGTTTTGCGTTCCGGCAGCATTAGCAAACTAGAACAGTAAAGAATAACCAATTTATACCCCTGGTATCAACACACTGGTATTTTCTCTATCTTTTCCACATTTCTCTGCCCCCCTTACCTGAAAACACACCAAGCTGATTCCTTATTTGTTCCCTCCTACAAGAACACTCTTCCCTCAGACCTTTGCATGGTTGGCTACTTCTCAACGGCCGAGTATCTGCTAAAATGTCACCTCCACAGAGGACCTTCCTTGGCCGTCCCTCTAGAACAAAGCCCTATTCACTTCCAACTCCACAGATCTATTGGACTGTTCATGACTGAGCTACATTTTGACATCGAGAATAACAACTGTTACTTTTATTTTGGTAAATTTTCCCAATTTCGTGGCTATTTTTCTCTTCTAGATTAAATTTAGACTCATTCCAGCAAATTCCATTTGAAAAATGGAATTTTGATGGAGAAAGAAGTAGATTTATAGATGATTTGTATAAAGCTGTTCTAGTTTGCTAATGCTGCCAGAATGCAAAATGCCAGAGATGGATTGGCTTTTATAAAAGGGAGTTTATTTGGTTACAAAGCTACAGTCTTAAGGCCATAAAGTGTCCAAAGTAATGCATCAACAATCGGGTTCCTTCGCTGGAGGATGGCCAATGGCATCTGGAAAATATCTGTTAGCTGGGAAGGCACGTGGCTGGTATCTGCTCCAAGTTCTGGTTTCAAAATGGCTTTCTCCCAGGACGTTCCTCTCTAGGCTGCAGTTCCTCAAAAATGTCACTCTCAGTTGCTCTTGGGTTGTTTGTCCTCTCTTAGCTTCTCTGGAGCAGGAGTCTGCTTTCAATGGCTGTCTTCAAAATGTCTCTCATCTGCAGCTCCTGTGCTTTCTTCAAAGTGTCCCTCTTGGCTGTAGCAAGTGTGCTCCTTCTGTCTGAGCTTATATAGTGCTCTAGTAATCAAGGCCCACGCTGAATGGGTGGGGCCACACCTCCATGGAAATTATCTCATCAGAGTTATCACCTACAGCTGGGTGTGTCACATCTCCATGGAAACACTCAAAGGATTCCAATCTAATTAGCACTGATACATGTGCCCCACAAGATTGTATCAAAGAATACAGCTTTTTCTGGGGGATATAATACATTCAAACTGGCACAGCTGTCCTCTTTATTCAGAAAGCATGGCTTCTGTCTCTAATTCAGATCTTGTGTATCCTTCAGAAAAGGTTTATAATTTTCTTTACACATCTTCATTTATTTTTAGGTATGTTTCTACGTATTCTATCATTTTCCTTATTATTGGGAATTGGCTCTGTTTCTATTATTTCTCTCTAAATGGGTTTTTAAGGATTATAGGAAGATTATTACATTAGATTTACAATATATTAGTGTCTCCTTGCTGCTGTACCAATTACTACAAATTTAGTGGCTTAAAACAACACAAAGTTATTATCTTACAGTTCTGGAGGATAGAGGTCTTCGAATGAAGATGTCAGAAGGATTATGTTCCTTTTGGAGGCTCTGGGGGAGAACCTGTTTCATATTTTCCAGATTCCAAAGGCCATCTGCATTCCTTGACTCATACCCCTTCCTTGCATCACTCCAACTTCTGCTTTCACCTTGATATCTCCTTCTTTGACATTGACCCTGTACCTCCCTCTTATAAGGACCCCTGTGAGTCCAGGATAACCTTCCCATCTCTAAATCCTTAACTTAATTCCATCTGCAAAATCTCAATGCCATACAGGTGAACTCACTGACCCCACTACCCCCACCCCAAATGGGATCTGATACCCAGGGGTGTAAATCTCCCTGGCAATGCAGGATGTGACTCCCAAAGATGAATCTGGACCTGACATTGTGGGATTGAGAACATCTTCTTGACCAAAAGGGGGATGCAAAATGAAACAAAATAAAGTTTCAGTGGCTGAGAGATTTCAAATGGAGTCGAGAGGTCACTCTGGTGGGCATTGTTACGCACTATATAGATAACCCTCTTTAGGTTTTAATGCATTGGAATAGCTAGAAGTAAATACTTGAAACTATCAAACTGCAACCCAGTAGCCTTGACTCTTGAAGACGACTGCATAACAATGTAGCTTATAAGGGGTGACAGTGTGATTGTGAAAACCTTGTGGATCACACTCCTTTTATCCAGTGTATGGATGGATGAGTAGAAAAACGGGGAGAAAAACTAAATGAAAAATAGGGTGGGATGGGGAGGGTGATTTGGGTGTTCTTTTTTACTTTTATTTTTTATTCCTATTTTTACTTTTTCTGGTATATGAAAAATGTTCAAAAGATAGATTAGGGTGATGAATGCACAACTATATGATGGTACTGTGAACAGTTAATTGCACACCACAGGTGACTGTATGATGTGTGTGAATATAGCTCAATAAAACTGAATTTAAAAAAATAAAAAATATATAAAAACAATCTCATTGCCATGGAAAATAACAGTCCCAGTCCCAAGGACTAATGGCCATATTTAGGAGGCCATTATTCAGCCCACCACACATATTATTCTTTTATCTTGCTGCTTTACTAAACTTTAACAGTTTCTGAGTTGATTATCTTCATTTTTCCAGAAAGATACCAGCCTCCTCAAATAACAATATCATAGCCTTTTGCCCTTTCAAAATTCATATAGCTTGTATCTTCTCTAACTGCCTTGTTCGATATTCATTTTACTTGATTTTTAAATTAACACTGAAATGTTGCAAACACACAGAAAAATACAGATATTAACATAATAGATACCCCTGGTAGTTGACACTGTTATGTTCCCCAGATAAGGACATGCTCTTTTAACCCATTCCTGTGGGTGCAGACCTAATGTGGGTGGGACCTTTTGATTAGGTTATTTCAATTGAGATGTGACCCACCCCATTCAGGTAGGTCTTAGTCCCCTTACTGGAGTCCTTTATAAGAGGATAAAGGACACACAGAAAAAGCCCAGAGAGCTCAGAGAAGCCAAGTGACAAGGACACATCCACAGAAGTGGAGAGAGGAAGCCACTGAAGCCAGAAGCCGAAAGCAACAAAACCCAGGAGAGAAGCACCAGCAGACACCGACCATGGTGCATCACCATATGACAGACAAGTCCTAGATGCCCGCAGCCTTTCTTCAGAGAAGGTATCCTCCTGTTGATGCCTTAATTTGGATATTTTCATGGCCTTAAAACTGTAAATTAGTAAGCTAATAAATCCCCATTGTAAAAGCCAACCCATTTCCAGTATATTGCATTTTGTCAGCTTTAGCAAACTGAAATGACACCCACATATACAACACCAAGATCTTAGGCTAACGTTTTACCATGTTGACTCAGAATAATTAAAGAAAAAAAGCATTCTAGAATTAAACTAAAGCTGACTTCCTCCCTTAGTTCTTCTTCCCACCAGAGTTGGTATGCACTATTCCAAGCCATATGTATGTATCCGTAAACAGTATTTGTATTATTTTATATTTTTAGAAATTTTCCCTAAAACATCATCTTTTTGCTGCTCGCTTTTCTCCATTCAAAGTCAGCTTGAGATTTATCTATTTTGACATAGTTCATTTATTTTAATCACTGTATAATATTCCACTGTACAAACAAAACACAATTTCTTTATCCATTTCTTAATTGTAATTGTTTCCACATTTCTGCTAGCACAAACAATGACCATCTGCATACATGTCTCATCTGGCCCATATACAATAGTATCTCAAAAGTATCCACTGTGATGTGGAACTCTTTCAATATAACTAGGTCTCAAAGTGCTGGCAACAATTAATTCCCACTAGCAGTGTCTGAGCGAACGTGTTTTCCTACAATTTTACCAACGTTTAGTGGTTCCAGACTTTAAAATGTTTGCCAATCTGATGTGCATGAAATAGCAACACGCTGTCATTCTAGTTTGCCTTTTGAGAATTCCTAATGAGTATGGGCAACTTTAGGGATGTTTCTTGGCTCCCCTTCTGTAACTATCTGCTCATATCTTTAATTTGTTGCTCCTTCTCTCATTTCTCCTGTTGGTTAATTTCCAATCTTTTCTTTTCCTAATATATGCAAGGTGAGAAATTCCCATCTGAAGTCTTCTTCAGCCACCCGATTGAATCCTGTCTCCCAAAAAGACGTTTGCATTTTAACTCAATGTTAGTTTAACATTTAACAAATGGTGTGAACCTATTTGTAAACTGGACCTTTGAAGATGTAATTATTAGTTAAGATGTGGACTTGTTTGTGAATAGCATCTTTGAAGACCCTCTTCAGATAAGGCCAAACTGTATCAGCATGGGCCTTAATCTTTATGGCTGAAGTCCTTATAAATGAAGGAAATTGGACAACTAGATGTAGGAGAAGCCAGAGAGCTTGCTGTGTGAAGGAGGACAGACATCACTAGGAAACTACTTTTAAGAAAGCACAGCCTTGCTGACACCTTGATATTGTGTCCGAACCAATAAATTCCTGTGGTTTAAGCCAACCAGTAAGTGGTATTTGTCACAGCAGACCTGGCAAACTAAGACAATCTGTATACGGCTGGTCAGACCCAAACATCTTGTCATTTATATTGATTTTTTTTAAGTCATGAATTATTGCCAAGTGTTTTAATTGCATTATTGCCACCAAACATGGTCTATGTGACCATGATTATTTGATAGTGCTGAGATTTTCTTTACAGGCTAGTGAATAGTCAATTCCCATAAATGTTTCTCATTTGCTTAGTAAGAATGTTTTTGCTAATTGTTCAGTACAGGGATTTATATATGCCCATTCATTCAAGCTTATTGATTTTGTTGTTCACATTTTAAATATACAAGTTTATATACTAGTCTAGTTTATTAGTTTCAATGATCTGTGTGCTAATTGATCTTGTATTTGTCAAATGGCTATCAGTAATTCTGTCAAGTTGTCTTTATATATATCAGAAACTATATTTTTGAGTGCATTCAATTTCAGGTTTATTATATCATTTCATTCTTCTATCACTGTGTAATGCTTTTGTTCTGAAAGACCATTTTGACTGATATTAATACAGCCACCTCAGGGTACTTTTGGTTAATTTAGTCCTACTCTTTTTCATTTCTTTAAACATTTTTCTACCATTATGTGTGTTTTAGTTTCCTGGGCTGCTCGAGTAAATACTAACGTAATGGTTGGAATTAAACAATGAGAATTTATTTGCTCAAGGTTTGAGGCTGGGAAAAAGTCCAAATCAAGGCATCATCAAGGCGATGCTTTCTCTTCAAAGACTTGCATTTTGGAGCTGGCTGCCGGTGATCCTGGGGTACTTAGCTCATCACATGGCAAGGTGCATGGTGACATCTCCTGGTCTCTCTCCCTTCTCTTCCAGGTTCAGCTTCTTGCCTTCTGTCGCTTTCTCTCTCTCTGTCTGAGTTTCATTCCACTTATAAAGGACTCCAGTAATTGGATTCAGACCCATCCTGATTGAGGTGGGCTACACCTTCTTAACTAAAGCAACCTCATCAAAAGTTCCTACTTACAGTGGGTTCACACCCACAGGAATGGATTACATATGTAGATATGGAGTACATACAGCTTCAAACCACCACAATGTATTAGATATGAGTCTTGTAAACAGTATATAATTTTACATGTTAATCTGAGTCTATGGATCTTAATCTACCTCTTTCAACGGATGAGTTTTATTTTTAATGTTTTTACTTTGTCTCTTAATTCTCCTTTCCTGTTTTGAACTGGATTTGTTTCTTTACTCTCCATTTTCCCTGTTCACTTATTTGAAAGTTTTACCTAAGTGGCTGGCTTAACTATTTTTTATAGGCATCCCTAATTTGACAAAGTCTCCTAAAACTTTAAATTCTGTAAGCTATCATCACACACACACACACACACACACACACACACACACACACACACACACATTTCTGAGTTACTGCTTCCCAATGTTTGGTTACACTCTATTTTTAAGCCCTCTTATTATTGTTGTTGATTTTTACTATCAGTGTTTATTTAGATTTGCCTACATGTTTACCAACTTCTTTCCTCATCAAAGCTTCTCTTTTTAGTTTCCATTTAGGGCCTCCTGAATTCCCTTCACTCTTTGTGTGAAAGACTAAGGTTGTAAACCCTCTTAGTCTTGGTCAAAAATATTGGTTATTTTCATAACTGATATTAGTTTAGCTGGGTACAGAACTCTAGGTTGACACTTACAGTACTGTCTAATTGCTTTAACTGAACCATGTTGGGGATTGAATCAGTTCCCCCATAAAGACACTATTGTCTTCTGGCTTTGGTGATTATTGTTCTAAGTCTTGCCAGTTCTTGTTCTTTTGCAGGTAATCTGACCTTTTCCCCTCTTAGGCTACTTTTAATACTTTTTTTTTCTTTGCCTTTCCAAATTGTCTTTAGCTGTGAATTGAATTTTATTTTATGTTCTTCAGGTCTCAGTGTCCTTCCTCAAATCTTAAACTTACACCTTCTTTCAATTCTGAAAAACTCTCTATCAAATATCTCATCAAATACTGCCTCTCTTCCTTCCTCTTTATTTCTCCTTTGAAAACTCCTTCTAGACACATCCTAGAATTCCTTATCTGATTCCTCCATGCTCTTTGTCTATGTTTTATATCACCTGTCTTTGTAAATCTTTAGCTGTGGACCATCAACTCAATCTATCATTTAAGAGTTATTATGTTTTACGTTTCTAAAAGTTCTCTTTGGTTCCTTTTCAAATCCATCACTACTTTTTTCTTTCTTCTGTGTGGTTTCCATTTCTTCTTTTATCTTTACTTCTCTTGCCTCATTGTTCATGCACTCACCACTCATCCTGGATCTTTCCTAGCATGCACTGCGATTTGCTATTGCAGTGGTGTGGGAATCCCTTGGGGACTGGGTTCCTTCTGACAGGCAATGCCAATTTTTTTACATAAATTTATTGGCTTGGGATATCCACATAACATTCTGGCATGGTAAATCTGGTCTCCTAAGGTGTAGATCCAAGTTTGATTTCTCATGGGAATGCTTTCTGTGTTTCCTTTCGCTGTTGCTTGGACAAGCCCTCTTCTCCCCTTCCTGGACTGATGAGTAAAAATGTTGCCCATCCCTGTTCCCCAGGACAGCACCCCTTAGCATCTCCCAGCTTTGTGCAGGCAGCTCACCTACAGTGTCTCATTTCTCTGGACCCCACGGTTTCCCTCCTGCCTTGGTACTGAAACCTGAGGTTCTTGATGAAACTGAGCCGAGCAGAACAGTTTCTGTCACAAGGATGGTATTTCCTAGACCTTACATTCAGCGCACAGGAAATGAAAATTCCTTTATTTTCCTAAAATGGAATTTGATTTTTATCCCAAATCCCTATTCCTTATGATTAAAAGAAACTTAAAATATCTCAATATTCCAAGTGAACTCAGTAATTTTGAGGGCATTTATTTTTTTCTTATATATTTTATTTCACCGCAATCAGGATTTTCCTACTCCCGCGTGTTAGATTTATGTTCTGGGGGCTGACCCAGCATTGGGCATTGGTGGAATGGACTTGTCTGGGGCTCTCCAGATTTCTCCTACACTAGCTTTTGCCAACATGCCCACATCTTATGGGTATTCCCTTTTTCCTGAAACCCCTAAGCCATCCACATCTGTTTCACGACCACATGGTGTTACCACTTTTCACTCTTGGTGCACCCATGTTATAAAGGCACAATACTTTCAAAATCCAACCCTTTGTCTCTGATGAACTTGTCTTGGGCACCCAGGAAAACCAGATTATTCCCCAACGCTGCAAAGCTGGTGGTGCAGTGGTTTCTGGTCCAGTCCTCCAGGCTTGTCACTTGGAAAGTTTCCTTTCCCTTTCTGGCTTTGGGGTATTATGCAGTCTCTCTTGCAAGTTCATCGAAGTGTTCACATTTTTGGCTAATATTTTATTGAACATTTCTACAGAAATGTAGTGGAAGGGTTCCTAAGTTGGTTTGGTGCAGTCACTTTCACCGCGATGAATTCTCTAGAGGCCAAAATAAAAGCCAGAAAGAAATCTCTCTGGATATTAAGAATGATACTCCTTTCCCCCCTGGTGTTTTAATTCAGAGCAAGCCATTTAGCAGCTCTTGACTTATTTTCCTTACGTACAAATTATGGGGTTTGTACTAATTATTTTCTAAGCTCTCTTTTAGCTCAGAAAAAAAGATTCCTCTAGAGTTGCCCTAAATCTCTCCAGCCATGATTTAACAGGCTAAAAAGGAGCCAGGCACAGGGGACTAAGAATTAACTAACCTGGAGCCATAGCTCTCCCTATTGTCAGACAGGAAATCAGATGTCCTGCCTTTGAATTGATCCAAAATAGTTCCCCCTTCCTCACAGCAGTGCAACCTTAATAATAGATGCTGAGGGATTCTGTCTCCCTAATACCTGGGCCCATTCAGTTCACCCTAAACTCTGAACAGTGGAACTGAGTCCGAGTACTAAAACACACCAAAGGTAAACTTAATAGGAGAATCCCCTAACCAGGGGATAGCGCTCCTTCTACACTGTCAAATTAATGATTAATGAATTTTTTTTAAATCCCAACCTACTGTCCAAATATTCACCAACTCAGTCAAATTCCTCAGGTGATTGTGGATCTGGGAAGGAGATAAAGTCACGAGGTCACAGGGAGTTGATTGGGGGGGAAATAAAACAGACAACTTTTTTGGAAAGGCATGTGAAAAGAAGATCCTCAGAGCTGCACAGAGGATGTAAAGCTCCCCTTCCTGGGGTGTGTGTGTGTGGAGGGTGAGGATGTTTAAAGGTCTGTAAATTAGTTGGGGTCAGTGAGCACTGGGTCACTGGCTCAGACATTCCTGCTGAGCTGTCTGGTGGGCTGCAGGGGACCAGTTGCCGAAAAAGGGAAAACGGGGAGGGGAGAGGAGTGCTTAATAGGGAGAGCACGGGTGGCAAGAGAAGGGGACCTCACGGCATCCCATTAGAAAGGACAGGATTAGAGAAAGCAAGGAAAATGAGGGACATGAAATGAAAGAGACCTAAGAGAAGAAGAAAAGTACAAAAGGGGGTTTGCACGTTTGAAGCAAAGAGGGGTAGATGGATTGAAGGGCCCAACCAACTAAAGGTGCCACCTACACCCTCACAAAGGGACATGGACACACACACACACAACAGGGAGAGACGCAGGGACAAACACACGTTTAAGCCCATTACAGTATGGTGTTCAAACCCACTGGGTTGAGGAAAAAGTATCACAGCTCATGTCTCATCAGTAGGAAACAACAACAGACCATAATTCTGGCCACACAGAAGGGAAACACATGCTCGCTAAAGTGATTTCAATCCAGCTGAAGCACAAGTTTTTAGAATGCTAACTCTAGGGGGGATGGAGAAATAGAAAAGCAACCCTGGTGGCAGAATCCAGCCTCCTTTATCTGAGGTCAGTGTTCCCCATGTGGTTCTCCACAGCTTCAAGGGGTCTTTGGAGTCAAGTGAACAACACACGGTGCCAGATCCAGACTCTACCCGCAAAAGACACGACTGTGCTTTCAGATCTCCTTTTTTGGGGCTTAGGGTTTTCTCCCAACAACGTTCAGTTTGTCCAAATTAACGACAACCTAAAGGGCACTGCATATCTATGGCCAATGCCTTATGACGAAATCAAGTGCTACTACGCAAAGCTTCAAGGTAGACGGGGAGAGCAAGAGAAGCACAAGGCCCCACACAGAGACCAAGGTCATTCAATAATAACCTGAATCTTGGAGGGTGGCTATGGGATTCAGAACCGGGATATCCCATTTTGGTTTTGTCCAAAGGAAGTTGGAAAACATTCTAGGAGAAGGTTCGCTTGCGGTTCTTTGCAACCATCGGGTAGATGGACATCATGGGGCGCTGCACAACAGCTGACATGGAACCATCTCAACTACCTGGCCTCTGAGGCCTCCCATGGCCAGGCCAGGGCCTCAGCTCACCTTGTCTTCAGGGCTCAGTTTGCTGAGAGTGAGAGGCTAGGAGGCTGGGGTGGTGAGCTTACGCCCCATGTGGCCCAGGTGCTTCTGCTCTTTCCCCACAGGCAGCAAATGGGTTCCCTGCAAGCTCAAGATGAGGGTTGGGGAAGACACGGACTCTATACTCAGTGCAAGCCCAGTGACATCCCTGGAAAATGAATTCCAAACTAAAAAGCCCTGATGAGATGGCAGCCAGCAACAATCCACTTTGCTTATCAGTGTCCTCCTTACTTCCTTCAAGGGCCTCTCAATAATTTTCTAGGGGGTGGGAGTCCAAGGGTCTCTCGTGGACCTGCAAGTCCTTTGATCTCTGAGCTGGGGAAAGGATTGGAGGAAGGTCCTGGCTTCGTAGAGCAGAAGGCTCAAAGTTGGTTTTCTTTTCACCTCATTAACAGGGATGTTTGGCTCCACTTCTGGAAGGAGGGGCACCACCAGGAAGTTCTGATAGCTCCAGTCTCAGAAATCCTCTTCCCCCATGGCCCCTTGCCCAGGTCAGCCCAGCCAAAACCCCCGGGCTAAGACTGCCCTTGAAATGAAATTTGGTGGCCACCTGTGTCAATTCTATGGTGGCCTGTTTTCCTCTTCATGCTCTTTCAGGACATCCTGATGGTGGTTATTGATTTGAGAATTACCTTGAGGAGGGTCTCCAAGCACGTTGGGGCACGTGCAAAATCAGCCCGTGTTATGGGTTGAACTGTGCCCCCCAAAAAGATATGTGGGAAGTCCCAATTTTAAGTACTCAAATGTGACCTTATTTGGAAGTAGGGTCATTACAGATGCAATTAGGCAAGTTATCGAGATCATGATGGAGGATTAATCCAATAAGACTGGTGTCCTTCTAAGAAGAGAAAATTCAGACCCAGCCCCAAACAGACACACAGACACATAGAGATGTCCAAGTGAGGTAGAGATTGAGTTATATCATCAGCCAAGGAACACTGAGGATTGCCAGCAACCACAAGAAGACAGGAGAAAGGCAAGGAACAGATTCTCCCCTGCAGGTTCCAGAGGGAGCGTGGCCCCACTGACACCTTGATTCAGACTTCTGGTGTTCAGGACTGGGAGATAATAAATTCCTGTGGTTTTAAAACCACTCAGTTTGTGGTACTTTGTTATGGAAACCCTGGTAAACGAAGACAACACATTCCCAATCCTCTGCTGCAAAACAGCTGAAGCTACCAAACTAAAACCCAGCTGTGACCACATCACTCCTCTGCCTAAAGCACTTCCTTGGCTTGGTGTTCAAAGTCTCCCATTGCTCCCACAAACAGCAAGCAGAAACACAGTGGAGGAACAGGGGTGCTTGGAGACGGGCACCCCAAGAGCTCTGGGTGGCACCTTGGACTCTGACACCCCTTTCTCTCCCACTGATTCTGTCCACACTCCTCTTCTGCCTTGAATGTGTGGACCTCAGGTCCAGTAGGAAACTCTGTCACAGCTGATGCTTCTGCTGGCCACACCTGCTCCTACATCCTCGCATGGCTTGGGCTCAGCCTGCCCTAACCACACCATCTAGGACGGCTCTTCCTTGTCTCTCCAATATCATCTGCCCGACCTTCCCCCTACACCATCACTATATGAAGTCACCCTGTCATTTCCATGTTTGCTTCTTAACTATCTGTCCGCTTATTAGGAATGGAAGCCAAAGAAGGAAGACAATTCTACTGCTTCCTGGACTAAGATATTCCATGCTGTTGAAACTGAGTCTGGCATTACCAGGACAATTCCTACTATCACTGGTGGTGGGATTCTAAGGGTGCCTCACATGCTATGAGCATTCGATAAATATTTGCTGAACAGATGAGGACTCAGTTCAGGGGCAACATTCTCCCAGAAGCCTTCCATGACCATCCACGCACCCCTCCCTGGGTGCAGCTCCCCTCCCCCAATTTGCTGCTCATTTCTGCAGCCTTGTGCCTTATATGTTTGAATCACCCCACTAGACTGACATCCATGAGGGCAGGAACTTATTTTCTCTCCCTTTGCCAGGGATTACTAATGAACACAAGAATAATCTGCCACAGGGGGTGCTAGAGCATGAGGTTCTCTGATGACATCATGCTCCCCTTAGTGTCATTTGTGCCCCAGTCCTCCTTCATGGGTCTTTTAGTTTCCTGGTTGCTAAAACAAATACCATATAATGGATTGGCTTAACCATAGGAATGTATTGGCTCACGGTTTCAGAGGCCGTAAGGCTTGTTTCCTCCTGGGGTCAGTATCTTCTGGGGGGTTGGCAATCTTTGGGGTCCCTTGGCTTTCCATCCATGGCAATGCATATGGCGGCATTTTCTCCTTTCTCTCCCGGGTTCCACTGACTTTCCGCTTCTGGCTGCTCCCCATGGCTTCTCTGTCTGACATTCATGCTGCTTAATCCAGACTAAAACCCAATCTGATTCAACTGGACTACACTTTAACTGCAGCAACATCTTGAAGAGATCCTATTTACAAGGGATCCATGCCTACCAGAATATGAACCAAGACCAAGAACCTGTCCAGTCTGGGGTACACAATTCAATCCACCACAATGGGCATCTGGTAAACCTCAGCCCCGCTTCTATGTTTACTCTTTCTGTTGTCAAAATGAAAGGAATTCTATGGATAGGTTACATCAATCTGGCAGGAAGGGGATATTTCTTAGTGGATCTTCTCCCTGGGAGGCCTCCAGGTGTGCAATACTCAGGCACACCCCAGATCCACGCTTCCTCGAGAGCCTCACTGATTTGATTCAACACATATGGAGTGAGTGCCTCTTATGCACTGGTTTTAGGCATTTGGAACATTCTGTTCTCCAGGGATAGCCTCCACCCCCTCTAAGGGGACAAGAACATCAATGACACGTCTACTGGAGCCAGGTGGGTGCCGAGCATTTTACACTCATAACTTCATTGCATTCTCAGACCAACCCTATCTGAACAAGAGTCTTAGTCATCATACCCATTTTGTGGATTAAGAAACTAGAATTTAGAAAGTCTAAATGACTGGCAGAAGGGCCCTCAGCTAGAAAGTACGGGGGCCCAGAATTAAACCAAGACAGCTTGATTGCCGAGCCCACATTCTCTATGACATACTTAACACTGACTGTGTTTGCAATTAGGGTAATCTTTTTATTTTTCCACTTGGTTTGCCTTGGAGACCTTCACTGTATATGAAGTGCCAAGAAACCATCCTACACACATGCAAACACTCTCAAACACATATGAAGAGATCCAGAATAAACCAAAAAAACACACCCATCATATTTGCTAACCAACCCATATGTCCTACAAGAATTGAGAAACAGACAGTTTATTAAACAGAGAACAACCGGCACCTGTCTCCATGTCAACAGGAGGAACTCTGCTGATTGTTCGGCTCTCTCTTTCCAAGGCAATTTTATTTCAGCAGCGTAGCGTGGTATATTGCAAATAGCAGGGTGACAGCCTCTAGGCCAGGCATCTGTTTCACTGGCCTGTTATTTAGAAGCCACTTGAGATCACCTATAATTGCAACATATCCTCAAGAGGGAAAAGTCAGGAATTCCCCTTCTGGTTTCAGTGTTGACAATGAGCAACTCTTCTTCCTAAGGCAGAAAACGCAAGCAAGCTGTGTCCACTTTGGCCGAGACAGACACCGGGGAGGCAGCTGGATGGGGGAGGATGCCCCTTAGTCTGCCTTGGCTTTCAAAAATTAACCCATTTCCCACAAACATTGCAAAGCACAGTTTTACACAACAGGACAGGCATTATATATGCATTTAAAATACAGCTTTGGAACAAAAGAGCAAATAGTTTCTAGGCCAAATGTAAGCTTTTGTTAGTTTTTCTTAAAAAAAAAATATATATATATATATATATATGTGCTGCATGTTTAATGTAACAAAGAATATGAACATCCTATTAAATATCTGCTTACTACATTAACGTGCTATTACTGGAACCCTAATATCAGCTTTAATACTAAATAAGATACTAAATAATACAAAGCAAGCTTTCATATACGGAAATTTTAAGGCACACTTTTCATCTGGAAAGCTCCATATTCTCTGAGTTCCTTTCCTTTTCTATCTAAGCTTTTTGCTCTGGGAACTCTCCCTCTCATTCTCTCAATATCAACTACATTTTAAGTGCTAAATACTGGCACAGTGCTTGTGAACGCAAGTATGTTCACAGCTTGCAACTGGCTCTCTGATTATTTTGCAGGGGCCAAGGTAAACCTGTTCGATGACTGACAAAATGGGCTGTGGACAAATTTCACTGGCAGGTTATTTTACAGATACATGGGCATCGTACAGGACAATTGGATTAACGATTTATGTGGTAAATACTGATTTATACACCGGACTTAAGCCAAGTGTGGTCAAGGAGGGACACTCCCAGGAGGTCTTCAAAAAAGTACATGGAATAATGAGCCATTACCAGGACAATTCCTTCCATCAGTGATGGTGTGTAAAGGGGAGAAGGAGAAAGGAAAAAGGAAGGGCCCCCAAAGAAGTAAAATCATCAGAGGATCAGAGAACTGGGTTGCCAGGGAAAGACTGGGGTGGAGGTGGGGGTCCACGAGCCACTCTGAGACTCCCCGGTGACTGTCAATTCCAGATCCTGTGCCCCTAGGGGACACTGAGATCCTAACACTTGAAGCTAATCCACCCAACAGTAATCATAACTGTAATATTAGCAAATAACATCAGCCTCAGCTGCTGCTTTCAGGGGGCTTGTTTGGAGCCAGGCTCCCCATCCCACCTCTGGCTGTGAACACTGCTATCTCTATTTAGCAGAGAAACCAGAACTGGGGCAAGCAGGCTAGTGCCACATCCAAAGCCACGTGGCTCCAAGTGGGTGGTGGAGCCGCCACCCAAATTCAGTCTGTCTTCTTGTGAAGCCAAGCTCAGAACCACCCTGCACTGTACTGCCAGTGTGAAGGAAAAACGGGCCAGGTTTTTGTGGTTCTTTGCTTTCTTTGCTTAATATCCTTTTATAAACATGCATGCATGCACACACACACAGACCCACAGACACATGTGCACGCTCGCCTGACAGGTTAACTTGAGTAATCAGTGTTTCTGTGCCCTGGAGAATTCAAGGCAAGCTTCCAAATGCTCATTGTAACTCTTCCCGGTATTGCAAATGCACTTCTGCGTGGTTTTTAGTACAACCACTTGCAGGGTAAAAAAAAAAAAAAAAAAATTCCGGAGGCAATCAAATCCCAAATAAACAGAGATTATTAGAAAGCATCCTATTCTAAGCTTGAGAAGTTGTTCAAATACCATAAAAGGAGAACAAAGAATCCTACCTTAGAGTATTGAATTTGATTTATGAATGTTTGGAACATGTGGCTAGAGGGGATTACATTTTCTATTACATTTTAGACCATGGTTATTCCTTAGCCTGTATAAACAAATGGATCTTCCTTTTAAGTGAATCATAACTATGGCAGCCGTTTCTGCCTCCTGAGATCTTATTTACAAATACTCCATTTCAAGGGCTCTCCAGCTCCAAGGAAGCCGTTGCATGCTCTACCTCAGGGAGTGGGAGAAGTCTAACTCATATCTTAAACACGGTGCTGCAATAGATTTTCCCAAGGAAATACCAGAGTTTATAGAATGACTGCAAGTTAGATTTTACACCATGATTGTGGTCTGTCTACTTCTCTTCGGCTGGCCAAACCTCTCTCTCCACTGCTCCCTCCACTTTCCCTCAGATCCATTCTCCACAGCACCCAGAGTGATCTTTTCACGGTGTGAATCAGATAATATCACATTCCAGGTCAAATCCCTTCAACAGTGGAGGATGGGACTGATGATAAAATATAAACATCGCCTGCAACCTAAAGAGCCACACAGCTTCTAGCCCAGTGGCGCCTAAAAACGGTCTGTGGTGATGGGAACTTGATAGCCCTGTGCTGTTCTATTCAGTAGCCTTTGGCCACACATAGCCTGTATTAGTCAGGGTCCTCTAGGGAAACAGAACCAACAGGAGATATCTGTAAATATGAGATTTTATAAAAGTGCCTCAAACAAGCGTGGAGATGTACAAGTCCAAATTCTGTAGGGAAGGATGCATGAGTCCAAGTTCCGTAGGTCAGGGAGTAAGCTGGCAGTTCCAATGAAGGTGTTTGATAAATTCCCCAGGAGATGCTGGTTGGCTGAAGAAGAAGTGAAGGTTCTCTCTCTTCTCCTTTAAAAGTCTTCAACTGATTGGATTAAATCCAGCTGATTGAATTCTCTCACTGCAGAAGACACGCCCTTCATTGATGTAATCAGCCACAGATGCAGTCAACTGACTGATGATTTAATAAACCAGCCTTCTGGCTTATTAACAAGACAAAAATGTGCTCACAGTAATGGTTAGGCAAGTGCTTGCTTTACAAGACAACTGGGCACCATCACCTGGCCAAGTTGACACATGAACCTAACCATCACACAGCCACTGAACACTCAAAAGGTGACTAAGCACAACCAAGGCACTGGATTCTTCATTTTAATTGAAAGAGCCACAAGGGGTTGGCAGTTCCCATACTGACCAGGACAGATACAGCCCCTGCCAACACCTCTGCCCTCACTGCCCCCAGCTCACAAGCCGACATATTTCCGTTCAGCATTGGCCACTACACACTCGGCTCAGGACACACACTTCTCTCCTGTCTTCACTTGGCCAATTTTCACTCTTTGAACCTCCCCGGAATGGTCTGTGCTAACCATGCCAAACTCAAGATGCCCCTTCCTCTTTTTTTCCAGCTTGCCACAATCTGATCTTTTCCTTCAGGCTACTCACCACAATTCATAATGTTATATAACTTGGCCCTTTTCCCTCAGGATGCCAGTCTCCCCACAACCCCACAATCTCCATGAGGCAGAGAACGTGTTTCTTTTGATCGCCGAAGTGTGCCTGGTATCTCACACAGTGCTTGGTGCATCAACAAGTATCTGTGGATCATGCCAACTGTGGGTTAAGTCAGACTTTTGTGAAGGGATTTGAGCATCTACCCTTGGTCTAAGGAGACATGTTCCTGACACCCAGTATTTTAAATCAGTTTTTGAGGGACAAGCCTTCTTCAGCCCTGTGGCACAATGTGAACGTTAGCTGAGATCCACACATAAGTTGGCAGGAACCCTAGGGGCATAGGAGTCCATCTTTCTCCTGATAAATTTTCCTCCCTTGATAGCAACTGTGTGTCTGTGAGAAGCAAAATAATGACTTACTTCCCCAGGATTGCAAGGAGGAAACCAATGCATGTAATTTATTACATTTAACATACTATGGGGGGGGTGGGTTCCACTTAAAGAAGCTTCTAGAAACATCGCAATAAGACCACCTAGTCTTTAAAACAATTGGCCTTGTTTATGCAAAGAACACACAGGCTATGGAGTTATTTTGTGATGAGAAGGGAGCTCATAGCAACATCTGTGCATCATCGAGAAGCCCTTTCAGGACATAAAGGAACATTCTAGACCCCTGAGCTGAAACTGATGGATCCAAGTCATCCTTGCTCGCATCCCCAGGAAACAGACTGAGCTTCTTGGAAGTAAATATCCCTGAGGAATATGTCAACTAGGCTTCGGATCATATTCAAAAAGAAGCTGAGCAATTAGAAGAAACAAAATGTTGCAAAGGATAATCTACGGCAAATGGGAATGGTGTATGAGTTCAGAAAAGGCACCACTTCCTTGAGTTACTTGCCTGCTGTCTGAGGGGAATTTGCTATATCGTTTCTACAAACCCATGACACCTATGAATATAACTGTGCTAAGAAAGCAGGGCTCTGACAGTAACACTCTAGGACAGGGTGAAGAACAAAGCAGAAAGAACTTGATGAATTTGTGGGGGGAGTCACCTGCCTGCCTGAGTCTGATCACCCACCTCTGGACTATTACATCATGAAAAATAAACCTAGACCAGCATTTGTCAGCAGGCTCAGACGCCTCCACTCAGGCCTGCTAAGCAATCCCCCGTACCCCTTTCTCCCCTGCTGGGTGCCATGTGCCTATCCGTGCCCACTCCCTGCCCAGTTGCCCTCCCACCTGCTGGCTTCCTATTGGTTCCAACCAGCCCTCCAAACCCTCATCTGACTGTCAAGAAAAAGATACCAAGGTAAGCATTTCCCCACAACCCACCAACAGGGGGCAGCACGGGGCCAGGTCACCCCGTCCATTACCAGGAGTAGAAATGGAAAATCAACTATTAGTATCTCTTCACGACATGCTGAAAACACCTTAAAAGACTTGCACTCAGAGAGAACCTGTATTTCACAGTTTACCTTTCAGAGTTGGAATGGGGCTGTTGTGTCCATCGAGTTGTCCCAAAGGGTCATCTGGGTCAGGAACCTCCACTTCACCTAGGCACAAGAAAACAACACACACACTGAACAACTTTTCACTTTGGCAGCCTTGCCTTTTCTTCTTATGCAGATACATCAGTGTTCTAGCAAAACTGCCCAACATTTAAAGAAAAGTTATAAAGTACAAGACATTATGGTAACTTCTAGAGGGCTTTTTTTGGTAGCATCACATTTGGTATAACAGTTAAAGTGATTCTTAAATTTATCCATAAAAGGGCAAATGCAAATACTTCGCTGCATCCACGGACAGATGAGGTGAACTCGTGATGCCTTGAGCTTTAGGAAAATAGAACACGATGGAGCTTTCTCAAATGAGGACCACACATACTGCCTTGGGAGCGAATTTTTTTTTTTTTAAGGAAATTGAAACACTGGCTGGCAAAATAAAACATTTCTGCAGCCAGATTTGGCTGCTCTCCAGATTAGGGCTCCTGCTAATTCGACAATAAATTCAGCAATGCATCCACTCTCCATACCCAGAACCACTGGCTACAGACGGGTACAGAAATACAGCAAGAGTCCACAATTTTAAAGGAAGGAAGTTTCCGGAGAGCTCATCTTTACAGCACTAGAAATCTGATGTCCTCCCCCCAACATACATAACCACCCACCCATCAGAGACTGAGAACCCAACATCAAGGGCAAGAACAGATGTGATTTGCTTCACATGGAAGGAACACTTAATTTCAAGTAAGCCTAAGGTGGCCTGCCCATAATTCCCTGACATTTTCTGAATCCTGGAGAAGGATGGGCCTGTGTGACTGATCTGGAGAATTGTTTGGGGGCTCACCAGACCCTTCAATTCCACGTCCCTTTCCCTTTTGCTTCCCTACTTTTAGTCCCAGACCTTCACCTCGATTGGTCCCACAGAACAGTGGAGGCTACACATTGTGAAGACAGGGGGATATACCCACACATCTCCTGAACGGATATGGTTTTATGACATCCAAAGTCTCCCAACAATAGCCTGATCATTCATTCCTGCATTAATTCCATGTGGTTAACGACTGTGAGATAAAGATTAATGAACAAAACATCTGTGGACAATTCAGACACCCCTTAAGATATGGACTTATTTGGAAACACTGAGATCTAAAAGTGAAGCACAGGTGATTATCAGATGGAGACGGGCCCATGAAATTCTCAAATTGTTCAGCTAAATAAAGACGGACCACTTTATACCTAACACTGGTGTCTCTAAGAAAGCCACTCCATTTGACAGATCCCCAAACCACAGCACAAGCCAGCTGCCTGCAGCACCCTTAGGATACAGTGTCAGCTCCCTCCTGGCCAACAGGGGTGACTTGTTTCTGAATGGGGCCCCCTGGGTTTTCACTTCTACTCTTCCTTCCATCTCAGAAGGTTCCTTCCTATCACTTCTAGTCCAAACTTACCCACCCATCAGAAGTCAAGTCCCATGCCATCTTTCATAAAACAATCCCCCGATCAACCATCCAGGAGTAACATCTCTCTTCTCCAAACTGCACATTCCCAAACCCCACACCTCTCCAACGACTATCATCCCATTCGTCCTTGAATTAGTTGCATATATTTGAATTTTCCTCAACAGAATATAAACTGCTTGAGGACAGTTGTTACTCCACCCAAAGCCAAGTCCCACGCCATCTTTCATAAAACATTCCCCGATCAACCACGCAGTGTGTGCAATCCACAAATGGCTGATTCCTCAGGTCGAGGGCTGATGGTTCTATCCCTAAAACCTAGAAAGACGCATGGACAAGATAGGCACTAGTAAAAGCTACGCAATGCAGTCAACAGATTCTTGCTGAAGAATTAAAGACCTCATTTTGGATTCGAAACGTTAAATTGGCATGTTACACATAATGTCACTCAGCACTGTTTAAATGTAGAGAAACCACATGGAATCAAACACACTTGTGCTATATACACACACCTAAAAGGGGCATAAAATCATTAAACTGCTTAGAAATTTGACAAATGGTGTGAAAGAGTCAAATAAATATACAGCCACAAGAAAAATAAGCTCTATTAGTCCAATTCCATTGTGGAAAATCCTCCCAGTGTTTCGGAATCTGCTTTCGATTCTAAAGACAAGGCATTTTCAAGGGTTGGGACACAGACAAGCACATTCCTTCTAGAAGATGAAGCCGAGGCCATCCAAATGCTTCTGTTTACTTGGAAGCAGATGTAATCCCTCCACGTATAAATTCAAAGTCACCGCTGACATTATAAATGCTGGGATTATAGTTGATTATGTTGTACTAGTGAGTACCTACCCCGGGATTTGAATTTTTATTTCTTACAGCCTAAAATATTATTCTAGGTAAAATTTAGTTTGGGCACTGGAGAAAAAGAGTGCTTTGTGAACATATCTGTAAAAATGGGTAAGGGTTCAAGAAGTCCACTGGGCTGATACAAAAGACCCCATCCCCTCACCCACCCACTCCCAGCCCTAAGAAGTGGGACTTTGATGTGTAAGGGTCAAATGTTAAGATACAGGGCAATTCTCCCACAAGTCAGCTGCTGTTGATATATTCATGATGCCCAACTACCGACAGCTTAAGTTTCAACAAAACTAGATTCTGTTTTTGCTTGGTAACTGAGGAGACACTATCTATATTTTGGAATTTTAAAATGTCATTTTTCTATGCTACATAAAGTTTAGTCATTGAATGGCTACTCAGTCAGGATATCGAGGCTTCCTAAAATGCATAAGCAAAATGTAAAAAGGCAGTATGTGACCTTGGGGAATGGGGACAAGTGAGAACAGGGTCGACATTCCTAAAAGGGTTTCTCTCTGGGCCCTCGAAAGGATTAAGAATGACCCAAAGCGGGGAAAAAAAAACAAATAACAAAAGCTGCCACACACACATCAAAATGTCAACATTAGTTATCTGGAATGATAGTCAATTTAAATTGATTCTTTTATTTTTAAAAAGTCTCTACATCAAACAGGGATCGATTCTTTTTACCGAGATAAATTATCATCTCAGCATCATAAAAGTTGCCGTTTAAAAGTGGGCAATTTTAGTATATTCACAAGGTGCAATCATCACCAATATTTAGTGCCAGAACATTTTCATCACACCCAAAAGAAATCTTGAGAACATGAGCAGTCACTCTGCTTTTTTCCCCTTCCCACAGTCCCTGGCAACCACTTATCTACTTTCTGTCTGTATAGATTTGCCTATTCTGAACATTTTATATAAATGAAATCATACAATATGTGGTCTTTTGTACAAGCATCAATTTTATGATTAATTTTTTTTAAAATTTTGTGTCCTGTGGTAGCAAAAAGGAAAAAAAAAAAGCAGGCTAGATAGAAGTATGCTACACTCCATGATTAACAAAGAAGTACATGAAATAATAGCAACATCAGCACTCATCAGACCACTGTCCAGACACTGGGGAGAGGGTTTGGCTCTACAGCTAGAGCAGGATGTGGCAAACATTTGCCAGATGACTCAGATGGAAGAGAGAGAACTGCTCCAAAAGGGCTAATGTAATTAGGATTATTGACCCAAAGAGGTAAGAGTTCAGGAGCTCCCTTTGAACCACCAAAAGGCTCCCCAAGAGAAGCAAGAACACATCCTCATTCCTCCCACAGAAAAGCACATGGGATGTGACTTGTCACATGGAGGATGAAGGAAGGGTTTCCTCACAGTGACATTGGGGGTGACCAAAATGGATGTGGCATTGTGAAGACATGTCACCTGTTCCCCCCACCTGAGCTAACACAGTCCTCAGTACCTAATACGTGGTCACCGTTACTGGTGACCTGTCAACCTTCTCATTCCATGAACTGTGTCAGCATCTTCTTGCCAGCCCAGCTTATCTGGTGACTGGTTGCACTCCAGGAGCCCAGTTCATCTCATGGGAGAACACTGAATGGCTTTACCCTCAGGCCCATCTGATTTTTCACCTGGAGTTAGTATCCTATCCTCTCTCACCAGCAAGTTGATAAACTTCCTGAAGACAACACTTGCTTCGTCCTAAGTTGACAAACTTCCTGAAGACTACACTTGTGTCATCCTTGCTACTTGAATGGATATAGCACCAGGAACTAAAGAAAGGGCATGTTGTCTTCTGCTCCCTGTCAGAGCAAAGATTCTGACAAAAGATTCCATCTGTCCTTACTCCTCAGGACTTAAATATTTATCTGAACCTGAGGACACTACACCAGGAAAACAACACGTCCTTAGTTTTGGCAAAATACGCATTGATGTGGTACTAATACCATATAGCAACCAAGAGTGTCAGATTTATAGTACACACGGTGGCTCTAACTTTTTTCCACTGGTCGTGGACAATTTTCACTGTGTAAAAACACACAGAGAATGATGATGTAAAGCTACTGGGAAACATAAACCTTTGGTTGCATCAACAGGGCAGTGGTGATTGATTAACTCCTTATTAGTGTTTTGATGTTTAAAGAAATATTTAATATGGGACATATTATAGAAAATATTCAATATGAAACATTCCATAATATGGAAGACATTGAATCTGCAACAAAAATTTAAGAGTGGATGGTTACAATGAGATTACACATTAAACGGATATTTTGATCCACATCAAAATTACACATTACAGCCTAGAAGCAAAGCCTAAATGTAAGGTGGGCATCCTGGATGGGATCCTGAAACAGAAAAAGGATATCGGGTAGAAACTAAGAAAATATGAATAATACCTGGGCTTTAGGTTAAAATGTGGTATCGATATTGGTTCAATTCATTGTGGCAAACATGTCAATACTGATAATATAGGATGTTAACAATAGAGGAAACTGGGTGTGGATGCATTGGCAGTTTCTGTAGTATCTTGGCAACCACCCTATAAATCAAAAACCATTCTAAATTTTAAAATTTATTTTAAAATAATTATATGTTTCATCACATCATTCAATCTCTTAACCAAGGTTCACTGGTTAAAAAAAAAAAAGCCTTGCATCTTAAGGGCACAATTGGCTAAAGCCCCCCAAGCCAAGCATGAATGCTAGCCACAAACAGAATTTGACCAAAGTCACTGGATTGAATATATTTTATTCAGTGATTCATACAGTGTGCCAGTGAGTACTCAGAAATTAAAACACTTTAGAAAATGTTGGGGTTTTTTTAAGCTGGATATCAGTGAGCCTCCATTAATTGTCACTGACATGATAATGACCAGTTCTTACCAGAAACTTGCAGGACACTTTTGGCAGCACTTTAGGAATGTCCTGTATATTCAGGGCTGAACTGATTTGTTTGCAGTGACCAAAGTGAAAGGATTCACTCATGATACACACAGGGGTTTCACACCAGAGATTGCATAAGCTCCACCCAAAAGTGTGCAAAATGAGAATAATTAGAAACCCTGTATCAGTCAAACCAAACTTTTCTTGCTATCTTCTCTCAACATGGGCCTCTTAATGGGACACCCTTGATTTATGGTATAAATAAGCTAAGAGAAATTGATATCTACCAAATAAGCAGATGGGTTCTGATTTCCAGGCTTTATCTTAGTATTAAACTAGCATCTTTCATTAGCGGAGACACTATTAAGCAAGAATTTATTAATGAAGTTCAACCTACGCCCTTGGATTTGAGTGCTGGGTACCATTCTTTTTTAAAATCTGTGCTTCTTTTAAAAATGTTTTGTAATTCAGACTTTTCATCCATTAATCTCTTTACCTGCTGGTCTGAATCAGTATGCTTACTGTGACTTAATTAGAGGCAGTCTTTTGAATATTCAGATAACTTCAAAGAAGTCTCCTTTTAATTACTGGGGTATTTTAAGCACCAAAGCTTGTCAGTCTTAGATTTGGTTGTCTTTCTGAAAAGGGATAATTTCCAGAATATGAGACAGAACACAGTCACTACCATGGAAAAGATCACAGCCTGGAAGGATAACTGTGCTGCAAAAAGAGGAGTCTCTTGAAGAGCAAGTACAGTTTTTCTGATAAGTTGTGCTGTATATAAATACCCTTTAGGACTCAGGCAATACATTCATTTGTCCATTTGCAACTGGAAATGCCGGTCACATCCTCCAAAACGATTTTTTAGTTCAGCAACACATCAAATAAAAAACATCCAGGATGCTGGAAATATAAGGTTAAGGGAAAAAAAAATAATAATTGGAGAGGAGGCAGGCTATGAAGTCCTAAAAAGTTGAGTCCATTTGTCTCGGAATTGTGCCAGCACAAATATGTCAATAGTAAATAGACTTGATAATGTTTTGGGAATGCTATTGCCACAATGTTATACTGTGTGTTTTAATTGCCAGCCAGAAAACTGAACAGCATTGGGGTGAGCTGCCAGTCCCTAATTGGTAGTAGCATTTAGCAGTTTGTAATTTTTTATTTTCATTATTTCTAATTTTGAGTTGAGTAAATATTAGCCTCCGGCTCTATGTTCCTGAAAGGACTGGCCTAACATCATTTGAAATTATTAAGTGAAATTCGACAACCTGAAAATGGAGTAGCCAGGGTCTCTCACCGATATAACCTTGGCGTTGATTCCAGTTCTCCAGCAACGATATTAAACCCCCAAATGATTCAGTTCACCAGCCTGACTCTCTCCGATATTGCCTTCATAAACAGTTTTCTACCTTCTGTAGCTTACAGCCTCCGAAGCTCCCAACAAAAGCCCTACTGTCAGGGGCCAAGTGAATATTTGGCTGTGGGGGCAGAGAGGCCCCTCAGGCAGCTGAATTAGGGCTTTCACTGACCTGTTCTCTTTTTCAACATCGACAGCCCATCAGCAACTGCAGTAGGCCTGGCAGAGCTGGGAGGCCGGGGCACCCCCCTTTCCAAACCCTACAGATGCAGCTGGGAAGGTGAGAACCTGTCAGCCCGTTATAGGGACAGCAAGCTCTGGGGCCTGCTTTCTCCATTGTGGCTGCTTGTCCATGCACCAAAACCAGCAGAAAATGAGCAAACAGAAATGCTACGTAGATACTCCGAACCTACGGTCTCTGTTTTTATTTGGTTTCAGAGAAGAATCTTTTGAATAGCAGTTATGACCATGCACACAAGGAATCACTCTTTCGCCCTGAATATCTGGAAGTATTTTAACTCTTATAAAGGGGGGAGGGGGAAGATGCCTTGAAAGGAAAAAAAAAATCCTTATTAGAGAAGAAGCAAACTGCATATTGTCTCATGGTAATGATGGAAGGTATCTCCTATCTTGCTTACAGGAGACTTTTGAAGGCCTCATTTGCCCACACCACATCCTTTGAACACAGGCCCAGCTGAGAATCCCCAGGATGGACTAGAGAAATCACAGTGAATAAAATCCAGGGGAAATGAGCTCTGAAGGTTTGGCACTTCCTCCATAAACCAGGATGTCCCCAGAGGCGGATGTTTAAAGGCAGAAGATTGGCAGCAATCATTTCGGACAGGGAAACGTGATACACAAATAAACAAGGAGGACACATCTGATAGAATCAAAGATGGTGGCGGTGGTTGTTTTTATTAAGGTAGCTTCTGTTTGGGGCAGTGTTATTTATCTTCAAAGCTTCTTCATAATTAATGCTGATTTGAAAATGACTTATGGAAATGCAAGGCTTTGAAAAGCAAACAGGCTGTTTGGACTAAGTGTAGGAGTGGGGAACCAGTTGTCCACACCCTAGAAGGGACTCCCAACTTCTTGCAGATGACTCCAGCATCTTCAGATTCCTTTCTGCTGCATCCAATTTTTTTCTTATTTGAAAGATGTCCTCACTTGAACTTTCAACGGTCACTGGTTGAGACCTCATTCTCTGAGCTTCATTCTCTCCAAGGTTTCAGCAGCGGCTGGGGCACATTTCCAAGCCCCAGACTTGCAGCCAAATGAGGTTTTAAGCTTCTTTCTTAGGCTGGCATTCCTTTTTTCATAATATTTATTAACAACGCCACTCTTTCCGTTGCTCCCCTACCCTCTATGGCCTGGAGAGAAAACACCTTGAATATATTTGGAGCACAGCCTTCCTATCTGCCTACCCATTTTTGGTACTAACACTGTTCAACATTTAAACAGTGCACAAAATCCTCACACTGTTCCTCCTTTGACCTCCCATGTTTGACCTCCTCACTCAGCCTTCCTTAACAGGTTCTCCTCATCTCCTGGCCTCTAGAGTGCTCCAGAGCTCAGCACTGAAAAGCTTTCTGTCTCTTTCTCTACTTGGCCCCTTGGTGATCTCCAATGGCCTGCCCTAAATAACATCAAAATGCCCACAACACCCAAACTTATCTTTTCAGGTCAGACCTCCCCATTGAAAACCAGACTCAAATATGCAATCATCTGCTCACACCTCCGCTTGCATGTCTAATAAACATATCACATTTGACGGGTCCAAACATGAATTCAGATTTCCTCCACAAACTTGCTCTCCTGCAGTTTTGCCCCATCTTCATAGACACTCACTGCACATTTCTACTTGCTGAGATCACAAATCTAAGAGTTATCTCTGACTCCTTTTTCCCTCATATTGCACACCCCACACCCAATCCATCAATAAACGCTGTTTGCTCTGTCTTCAAAATGGATCCAGAATCCAACCACCATCCACTGTCCCCACCGCCCGCTGCTGAGGCCACCGATGCTGCTCAGATCAGCTTCTGGTCTTGCTTCTTAGGTGAAAGCAAGACTTTGGCTTCTAGAAATGTAACCCACTGTGATGGGTTGAAGCTGTATGCACCCCAGAAATGATCATGTTCTTAAAGCTAATCCATTTCTGTGGGTATGCAAGTGGGATCTAAACTTCAGTTGAGATATGATCCACCTCATTCAGGGTGGGTCTTAATCCTCTTCCTGGAGTGCTTTTAAGAGGATAAAAAGAGAGAGGGAGAGAGGAACACAGAAAAAAGCCCCAAAGAAGCTGAGAGACAAGAACACACACAGAAACTCAGAGAGGAAGCCAATGAAGCCAGAAGCTGGAAGCAACAAAACCCAGGAGAGAAGTGAGAGATAAGCAGATGTTACCACGTGCCTGGCCGTGTGACAGAGGAGCTGAGGATCACTGGTAGCCAGTCCTGGGGGAGAAGGTATAGTCCTGTTGATGCCTTTATTTGGACATTTTCACGGCCTCAGAACTGTAAGCTTGTAAGCTAATAAATTGCCATTGTGAAAGCCAATCCATTTCTGGTATACTGCATTTCATCAGCTTTAGCAAACTAAAACACCCACTAACTCCCTGCGTGCAGGCACTCCTGGCGCTCTACTGGGTAACTGCAAAAGCCGCCTGACAGATATCCTTGTGTCAACAATTAACCCTACCCACAGTCTGTTCTCGATATAGCAGTCAAGGGAATCCTTTAAAACGGGGCTTTAGTAAACCATCACATGCAACAACACGGATGAAATTCAAAAATGCAAGGTTGAGTGGAAAAAAACCAGACACAAAAGAGCTATATCATATGATTTCATCCATCCTGAGTTAAAAAACAGGCAAGGTCATTTATGAGGTCAGAGGTCAGAAGATTGGCCTTGGAGGATAATGTCTGGGAAAGGGTGTGAGAAAGGTTTATGAGATGTTGGCTAGTTAACTTGTGCATGAACCCTTTGTAAAAATCCATCAAACTATACACTTAGGATTTCTGCACTTTTATTTAAGTATATTATACTTACATAAAACATTTGCCACATTTTAAAAAATATTAATCTCTCTCGTATGCTGCTACTTCCTTGAGTGAGGGTTTCCCTGATCACCCTATTCAAACTTTCAAATGCTTCCCTATACATGTGTGCACTCAATCCTACTTACTACTCCACTTCTCTGTGTTTACATTTCTCCTGAGCACTTTGTCAAGAGACTGTTTATTTATTTGTTTATTTTTCTGTCTCCTTTTCACAGGAGCAGAAGTTTCTGTCCGTTCACTGCTCTATGTTCATCACCTGGAGCACAGCACCCTGGTTGCTCATTTGGTGAATGAATGAATGAACGAATGAATGAATGTTCCTATGTTTAACACCCTCCAACATCTTCCCTTTATTGGCCTGCAAGGTCCTGCATGATGTGGACCCTCCATGGACAACTCAACACCCTCTACTTTGTCCCCAGCTCCCCCACTCCCTTGTTGTCAGGACTCCATTTTCTGTCCAACTTGGGCATTTGGATTTACTCTTCCCTCTGCCTGGAAAACCATTCTCCAGACTTCCATGCGACTCATCCCTCATTTCTTTCAGGTCTCTGCTCAACTGATACCTAAGAAGCAAAATCTTTCCTGGACACCCCTTATTTGAAACATTTTAGTCCCACACACTCCCTGTACTCTTTCTCTGGTGCATTTCTCTCCATAGCGCCATATTTGTGTATCTATCTACCATCTGTCTCACATTATAAATGGCAGGATCTGGGTAGCAGCTGTGTTGGCACCTGAACCCAGATCTGGCATGCCCTAGGCACTCATCAAACACGTGTTTGATGAATAAACAAACTGCTTGGCATCGTAGGAACTGTCGTCTTCATTTTTGAGAGGTCCTTGGGTTTGAAGGATGGAGACAAGTGTGGTAGTTTGGCACTGTATGTACCCCCAGAGAAATATGTTCTTAAATTTAATCCATTCCTGTGGATGTGAACCCATTGTAAGTAGGACTTTTGATGAGGCTACTTCAGTTAAGGTGTGACCCACCTCAATCAGGATGGGTCTTAATCCTATTACTAGAGTCCTTTATAAGAGACTGAAATTCAGACAGAGAAAGAGAGAAAGCCACAGGAAGCAAGAAGCTGAAATGGAACCTGGAAGAGAAAGGAGAGACCACGTGATGCCACCATGTGCATTGGCATGTGGCAGGGGAGCCAAGGATAGCCAGCAGCCAGCCCCAGGACACTTAGTCTTTGGTGACAAACATAACCTCCATGATGCCTTGATTTGGATATTTTCCCAGCCTCAAAATCGTGAATGAATAAATTCCTCTTGTTTAAGCCAACCCATTGCATGGTATTTGCTTGAGCAGCCTCGGAAATGAAAACAAGAGGTTAGGGACTTTCTCCAGATTTGGAACCCCGGCTACTGAGCCACAGTCTCCTCAACTGCATTTGATCATCTCCTTCTTCACAGAGACAGAGTGGCTCAGGGTCCACGGCCATCTATGGGATGTGAACTTCCTGCCCCTCCTAAGTGCTGGTGAACACTGCCCTGCATGGCTGTCGCTGGACCTGACCCTCCCTTGAATTTCCCCAAGTAGCTCTGTTGACCCTCTTTTCCCCAATCTCTCTGATGCCATCCTGCTTTTACATGTGTATATCCATCTTTCAACTCCAGATGATAAAAAGAAAATGTTACAACTTTAAAACTCATGAAGAAGAACCAACTGCTGATGATGCATATCTCAAAGAGATGCATCTCAAATGCATTTTGCTAGGTGCCTCCAAAGACGACATGCTGGAGAATCAATTTCTGGAATGGGAGAGTGGGGACCTGGATGAACTTACTCTCCCTCTAAAACAACACAAATACGGGTAGAAAGCAACCATTTCAGAAGTCTGGCAATTAACCAAAGCAACTGAAAAGTTGTCTATCCAAGAGAAACTACTGAAAATCTCGGTAAGACCATGGGGTCTGTGACCTATTAACTTGATCTACTCCTGTTTCCCTTCCCTTCCCAGCTCATTCGGTGGTGAAGTAGTCAAAAGGAGAAGCTTTGCAGCCAGCGGAGAGATCTGACATCTGACGGCTCTTTGGAGCTCTGTTAAAAGTGTCATCTCTGTAGCACAGTCAATATTTTGTCTGAACTTGCAGCACCCTGGGAAATCTCGAGGTTTGACTCAGAGCTCAACCGGGGATGGGGGCGGGGATGGCGTGTCAGCTACCCCTACGGTATTGCCAAAACAACAACAAACTTCTGGCAACACCTCAGCTGCCTGATGGTGTGATTACAACGGTAGTAAACAAGAGCTTGCCTGGGAATTTAAGAGGAAATGCTGAAGAACTAGAGGACTGGAGGAAACTTCAAAAGCTCTGACATATTCCTGGGGATTTGAGTAGGCTGTGTGTGCATCTAAGGAGGCTCTAATGCATGCCCAGAAAAGACCCGGGAAAGAAGAAGGCACTGATCACTTCTCTTTGTCAAGCAGGAAATCAACAATAAGCCTGTCTTATAAACTACCTGAAATCTGAAGGCATGCTTTCTCACGTAGATCGCCTTGGCAAAGCATGCAAGACTTACAGGCAAGGCACAAAAGGAAATCTTCTGGCCAAGAATTGGCTGGTCACTCAATTATACTGACCCAGTTATGACCCCTAGGAATTCAGACTTACTAAAAGGAACTTTAACAGACAACAACAAAACCCAGCTGAGAAACTCAAAGGTCACTCACAGCAGAGAATATAGAATTTTCATTAGTATAGGAAAGGCACTAAACAAATAATCAGCAACAAGAAAACAACAGTAACAACAACCAAAAACATACACATACAAAATGTACACACACACACACAAATAGCAACAACCACTAGCCTTGGTGGGGGGGATCTGCCATCAGAGTTGTTACAGTATTATTATCTATATAGGCATACCTTAGAGACATTGTGGGTTTAGCTCCAAACTGCCACAATAAAGTAAGTCATGAATTTTTTGGTTTCCCAGTGCAGATAATATTTATGGTTACCTCATATTGTTATCTATTAAGTGTACAAGAGCATTATGTCCAAAAAAATGTGCATACCTTAATTTTAAAATCTACTTTATTGCTGGTGGAGGATCTTGCCTGAATGTTGATGGCTGCTAACTGATCAGGGTGGTGGTTGCTGAAGTTTGGGGTGGCTGTTGCAATTTCTTAAAATAAGACAAAAATGAAGTTTGTCACATTGTGCTGGTTTGGATATATTATGTCCCCCAAAATACCATGTTCTCTGATGCAATCTTGTGGGGGCAGATGTGATTAGTGTTGATTAGATTGTAAGTCTTTGATTGAGTGTTTCCATGGAGATGTGCCCCACCCAACTGTAGGTGATAACTTTGATTGGATAGTGTTCTAGTTTGCTAATGCTGCAGAAAGCAAAGCACCAGAGATGGATTGGCTTTTATAAAAAGGGGGTTTATTTGGCTACACAGTTACAGTCTTAAGGCCATAAAGTGTCCAAGGTAACACATCAGTAATTGGGTACCTTCACTGGAGGATGGCCAATGGCATCTGGAAAACCTCTGTTAGCTGGGAAGGCACATAGCTAGCATCTGCTCCAAAGTTCTGGTTTCAAAATGGCTTTCTCCCAGGACGTTCCTCTCTAGCAAGCTTGCTCCTCTCCAAAATGTCACTCACAGCTGCACTTGGGGTATCTGTCCTCTCTTAGCTTCTCTGGAGCAAGAGTCTGCTTTCAATGGCTATCTTCAAACTGTCTCTCATCTGCAGCTCCTGTGCTTTCTTCAAAGTGTCCCTCTTGGCTGTAGCGCCTCTTCAAAACATCACTCACAGCTGCACTGAGTTCCTTCTCTTTGAGTCAGCTCATTTATATGGCTCCACTGATCAAGTCCCACCCTGAATGGGTGAGGCCATGCCTCCATGGGAATATCTCATCAGAGTCAGCACCCACAGCTGGGTGGGGCAAATTCCAAGCAAATCTAATCAGCACCAAAACGTCTGCCCCACAAGACTACATCAAAGATAATGGCGTTTGGGGGACACAATACATTCAAACCGGCACAGACAGTTTCCATGGAGGCGTGGCCCCGCCCATTCAGCATGGCCTTGATTAGTTTACTGGGGCACTATATAAACTCAGACAGAAGCAGCAGGCTTGCTACAGCCAAGAAGGACACTTTGAAGAATGCACAGGAGCTGAGAGAGGAACTGCAGTTTACAGCGACATTTTGGAGACGGCCTTTGAAAGCAGACTTTTGCTCCAGAGAAGCTAAGAGAGGACAAATAACTAAGAGTGACATTTTGAGGAGCTGCAGCCTATAGAAGAATGTCCTGGGAGAAAGCCATTCTGAAACCAGAACTTGGAGCAGACGCCAGCCATGTCTTTCCAGCTAACAGAGGTTTTCCGGATGCCACTGGCCATCCTCCAGTGAAGGTACCTGATTGTTGATGACTTACTTTGGACACTTTATGGCCTTAAGACTGTAACTGTGTAACCATATAAACCCCCTTTATAAAAGCTAGTCCATTTCTGGTGTTTTGCATTTTGGCAGCATTAGCAAACCAGAACACACATTGATTGACTCTTCCTTTCATGAAAGGTTTCCCTGTAGCATGGGATGCTGTTTGATGGCACTTTACCCACTGTAGAACCTCTTTCAAAATTGGAGACAGTCCTCTCAAACCCTGCCCCGGCTTTATCAACTACATTTGTGGAATATTCTAAATCCTTTGCTGTCATTTTAACAATGCTCACAGCATCTTCACCAGTAGATTCCATCTCAAGAAATCACTTTCTGTGCACATCCTTAGGAAGAAACTCCTCATCTTTTAAAGTTTTTTTTTCATGAGATTACAGCAATTCAGTCACAGCTTCAGGCTCCACTTCTAATTCTAGTTCTCTTGCAATTTCCACTTCATCTGCAGTTACTTCCTCCATTGAAGTCTTGACCCCCTCAAAGTCACCCATGAGGGTTGGAATCAACTTCTTCCAAACTCCTGTTGACGTTGGTATTTTGTCCTCCTCCCATGAATCATGGATGTTCCCAATGGCATCTGGAATGGTGAGTCCTTTCCAGAAGGTTTGCAGTTGACTTTGCCCAGATCCATCAGAGAAATCACTATCTACAGCAGCTATAGCCTTACGAAGACTCTTCCTTTCACTTGAACACTTAAGACACCATTGGAGGGTTATTAACTGACCTAATTTCAATATTGTTGTGTCTCTGGGAATAGAGAATTCCAAGGAGAGGGAGAGAGATGGAGGGCTGGCCAGTCGTGGAGCAGTCAGAACACACACAACATTTATCAGTTAAGCCTGACGTCTTATATGGTCGCAGTGTCTGGCATCCCAAAATAATTACAAAAGTAACATCAAAGATCACTGATCACAGATCACTATACAGATATAATAATAATGAAAAAGTTTGAAATATTGTGAGAACTATCAAAATGTGTCACAGAAATGCGAAGTGAGCACACGCTGCTGGAGAAATGGTGCCCAAAGTCTTGTTTGCCACATCCGACTCCCAGGGGTGTAAATCTCCCTGGCAATGCAGGCTATGACTCCTGGGGATTAGCCTGGACTTTGCCTCGTGGGATTGAGAAAATCTTCTTGACCAGAGGGGGAAGTGAAACGAAATAAAGTTTCAGTGGCTGAGAGATTTCAAATGGAGTAGAGTGGTCACTCTGGAGAGCATTTTTAAATACTATATAGATATCCCTTTTTAGTTTTTAGTGTATTGGAATAGCTAGAAGGAAATACCTGAAACT
The DNA here is from genome assembly GCF_015220235.1 of Choloepus didactylus. Taxonomy (NCBI): domain Eukaryota; kingdom Metazoa; phylum Chordata; class Mammalia; order Pilosa; family Megalonychidae; genus Choloepus; species Choloepus didactylus. The sequence continues at coordinate 20,153,839 of NC_051316.1, forward strand.
GTCGAACTGCAACCCAGTAGCCTGGATTCTTGAAGATGACTGTGTAGCAATGTAGCTTACCGGGTATGACTGTGTGATTCTGAAAACCTCGTGGCTCACACTCCCTCTGTCCATTGTATGAACAGATGAGTAGAAAAATGGGGACAAAAATTAAATGAAAAATAGAGTGGGATGGAGGAACGGAATGTTTTGAGTGTTCTTTTTTACTTTTATTTTTATTTTATTTTATTTTTGGAGTAAGAAAAATGTTCAAAAGTTGATTCTGATGATGAATGCACAACTATATGATGTACTGTGAATAGCTGATTGTGTGTGTGGATGATTGTAGGGTATGTGGATATATCTCAATAAAACTATTAAAAAAAGACATTAAGACACATTTATACAATTGACTACTATGCAACTGCTAAAAAGAATGTGTACTGTAAAAAAAAATCTGTAAAAGGGGGGTGGGTGCAAAAAGGACACATGCCCTTATCTGCTTGGACACACATAAAATCACAAAGAATACATAAGAAATGAGTAACATTAACTGTGTAAGTGGGGAGGAGGAGTGAGTGGGCATATGGAGGTGTGTTAAGGGGTTAGGGGCAAAGGTAGGAGGGAGATCTTTTCAGGGCTGTTGCCTCATGCAACTATAGTAGGAACTGTTTACATTGTAGTCTGGCACATCTATGATTTTTGTAATTTTAAAACATGCAAATACAGAATCTAGAGAATAACTAAACAAACCTATCAGGTAGGATTAGTGTGGAGCAAAGGTCAGCAAACTATAGCTTGCCACCTGTTTCTGTAAATAAAGTTTCCCTGGAAAACACACACACACACACACACACACACACATAGAGATTTAGAGAGAGAGAGAAAGGTCTTGCTTAACCCAGGGTTGCCACAGACTTTCAATCTGTAAAAAAATGCAATATCTGCAAAGCGCAATAAAATGAAGCATGATAAAACAAGGTAAGGTATGCCTGCAGTGTCCAGTTTTTAACAAAAAATTATCAGTCACACAAGGAAACAGGGAAGTGTGCTACATACACACACATAAAAACAGCCAAGAGAAAATGTCCCTAAGGAGGCCAAGATTTTGTACTTACAAGACAAAGATGTGTTCAAAGAACTAAGGAAAACCACATCTAATGCATATAAGGAAATAAGGAAATTACAACTTTGTCTCACTAAGTATAGAATACCAATAATGTGATGGAGATTACAGAAAAAGAAACAAATAGTAATTCTAGAGTTCAAAGTGCCAATAATTGAAATTCAGTAGATGGGCTCGGCAACAGATTTGAGCTGACAGAAAAATTAGTGAAACAGAAGACAGGCCAATAGAGATTATCCTAGCTGAGGACCAGAAAGAAAAAAAAGAAGGAAGTAAAATGAGCAGAGCCTCGGAGACCCGAGGGACACAATCAAGAATACCAAAACACATCATGGGAGTCCCAGAAGGAGAGAAAGGGATGGGTAAAATATTAGAAAAAATAATGACTCCAAATTTCCCATATTTGATGAAAAGTATTAACCTATCCATTTAGAAATTCAAAGAACTCTTAGTAGAATAAATGCAAAGACATCCACAACCAAAAACGTCATACTGTTGAAAGACAAAGACAAAGAGAGAATCTTGAAAGCAGAAAAAGAAAAGTGTCTCATCATTTACAGGGATCCACAATCAGATTAAGAGCTGACTGTTCATCAGGAACCATGGAGGCCAAAAGACAGTGATATGACATCTTCAAAGCATTCCGTGAAAAACACGGGAGTATGATAATGCTTGCAGAACTCCGTGAGAGCACTAAACCCACTGAACTCCACACTTTAACTGGGTGAATTTTATAGCACGTGAATTATATCTAAATAAATAAATAAAGGTGCTAAAAAGTAGGAACTGTTAAAGGAAAATCATTGGAATTGAGGGCTATATGTTCGAATTTTCTGTAATAAAAAAAATACTGTATGGCATAAAAGAAGAAAAATAAAACCAACAGGATATTTTCATAAGTAGAAAAACTGATTCCAAAGTATACATAAAAAGTTACCATCTGAAAATAACCACAAAAAATTGTGAAAACAGTAGGGATGTTGGCAGTAGTGGGGAGACTAATCTTATTAGATGTAGAAATTGTATTCCAAAATTACAATTACATTTAAAACAGGCAGGTACTGAAACATGGGATAGATTGATCAAGAGAATGGAATTTGAGAATCCAGAAATGATCCAAATGTAAATGAAAATGGAGCTTATGAACAAGGTGATTTTTCAAGTAAGTGGGAAAATGAAGGATGAATCCATAAACGGTTGGGACAGGACAGGTGTCTGGAAAAAAATAAAGGATAAACCATGTTTCACTCTTCATGAAAAAGCAAATTCCAGATAATCAAAGACTTTAAGCATAATGAGGAAAAGACCAACAATCCAATACAGACAGCCAAGGGACACAAAGAGTTTGCAAAAAATAAATGTAAATGACCAATAAATATATGAAGAAACTTTAATCCACAGGGCCAATTAAAGAAATGAGAACTGAAAATGGATAACAATGTTCACCCAGTCACATTGGAGAGGTGGAGAAGCAGGTACTTCCCGCTTGCCCTGCATGGAAGGTGTCCCCAGATCTCTGCCACACCACTTGGCCATCTATTAAAATGAAACACGCACCCATGCAGCAACTGCACAGCCAGTAATATATCCTCCAGATACTTCCAAGCTGCAAATGTGCACATGTAAGGATACTTATTCCAGCCCTGGCTGTCACAGCCAAAAACGGGAGAATACCCAAATACAAATCAAGCCAAGATTGATTAATATATCATGGTACAACCAAACAATGTATATGAATATAATAAATATACAGTAATGACAATATTCACAAGTTCTGAGCACTTCGTCAACACTGGGTACTTATTAAACTATTTCTCATGAATTAGCTCATTTAGCCCTGTAGTAGATTGAATGATGTGTCCAGATTCAGACATGTTCTTAATCTTAATCCACATTCCTGTGGGTGTGAACCCATTGTGAATGGTATATTTGAATATATTAAGGTGAGTCAAGGTGTGGACTCATTTGTGACTAAGATCTTCAAAGGTCCTACTTAGGCCTGGCCAACTGAATCAGAGTGGGTCTTACTCCCATCACTGGAGGTCGGACAAAGAGAAGAACCAGGAAGTCAATGGGAGAAGGCCACAGGAAAAGACCAAAGATGTTGCCACGAGATGGGAAAGTCAAGGAATCACAAGGATTGCCACCAAGCCACGTTGGAACACTATCAACCGCAGGAGGAAGCAAGACTTTTCAGCCTCCAAAATCGTGAGACAATACACTCCTGTCATTCAAGCCAACCCACTGGGTGGTATTTGTCATAGCAGCCTGTCAAACTAAGACAAGCCCTGTGAGATTTCTACTGCCACACCCAATAATGGACAAAGAAACCACTACAATTCACAAGCTAAATCTGTGCATAAAATGGCCAAAACAGACTTGTAAATATGGAAAGCAAGGAGAGAACGAGCATACACAGCACACCCCTCCACAAACACACCCTCCCTATCCCCCCGACTATTGAGAGTTTCAGAGTCACTGGAAATTATACAAGAAACGGATCACTTTTGGGAGGGAAACAGAGTCTGTATGGATTGTTTTAGCACACTTAGGCATTTCTTTCCAATTAAAAAAAAAAAAAAAGAAAAATCCTGTTTTATTTTTTAAAAAATAAAGTAAAAGTAAGTTATGTAGGAAATTTTGTGACTAATGAGATTCTCTATTATTTATGACTTTAAAATATTAATGAATAATATAACTTGAAATGTCTGGTACACAAAAGCACAAAATGAGACACAGCTGCTTTCATAATCCCCTGACCCTCGCCCAATATATGTTCTATTTCCTGAATATCTTCCATTCACCATCTTTACACAGAGGGTACTATTAAATGATGTCTGATTTCTTCAATATGAAAAACAAGGGTTTTGAAATGACACTTATGTTGTATTGTAACATTAATGATGTATTTATGAAAGCAATTTAAATCCCTCCTAATGTTATCATAAAAAGGCATGTAATTGTCACTCGTTAATTTCTTTTCTGTAAAATTAATGACTTTGTCACTTCTAACCTCCTTCTTTTAAAAGAAAGTAGTTCCTTGAAAGAATCAACTTAGTGATCATATCACCAGACACGACTGATTTCCCATACCCCTATAGAAAAGGACATTTTGCAAGGCACTGTTTAACTAAATTGAGACTCCTAAACCCATAAATCACGGTGGTTTCCAGGCTTGTCTTTGAGGCTTTTTTATTTTCACAGCCAAAAGCCCTAAACTAATCAATCATGGAATAATGTCACGGGTAATTCCCATGGGGTTGAGTTCCTTTTCTGTTTCTCTAGGCTGCAGGTGTGCTTTCGATTTGGCATTTTAAAGAGGAATTTTGCCTCAACAACCAAACGGAGCCTGGGAATCTTTATCTCTTAATTATCAATGCAAAAACACGCATGGGTGTGCACACTGGCAGCACAGCCCACAGAACACAGAAACACGCACACACTCTCTTGACATGCTCTCCATGACGCAAAGCTCTCTGCAACTTTATCCCTGTTTCCTTAGGCTTTTCAGCATTCTTAAGCAGCTGGAAACGAAGGGGTGGGAGAAGGAAAATATGACCCAGAGGAAAAGAATAAATGCACGGGGCATTTATTTCCCTGCATGTGCTTAGAGTCAATGAGCCTTAAAGCTGAAATAAAATTTAGATATGATCCGGTCCAGTCATCACTTCCTTACCCAACTTTCTCCCCATTTTGCACTGAGAAACTGAAGGGCCCCCTAAATGGAAGGACGGAGTGTTGTCCCAGGCACTGGATGATTCAACAAGTGAGGAGAGCCAGAGAAGAATTTCAAGCTTCTTAGAACCTGGTCCTCGTAAAAGGGCCTTGTGAGCGGAACACACCCCTTACAGGTGAACTTGACTTTTCTAGAACATTCCTTTAAGTATTTTACCCTTTCTTTATGAATTCTTAGAGCACGCTTTCATCCTTCCTGTTTTTTTTTTTTTTTTTTTTTAAGTCTCCCAGACCTACTCTCGCAGCCACTTTATTAAGACTCGCAGGTCTGGTGTGACCACTGGCTGGGCCACCCACGTCCACATTAAGGACTGGTGACATCTCTGGACTCACATCCTTGTCCATGAAAATGACAGCATGGGGTGTCTCCTGTCAAATCCTCCAGAACTGTGCTTCTGTGTCAACTCTTCTTTCCTCGTGCATAACCTTTAACCCTGCTATCTCAGCCCACGATACAGCTAGCTGTGCCCATGCGGCTGGAGTGGGTCACAGGATGGCGGAAGCAGGAGGGAGGGAGAGACCCACCAGCCCAGAGAAAATCTGCCTTCCACCCATCTCCAGGCAAGCTCACACCTGCAAACCAGCCTTTGGAGAACTGCTTACAGACAATCCTCAAAAAGAATAACTAAACTAAAGAGAGATCAATTTCTTTCTCCCTCACCTAGCCTCTCCTCTCTCCACAACTTTTGTTGTTGCAGGGTCCGTATGGGTCTAGGGAAGAGGAACTTTCCTGTTTTCTGCTTCAATTCTCTTTCCACTCTCGCGGAGAGCATCTTTCCTCTCTTCCAGTGGTTCTCAGTATGTGTGTGGGATGCCCTTGGCAGCTAGTGGGTAAAGGTCAGGGAGGCTGCTAAACTCTACCACACACATGACAACCCCACCACAAAGAATTATCCGGCCCCAAACAGAAAAAGGGCCCAAGCTGAGGGACCCTGCTCTACCCTGAATATTTTTCCTGCATGTTCTTAGAGTCAAGGAGCCTTAGAATTACAATAAAATTTAGAAATGAGCTCATCCAGCCCTCACCCCCTTGCCCTACCTTCTCTCCCATTGCAGAAATTGAGCCTCTCGAAGGTTCTGGAATGCTGGAAAAGCCCAACCTTTATAGTCAGACTCAGGCCGGGGAAAATTCTGGCTCTGCCATTGATTAGGCTTGAACTGGGGCAGGGAAAAGAACTTCTCAGCACCTCGGTCTCCTTAAATGCAAAATGGGGATAAGGGATCTTGCTCCTTGGATTGCGAGGTTTCTGGGATATCCACACAAACCTAGCTGGGTAGAGCTTCAAATTCCAAACCCAGAAGTCGATACGTGTCCATTCTTTTTCTCTCCGTCACCTGTTTTCTCATTTATCCTCCTCTTTCAAGAGACTGTCTCCATTTCCCTCCCAAGCCTTCTAACAACTCATTTGGGAGCTATCCCTGATGCCAGCAAAATCCACTGACCGCTGTGAGCTCCCTCCGGGCAGGGGCCAGGTCAGCCTTCTCCTGCACCACTGGCACCCAGCAGCCTGTGGGCATGATCTGAGGTCACTAAACATAGAGACCATGGCTGGAAAGGAAAGGGACACTCTGCAGGACCAACACTTGGTGTATCACTTTCCTTCCTTGTCACTTTTAGCCATTTCCATGTTCGCCTCCCAGGAGAGGGCTGGCTTCTTAGAGAATAACTATCATCATCCACCATCACTGCCATCATCCACTGGCGTTTTTGCAAAGAACCTGCTAGCCAGCCCCCAAAATGTTTAAAGAGAACGGAGGGAATAACATCATTAGCTGGAGAGAGAGACTTGAGATGCCACAAATTTTAACTATTGGGGGAAACATATAACCTTAAATAATGGTCTCCCCTTCTCAATAGTTTCTCCTTTGGGAAGCGGTGTCGCTGAGCTCACTGTAATAAAAAATGCAAAGGAAACTGGGAGGCCAGTTATCTCCTGAAATGAGGAAGGAACAGAGGAAGAGGAAGAAGGAGAAGGAGCCAGATGGGGCTCACAACCCATTGGCCGATCCAATCAAACACGTAACCTCTGAAGCTTCATGCCCTTGCCCGGCTGTTTTAATATTTAGTTACGATGCCACACTCAAGTTCACAGCCGTGTTTCCAATTCATTAGGTATGCAAACAAGCTGCTCCTCCTTAGGCACTGGCTTGCAGACAACAGAGAGCCCTCCCTAATGGGCCATAGGCCCAATAAAAATATTTACCAAAATATATGCCAAGTCTAACACCACATTAAAGTCTGGTGGAGACGTTTTGGGTGGGAAAACGGTTGGGTTTTGCATAAATGAGGATGTAAGAGAAAGAAATTCAAGAAAATGCCTTCCAAGAACTCTGTGCCTTATCCCCCCTTTCACTTTCCCTCCCACCATTATTTTTATATGTAAAGAATTTAAGGCATGGAAGACTTTAATTAGATAAACCGGATGCTGGACACAAGTCACCAATAAATGACAAGTTTAATGAACATACATGTCCCATAAGAGGCTAATAGTCATGGGATTTTCCATGCAGCTTGGCTTGTCCGGAATGAGTTCCTTGACTTGATGCTTTGAATGCAGAAATTGACTAAGAGATAAGATATGCAGGGCAGGATAATGGACATGACCAGAAAATTTTCAGAGTATCCTCTTTCTTCTTTTGGACCTAACAGGCTTCGATTGAGACTTTTCTCTTTGGTAATACTGAGCAGCCCCAAGGCACTGTGCTAAAAGAAAGGAAGACAGGAAGAATTCCAGAATGACTCTATGGTATTTTCTCAAGCAGGAAAAATGACAAGTGTGCGATTTAGAACAGTACTATTCCAGTTTGCTAGAGCTGCCGTTGTGCAAACTACCAGAAATGGACTGGCTTTATTAAGGAGATTTATTGGGTCACAAATTTACAGATCTATGGCCATAAAAGTGTCCAAACTAAGGCATCAACAAGAAGATACCTTCACTGAAGAATGGCCTATGGTGTCCGGAACCCCTCTGTCAGCTGGGAAGGCATGAAGCTGGCATCTACTGGTCATTTGCTTCTGGGCTGTGTTTCAAAATGGCTTTCTCCAAAATGTCTGTGGGGTTTCTATCTTCGTTCCTCTCTCTCAGCTCCTGTGTGTCCTTGCTTCTTTCTCCCAGGGTGTTTCTCTCTAAGCGTCTGGGGTCCTCTCTTCTCTTCTCCTGGGCAAACTCTGGGCTTCATCTCTTAACTTAGCACTTCCAAATGTTCTTCTGTCTGCATCTCCAAGTGTCTCCAAGTGTCAGGATGTGTCGGCTCTTAAGCTCTCTTAAGTACTCCAGAGAACTAATCAAGACCCACCCTGAATGGGCAGGGTCCATACCTCCATGGAAATAATCTGATCAAAAGGTCTCATCCACCAGTTGAGTGGGTCACATCTCTGTGGAAACACTCAACAAAAAGTTTCCACCCTAATCAAATGACTAGTAAGTCCGCCCCCACAAGATTGCATTAAGGAACATGGCTTTTCTGGGGGACATAATATACGCAAACTGGCCCAAGGACAGTCCTCAGAAGTAACTGGAGACAGGGGTCCCCTCACCCGGCCACGGAGGCTGCCCAGCCATGTGCACAGAGAAGATGCAGTGTCCACTACGGGAAGTGAGAACAGGGCTTCAAGGAAACATGAGAGGGTGACAGTCGTGCCTAAAAAGCCTGTCAAAGTCAAGGGGTCGTCACAGGCGACAGCGGTGTGCAATGTGATTTGAAAAAAAACATGGATTCTAAGAAGACAAAGAACTTCAGGACCACTGCTATTTGTCTAAAATCCCTGGAGCAATATTACCTGTTGACCAGGTAGACTGTGGCAAGGTCAGGAGGATGGGTGGGGCCTTGGGGTTGTCCACCACCATAGCCCAAAGACAAACCCAACTATATAGAGAGAACAAAACTCCCCCTGACAGGCTTCTGGAAGAAAAGGTTGATTCTGTTGGTTTCACCGAAGGTTAAGCAGACGAACCTTTGCTATTGAAAATCTTTGTAACCTACAATGGTCCACTTGTAAGTCTCTGGTTTGCAAGCCCACCCAAGAACCAAACATTGGCATTTAGAAGCTGTGACTATCTTCCTCTTATAACTTGCGCCAAGGTTTGATACTCCAATGCACGGGCAGGGCTGACGGGCGGGAAGGAACAGGGACAGGACCGCTCAGACACTGGCAGAGTGTTACTCGGACAAACCCTATGGAGGACAAGTCACCAGTATCCATCAAACTGACAAATGCACAATTCCCGGGATCCACAGTTCCACTTCTGGGAAATTTATCCTACAAAATAAATGTGTGTGTGTGTGTGTGTGTGTGTGTGTGTGTAATGGTGCCTGCCCACGGCTTCATCAAAGTACTGGGTTGCTACTTTTCATTTTGCATTTTTTTTACTTTTATTTTGTCTTTTTGGTATACAATTCTAGGAATTTTAACACATACATAGATTTGTGTTGCTGCAACCACAATCACTGCACTGAAAAGTTTCATTACCCAAAATAACCTCTCTCATGCTTTCCCACTCTAGTCTCCTGCAGATGTGCACACAAACACACACACACACACAGAGTTTCTTTCCCACTAGCAACATCATTAACTTTTACATAATGTGTAATATAATTCACTATAATCTTGTCTTTTTAAGAAATATGGAATGATATAGTATGTGATCTTCTGAAACTGGATCCTTTCATTCGACATAAGGCCTTGGAGAGCCATGTGAGTTGGTTTGTGTATCAATAATTTGTCCCTGCATTTTGCAGAGGAGTTTTCCATGGAAGGACATTTGTGGTGTTTTCGGTTTGGGGCTATTACAAATAAAGCTGCCGAGAACATTTGTGTAGAGGTTTTTGTGTGAATGTAAGTTTTCATTCCCTTGGGTAGATATCCACAAGCTGTAAGTATATATTCTGAGGCGGTTTCTCTAGAGCAGCCCTTCTCACACTTTAACACGCACCCAAACCACTTGAAGATCTGGTTAAAATGTAGATTCTGATGCCATGGGGGGGGGAAGAGTCTGCATTTCTGACAGCTCACATGCCACACTGATTCTGGTGGTCAGTGGACCATAATTGAGTCGTGAGATCTCTCATGGCTTCCAGGAAGATGGGACTTGCCTCCAGAGTGTCCCTTTAGTATTTGGGTGACCGGGGTTAAAGAACAGCAGCCCTAACCAGGTCCTTTGGTCAACAAAGCCCATCACAAACAGACTTTTTTTTAATTTGGAAGATTTAAAGTGTAGCATGCATTTAGCATAATTAGCCTGATCTGGCCATTTATATCACCCAATTGAGCCCCGTGGACTTTGGAGCCTGCGACCCCTGCCAAGTCCCAACTCCACGCAGAAGAAACTAATTTCCGAGGCACCAAATTTATAGTCGGGCACATCAAGTACAAAGATTTAAGAGCAGTGCTGTCTCTACACAGTGGACTTTCTCCAAAGGCCATTTAAATGGAGACGACCTCAACTACAAGGCTTGGCAAAGCAAGAAAGAAAAGAAGAGGGGTAGAGAGGACGGCTTGCAAAATGTCAATTTAAATAGCGCCAACAATGCCTCTCCCTTCTTTACTCACGGAATGTGTGCCCACAGGAAATGGACTGACTCCAGCCTGAAAGAGGCGACATGAGCGGGGAAAGCCAAAGTGGAAAGAATGCAAGCAGATTTCACGGCTTCCTGACCACCAGGGAAGAAAAGGAACCACTGCTTCAGTACTGCAGGAAGAAAAGTGACGCAGGGATGGATGGGTGCCTGTTTGGGGTTGAATTCTGATCCACCAGAAGACATGTTGAAGTCCTAATCTCTAGTCCCTTGACTGTGAAATTATGTGGAAATAGGGTCTTGGAAGATATAATCAGTTAAGATGAGGCCACACTGGATTAGTGTGGCCCTAATCCAATATGACTGAGACACTGAGACAGACACAGGGGAGAAGGGCATGTGACAATGGAAGCAGAGAGAGAAGTGACGGAGCTACAGGCCAAGAAACACCAAGGATTACTGGTGACCATAAAAGTTGGAAAAGGCAAGGAAGGATTTTCCCCTACAGGTTTCATTGGGAGCATGGCCTGGCCAACATCTTAAGTTTGGACTTCCGGCCTCTAAAGACAGAATACATTTCTGCTCTCTTAAGCCACTGACTTTGCAGTACTTTGTTATTACAGCCCCTAGGAATGTAAGATGCTACCTAATAAAAAAGGGTTGAAGGAACTGACAAAAAAAAGCCCCACACATTAGTCAAGAACTCCTAGGCGGGGGCAACAGGCTGAAGTCGAGAAAACCACATAGAACGTTCCGAGCAGAGAAGCGTCCAAATGGTTCCTTTTCTGAACTGCATGTACTCTGTAGAACAACACGCTGTATACAGGGTGTAAACCCATCCGTGACCAGATGTAAACGTGTGCACATAAAACCATGGAGTCTGTGCTTTCCAGGAATACCTAAGTTTTGTTTCACGGGCTGACTGTAGAACCTCTTGTGGACAATGTAACTATGCTGCATGAAACCGTATTGGAAAGTTGACTTCAAGGCCCCCTTTACACAGTTGCTGGAACAATCTCTTCTCTGGGTGAAACACTTTAGAATTTAATTTAATTTATTGTGATGCCACAGAGGCTGCAATCATCAAAACATACTCATTTCTCAACCTTTGACAGCAGGAGAGTGCCCCATGCCTCAGTTTTCTCACCTGGAAATGGGGACAATAATAATAAGCACCTTTTCCTTAAAGTTTCTTAGGTGCCAGAAAAGCCTCAGGGCTCCATCGTAATCATGACCATGATCTAGGCTGGTAGCAGGAACTAAATGCTCCAAGAATTGGAAGATGGAAAGGTTTCAGTGCCATGTGTCTTAGACTGCCAGGGCTGTTACAACAAATGCCACACACTGGCTTAAGCAACGGGAATTTATGGGTTATACGTTTTGGAGACCAGAAGTCCAACATCAAGGTGTCAGCAAGGCCATGCTTTCTCCAAAGTCTGCAGCTTTCTGGTGATAGCAATATCCCTCTGGCTTATCCTACTTCTGTGCTTGATTTCCTTTGCTTATAAGAACTTCAGTCATCCTGGATCAAAGCCTGCCCTCCTTCAGTGTGACCAAAGCTTAACTAATAATTGCATCTTCAAAGTCCTATTTACAAATGGGTCCAACCCCCAGGACCGGGGGCAAGGACTTGAACTTGCCTTTTGTCAGGGGGCACGATTCGATCCCCAACACCGTCTTTACCTCGTCCTGTTTTAGTCCAGCGGGCACCCTCTCTCTCCCGTGCTCCGATTCAAAACGCTGACCCGACCCATACATCACTTACAGCTGGAAGCTGTTTTAGCAAAGCTTGTGCCTTTCCCCGAGCTGTGAAGTCGGCTTAAGCTGCTCCTGGAGGGGCCTGTGCTTGGCGGCTTCTCATTAAAGTCTCGCTTCATCGAAGTCCAGAGAGCCTCCAAGTGCCAAAAAATTAGCACCTGGCTCCCAGCCCGCAGGCTTTGCCGTAACCGGAATGCAACAGGCGCCAGTACAAACCCTCTCTCCTTGGCCTGAGCTTGGTGACTGGCACTTTCATCTCCTTGGAGGAGAGGGAAAACGTTGCCCAATTCTCTGGGCTGGGGATTTGGCCCATTTAGCAAGAGTCTAATTATGTGTATTGCAGTCCCGGACCTGCCTTTATTACTATGGCCAACTTGGGCTTTTCTCCCCGAGAATCCACCAGTCCACCCTGGGTCCTGGAATTCACCAACAAGAGCAAATTTTTAAGGCTGAAACGACAACAAGGGATTGTCTCCGTCCTGAGCTCTGAAAATTGTAAGTATAAATGAAAATATGTGATTAAATTCCTTTATCGGGCAACTTTTGAGTTACTGTTCCTCTATTTTTAATTACTCTTTTTTGGCGATAAGGGGGTTCCTTTTTCTTTCCTTTATGATAAGAAAAGAAGGTATGTGTTCTTAATCCTTCTCTCCTCACAAAAAGGGTACTTATTTATTCAAAGTGCTTCATGTTAATAGTCACAAAGTAAGTGTTTAATTAGTACAACCATATTAAACAGCTGTTGGTCTTCAAAATCCCTAAGTGTTCTTGATTCCCTGACTATAAAGACTGTCAGAATCCCTCACTCTGTGCTTCAGTATGTATTACACAAACTGACGGGCGCACGTATGCACACACCTGCTGTGGCAGTCTCCTGTTTGCAGAACAACAACCCCAAAGCCTTTGTCACCACACTCAGGTGAGAAGAGTCAAATGACTGCTTGGTCTTTAGAGCCCTCCACTTCCTTGCTTCCCAGCAGTGGAGTTAGGGAAAAGGACAGGGCCACCTCCCATCTCAGCAGAGGCGGAGCGACGCCAAGCAGATTCTCTCGTCTTCTGGGACCCAGGTACATGTGAGGACAATTCAATGGAAGTCCACAGGCAAGGCTAGACGTGCTCCTGGGGTCCCACTTTTCCCATTGTCTTCTCCTTCATCCAAATTTCACTCCCTCTCTTTCTCTGAATGGAAGTCCATTCACACTTGCAGCTGAATCCCATTCCATCATCGATACCATCCACTGCAGTAAGGGTAAAGGTATATATTGTCCTTGGCTAATGGGTTTTTCCAGGATTATAACTAATGGACAACATTCCAGAAAAATTCCACATATAAATATCACAGAGGAGCATACATTCCCTCATGTGGTAGCTTGAGTTATATGTCCCAGAAAAAACATGCTCTTACTTTTAATCCCTAAGAGCTCTTCAAGACGTTACTTCAGTTAAAATGTGGCCCCACTGAATCAGGCTGGGCTTTAATCTGGATTACTGGAGTCCTTTATAAGCAGAGTGGAAGTGAGAGGTAGAGAGAGAAAGCATCAGGAAGAAGCCAGAGGTCAATGGAACCCAGAGGAAAAAGAAAATGGTGCCATGTGCATTGCCACATGATAGAAAAGCCAAGGCTCAAGGAGTGGTGGCAGCCAGCCCCGTAACAAACACCATGATCTTCAGGGAGAAAGCATCACCTTGCTGACAACTGTATTTTGGACTTCTCCTAGCCTCAAAACGGTGAGCCGATAGATTCCTGTTGTTTAAGCCAGCCCATTGTGTGGTATTTGTTTTAGCAGCTGGGAAACTAAGATATCTCACAATATGTTTACTTGAGCAGTTGAGAATTCTGTATAATTCGGTATAAAGTTCAGTTTCAATTCAATGTTTTAAAAAAATAAAACTGAATGCAGAATGCATTTCTGTTTGGATGTGGGAACTAGAAAAGGGGGGCGTTATTAGTAGAATTAGGGAAAGGGAGAGGGAAAAATGACAAACTCCATTTTAGACCTGCTGGATGAGGTCAATTAGATAACTGTAAATCAGGACAATATGTTAGTCCCTCTCCTAAACAGCTTCTCCTAACTTATTTGCCAGATAACACTCTCCATTTGTTTTGTCAAAACTCCTGGCTTATGTCCTGGTTGAAACATGTGCTTACCAAGTGTCAGTTGTTTATCCCAAACCTGTTTATGCTAGTTGTATTGTTACTATAATTATATTATTTAGTCAACTATTAGAGAATGTGATAACATGAGTGCTAAAAAGAAGAAAGTCGTTTCTCTGAAAACAAAGCTGAATTCTTTAGGAAGACAAAATAAAAGAGGGTCACTTAAAAGAAATGTGTACAACAACTGTAAAATATTTAGGGGAGAAAAGTGAAAAACCATTAGGATTCTGCATTTTGCAAGTGTCTGCCAGCTTTTGCTCCATTGTAAAGAAATCCAAACTCAGAAATCACAGATGACGCATTTTGGGTATGATTTTTTGTAAGAAAGACGATGTGTTGCTCCAATTGGTAAACCTCTACTCAAAATATTTGCACATTAATGCACATTGTAAATTAAAATAAAATATGTAAAGTATGGAACTGTTCAACGGTTTCCCGATAAAACTACTTTTTCAATGAACTCTTCCCACTGCATAAATAAGAGATTCTTCTCTAACCTCATCAGTAATCACTGAGGCCCTCATTTACTGAACACTTACTATGTGCCAGGGAATGCGCTAAGAATTTCATATTATCTTCTTTGTTCCTTTCAATGACCCTATGAAGTAGCCATTATTGTACCCATCCTTCAGGGGAGTAAAACTGAGACACAGAGGAAAGAAGTAATTTAACCAAAGCCACATACAGCCAATTAGGATGGGCAAGGGTTTCCACCAGGACTTCTTGATTTACAGTGGGTGCTGTAACTAGTACGTACACCAGAGACCAAGCCTGGGATCCTAGGTGTTGGACTTATCTGCACAGCAGGCATCACCAATTTCTAGCTGAAATTGTGCAGATGGCACAAAACCACCAACAAAGAAAGAGTAAAGGGAAACACATGCAGCCACAGCAACATTTTACAATTCTCTACAGAAAAGCTTGGAATTTTCCAGTCCAGCTGGGTGTATGATTTCAGACTCTTGAAGCCTCCTGGGTCATCTGTTGAATGCTCAATTCAGGAGCATTTAGGGAATTAAAATTGCTTTAAAAGACTTTCCAAGCATGACACTGTTTCTTCCATTTGATTTCAGGGCTGTCTCCCATTTAGAAACCCTACAGGCCCTACAGGGAGGAAGGAGAAGTTCCCTTGCTCCCATGAATTTCAGAACCCTCTGGTCTTCATGATGCCATCTCTACCATTTGTTTCCTCAGGGGTCCCAAAATTGTGCAGAGATGTCCTTCCTCTCCCCTAAGAGAAAGCTCAGCAAAACCACCTGTTGGCTAATTGAGTGGGAAGCCATCAGAACAGGACTTGGCGTACGAACTGTGCAATAGAATATCCAGAATATTTGAGGGAGGGGAAGGGGGATGCAAAAGCAATCACATCAGACCCTGCTTCAAAAATGAGGAGATAGCCTTTGCCCCAAATGGCTGAATAGCATTGCTGGGATAACTCGGGGGAGGCTCTGTGTACAAGAATTCAGTCACAGCCTCCCTAACACGGAGTCACATGCAGACACGAGCTAATTATAGGTCATTAGGTGGAAAGGTGACCCAAAGAAGGGCACGGAGAATGGAGAGCAAACACCACCATTTCCTAAACCCATGACATAATCCCAAACACAAAACAGTACAGGCTATTACACAGAAGTGAATTCAGCAGGAGACTTTTAAGGTTGTAGAAGATATACTAACAAAGGAGATGGCTTACACTTGCTTCCCCAAAAAGACAGGAAAAGTGTTTCTTGCGTGTGAATGGCTTGTCAGAACATCTAAATGTCTAATCAATGAGTGAATCACTTGAACATGCCACACGGCTTCCCATCACCTGTCACAAGGTGACAGGAGAGCTCAGCAGACAGCAGGAAGACGACACGTGCCTGGGGCATAGAGCTAATTCCACTTCCCCCTGCCCCATTTTTGATCCAAAGTTCTTCAGTACAACAAACAGAAAAGTCACACATGCACGAGTACACACGCGCACACACACATACACTCCCACCATGTAGCATCCGACTCAGGGAAAGGGGGTCCTCAACTTTGGCTGCACAATCAATTCACCTAGATGTAACATTTTAAAAAAATCCCATTCCCAGGCTGCACCCCAGACCTGTCAAATCTGAAACTCTGGGGGTGGGGCCCGGT
Organism: Choloepus didactylus; assembly: GCF_015220235.1. Taxonomy (NCBI): domain Eukaryota; kingdom Metazoa; phylum Chordata; class Mammalia; order Pilosa; family Megalonychidae; genus Choloepus; species Choloepus didactylus. Next base: position 20,170,239 of record NC_051316.1, read on the forward strand.
GTTAGTCTTTGTCAACCTCCCCAGGTGATTCCAATGGTCAGCCAGGGAAATCCACTGCTGGAGATTCCCAGGACGTTTTCAGTGCCACCTGATCCTACAGGCTGTCCCCCAACAGATAATGGCAGATTTCTGCTCAATCCCCCTTGCCCGGTAGTTCTTAAATTTGGGCATGCATCAGAATCACCCAGGGGCCCTATGGAAACACTGGGCCGCACCTCTGGGTTTCTGCTTCATTAGATCTGGGGTGGAGCTGGAGAATTTGCATATCTAACAGGCTCCCAGGAGATCACACACACCTTGAGAAAGTCTGTTCCAGGGCATCTCGTCATTTGAGCTGCCCCAGAAACTGTATCTGAGACTCAAATGCTCAATTCAGGAGCATTTAGGGGCATTACAATTGCTTTAAAAGACTTCCCGAGCATGACACTGTTTCTTCCATTTGATTTCAGGGCTCTCTCCCATGTAGAAACCCTACAGGCCCTACAGGGAGGAAGGAGAGGTTCCCTTGATCCCATGAATCTCAGAACCCTCTGGTCTTCATGATGCCATCTCTATGATTTGTTTCCTCAGGGGTCCACAAATTGTGTAGAGACGTCCTTCCTTCTCTCCTCAGCAGGCCTTCCCTTCTGCCAAGTCACTGAGAAAGCATGGCTAATTTGCTCAGTAGAATTGTCAGTCTTAAGGCTACCATTTTGCTTCTGGCCATTAGAGTTTAGGTGCCCTTTTAAAGGCCAGGGTCCCCCAGGCTGCAACTCCAACCTCTTTCATCATGACTCGGGGTGGAGGTGCTCATCAGGAATAATGGGGTGCCAATGCCTGAAGGTTTTCCCTGCTCCCTGTCATTTCTGCTTCTTTGCAAATAATCACATTCATTTTTCAGTCACTCTTCTGGCAAACCCAACCATGTTGCTTCAGGGTTCTCTATACTCCTCTTGATATCACACTGGCACACACGAAGAAAGAAAGAGAGTGGGGAAGGAGCAAGGGGGTGGAAAGAAAGGAGGGAGGAAGGGAGGAAAAAGAAAAGAAAGGAGGAAAAGGAAAAAAAGAAAAGAAGTAAGGAAAGGAGAAAGGAAGGAAAGAGGCAGAAGGGAGGAAAAGAAGAAGCAAAGGAAGGAAGGGAAGGAAAGATGGGAAGGGAAGAAGGAAAGAGAAGGTAGGAAAGAAAGACAAAAGAGAGGGAGGGAGGGAGATTGGAAGGAAGGAAGGAGGGAGGGAGGGAAGGGGGAAGGAGGGAGGGAAGGAAGGAAAAAGGAAGGAAAGGAGGGAGGGAGGGAAGGAGGAAGGGAGGGGGAGAGAAAGTAAGGAGCAGCAAGTGCTACAAAAGGTAGGAGCCACACCTGTCTCCCATGTGCAGCTTGTTCTAACCAAGTGGGTCCTGTGTCAAAACCAAAATCGCCAGCAGCTTGCTAGCACTAACCAACGTGATACATTTTCAGCCATCCTCTACCATGTGGTAACATCTCCTGGTGGGTCTCTGGGGACTGCTGGCAGCCACTGAGGGCACCATGTAAGGCAGGGAGCCCTCACCACCGCACATCTGAAAGTCAAGGCACCCGAAGACCGAGGCCCAGGTAGGGAGAACTTCCCACCAACTCCCATGGTCAGGTGTTTTCAGGACCCCTTTCTCCTTTAAGGAATGGGAATTACATCACTGTGAATTGGCTCTCACACATTCCTGACCCATTAACAGTGTCTGAAGAGGTAGAAAGGACGGCCTGTGATGTAAGTGTCCCTCTCAGATACATAACTGGTAGCAATTTAGTAAAACTGATAATATGCATGATGAAGGAAAAAAGTCAATCTCCTGCACATACTGTTTCTCTACAGAGCCAAACCAAGCTGTGCTGTTCCCCTAGCAGCAGCCAGCCAGGGAAGACAGATTGGCTCCACCCTTTAAAAGGACCTCGATGGTAGATACCTGAAACTATCAAACTACAACCCAGAACCCATGAATCTTGAAGGCAATTGTATAAAAATGTGGCTTATGAGGGGGGACAGTGGGATTGGGGGGGCCATGGGGATCACACTCCCCTTTGTCTAGTTTGTGGATGGATGAGTGGAAAGGTGGGGGAAGGAAACAAACAAACAAACAGACAAGGGTGCCCAGTGTTCTTTTTTACTTTAGTTGCTCTTTTTCACTTTAATTAATATTCTGGTTATTTTTGTGTGTGTGGTAATGAGAGTGTCGGGGATTGATTTTGGTGATGAATGTACAACTATGTAATGGTACTGTGAACAATCGAATGTATGATTTGTTTTGTATGACTGCGTGGTATGTGAATATATCTCAATAAAATGAATATTGAAAAAAAAAAAGGATCTAGAGCAAGAGGTAACCCCGAGGTGACCTGCCATCCACGACCCTGGGCTAACTCAAAGCCTGAGGCTGTGATGACGACAGAATCTGGAACCAGGTTCAATTCTTTCCTTAAGTTCAAGAGGGTTTTGGCACCAGGTCTTGCCTCTCTGGAAAATTTTTCACAACTATACTATCTACTTCACAGTAAAATAGAAGGGGAAGGGGAAAGTGAAGGAGCAGGGGAAGAGCAAGAAGGAGAGGAGGAGAATGTTCAAAAGGATTCATTTAAAAGGATACACATCACAAGCATTAAAAGCCAACAGCAAATGCCATCTAAAGCTACTTTCGAGACTGGGAGGACCTCCTCAGTGGATAGCTGTAGGTTTTCATTAAAGCTTAACCAAATGTTTTCACAGGTATTACCGACGTGGGATGTGTGATCATATGGTTTTTTTTTTGGGGGGGGGTGTTTTGTTTGTTTGTTTGTTTGTTTTTGGAACAGACAACCCTTTAATGAGTGCTTATTCTCTGCCAGGTGGCGTAGCAAGCATCTTCATATACAATAGCTCATGTAATCCTCACAACAATTCCTTTTTTTTTTTAAATAATTCAATTTTATTGAGATATATTCACATACCATGCAGTCATACAAAGCATACAATCCATTGTTCACAGTACTACCATATAGTTGTGTGTCCATCACCAAAATTAATTTTTGAACATTTTCATTACCACACACACAAAAGTAATAAGAATAAAAATTAAAGTGAAAAAAAGAACACTGGGTGCTTTTTTTTTTGCCCCCGTTTTTCTACTCATCCATCCATACACTAGACAAAGGGGAGTGTGGTCCATATGGCTTTCCCAGTCACACTGTCACCCCTCATAAGCTACATTGTTATACAATCGTCTTCAAGATTCATGGGTTCTGGGTTGTAGTTTGATAGTTTCAGGTATCTACGCCAGCTACTCCAATTCATTAGAACCTAAAAAGGGTTGTCTATATTGTGCGTAAGAGTGCCCACCAGAGTGACCTCTCGGCTCGATCATATGGTCTCATATGCAAGGTCCCAAACGTACCGACTGTACTGGGAAATGTTCCTCCCCTGCGCTGTGGGCTGTGTACAGGTGGAAGCAGAAGCCCGTCCGGAGCACTTGTGTTCCTTATTGTTAGCTGTGGTCGGCTCAGGCAGGAGCTGGAGCGTGCAGCCACCCTGGGAGAAGGAAAGCAGCCACATCCGTATCCTACAGCCCGAGGATCACTACCACTTCTGTAAATTCCGCATTGCCAGTTACTTCCAATGGAAAGCTGTGTGCTCAGGAATAAGCGCTGGTCTGGGGATTATTTCACGCAGCGTCGTGAGCCCTGTCTGGTCTGCGTCATCAGACAAGCCGTGGCAGCAGGGACCGCCCTCTGCTCTCAGCTCTGGTTGGGGGGGCACGGCCGGGCTTCGAGAATGTCCAGAAAGGCTTGATGGTCCCTCCTGAGCCCTTGTCTGCTGGGGAGCCCCCTAATGGGGACTGTTTCCTGTGCAGGCTGCCCACTCTCTACCGGCTTCTGGACCCAGAATATGGGACACAAGCCCTTCACTTGCCGTTGGAGGAAGAGAGGCCCTGAGAGGTAAAAGGGATGCATGCCAGCTATGCAGCATGTATGCAGCAGGGCACGGACTCAGCCCACATCTCTAGGTCACTTTGCACAGCAAGGGGGTCAGCCTCCCAGCCCCCCACCCCAAAAGCCCTCTGCAGCAGGAAGGGAAGGGCCCTTCTCAAAAGTGCCAGTGATGGGCGACATCTTCCTCTTCTAAGACTGCCGTAACAAACCGGACAGCTTAGGGCAAGAGAAATTTACTGTATCACAGCCCTAGAGTCTAGGAGTCTGAAATCAGTGGGGGAGAATCCTTTCTTGCCTCCTCTTAGCTTCTGGTGGTTTACCGGCAATCCCTGAGCTTCCATCTCTGCCTCTGTCGTCACAGGGCGTTCTCCCCCATGTCTATCTGTCTGTGTCCCTTTGTCTGTCCTCTCCTTATAAGGGCACCACACTTATAGCCCTCGCCAAGTTTGTCCGCATCCTAACCAATCACATCTTCAAAGATTCTACTTCCATATAGGGTCACATTGCCAGGACCAGGAAACAGGACTTGAGCAGATCTTTTTAGGGGACACAATTCAACTTACAACAGGGGACAAATAGGCGGTGAGAGGAAAGAAGCCCAGATGCGGATATTCCACAGTTAACTAGCAGACAGCCAGATAACCATATGAGGAGAATGAGTTTCCTTCTCCTGGCCTCTCAGGCTGGCGACTCTTAAGAAAAAAGAAAAGTTACCAGGTGCTAAGAGGATGGTGGTACAAAGAGAAGACCACTACACAGCTGCCCCCAAGGTGGCAATCGTCATCGGGCAGAGACACAAAAGCCATGCTAGGATGCATGACTGCAGCCTGGAGCCTCTCCTGGTCTCAGCAGGCTCTATTCACTGTTTCATGGTTGTGACAGCTCTCCTTTCCCTCAGCTATCATTCCTGTAACAATTTATACTTTTCTTTTAGACATGACCCTGGAAAGAAAGAAAGCCAACCAAGGATCCTATTTCCAGTTCCTCTGAAGTCAGACCCCGTGACATCAGGCTCATTCAATCACATCCATCAGGCACTGAGCGCCGTCAGCTCCATAGAAACAGTACAAATCTCATGCACAGGAGAAAAACGCACATGCATTTCTCAAGCACAGACTCCAAATGGAAATAAGATCCCATCCTCAATGTCAGGAACCTGTATTCCTTTGTTCACTCCATCAGTTTCCCGGCAGAGTCCAAGAGCAGGGGATGCACGGGCCCAGTGATGGAGATACAGCAGTGTCTGCAAATTGGGGTGCCTGTCCTCCCGCAGCTCACACGTAGCAGGGAAGTGGAAAGGTCCTGAACCCGTGCCCTGGAAAGCAGACTTACCATGGAGACAGGGGTCCTGAAGGAATGTTACATGGTGCTCTGCAAGGGGGCAAGGCAGCGTCTGCCCTGGTCTGGGGCTCAGGGAGGGCTGAGGGTAAAGAGTGCCAGCAGACAAATGGGAAGAGGGTCGTGGAGGTTAGAGGGAAAGAGAAATTTTCAGAGGCCATGGGGTGCAGCAGTGTGTGTCTGGGGCCCAAGGAAAGGCCAATGGGGCTGAACCACGGAAGGGTGGACTGGGCTGGCTGAAGGTGGGGACAGCAGGGAAGGTGGGGGATGGGGTCTGCAGTGAGACAAGATCTCATGGGTTCCTAGATGGAAGGTGTTCTAGTTTGCTAATGCTGCTGGCATGCGAAACACCAGAGATGGACTGGCTTTTATAAAGGGGGTTTATTTGGTTACAAAGTAACAGTCTTAAGGCCATAAAGTGTCCAAGTTAAGTCATTAATTGGGTACCTTCACTGGAGGATGGCCAATGGTGTCCGGAAAACCTCTGTTAGCTGGGAAGGCACATGGCTGGTGTCTGCTCCAGAGTTCTGGTTTCACAATGGCTTTCTCCCAGGACATTCCTCTCTAGGCCACAGCTCCTCTTCAAAATGTCACTCTCAGTTGCTCTTAGGGAGTCTGTCCTCTCTTAGCTTCTCTAGAGCAAAAGTCTGCTTTCAAAGGCCATCTCCAAAATGTAAGCTGAAGCTCCTGTCTCAGTTCCAGTGTGTTCTTCAAAGTGTCCCTCTTGGCTGTAGCAACCTTGCTCCTTCTGTCTGAGCTTATATAGTACTCCAGTAATTTAATTCAGACCCACCCTAAATGGGTGGGGCAACACCTCCATGGAAATTGTCCAACCAAAGGTCTTGTCCACAGTTGACTGAATCACATCTCCACAGAAACGCCCAAAGGATTCCAGAATCTAATCAACACCAATACATCTGCCCACACAAGACTGCATCAAAGATAATGGCCTTGATGGAAAGTTGATTAGAGGTCACCAGGGACCGGGGGTGGGAGAGGCAGGGAGGAATGGGGAGTTATTGCTTAATGGATCAAGAGTTCCTGTTTGGGGTGATGGAAATGTTTTAATAATGGAAGAAGGTGATGACTGCACAATATTTTAAAAAGTAATTAATGCTGGTGAATGGTACTCTTAAAAATGGTTACAATGGCAAATTTTGTTATATATATGTTACTAAAAATTTTTTTTAAAGTCCATGAAAAGTAGCTTCTAGAAAAGTCCACAGCTCTGCTAGAAGCAAAATCAGAAGCCCTCTCCTTTTCACTCTACTCCCTTCCCTTATTCTGGTTTCTTCTTTTATACAATGAAAGGGAAATAGTCAATGACTCTGAGACTCCATGTGGCAGTACATTTCCATGTGGTAATAAACTGTGGTCCGATTAAAATTCTGACACATCCGTGAAAGGAATTAATAGCGAGAGGAAGTCAAGAGACCAAAATAACAACAGCACTGAAACTATTTGCATAATGGCATGGGAATCACGAAACACGTTTTCAAATATGATCTCTACTTTTTTCTCCCCAGCTTGTGGAATGGAAAACTCGGAGCTCAAAAATATGAAGTGACAGAAAGCAAGTGGCCAAGGGTGAGCCAGAGCCCAGCTGAATCCTTGGGCCTACCTTCAAACAGCCCTGGATTCCAGCACATTAAAATGTAATTCAGACAACTAAAGAGCTCACATCAGTTTAATAAGGGGAAGGAAAAAACAAACAAACAGCAAAACTTGCCTAGACAACTTTTTTTCCTCCCCCAGAACCATCTTAGTGTCAAAGACTAGGTCATGTACAAGAATGTGATTTTTCAGCTCTTAAACCAAACTGGCCCACTACCCATTTTTCCTTGTTGGGGGGCAGTGGTGGTGGAGGAAGGGTGGGAAAACATTCTGCATCCAGATGTCCTGGTCAGGGGTTCCCGGGCTCAGACACAGCAGGGAACAAGGTGAAGCACCAGGCCCTGGGGTGACACCCTTCTCCCATGTGACGGCCAGTACCCACAAAGTAGGGTCACCTTCAGTAAGTCAAGGAAAGCTACTGCTTTCCTGGGTCCCTCCCCCAGCTCTGAGGGGTCTCTCTGAGGAAGGGGTCTCACTCCCAGGAGAACCTCCCCCCAACACACACACATATTCCAAACCCCCTGCCCCTCTCTTACTCTGATTTGGCCTGTCTTGGTGTTCAGTTGACTCGATTCTTCATTTCTGCTAAAATTCTGCACAGTTCCTGTACCATTTTTTTTTTCTTTTGCATGTGAAATACTAAATAGTGTCTCCTGGGAAAGGGAGACCCAGAGGAAAATGAGCGGAGTGAGCCAAGAGGTAGTTGAGATCACCCAAGTAAAACAAATGAATCCCCAAGCACACGTGCTAGGCATGGCATTTGGGGCGGAGGGTAGTTTGGGGGAGGCCTCCAAAGCGAATCCTCGGATTTGTGGGGACTGTTAAAGCCAATGTCAAGTGTTATTTCCAAACATAAGGGAAGGATTAGAGCCCCTGGGGGGGTTCAGACATGAACACATGTGGGGCCCGTCTCACCCCCAGGGCCTTCTTAAACAGGGCTGGATATGTCTGAACTGTGCCCTCAATTAAGAGAAAACCCAGTAATCTCACACCCAAGCAACTCTGCCTTGACCCTTTGCTCCTTGTAAAGAAAAATACTTAATTTTACAAGTCTTCAGATACTTCCCACCTTAGCCAAAAAATTAAAAAAAAAGAGTGTGCCTTCATTCTCTGCTTTCACCGAAGAGAGATTCAGCTAAAGCTTGTGTTGACTTACATAATCCAATGTCCTTAACTCTGAAAGCACAAAGCATTAGGCCCAATACCTGAGGCCAGTGTTTATGATTTTTTTTCACACATCCGTCTATTTACCATGGAATTCAACTTAATGATAGGGCACTGTGGTTTGCTCTCCTTTTCGGAGAAGAGTGGATAACTGACTGCAGGTTCTCTGTACAAATTTAATAATCATTGCCCAAACAGCCTGGCTAGCATACCCGTTAAATCTCACCACATATGTAAAGTTTACTTTTGGCAAAAAAAAAAAAAAAAAAAAAAAATTATGGCAGGTGCTCCAAGATTAATTCACGGCAAAGGAAATATAACAGTCAAATTTGGCCTCCTGGCACAATGACAAAATATACATAAACAAAATGTCGGCTCTCTACAGTCGACATCACTCTCACCTCGCAGTCTAGGAGGGCCTACAAATTACAGCTGTTGATGTTTTTGCATAACCTAAACTTTCACTCTACAGAACTCTTACTTGTCTAAATGTATTTATACTCTGGGTAATGGAGGAGCTCATTATTTACACCGGTTGTTTAAACAGTAACCAGATTGTTTGGGACTGGTGAGTCTCGGTCAGGATGGGTTTGCATCTGTGGAACACACTCAGAACCCTGTCAAAGAAGCCGAGTAAAATGGCAGAGGGAAAATTATGGCACGAAAAAGGGTCTTTGTTCATTGTAAATAGGCCTCCCCTGTGGGGGGGTTTCTTTCTGAATCTTTTAGAAATCAAACAGCAATGGGACGTCAAACAACATCCAACCCATAGAACCCTAACTTGTCCCTGCTCCTAAGCCCACAGCAGCCTTCCAGAGGATTCCACCTTGCCCTGATGCCCTTGGCTGCACGGAGTCACTCGGTATGAATTCAGGACCCACTGGAGAAAAGTTCTCTGGAGTGGCTTTTCCAGCTCTTTACTTGCCCAAATGCCCCATTATAAGCACACAGTCCTGAGGAGACTGTGTTTATAACTCAAGGAAGTGAGGCTTTCCCATACCAGAGCTAAGTCTATTTTAAGAGAAGGCCCTAGGACCCCACAAATGAGCAAAATCCGCTGCGAAAACTTAAAGTTGGTAGAAAACAAGAGAGCTGGGACTGTGGGGGTACTGTTCCAGTTTGCTAATGCTGCCGGGAAGCAAAACACCAGAAATGGATTGGCTTTTATAAAGGGGGTTTATTTGGTTACATAGTTATAGTCTTAAGGCCATAAAGTGTCCAAGGTAAGTCATCAACAATCGGTACCCTCACTGGAGGATGGCCAATGGTGTCCAGAAAACCTCTGTTAGCTGACAAGGCACATGGCTAGCGTCTGCTCCGGAGTTCTAGATTCAAAATGGCTTTCTCCCAGGATGTTCCTCTCTAGGCTGCAGTTCCTCCAAAATGTCACTCTTTGTTGCTCTTGGGGCATTTGTCCTCTCTTAGCTTCTCTGGAGCAAAAGTCTGCTTTCAAAGGCCATCTCCAAAATGTCTCTGTAAACTGCAACTTCTCTCTCTCAGCTTCCATGCTGTCTTCAAAGTGTCCCTTTTGGCTGTAGCAAGCTTGCTCCTTCTGTGTGAACTTATATAGCGCTCCAGTGAACTAATCAAGGCCCACGCTGAATGCACGGGGCCACACCTCCATGGAAATTATCCAATCAGAATTATCTCCCACAGTTGGGTGGGGCACATCTCCATGGAAACAATCCAATCTAAATGTTCCAACTTAATCAACACTAGTATGTCTGCCCCCACAGATTGCATCAAAGAACATGGCTTTTTCTGGGCGACATAACATATACAAACCAGTACTAATCCTGCACTGTATTGTATTTTCTCTTCAAATGGAAGAAGAAATGGGAGAATCATGTAAAGAAATGTTTTGTCAAGAAGAAAAATGTTCAAGGAAAACAAAGTAAAAGAAACACTAGCACATTTCTAATCTTGAAAAGCATCCTCTGTCTCCAGAGGGCAAAGCCTGACTTTGTCACCTCCCCAGAAAACAGAAAACCTCTCTCCCTCATTCGTCCTCGGCAAACTCTGGTGAAGACGGTGACCATCTTGTCCTGAAGGGCCGTGACGTTCCAAGATCACCCCAGAATCTAGTCACCCCCGCCTCAGGTGTTCCTCTCGGTTACTGCCAGCATCTCAAACAATTCAAGACTTCCACAAAACAAAAATAAAACATCACTACAAGCAATGCCACTAAATAGGCCAGCTGCTCTGTACTATACCACACCTTGGAATAAATCAACGAATTTTTTTTAAAAAGTTGACTTCAGTCCCCAGAGGTTTACCAACTCCCTCAGCAACTCAGATTATGAGAGGTCACCACTACATGCTTATAACTTCTTCTCTGTAAGACACAAACGACAGGGCTTCTGCCCTTCACAGCCTGTGAATGGGCTAAGTGTGCGAAGACAACGGAACTCCCAGGAAAAAGAGCTTGTGCACTTATTGACTAAATACACCTACAGTATGGCTATAAAATAAAGAACATGGGCTTTGGAATTTAAAAAACAAAACAAAGAAACCTGGGTTCGAACCAAGGTTCTGCTGGATTCCACTGGCTTAACTAAATTTCCCAGACATTCCTTTCCTTATCAGTGGAATGGGGTTGACACATTTAGTGATGATTTTGTACTTCCCTCCGTCAAAGGGCTGAGGTGAGATTCAAGCTGGTCCTGCAACGAGTCTGGAAAAGCGTTTACCAACCAGCAATGGCTCAGAAATGTTCCCTCACACTGCCTGTTCAAACAACAATGATGCCGGTGTGAAGACCGGATCAATGGATAGAAGCAATTTAAATCTTTCAGTGACTTGTGAAAGTCTATTTATATAGCTGGTTTAAGAAAAAAGTTCATGGTTAGACATTATGTTTCAAGAAGGAAATCCAATAATAAGCTCCCTTTCTTTTCCATAATAAATGATACGCATTACATTTTAATATGATCTATGACTTCCAATATGCCATATTACAGATTCATGGCCTACGTATAAAATGGTTTTTCTCCGATGAGCAGTTATTATAGAGCGGTATAGTTTCCTCTCAGTAGCAAAGAAACCGCAGGCATTTTCATTCATAATAAAAGTTATCACATGGTTTGGAAAATAAACTTTAAGGCAGTTACAATACATGGGCCCAAAAAAAAAGGTGCTTAAAAGAGAACATTAAATATTTAAAGGTAAAATGAGGGCACACTAGACTGGAGCACGAAATCAAGTCCCTCTTGGCTTTTGACAGGCTCCTAATGAATTAAAGGATTTTCACTAATCCTCAAATAAACAGCACAAATACTGTTTGAGGCAGGAAGGAAACTCAGAAAGTGCCTCCTGGCTATCGAGGGGTATTCCTGACGGAGGATGTGACAGCAACCTGACAATCAGACGGCCTTCTCGGAACGACGGTCTTTGGGTAAATTCCCTGCAAACCAAAATTATTTGATGGGATGCCAAAGAAACCAAAAAAGGACTTGGCAGTAGAGAACAGTTCTCAAGGCCCTTCTTAAATGATTAGGAGGAGATCCTCAAATTGCCAGGCCATACACAGAGGTCCGCAAGATGTGTACGCTTCAAAAACCCAACGATAACAATAACAAAATTACCAAAGGGGCGGGGTCTGCCCTGAGATTGGCCTTCCATGGCACAATCACACACGCTGCTACACACACCTCACCTGACCATTCTATAAGTGTGTTTGTGGTCATGGGCAACCGGTAACTGACAGCCAGAACAAGGCCTCAATGGGCCCCAATGCTAAAAGCCTGTGCCTTACCCCACCTTAGAAAACCATCTCAATAAATGGTATGCAGCATCACCTGCTATCCAGCTCCTCAAGGAAGCATCCAGAAGCCAAGTCAGTTCTCCTTCCAATACAGGTCCCCAAACCATTTTACTTCTCTCTTTCTCTGTTGCCTCCACCCTAATACCAGCCACCATCATCCTACTTCTGGCTCACCAACATGGCGCCCTGACCTGGCTCCCTACTTCCACTTCCAACCACCATAACCCATTTGGTCTGCACGCACCCAGAGATCCTTTCAAAATATAAACCGGACCACATCGCTTTCTTGCTTAAAATCCTCAACTAGCTTTCCACCCCATTTCACCTAAGCCCCAAATCCTCACCATTGCCTGCCATGGGAACGTCTTCACTCTCAGGCTGCCATCTTTTCCTACCAGAGTAGCCGCCCTGACCTTCCTGCTAGTATTGACCCACCCAAGCTCCTTCCTGCCTCAAGACATTGACACCTCTGTTTGTCAGCTGAGGATATCCCTCCCCATCTTTGGCCCAGTGGCTGACTGTCCCCTTACTCCAATTTTTACACAGAAGCCATCGTACAAAGGCCCTCCCTGCCCACTTCACCTAAAGCTGCTGCCCTGAACTCCTGTCACTCCACCACATGTCCTCATTTTATTGCCTTCAGTGCACTTACATATCTGTCATTTTTCAGTTGTTTATTGTCTCCAAGCCCCGCTAGAATTGGCTGGTTCTGTCTATGTCAAGGGAAATGGCAGGAACCACAGAGCATTAAAATCTGAGATAAAGAACCAAGGGCACACGAGGGTGAGGGACAGATCATCATTTACCATTTATTACTCATTATGAGGCCAACTCCAAATAGAAAAGACACCTGAAATGGGATTTGAAAGAGATTTATAACGACTACACTAGCACACCATACTATTTTAAGTTGACATTATCTTAAAAGCATTTGAAGAAGGGTAATTGACTAATCATCAATTGTTTTGTATTACCTTAAAGCCACAGAGCATTTCATAGGAAGGAAAAGTAAAGAATTCATGGGAGAGAGACAAGTGGGCTCTGCCTTACAAGCCCATCCCTCCCCAAATGCTGCCTCAGAACCCCAGGAGAGAGAGAGTGGAGTCTATCATTTCACAAAAGGCAGGAGATAGAATGAATGCGAGAACCTCAGGGCTGAGAAGATGCTTGGCGACTCTCTTGGCCAACATCATTTTCTGGGTAGAGGTGGTAGAAAGGGGATATTGGACAACCCTGCAAAGGGCAGGACCGGGCTGTCCCTGAACACTCAGGGTTTGTTCCAGGGCAGTGAACTGCCTCCAACAAACAGGGTCTCCAGACCAAGGTCTCCAGAAGCTTCCAGTGACACACAGACGGATAAGGCTAAACTAGCACTATAGCATCATGGATGAGATAAAGGACAGGACAAGGATAATGGAAGCTTCCGGGTATGCTAATACATCTGAGAGAAACTGTCTTTACTGCAAGTACCCAGACAAGGGGGCTCTGGGAACCTTATTCACTTTCCAGCCAGCTCGCTGGCCCTGCCGTCCTCCACCTCCCCCCACCTCTGACCCTAGTTCCGCTCAGGTTCTGCAGACCCTCATGGCAAGGGGCCCTGCCCTCTTGCCGGCTGCCCATGGTCCAGACACTGTTGCCCAGGAACGCCCTGCCAGGGCCACTGGCTTTGGGAACAGCCCAAACCCCACACCCTTCACCTCTCCAAGCTGGCATTCCGGATTCCGGCAGCGGTATGGTCATCTGACCAAGATGAGCCCCCCCCCCCCCCAATCTAGTATCCATGGGAACGGAAAGAAAAGTCAAGGCTGGGTTTAACTACCATGATGATGATTTACTTAGGGAGTAAAAATAAAAAGAAAACAAAAGCCCAGCTAGTAGTTAATGGGAGGGGGAGGCTAGGGGAGAAAAGGAGAAGAGGGGAGAAGGGGATTGGGTCCCGGCGAGGTTGTTCCACTGTCTCCAGCTTTTGTTTATAGCTGTTCCAGACAATCTTACAATTATCAGGTGGGGGAGAGGGAGCCTCATGCTTTCTGGTCCACTATGCAATTTATTAAGCATTTCCTTTTCTCTGGGGCCAGTGCTGTGATCACATGAGCCTTTGCTTTTCTAAACTCCATGTTTGTTTTTGTAGTTTCTGCCAAACTAAATCAATTCAGCTTGTGGCAACCTTTAAAGAATCACGGCTCGCTCCAACAGTCTGGAAGTTTGACTTCTTTCCAAGAACGGCCGACTAACATTTGTATAGGTTTCACATGCCTGGTGATCAAATCCTCTAATTACTCAAATCTGTGTCACATAACTGTAAATTAGTGACTTCCAAGATGACAGATTTCTGTTCTTTGATATGCTTGGCTAAATTTATTTCTTTCATTCAAGTAGGGCAGAAACCCTACACTTTTCTTGCAACAGCATTTACCAGTATGCTAGTATCTCTGACAGCATCTTTAGCTGAACAAAACGCTGCACATCCCCACAAGTCGCCCTCTCTCTGCTCCCAACCACCACCGCCAGCTCCTTCCATGGGGCGCTGCCAGCCCTGGCTGCCTGGGCCTCGGACGCAGGCCGAAAACCCTTCCGCTCAAATGGCCAGGTCATTTCTAGCAGAGGTTTTCAGGGTGGGGGAAGAGGAAGAAATTGTTCTAAAGGAAGCCCCCAGGGCTCTCTGTAGAAGGAACTAGAACAACAGCCTGAGTTGGCAAAATAAGTTTAGTACTTGTGTATGTGAGAAAACAAAAAGAATGGGGACAGAGCACAGGGGGACTTAGCCACTGCCCAATGGGCTTGGGAACCCAAAATACCAACCAGAACAGTGAACGGATGGACCCAGAGCTCCTGCTTTCAGGAGTATTAACTTAGGCCCCTCTCAGTTGCAATGAACGCAAACAACTAGATGGATGTCAACTCTAGTGGACTCTAACTTCCAGAAGGAAGACCCCAGGCTGCTTCTCTAAGTGAACACCTGAGCTTCAGGTAGGCCTGGAACCAGGTACTATCAGGCCTTCAAAATCCTCTATCCGCCTCTCCTTTCTGTTCTTCTCCATGTGTCTGCTTCAACTGTCTTTGTTCTCAAAGAAAGGAGCTCCCTCGTTCTCTGCTCCATGAAGAAAACATGCTCCCAACTGCTCCCACAGGTCTGTCCAAGCAGCCAAAGAAAATGCCATCCCTCCTCTTCTGGTTTAGATTCAGGGGAAATGCCCATTAACTATGCACATCTGTTTGGGTTTTAAAAAATCTCCCCCCAAATTCTGAGTTTAAAAACAAACAAACATGAAACACTGGGAAGATAGCCCTGCTCGCTCTGTGGCTTCACCTCGTCCTTCTGCTCCGGGCACAGGGACCGTGGCACCACGAAAGGCCTGCAAGTGCAAACAAGGGGACCCCACCCTGACGTGAGCTAAGCCACCTGGCAGGTTGTGGGGTGTCGTGCAAGGGCACCAGTGAGAAATCGGGACGCCCAGCTCTAGCTCCGGCTGGGCCAGCCGTGTCAGCTCACTAAGCCTCTGTCTCTTCATAGGGAAAAAATGGAGGATGGCCAAGTCAGTAGTTCCAAACACCAGCTGCACATCACGATTAGCTGGAAACTAAAAAATATTGATGCCCGGGCCCCACTAAGAACCTCTGGGATGGGATCCCAGGAGGCAAGGCTGAAAAGCATTGGAATATCATTACTCTCTCCAGCAAACAGGTTTTATGTTCTGAGGGATTTTGTTTCCCTTTGGCAGAGCAGTTAATTGTTTCAGGGAAGAAGCTGCCTCCATTATATCACACATACATGGCCTATCTGCAGCTGCTAAAGATACCTACTTGGGTGTACAGGGTTGGAACATTCACTCAATTTAATTTTCTTTTTAGGGCTGTGCCCCCTTTTCCACAAATGCTCTAGGCTTCCCAACTGACCCTGGCTCTTCCGATAATGCTCTGCCAAATTCCATTACCCCCCTCTTTTCCCCATCCCATCCCTTCTCCCCGAGATAAAACCCCTGAGGTAGTATGCCCTGTCCTTTCCCCGATCAAAAGGTGGACCACAGACCCGGCTCATGTTTCTTCAGGTTCTAGCTCTTGGAAACCAAATGGTTTAAACCACCTAAGAATATCCCATAACCCCTCCCGGTGAGCACAGGCAATTTCGCAGACGTCGTCTGGAAACAAGATTACCCAAAAGAGGTTCTCCATGAGAAAGGATACATTTTTGCTCCTGTCTGGATATTCAAGCCTACAGTTCAGAGCAAGGTCTAGACTAGAGATGAATAGCCTAGGTTAATCAGCTTCCAAAAAACATTGAAAGCCAAGGGGATGGAGGAGATCCATCAGAAGAGAACAGGGTACGAGATCCATCAGAAGGGAACAGAGCTTAGCCTCAAGCCTTCGCATTTAGAGGGCAGATATAGAAAGAAAAGAAAGCCAGGGACACATAGAAGATAAGTGATGGCAGTGCAGTGGGAAAGTGAAATGGGTTTCAAATTGGAGCTGAACTATAAAAAGTAAATCCACTTGATGTGTCAATGTGGAGAGGTCTTTGGCAATGCTATTAATACATCATTCTGGGTATCAAAGCAGCTACTAAGAAGAGAAACAACTGTCAGTAATTTCCAAGAGGACATAACATCTAAGCAAAGATGGCCTCAAATCAGGTGCAGACACACTTCTAAATTAGATTTTGCTACTCCATAGTTATGCAAGAAAAATATCTTATCAATAACCGATATAAGAGAACAAAAGTAATAATTCAGAAATTTCAACCACAGAGGGTGCCTCCTGACTACCTGTCTAGCTCTATTAATCTACAAAAACAAAGTGTCTGTTCATTTGTCTGTGGCCACTGCAGGAGAAAATTATCAAATCACCAAATTTGGAGGTTCTGCTTGGCACAGGCCTGACATGCTACAAGTGATGTAGAAAACCCCAAATTCACTGATGTGGAAATGGGGAATCTAGAGACCCCACGTGGAGCCAGGCAGCCACTTCCACAGCCCTGAACAGTGGCTTCCATAAGAACCCCAAATTTAAAGTCGTAGAAGCAGGTGCAAGAATTTTGGAAGAGCATCTGTCATCAAGCACATTTTTTCTTTCTCGTTCACCCCATACACAAACATATATAGGCACTGTATCGTCCCAATTTCCTCTTTAGTCAAAAAACACTCAAGTGCCCTGAACCATGGAGCCATCACTCTGTTTTCCATATCTTTCTTTACCGTCTCCTTTTCACATCCGCTGCCTGGCCTTCCTAACGGCCCTCTGGAGATGGGACCTCAGCCCACCAGGCTCCATTGGGATGGCTGCTCCCTAATATGGCATAAATGCTCTGACCACGTCTTCTGCCCATCACGCTCCTCCACCAACTCTTGCAAACCTCTGTGCTCACCGACCCACCCAACTGCCTTCCCTTCCATGGTTGTCAATCAAGTCCCTCCAGGCCACTCATTCTCCAACCACCCAAAGTCTCCCTTTCAAATGCCAGTTCGAACTTCCATTTTATAAAGAGAGGCATTGTTCACGCTCTTCAAATTTGACTTTCATCCTAGGATACAAACGTCACTGCTTTGGGAAAGATCCCCCAATCTTTATCTCCAAGCAAGAACCCCAATACCACCACTATTATATAATATTAATAACACACAATGAATTGTTTATGAACCAGCGCCCATGTGAGGGTCTTGCACTGAGTTTCACACATGCACTACCCTCACCCACCCCCCAGGAAAACCCTGTGAGGTAGAACTAATTAGCAATGCCAAGATTAAAAATACAGGCTTTGTACAATTTCACAAGTAGAGAGCAAATCTCAAAGAATGTCATGGGTCACGGTTCCACAACTTCAGCCATTTCCATTATTGTAAAATATAACATACATACAGAAAGGTGTCATCTCTTGATGTACAGCTCAACAAGCAGTCATACAGATAATTTCAAAAATTGTCATGAAGTTATCACTGTTATGTATTTATGTTAAAGTTCACAATAAAAAAAATGGAAAGAAATTGCAGGTAAAATACAAAACAAAAAAAAAAAGGAGACTTTGCCTAGTTCAAACCCTACCCTGGGCAACTTATTTAACCTCTCTGAGTCTTATCTTTAAGAAAGGTGTGAGGTTCCAAGAGATGTTATGCAATGAGTTTAGCACAGGAAATACTTGATAAACACGCAATTAAAAAAAAAAACAAACCACTCAAATCTACAAGAAAAAAAAACTGAGATTTGAACACACGTCTTTCTGAATTGAATTCTTGCTTGAAACCAACTTATTGTCCTGCCTAAAATCACTGTAACTGGGCATCATACCAAATCCTCCATTTCAATGGGTACCAGACCTGGCACGTCGTTTTTCTTTCTTTTCAGCCTTATTTATGTCAAAGGTGTTGACTCTGCCCAGAGCTTAAGGCTTTAGTGTCCTCCCAGTTCCCAAGCCGTTCTTCTCAACATCCCTTGGTGTGCTGCTCTCCTCTTCATCCCTCCAGTGACCTCCTGCTCTGCAGCTACCTGACATTTGGGGTACAGCTTTTAACTTCCTAATAGAATAGCCCTCGGTTGCTGATACAAAGTGAAAGAGTAATTCATTCAACATGATGTGCAGCCCCCGTCTTAGCCCTTTCTCCACAGCAGATGAATCAGATTAGGCATGATGGCTAATTCCAGGGGAGGGAAGTTCTTAGAAAGGCTGAAGTCCAGGTAGAAGAGACAGTGGAGTGCAGTTCCTAGGAGAGAGATGAAGATAAAAGGGGGGAACCAGGAGGGAAGGACAAACCACAGAGAGCAGTGATGGAATTCACGAGTTATAGGAAAGAAAACAGAGATTCTGACCCAAGAAACTGAAAAACAAAGTTAGCTTGCCTAGTGCATTTGAAGCTTCAGTCCCTGGAAATGAATAAGGTAGATAAGGCTGAAGGAGAAGGCTCTTAAATATATTTTATAGGCCCAGGTGGACTTGCACTGAGCTATCCTGACCTATGTTTTAGTAAGTTCTGATGAAAGACCATATGGAAAAAATATTTTGTAGCTTAAGTCAAATCTAATCTGGGAAAGAGCTGAGAAAGAAAGCAGGCAAGTCATAAAAGTGACAGGGGTGGGTGGGAATAAAAACTTAAAAAAAAAAAAAAATGAATGTTTGCCTTGTATCCCAAATTGGACTGGATGTTCCCGTGAGCAAGGTCAGGACCTGTATCTGTCTTGTATCCGCCAAAGGACAGAGCAAAAGGGCGAGAACAAAGCAGATGCTCATTCAACCCATTGCCATCAAAGGGTGTGAAGGTATCTCCCTCCCTCAGAACAGAAGGAAGTTTGCCATGATCAGAGAGAACCAAGCCAAACGAAACCAACGAAGCACAGATGGGCACGTGTGTCCCATTAGAAAAAAAACTCCTCAATGTCACCACCACACCTTATTCCATCGTCTCAGTTCACCAGGAAGCATGTGTGCCACTGATGCAGCCAGTTGAGAATGGCCGAGTCCAGAGTTCTCAGGTGTGGGCTCCCAGAGCCATGAAAGTAACAGAAGGTGTGGGCTGTGGAAAGAATGAATTTGCAAAGGTGGAATAACTGGGCACTGCCTCCTGGAGGAGCTGGAGCAGTAGGACCTCCTCTGGACCTTGCAGGTCTAGATAGAAGCTTCACACACCAGGCAGGTAAAATCCAAACATGTGATCATTGATACTTGTACAATAAAACAAAACAGCAATTTAAAAAAATTTACCAATAATTAAACACTTTAACCATAACTCTCTGTGCAAAGGTGCTGTCTCCTGAAAAGACCTAGAAGCAACAAAATTCCGGGAGCACTGACTACACCAGAGTCCACACACTGCTTTCTAGATACCACTATAAAGGGCCAGAGCTCCTTGGAAAAATAGCTGATTCTAGGTCTGGGACAGGGGAAGTACAAGGAAACCCAGGATACCCTGTTATGCCAGAGAGCAAGAAAGCATGAAAAACTATTAGGGTCAGATCAGATTTTTTAAAAAAAAGAGTAAAACTGACTTTAATTGTATACACTGAGTTATCTTTTTCCAGCAGTTTTATTGAGATATATTCATGTATCATACAATCCATCCAAAGTGTACAATCAATGGTTCACAGCACCATGACATGGTTGTGCATTCCTCACTACCCTCAATTTTAGAACATTTTCATTACTAAAAGAAAAAAAAAATCACATTCCATATCCCTTCTCATCCTTACCCCCATTATTGACCCTTAGCATTGGTGTGGTACATTTGTTACTGTTGATGAAAGAATATTAAAACTTTACTGTTAAAGATAGTCCATAATTTGCAATAGGTGCATTTTTTTCCCATAGACCACTCTAGTATTAACTCCTTGTAATAGTGACATACATTTGTTCTAGTTCATGAAAGAACGTTTTTATATCTGTACTATTAATTACAGTCATTGTCCACCACAGGATTCACTGTGGTACAGTCTAGTTTTGTCCTCTAGCTTTCCTTCTAGTGGTATACTCTATTCTAAACCTCCCCTTTTACCACAATCACACACATAGTTCAGTGCTGTTTATTACACTCACCATATTGCACTACCATCTCCTCTATCCATTTCCTAACTTTTAAATTCAACCTAGTTATAGACTCTGCACACATTAAGTGTCCAATCCCCATTCTTACCCACATTCTATCTCCTGGTAACCTATATGCTAGCTTTTAACTCTATGAATTTGCTTTTTATAATTAGCTCATATTAGTGAGATCATACAGTATTTGTCCTTTTGTGTCAGACTTATTTCACTCAACACAATGTCCTCAAGGTTCATCCATGTTGTTGTGTGCTTCAGGACCTCATTCCTTCTTATTGCTGAATAATATTCCATCGTGTGTACATACCACATTTTCTTTATCCGTTTATTGGTTGACGGACACAGGTTATTTCCATCTTTTAGCAATTCTGAATAATGCTGCTATGAACATCAGAGTGCAAATGTTTGTCCGTGTCCCTGCTTTTAGTTCTTCTGAGGATACACTTAGTAGTGGGATTGCTGGACCATATGGCACTTCTATATTTAGCTTTCTGAAGAACCGCCAAACTGCCTTCCAAAGCGGTTGTACCACTGTACATTCCCACCAGCAGTGAATGAGTGTTTCTCCACATCCTCACACTTGTAGTTTTCTATTTTTTTGGTAATGGCCATTCTAGTAGGTGTGAAATGATATCTCACTGTGGTTTTGATTTGCATTTCCCTGAGAGCTAGTGATGTTGGGCATCTTTTCAGGTGCTTTTTAGTCATTTGTACTTCCTCTTTGGAAAAAATGTCTATTCAAGTCTTCTGCCCATTTTTAAATTGGGCTATTTGTCTTTTTATTGTTAATTTGTAGGATTTCCTTATATATTCTTATTAAACCCTTATTGGATATGTGGTTTCCAATATTTTCTCCCATTGAGTAGGCTACCTTTTCACCTTTTTGACAAAGTCCTTTGATGGGCGAACATATACAGTTTTTAGGAAGCCCCACTTATCTACTTTTTCTTTCATTGCTTGTGCTTTGGGGTTAAGTCTAAGAAAACTCCACCTACCACAAGATCTTTAAGATGCTTCCCTACATTTTCTTCTAGAAATTTTACGGTTAATTGTAATACACTGAGTTTTTTTAAAAATCACCAGTCCTTAGTGATTCTCAAAAATTGGGGTGGGCAAGTGGATGGGGGAGCACTTTTTTTTTTTTTTTTAAGGAAGAAATGACATTTGAAAATCTGTATTTTGCAACCTTCCATGTAATAACTGATACAGGCAAAGCTTGTCAATGGATGTAAAAAACCACGGAGCAAACGGTTGTTTGGGACAGGATACATACAAAGTGCCCAAGTATGATCCCATGGATTGCTTACCAACAACAGGTGGGAAAATGTGCCTTTACAGAGGAGAGAGGGATGGTCTCCACTTTAACCAAGTGGTTAAATTTTGCACAACTGATAGTGGGACACCCTAACCCACGGTGCCTACTAATACAATACAATAGGAAGTCCACAGCTTCACCTACCGAGGAGTCTGGCTACAAATGCCCCAACATCCAATCTCAGGAGAAACACAAGGGACAAAGGAAACTGTAAAACATCACTGGGAGGAACCAGTGAGACAAATTCAGAATGTAGGACATTCTACAAGAAAACCAGCTTGTATATTCCAAAATGTCAATGTGATGGGAGATTTTTTTTAAGTGGGGGGGGGGGGGTTGTTCAAGATTGAAATGAGTGAACTTTGAATCCTGGTGTGTGGGGAAGAAAAGGTACAAACCACATTTGGGGGAGAACTGAAGAAATGGGACTTTTGAGGAAGCTTTAGATGATACGGAATTATTGTTAATTTTCTTCTATGTAAGAACAGTATTGTGGTTATATAGAAGCAAGTCTTTATTCTCAGGGTGCTCAAGTATTTAAGGAGAGAAGTGTCATGATGTCAGCAACTTATTTTCAAACTGCTGAGCAAAAAATTTTAAAAAATGCATGTGTGAAGAGAAAGAGAAAAACAGAGAAACATGGCATAATATTAACAAATGCTAAATCTTGATGGAGAGTATATGTGTGTTTGCTGTAGCAATCTTTCAACTTTTATTTACGTATTGGAAATCTTTCATAATCAAAAGATGGAGGGGAATAAAGAAGCCCCCATTCCCAGAGTGACAGCAAATAAATAAGATTATGTTTAGTTAAGCAGGTCCCCAGGAAAGGCACAGATACATAATACCCCTAAGTTCCAAATGCAAGAGGATTCCTAGTTTCCCTAATTCCTCTGTAATACATAGTACATGTCAATTCATCAGTCATTCTTCTAAGAATCCTCACAGTCTTTCCAGTCCGTCATCAGGTTCAAGCTGTTCTATAGTTACATGTAGAACTTTTAGCAAATGGGTCTTTCACGATGGGTTCAAAATATTGCAATGTCAATGTCATTAACATCTACTGATTACACAATTTACCAGACCCTCTCTACTTCACATATTCTCAAGCAATCAAGACCATCTTGCAAGAGAAATATTATTATCAGTATTTTACAGATGAAGAACTGAACTTTAGATCACAGTCAGAAGGGAAGGGAAGGAGCTAGGCATTAAATCCAGGTCAGTCTGATTACAAAGCCTGTGATCTGCATGACGCAAGTTCACTCTGCCACGTACTCAAGGGGGTGCCTCACCAGTCTTTGGAACTGCAGCACCAGCATCCCACATTTGTGTGCACATTAAAACTTGAGAAGCACTGCTCCCGGGTGTAGGAACGATACTCACTCACCAATGAATTAGGAAAAGTTGAACTTCTCCGAAGACTAGGAACGTGCATGAGTTTAAGTGGAGGGCATCCATTACCCGGTCACAGTGCATTTAAGTCTGTATTAGTTATGGCAAAAACCTTCAAGGGAGATTAAAAAAAAAAATCCACATGATTATCTTAATCGGTGCAGAAAAGGCATTTGACAAACTCCAGCACCCTTTCTTGATAAAAACACTCAAAATACTGAGAATAGAAGGGAACTTCCTCTACATGATAAAGGGCATTTATGAAAACCTCATGGCTAGCATCATACTCAATGGTGGAAGTCTGAAACCTTGAGCCCCTAAGATCAGGAACAAGACAAGGATGCCCACTTTTACCACTGCTATTCACATTCTACCCAGAGCAATTAGGCAAGAAAAAGAATTAAGAGGTATCCAAATTGTAAAGGAAAAGGTAAAAGTATCTCTATTTACAAATGATGTGATTCAATATACAAAAAATTCCAAAGAAGCCACAAGAAAGCTACTATACTAATAAACAAATTCATCAAAGACGCAGGATATAAGATCAACATGCAAGAAATTAGTTATATTTCTATATCCTGCCAATGAAAAATCGGAATACAAAATTAAGGCAACAATTCCATGTATAATAGCATCTTTAAAAAATAAAAATAGAGGAATAAATTACCCTGAAAACTACAAAACATTGCTGGAAGACATAAATAAATGGAAGGATATTTCATGTTCATATCGATACAACCCAAAGTGATCTACAGATTCAATGCAAACTCTATAAAAACCCCAGCAGCCTTTTTTACAGAAATGGGAAAGTCAATCCTCAAATTCCAACAACAAAGGCAATATGCCAATGCTAAATGTATATGAGAAGGGGATATAGGGGAGTAATATGGGATTCTTGGTAGTGGTGTTATTTGCTGTCCTTAGTAGTATATTGTATTGTATGACATGTTATTTTTCTTTTTATCATTTTTTCTTATTGCTAAAAAAAAAAAAAAAAAAACAATTTTTCTTGTAGTAATCAGTATGTTCAAATGCTGATTGTGGTGATAAATGTACAACTTTATGATGATACCATGAACAACTGATTGTACACTGTGGATAAATGTATGGTATGTGAATATAACTCTACACAATTGTAGGAAAATATATATATAGGAGTAAAAGTGTTGGAGAAAACATGGTGAGAGGGATGATGCCTCACTAATATGGACTAACTACAATGCGTAAACTCAGAATTGAATCTTAGAACATAGCCTAACGTGGACACAATAATTGTAATAGTCCCTAGATTGTAAGCTCTTACAGCAGTTAACTCTATCCCTGAATTGTAAGGCCTATCTCTAAACTTTGAGATGCTGATCCCCTAGCATATAACCTGATTGGTCTCTGGAACAATGCATATCTCTGAGACACCTGAAACTCAGAGCTAGAGCTTGGCAGATATGAATGTCAGTATTAGTGCAAATTCCAACGAAGTTGGAGAACACATGCTTCCCAATTTCAAAACTTACTACAAAGTGACAATAATCAAAACAGTGTGGTACTGGCATAAGGGCAGACATATACACCAATGGAATATAATAGAGAGTTCAGAAATAAACCCATACATTTATAACCAAGTCCATTCAATGGGGAAAAAAGTATCTTCAACAAATGGTACTGAGACAACTGGATATCCACATGCAAAAGAATGAAATTGAACCCCTACCTTACACCATATGCAAAAATTAGCTCAAAGGGGTTCTCAAAAGTTCCCAATAACCTAAATAAAGGAGCTTAATTCATAAAACTCATTAGAAAATAAGGGGAAATCTTCATGGTCTTGGATTTGGCAAGTTTCTTAGATATGACACCAAAAGCACAAGCAACAAAAGTTCACAAATTGAACTTCATCAAAATTTAAAACTTTTGGGCATCAGAAGACATTACCAAGAAAGTGAAGACAACCTACAGAATGGAATAAAATATCTGAAAATCATATCTGATAATTATTTAACATCCAGAATATATATATAAAGAGCTCCTACAACACAACAAAAAGACAACGAAATTAAAAATAAAACAAGAATTTTAAAAAAACTTAACCATAGGACTATACAATATAAACAAGGAACCCTAATGTAAGCCATGGACTATAGTTAGTAGCACAATTATAATAAAATTCTTTCATCAGTTGTAACCAAGGTACCACACTAATCCAAAATGTTTAAAATGGGGGTGGGTATATAGGAAATTTGTATTTTCTGCATGAACTTTCTATAAACCTATAACTTTTCTAAAAAAAAAAAAATTGGCAAGGGACTTAGCCATTTCTCCAAAGAAGATATACAAGCAGACAATTAGCATATGAAAAGATGCTTAATATCATCAGTCATTAGGGAAACAGAAATCTAAACCCCAATGAGATACCATCACTTCATACGTACTAGGATGGCTTTTATTTGAAAAGGAAAAAAAAATGGACAATGAACACTTGTGCATTGAAGGTGAGAATATAAAATGGTGCAGTCACTATGGAAAAGTTTAGTAGTTCCTCAAAAAGTTAAACATCGAATTACCATAAGACCCAGCAATTCCATTCCTACAGATATACCTAAAATTTGAAAGAGGGGCGTAAACAGATACTTGTACACAAGTGTTCACAGCAGCATTATTCACGTCTCACAGCCAAATGGATCAACAAAATGCGGTACATCCATATGATGGAATAGTACTCAGCCATAAAATGAATGAAGTTCTGCTACATTGAGGAATCTTGAGAACGTTCTGCTAAGCGAAATAAACCAGTCACAAAAGAACAAATATTATATAATCCCATTTACATGAAATATCTAGACTAGGCAAATTCATAGAGACAGAAAGTAGATTGGAGGACACCAGGGGCTGGGGAGAGGGGGAAAAAAGAGGAGTTATTGCTTAATGGGTATTGAGTTTTCTGTTTGGGGCAATGAAAAGGTTTTGAAATTGAGGGTGGCGATGGCTGTAACAGTTGCTGTGAATGCAATCGATGCCAATGAATTGTGCACTTTAAAGGTTACGATGGCAAATTTTATATTTTACCGCAATTTAACAACAAAAAACCCTTCAATAAAAGGACCGGCAGAGAAAAAGAAAAAGGCTGAAATATTTCAAAATCATTCACCAAAAACGCATTAGAAAACAGATGACCATCAAAATGCCACCAAATTCCCATGTGCAGCAGCTTACACCAAAAATGTTCTCAGCTGCCCAATCCTGAACCCATAGGGGTTTGGAGGCAGCCGTCCGGTGCCACTCGTGTATGATGCCCCAGTTTCCTGGACAAAAAAACAGGGATCCAGGGGTGATACACACAGAGATCTTAGCAGGTAGGACACAGACTCCATCCCCAACCCCCATGAAGAGGCAATGTGTTTGCAATTAGGAAACAGCCCACTCAGGCAGGAGGGGAAGGCCCCAGCAAAGCCTCCTGCCAGCCACATTTTTCCCTCTGCCCAAACAAGACCCCCCCTTAAACCCAGTGAATAGCACCACCTACAGAGCAACCCCAGTTCTCTAGCCTCAAGGAAATTAATGGCAGAGGAAAATCTGAGCTTCAGTAATGCGCTCTGAGCCAGCCAGGCCATTTGGCTCAAACCCTGAATGTGTCTTTGTGGCCTTCTGGAAGCCAGCGACAAATAACACATGTCTTTCAGACATAAGGGACAATAAGAAAAACACACACATCTGTTTCTACCACTGGCAACAAGCCTGTAATACACAGAAGCCCTAAAACGAGCCCTCCATGAAAAGCCCATGCTGTGCCTGGAGGACTGGCGATGAGCACTGAAGTGACATCTCCGATTCAGACACTTGCCTCCATACCAGAACGGATTATCTGAGGTCCAAGAACAAACGCTACAGGAGAGGCCGTTTCGTCATGCAAGCCCAAAGCCATATGTCACACCTTGGGTATCGACTGCCTAGGTCTGAGACAGTTTTCAACAGTGCTGGGTGATCCTACTCACCTTTAACTAACCTCTAGAGTTACTCTATGTTGAAAAACATAAAACACACAGGAAAAAGTATTTATGAAATCATCCTGTGATCTTTCACGTGGAAGGGCACTAACTGGAGATGTGCCATGGCCCAGATTATTTACAGTAATTTTTACAGAACTCGGGCTCGGAGAAAATAAGAATAAAAAATAAAAGTAAAAAAGAACACCCAAATCATCTCCCCCGCACGCTATTTTTCATTCAGTTCTCTGTCCCCATTTTTCTACTCATCCATCCATACACTGGATAAAGGGGAGTGTGATCCACAAGACTTTCACAATCACACTGTCACCCCTTGTAAGCTACATTGCTATACAATCGTCTTCAAGAGTCAAGGCTACTGGGTTGCAGTTTGATACTTTCAGGTATTTACTTCTAGCTATTCCAGTGCATTAAAACCTAAAGAGGGTTATCTATATAGTGCATAAGAATGTCCACCAGAGTGACCTCTCGACTCCATTTGGAATGTCTCAGCCACTGAAACTATTTTGTCTCATTTTGCATCCCCCTTTTGGTCAAGAAGATACTCTCAGTCCCACGATGCCGGGTCCACATTCATCCCCGGGAGTTGCCAGGGAGATTTACACCCCTGGGAGTCAGATTCCACGTAGTGGGGGAGGGCAGTGAGTCCACCTGCTGAGGTGGCTCAGTTAGAGAGAGAGAGAGGGCCACATCTGAGCAACAACGAGGTACTCAGGGGGAGACTCTTAGGAACAATTATAAGCAGGTTTAGCCTCTTCTTTGCGGTAACGAGCTTCATGAGGACAAGTTCCGTGATAAAGGGCTCAGCACATCAAACTGCCAGTCCTTAATGTTTGAAGCATAGGACTTTTGAATCAAGTCTTTTGATTATAACTTTTGAACTGAATTGGTTTTGCCCCAGAAAAGAGATGACTCTTAGAGCTAGAAGGTGAGTGAACTGTGGCTTATTCTGCAGGAAAATGGGGGAGGAGGGGAAGACGGGCTGTGAAAGGAGAAACATCAATTTAGCAAAGCCACGTGGAGAAACTCAGATTTTTCTCCCTCTTTACAAACTGCTGACTCGGGCAAACACGCTGATTTTTTAGCAGGGAAAAAAAGAAAGAGACAAACCTTCTATCAGCAAATAAGCTGATGAGGAACATCACTGCTTAGTTTAAAGCAGCCTTGATCTGATCAGAATGTCCACAAGGATTCTGGCCTGTAGAACATCCCAGGGGTAAGTTTAGCAAGCCTTGCATGGCTTTCGCTTGCTGGCTCTTATGAAAATCAAACTGGGTCAGAAAATGGGAAGGTAAATGGGTGGCTCTGGCCTTCCTGGCATTTGGGGGAATAACAGCTTTTTCAGTGGGGAAAATTATTATATCATTGTAGGTGTCATATGGTTCTGTGGTTAACAAGAAGACTAGGCTTCTTGGAGCCAGACTCCATGGGTTCAAATCCCACCTCAGCCATGTATGAGGCATGTGACTGGCAGTCTTAGTTTGCCAGGGTTGCTATGAGGAATGCCACAAAATGGGTTGGCTTCACCAACAAGAACTTATGAAGGTCTCGACAGGCTATGCTTTCTTCTAGGGTCCTAGCATTCAAATGCTGGCCTACTACAACCCTTGTGGTTCCTTGGTTGCATCTCTGCCTCCATCACATGGCGATGTCTGTGATCTCCAACTGTGGCTTTCTTTGACTTCTCGCATCTTCCAACTAACTGCATCCATCTTTATAAGGCCTCCAGTCACGTGGATTAAGGCACATCCTGATTCACTTCCCCCACATCTTAACTAATAATGACATCTTCAAGGTCCGAGTTACAAATGGGTTCACAGATTAAGATGTGAACACGTCTTCTTCCCCAAGAAGCATGAAGGTTTCCTCATCCATAAAATGGGGGAGAAACACCTTCGCTATCTCCTAAGGATTCAATGTTTTTAATGTTGGTAAAGAGCCTAGAACAGAGCAGGACACACAGTCAGCATTCCACCCTACAGACAGTGTTATTTTACTTTGACACCCAGTGTCTTCACACATACTGTCAAAGGCCCCTTTCCAAATATTTCGCGACATCTTTAACCTTAATATACCCTATAATGTAATTTGCACTATAACCAAAGTGTTCCCAAAAACCAGAATATATCATGGTTAGAAAACTTGAAACTGCAATTGTACCAGGGTAACTAGGTGGGAAGAAACTCAGTGATTCATTCTTGGGTTTAAGTAAATGATCTTTTGTAAATGTGAATATCAACAATTGTGTGTGTGTGAGTATGTGTGTGTCTGTGTGCGTGGTAATATTTTGAGAAGGGAAGACTCGGGAGAATTCTTTCTTAACTGTGTTCTGATTATTAAAATGTAAGGCAGCTTTCACAGAAAAATTTGGAAAGTACAGAAAGTATAATGAAGAAACTAGAAATCATCTGTCAGATTTTTGCTTGGGAAAACCTATTAAAATTTTAGAGCATTTCTTTCCGACTTGCCAACCTATATACATAGTCTACATATTGACACAAACATTTTTGTTTGACACAAGATTAGAATCATTTAGTAAAATGAGCTTTTTTCACTATAATTCCCTGAGACTATATATATGTTCTATAAAGCAAGGCATTGTTCTGTATAGTTCAAGTACATCGCTGGAGTCTGGCATCGCCTAGCACATAATAAGCACTCAATATATGTTGGTTGAATAAATGACTATTATAGTATAAAAACTTTCCTGTATCATTATCAATGAACAATCTATCATGAAGGTTTTCCTGCATCAATAATTATTCTTTGAAAATATGACTAGTTTTAATGGCTGCAAAAGACTCCCTTACGTGGCTTACCAAAATTTATTTGACTATTTCCCCACTACGGAGCACTCAGATTATTTCTAATTGTTAGCTGTAACAAATAATGCCCTGACAAACAGCTTACCTGTAAATCTTTGTTTCTCACTCCCAATATTCCTCACACTGAATGCCTAAAAATGAAAGTACTAGGTCAAAAAGTGTGGGGGGAAAATAGGCCTTTGATACATATCACCCCAAATGTTCTGGAAACAGACTTTCCAACTTATACATCTAATAGCAATGTATAAGAATATAGATTATTTTTTCAGTCTTTGCAATTTCATAGTCAAAAAGTGGTCCATCCATTAGTTTAATTTATATTTCTGGATCATGAAGAATTTTGAAGACTTTTTAAATTTCTGTAATGCCCATTAGCACTTTTCTTCTATGAATTTAGTCCTCATGTTCTTTGTTTATTCTATTAATAGTCACCATTTTGGAAAGTACCATATTTTAGTTCTTATAGTTTTATATTCTTAAATATGGTAAAGATCTCCTTTTACTAGTTTTCAGACTCAAAGTATTCTTCACCATTTACCCTTTTTTGCTTTTAATTCTTCTAGATGGACCGCAGGATCAGTTTGTACAGTGTCCCCAAAAACTTTCATTGGGATGTGAATTGAGATTATTTTAAGTGTTTACTACTTTGAGAACTACTGACATTTAGTCCTTCAGAGCATAAATAAATTATTGTACTTCAAAAATTTTTCATTACTCTAACATAATTTCATATCATCTGGTAAAGTTATTAGGGTTACTTCAATAAGACCTACATATTTTCCGATAGTGTAGTTGGTGTGGCTTAATAGTTTTTGCATTTTGCAATGGAATTTTTTCCCCTATGTATCATCTAACTCATTTTTGATGACACATAGGAAAGCTTTTCCAACATATTCTATCCCAATTCTTTAATGCCTTCACTAATTAATTTTATCATTTTTATATTCATTTTATTGAGATATATTCACATAAGATGCAGTCATACAAAACAAATCGTACATTTGATTCTTCACAGTACCATTGCATAGCTGTACATTCATCACCAAAATCAATCCCTGACACCTTCATTACCACACACACAAATAACAAGAATAATAATTAAAGTGAAAAAGAGCAACTAAAGTAAAAAAGAACGCTGGGCGCCCTTATCTGTTTGTTTCCTTCCCCCATCTTTTCACTCGCCCATCCACAAACTAGACAATGGGGAGTGTGATCCCCATGGCCCCCCCAATCCCACTGTCCCCCCTCATAAGCCACATTTTTATACAATTGTCTTCAAGATTCATGGGTTCTGGGTTGTAGTTTGATAGTTTCAGGTATCCACCACCAACTACCCCAATTCATTAGAACCTAAAAAGGGTTGTCTATATTGTGCATAAGAGTGCCCACCAGAGTGACCTCTCGGCTCCTTTTGGAATCTCTCTGCCACTGAAGCTTATTTCATTTAATTTCCCCCTTTTGGTCAAGAAGATGTTCTCCATCCCACGATGCCAGGTCTACATTCCTCCCCGGGAGTCATATTCCACGTTGCCAGGGAGATTCACTCCCCTGGGTGTCTGATCCCACGTAGGGGGGAGGGCAGTGATTTCACCTTTCAAGTTGGCTTAGCTAGAGAGACAGGGCCACATCTGAGCAACAAAGAGGCATTCAGGAGGAGGCTCTTAGGCACAATTATAGGGAGGCCTAGCCTCTCCTTTGCAGCAACAGTCTTCCCAAGGGCAAGTCCTGTGGTAGAGGGCTCAACCCATCAACCCACCAGTCCCCTATGTCTGTGAGTACATTAGCAACCATCCAGGTGGGGCAGCCCAATACCCCTGCATTCTCCACCAGCTCCTCAAGGGGGCTCTGCGTATTATGTTTCCTTGTTTTTTTTTAATTAACTCTTTTTTTTAAATCAACTGTATAAACAATTAAAAAAATTTTAAAAAATTTTTAAAAACATACAATAAAAGAACATTTCAAAGAGACCATAACAAGGGAGTAAGAAAAAGACAACTAACCTAATATAACTACTTTACTTCCAACATGTTCCTACTCTACCTCAAGAAAGTAACCTAATATTAGCAACATTTCTGTGAACTTGTTCCTACTACACCCATCAGAAATTAACAAACCATAGTCATTCCTGGGCATTCCCAGAACGTGAAATTTACCCACGATAGCTTATCTGTTCTTACTGGATTATCATTCCCCCTTCCTTAATTGCTCTCTATCGCTAGTTCCCCTACATTCTACATTATAAAACATTTGTTTTACATTTTTCAAAGTTCACATTAGTGGTAGCATATAATATTTCTCTTTTTGTGCCTTGCATATTTCGCTCAGCATTATGTCTTCAAGGTTCATCCATGTTGTCATATGTTTCACAAGATCGTTCCTTCTTACTGCCGCGTAGTATTCCATCGTGTGTATATACCACATTTTATTTATCCACTCATCTGCTGAAGGACATTTGGGTTGTTTCCATCTCTTGGCAATTGTGAATAATGCTGCTATGAACACTGGCGTGCAGATATCTGTTCGTGTCACTGCTTTCTGATCTTCCAGGTATATACCGAGAAGTGCAATTGCTGGATCGAAGGGTAACTCTATACCTAGTTTTCTAAGGAACTGCCAGACTGACTTCCAGAGTGGCTGAACCATTATACAGTCCACCAACAATGAATAAGAGTTCCAATATCCCCACATCCCCTCCAGCATTTGTAGTTTCCTGTTTGTTTAATGGCAGCCATTCTAATTGGTGTGAGATGGTATCTCATTGTGGTCTTAATTTGCATCTCTCTAATAGCTAGTGAAGCTGAACATTTTTTCAAGTGTTTCTTGGCCATTTGTATTTCCTCTTCAGAGAACTGTCTTTTCATATCTTTTGCCCATTTTATAATTGGACTGTCTGTAGTATCGTCATTGGGTTGTAGGATTTCTTTATATATGCAAGATATCAGTTTTTTGTCAGATACATGGTTTCCAAAAATTTTTTCCCATTGAGTTGGCTGCCTCTACCTTTTTGAGAAATTCCTTTGAGGTACAGAAACTTCTAAGCTTGAGGAGAATTCTATCATTTTTATTCTGTTCTTCTGGGTTTTTAAGGTATACTATCTTACAAAAATAATAACTGCAAGATATCCTCCTTGTGTCCATTTCACAGCTTAATACAGTGGCAAAACTTGCAGAACAACCTCAAGTAAGACTTTAATTGGCCTTCATATTAATGGAATTATCTGGGTTACACTACCAATGTTTGTTTTTAGCTTAAGAGTATTTGTTGATATAAAAAGTTATCTTTCCATTTCTAGTTTCCTATGATTTTTTAGAAATCAGAAATGAGTGATTAACTTTCTTAAACACCTTTTAGGGATCTCATAATCTACCTATTCTAAATGCTTAAGTGATGACAAACTTCACAAGTTAAACACAAGCAGGAAATTAGGGAGAATTCTATTTTCAAATGACCTCAAGGTGTAGCTTAAATATATATCAACTGCCATTATCAACCCTACCCCACCTCTAAATAAGTTAAATTGCATGTGCAATCACTCCCTCAAGAGCACCCAGAGTGAAACAAAGAATTATTTAAAACACTATGATGTTCTTCTAAATGTACGGCCGGCCACAATGACATGCACATCTATAATTACACACACATACCTCACAGAAAGGCACAAGCTCAGGTATATCTGTACCTGTATCTATACAGGTGTGTTTGTATCTGTATATATTTCCATGTACCTGGAACTGTGTGAAAGAAAGTTTTAATTCCATATTCTGGAATGCAGTTCAATCGATGCCGTCTTCTCAATCGGTCAAGGATAGGTAGACAGTTGGATAATGAAAGCAAAAAACACAAAGTAGTGAATCACAAAACAAAATTTTAAAAATGGTACACATCTACAGTAAATGTTTTAACGTAAAATACATAAATGAACATCATCAATCAATCCACTGACGCAGAGCCCAGGCCCTGCTTTGAAAATAAATGGACTTGAGTGTCATCCACGTTACTGTTTTTGCATAAATCAGATATATTATAATATTTCATCTATTTCCTGGTTGGGTTTCCTTAAGGTGAGGTGTTTAAATATGCTTATACATCTGAGTAAAGAACCCTGATCAATATTCATTATGTCTGTCATCTAATTCTACAGCAATTATTTTAACGAGTTGCCCTTATTTGTATTTTCAAAGCATTTAAGTTAAAGTTTTTCTTCCTTTTCATTCCTGTATTCCACTGAACTTACTCAATATTTAATTAAATTATTCGTGTATAATAACAAGAACAATTCCCATAAACAGGTTTAGGAGCACACACCACTGATCCCTGGTGACACACAACCTGAGTTGTGGAGAGTAATCTACCAGGATCAAGAAACGGTTGCAAAGGGCAGCAGTTAATGTATTTACAGAAAATGTATCTTCTAGTTTGTTGTGCTGCCATTAAAACAAATAAGAAAGAATTATACATCCATTCACAGGAGAGCATTCTTATTGTAATTTTAAAAGAAAAACAAGTTTTCAAAGAGAAAAGCTAATATGAACAGCTTTTCCAAAACAAAATTTTTTAAAAAAAGGAACGTGTTTGTGTGTGCCCATATGTAAGTCTGTATGTGTGGAGAAAAAGTTTGGAAAGATGGACAGAAAACTATTAACAGTGGCCTTTCGAGAAGTGGGATGGTGCAAACTTGAGAGTACATACTTCATGGTTTGGTTTTTTTTTTTTTTTTTTTTACAAAATTCAGGTTATTTTTGCACCTTAATTTTTTAGTAGTTTGTTTTTAACATAAAGAATGAGAGCAGGATCTCCAGACTCCAAGATGCTGACCCCTTTGTGCATAACCTGATCGACTGCTGGAACTTTGGGTATCTGTGTGACACTGAAACTCGGAGCTAGAATTCACCAGATATGAATGTCAGTATTAGCACACATAGCAACTGTTAAAAAAAACTGAAAAAGAGTCCAGACTTCAGCTAGAGATATGAATGAAGCAGATGTGGTTAGGACTAGAGTAAATCGGGCCAAAGGGTAAAGGACAATACTGACCGTGTTTTAAAACTTCAAATTCTATGTGAGACCAAGGGAAGAGATGTTTAGTTGCTACAAGATCTAGATTTCCTAAACAACTTAACTTGTACAGTTTGTTCATATACCATAATTATATGGAACTTTTAGTAGGAAGTGAGACCTGGAAGTTTGCATGGGTTAGTGTGAAATAGCAAAACGCCCCAAAGTAATTTGGACAGAGAATAAAAATATATATGCAGGGCGCCCCCTGAAGAGCTAGGGGGAGATGCAGAGGTATTAGGCTTCCTTACCTGGATTGTTGCTGATGTTCTCACAAACATTTGAGGACTGGTGGTTTGGTATGCTGAGCCCTCTATCATGGGATTTGCCCTTATGAAGCTCATTACTGCAAAGGAGAGGCTAAAACTGCTTCTAATTCTGCCTAAGAGTCTCCCCCT
The DNA here is from genome assembly GCF_015220235.1 of Choloepus didactylus. NCBI lineage: Eukaryota > Metazoa > Chordata > Mammalia > Pilosa > Megalonychidae > Choloepus > Choloepus didactylus. The sequence goes on from NC_051316.1 coordinate 20,205,543, forward strand.
GAGTGTAAATCTCCTTGGCAATGCAGAATATGTATGACTCCCGGGGATGAATGTGGACCCAGCATCGTGGGACTGAGAGCATCTTCTTGACCAAAAGGGGGATGCAAAATGAGACGAAATAGTTTCAGTGGCTGAGAGATTCCAAATGGTGTAGAGAGGTCACTCTGGTGGACATTCTTATGCACTATATAGATAACACCTCTTAGGCTTTAATGTATTGGAATAGCTAGAAGTAAATACCTGAAACTACCAAACTCCAACCCAGCAGTCTGGACTCCTGAAGACAATTATATAAGAATGTAGATTACAAGGGGTGACAGTGTGATTGTGAAGACCTTGTGGATCACACCCCCTTTATCTAGTGTATGGATGAGTAGAAAAATGGGGGTAAAAACTAAAGGACAAATGGGGTGGGATGGGGGGATGATTTGGGTGTTCTTTTTTCACTTTTATGTCTTATTCTTGTTCTGGTTCTTTCTGATGTAAGGAAACTGTTCAGAGATAGATTGTGGTGATGAACGCATGACTATGTTATCATACTGTGGACAGTGGATTGTATACCATGGATGACTGTATGGTGTGTGAATGTATTTCAATAAAACTGAATTTAATAAAAATAAAAATAAAAAAAAAAAGAGTCTCCCCCTGAGTGCCTCTTTGTTGCTCAGATGTGGCCCTCTCTCTCTAGTTAAGCCAACTCAGCAGGTGAACTGACTCCCAGGGGTGTAAATCTCCCTGGTAATGCAGTATATGACTCCCAGGGATGAATCTGGACCTGACATTGTGGTATTGAGAACATCTTCTTGACCAAAAAGTGGGATGCAAAATGAAATGAAATAAAGTTTCAGTGGCTGAGAGATTCCAAATGGAGCCAAGAGTTCACTGGTAGACATTCTTTTGCACTATATAGATAACGCTTTTTAGGTTTTAATGCACTGGAATAGCTAGAAGCAAATACCTGAAACTATCAAACTGCAACCCAGTAGCCTTGACTCTTGAAGACGACTGTATAGCAATGTAGCTTAAAAGGGTTGACAGTGTGATTGTGAAAGCCTTGTGGATCGCACTGCCTTTGTCCAATGTATGGATGGATGAGTAGAAAAATGAGGACAAAAAACTAAATGAAAAATAGGGTGGTGAGGGGGATGATCTGAGTGTTCTTTTTTACTTTTATTTTTTATTCTTACTTTCACTTTTTTTCTGATACAAGGAAAATGTTCAAAAAATAGACTGGAGTGATGAATGCACAACCATATGATGGTACTATGAACAACGGATTGTATACTTTGGATGATTGTATGGTATGTGAATATATCTCAATAAAATTGAATTTTTTAAAAAAAGGAATGAGAGTAGTAAGCCATGTTGTTTTAGAGGGATGAATCACATGACTTCCTGGAAGGGACCAGTAGAGTTTCATTGGAATAAAGCAAGGATGTTGTGCTGTTTTTTCTTAGAGGAAGCCATATGCATAATATCTATCCCCTTCTGATTGCAGGTGTCAGTTTGCACTGCCAAAAGAGAGAGTACCAGTGTAGTTTGGGCATGTTCTTTTAATCCATTCCTGTTGGTGTGGACCTATTGTGAGTGGGACCTTTTGATTAGGTCATTTCAACTGAGATGTAACCCTCCTCATTCAAGGTGGGTCTTAATTCTTTTACTGGAGTTCTTTATAAGAGGACAAAGCACACACAGAAGAGATGAAATAGAAACACCCAGAGAAGTTGAGAGAAAAAGCCACAGATGGAGAAGCCAGAAGCTGAAGCAACGAAACCCAGGAGAGAAGGACCAGCAGACGTCACCATGTGCCTTGCTATCTGACAGAGGAGCCCAAGCTCACCGGCAACCTGTCTTCGGAGAAGGTATCGTCCTGTCCATGCCTTAATTGGGACATTCTGTCAGCCTTTGACCAAATTTGTGAGCTAATAAGTCCTTATTGTTAAAAGCCAGTCTATTTCTGGTATATTGAATTTTGTCAGCTTTACCAAACCCAAACAGTACCCATCTGCCATCCCTGTAAATAAGACCTTCTGAGTAAGGCCAAGCACAAACCTGTTAGTCCCTGACTCAAGAAACTAGGAATCCCAGCCAGGCACACCCAGACAAAAGAAGTCTCATGTCGAACTTGGCCATGGGTATTTTTCGTATACGGGTTGGCTCAGGCCTCTGTCCCTGCTTGGATTTGCATGCTGGCCATTCCATTAACCTTGACCATAAAGGGTCACCAAATATGGAGCCTGCAGAACTGGTGTGAGGATTTGAGGTAACACGAATAAAGCATTGCACGGCGCCTACGACATAGTCGGGTATTAATAAATACTAACGATAATCGCTGTAATTCAAGTTGTGGGTGGGACAGATTTTCCCTCTTTGGGTTGACAGTAGTACATTTCTACTGCTTTAAAATCTAAACATTGGCTGCAGATGAAAACACTCATTTTTTTAAAGACATCAATGAATAAAACCCGTGAGTTTAGAGACAGTAAATGAGAAGAAGTAATGAGTCTTTGTCAACTTCCCTTTAGACAATAGCAGAGAAAAGCCTGTGCTGGTCAGTGTTGTGTGTTCACGTGGCTCAGCTACAGCCCCAGGTATTCAAATCCAGGTGTTGCTGTGGAGGTATTTTATAGATGTGATTAAAGTCCACAACCAGTTGACTTTAAGGAAAAGAAGTGAGCCTAGATAATCTGCATAGGTCTGATTCAAGCAACTGAAAGACATTAAGAGAAGAAGTGAGGCTTCTTGAGGAAGAAGAAATTCTGCCTATAAGCAGCAGCTTTAGCCCATCTGGAAACTTCCAGCCTGCCTTTCCCGGCTGCCTCAGACTTGCCTCTAACAAGTCCCCAAAATCACGTAAGCCAACTTCTTGCTATAAATGTCTTAATAATATATATGTCCCCTACTGGCTCTGTTTCTCTGGCTGAACCCTAAACAATACCCTCCCCAAATCACCCCCAAAACAATACTGAGAGACAGAAATGCAATCTCTGTCTTGGTGAAACTCAGGAGCCTCCTACACATGGAACCTCAGTGGAAAAGAAATGGCTACCAGGCGTGAGAGCAGACATGGGTGATGAAAGACAGGGCAGTGGGAAGAGGGACAGAATCAGCCAGAGATGGCTTTGACCCAACTTAGGTACCTGACCGAATGAACAGTCTTGAACAGGTTATTTTACCTTTCGAGTCATGCTCCCCTCCTCTGTGAAAATCTGCCAGTACTATGGACCTTGCAGAACTGTGGGGAAGGTTAAATGAGATCACATGTAAGTGTCAATACCCAGCTCAGAGTAGACAGTCAGCTAATCAATCTCCCACTTAATTATGGGCTCACTCCCAATAGAAGTGCCCCTCACGGTGCGGGCAGGTCGGCAGGTAGAGGACACGCCTCCACACTGGTGACACCAAAAGAAGCCACTAGTCTCCCCAGCCAAGGAGCTAAACCTAACATGCAGCCAGGCTGGACGGGGAGGGGGTCAATAGAGCAAATGACTCCACCCCACCTCCGAAGACCCTCCCCACACTTCCTGCTCTAAATGCAAGATTTGATTTCCAAGAGTAGCTGAGTGAGGGGTGGGGATATCCATGCCAACGAGCCCTGGAGAAGGGGGAGAGTTACCCAAAATAGCTCAGAGCATCAGCTGTGGGAAAGGGGGACAAAAGTGCCTCAGAAAGTGAGGCTCCCATGACTCTTGGCTTGGAAACAGCAGCATGTCACAGAATGTCAGGAGGATTATTGCAGAGCACAGTATGTGGGAAAACAGGGAGGGAGAGAGGGAGGAAAAGAGATAGGGAAGGAAAGAAGGGAGGGAGGGAGGGAGGGAGGGAGGGAAGGATGGGAGGACTATGAAGTCAATTGGAAAAAGAGGGAAAAGACAACTAGGCCAGAACTCCCACCACCACTACCACCACCTCATTCATGTGTGATTTCTCCACCACTGCTCTAGAGTAACAAGCCACAGAAAGAGCTTGTGTTGAGAATGCAAAACCAAATACCGCGAAGTGCTGCTGTAGATTCCTTAATTCCAACTCTGTCCCTGGTCCAGGGAGACCGGATCAAAACTTAGGGACTGTAAATCTCTGCTCACTCATCTATTGTTCTGGCTGCCTCAGGGACCCAAAGCCTTTTCCCAACCCAGCTTTTGAGAAAATCCAAGGAATTTATGAGTGACAGGATTTCTTCCTATGGTCTTGCCTGGCTCCTCCGGGCCACAGGGCTGTAAAGCTCAGGAATGTTTTCGTTCCAGCTGACAAACGAAAAGTAAAAATGCATCTCAGGTTCCAAAGCAAATTGATCTCCCTGACAAAGACCAGTAAATCTTGTTAACCAGAGGGAAACATGGATGCCAGGTCCAGGGACAAGACTGTTAACTCTGAGCAGGTCGTTTGTGCCTCATACCCTGGTATAACCTTTTCTGGGCACCCAGGAGGGGAACCTACTCTGGCAGGAGCCGAGAAGTCTCCCCATCCTCTCACTCCCTCTCCCACTCCATTCATCTCACTTCACGTGACTCCTCCAGTGGTCAGCAGCACAGCTTCCCACCATCCAAACACCCCATCAAAAATCCTGACCGATAACTGCAGCTCTTAAAGTCAACCCTGCTCTAAGGACAAATTTGTTTTGTTGTCTATTTTCTAAGCCAGTGTGCTAGTGTGGATACATTATATCCCCTAGAAAAAGCCATGTTCTTTAATGCAATCTTGTGGGAGCAGACGTATTAGTGTTAGTGTTGATTAGGTTGGAATCCTCTGATTGAGTGTTTCCATGGAGATGTGACTCAATCAACTGTGGATGAGACCTCTGATTGGATAATTTCCATGGAGGTATTATCCCACCCATTCAGGGTGGGTCTTGATTAGTTCACTGGAGTCTTATAAAAAGAGCTCACAAACAGAGAGACCTCAGAGGAGCTTAGAGTGACATTTTGGAGAGGAGCTGCAGCTAAGGGACACATTTTGAAGACAGCCATTGGAAGCTGACACTGACATTTTGGAGAACACCATTTTTGAAACACAGCCTGGGAGCAAGCAGACACCAGCCACATGCCTTCCCAGCTAACAGAGGTTTTCCGGATGCCAGTGGCCTTTCTCCAGTGAAGGTACCCTATTGTTGATGCCTTATCTTGGACACTTTATGGCCTTAGGACTGTAACTTTGTGACCAAATAAACCCCCTTTATAAAAGCTGATCCATTTCTGGTGTTTTGCAAAATGACAGCATTAGCAAACTGGAACAGACAGCAAGAGAAAAAAATGTCAATTTTGAACCCATCCCTGGCAATTCTAGTCACCTCCTGTGCTGAGTGTTACATCTGAATTTTCAGGAGATCTGACTCAAGCTAAGGCAGAAGACAAATTCTCGAAGCCTCACGTGTAGAATAACAGGGATTCAAGTGTCAGCAGGGCTGTTGTTTTAAAGCCACAAAAAGCAAACTTCAGCAAGACTTATGTACTAGCCCAAACAAAAACATGGCACTGGGCAATGAACCCATCTATCAAACACACTTAAAATTCCAAAATGTAAAACGTAAAGTGGAATCGAATTTTTAAAGCCTTCTCCAAAGGTACAGGTCCCCGAATGAAAGCGCTTGTGATTTTAAAGCTGCGAAAGACTTTCGTTAAGTCCTGAAACCAAGGAAGGTGTGTTCCAACAGACCCCAGCCTCAAGGTTTACCTAAAAGTTCCACTGGAGCAACGGCTTCTGACTCCCATGGGGCTCAATGTAAACAAAGCTCTCATAAAACCCGATAGCATGGGCTCTGTTCAAGTGAAACCACTTTATAACTTGACCAAGCTCTTTGCCAGGAAATGATTGCTTTTCCAGTATGGCCCAAGAATGCGCACTCTGCCTTACGTCTCCGCGTGCAAACATCACCACGAAGGGCTGGGCTGCAGGAGATGGGTTGGGCCAGCCCAGGTCTGAAAAAACGGTGACAGAATTTAAGACCCCCAAAGAGGACTCAACAGAAATACAACTGCAGAAGTCTACGGACTCTGTCCCTCTCGTTGGAAGAAGCAAGAATGGGAAGTGGTGGATGAAGCCTTTGGGTTAAGACGCCTCTCTCTACAGCTCCCCTCTCTTTTGTCTAGAGTATTCTTCACCAACACAGCCCGGTTCAGTTCAGGACTGTTAACTGATGAGACAGAAGATATGCCTCATTTATAAAATGTGCTGTGCCACCGCCCAAAACTAGCCTTGTCTTGCCTGTCCGAGACACTCAAATCTCGGTGACTTCTTTTAAGAAAACATCTGCAATTTCACAGTGATTTTAGCTTTGCTTTAATTGGTCCCATCCTACCCTTCGCCACACAACCATTCGCCCACACAACTTCGCCCCATTCCATATTCTGAAATAACAGAAGCTGTCAAAAACGTACATCCTATAGCACTGGGTGCTGCCCTGGCATGCTTTGAGTTGAACACATGTTGGAACAGTTCTCTCCAATGTCCAGCTGTCCTTTTCCTAGCCCTGTACACTCTACAAGGAAAGATTTTTCTAGAAACAGCCTCAACTCACCTTAATGAAGCAAAGCCAGCCACAACTCAGGAGGCTTCAGCATTGGCACTGGGTATCCTGAACAAAATCCCTTCCTGTTCTGGTGTGCTAATGCTGCCATTAAGCAAAATACCAGAAATGGATTGGCTTTTATAAAGGGGGTTTATTTGGTTACAAAGTTACAGTCTAAAGACCATAAAGTATCCAAGGTAAAGGGGTACCTCCACTGAAGGATGGCCAACGGTGCCTGGAAAACCTGTTAGCTGGGAAGGCACGTGGCTGACGTCTGCTCCAGAGTTCTGGTTTCAAACTGGCTTTCTCCCAGGACATTCCTCTCTAGGCTTCAGCTCCTCAAAAATGTCACTCGCAATTGCTCTTGGGGAGTTTGTCCTCTCTTAGCTTCTCCGGAGCAAAAGTCTGCTTTCAAAGGCAGTCTCCAAAACATCTCTGTAAGCTTCAGCTTCTCTCTGAGCTTCCGTCTGTTCTTCAAAGCTCCCTCTTGGCTGCAGCAAGCTCGCTCCTTTTGTCTGAGCTTTTATAGGGCTCCAGTGAACTAATCAAGGCCCACGCTGAATGGGTGGGGCCACACCTCCATGCAAATTATCTAATCAGAGTTATCACCTACAGTTGTGTGGGGTGCATCTCCATGGAAACACTCAATCGAAGAATTACAATCTAATCAACACTAAAACGTCTGCCCAAAGATAATGGCATTTAGGGGGACATAATACATTCAAACTGGCACACTTCCTAAACACCAGCAAAGGCAGAAAAAGGTGTTCAGATAGTGGCATCCACGACTGCAGAAGGGGTCAGAGGGACACACCTGTGGGAGATCAGGTGCTGACAGGCAGAGCCACTGCTGCCCCCCAGCCAGGGAAGTGACACTTTGAATCATCTTTTCAAGACCCTACAAAAATACTCTCCACCTGAATTTTTTAAACTTGTTTTTAAATAGTAAGATACAGCATACATACAGTAGAGTACACAAAAATACATGCATAATTTTTAAGAACAATGCCTGATCATCCTGGTCAAGAACTGGAATGCTTCCCACATGCATCCTTGCTTGCTTACCTGTCCTCCTCCCCTCTGAACGTAATCGCTTCTTAATGGTTAAATGATTTTTTGATAATCATTTTCCTACTTTTATCATTTCTATATACTTTTACCATCCCATTTGCTTGCTTCCTAAACAACAGGGTTCACTTTTGCCCATTAAAGAAATATGCATATATGCAAATGGGATCATGCAGTGCTGTCTTGTGACTTTCTTTCACCTGACCTCCTGATGGTAGGATTTGTCCACAATGGTGCATGTAGCTCAAGTTTATTCCTTTTTATTGCAGTATATACTCTGTGGCATGAAGAGGTCCCAATTTAATTTATCCGGTCTGCAGCTGATGAACATTTACGAGCAATACTGCTAGGAACATTCTGGACTCAGGTCTCTTTTGTCTACTGCTGGCATCATGCCAGCAGACCGTCCACACCACCCCAACCCCCACCCTCACCCCAGGGGTGGGGGCCATGCAGCACTGGAGGGTGCCCGGAGCTCATAGGCTTGGAAGGCTTGCGGGTAAGCTCCTTAACTTCTCAAAGCCCACCAATCGTGAATAACAGCTCAGCCCAACCACGTGATGCCTATCATCTCGGCACACGTGTGCGTGGTGCAGAGTCCCCATTTAACGTATCCGATCTGCAGATGATGGACATTTACGAGCAATACTGCTAGGAACATTCTGGACTCGGGTCTCTTTTGTCTACTGCTGGCATGATGCCAGCAGACAGTCCGCACCACCCCAACCCCCACTCTCACCCCAGGGGTGGGGGCCATGCAGCACTGGAGGGTGCCTGGAGCTCATAGGCTTGGAAGACTTGCGGGTGAGCTCCTTAACTTCTCAAAGCCCACCAATCGTGAATAACAGCTCAGCCCAACCACGTGATGCCTATCATCTCGGCACACGTGTGAGTGGTGCAGAGTCCCCATTTAACGTATCTGATCTGCAGCTGATGGACATTTACGAGCAATGCTGCTAGGAACATTCTGGACCTGTGTCTCTTTTGTCTACTGCCGGCATGATGCCAGTGGACCATCCCCGCCACCCCACCCCCATTATCCCCCTAGGTCTGGGGACCATGCAGCAGTGGAGGGTGGCTGGAGCTCAGAGGCTCGGGGATTTGTGGGCAAGTTCCTTAACTCCTCAAAGCTCAGCAATCATGAATAACAGCTCAGCCCACCCACGTGATGCCACGTCCCAGTAGACGCAAAGCAGAGACAAAGTCTTTGGACGATTCCACTCTGCAGCCCCCGGTGGGAACCAGACCTTCAGGGCCCAGTGGTCATTTCCATAATAACCCAGGCTTTGCCTTTGGAAAACAGACCCTACTAAGTATTCACTAGGGCTTTACTGTGAGCTTCAACCTGGGTAACAAATAACTACCTCTATTCAGTCATAATCATGTGCTTAACCTTGGCCATACTTTAGAACCTCTTAGGGCCACTTTAAAAAGCACATATAACCTGGCCACACCCAAGAGCAATGAAATTCACATCTCTGACATACGGGTGCAGGCATCAGCACTCGTTAATGTGGTTTTAATATGCAGCCTGGATAGGGGATTGTGGGCTTCCGGAGTGGTTGGCTGAAGACAGCCACACACTCTTGGGGATTCTTCCGCCTATAAGAGGAGTCTGTGTCCCCTCGCCTTGAATCTGGGTGGCCCAGGCAGAGGTGATGCCGTGCCATATGAGTTTCTGGGCCATATGAGCTTAGCTGGGCAGCTCCCACTTCCTGTCTCTTGGAACACTCCCTCCTGGAGGCCTGAACCTCCAGGTGAGGCCACGGGGCAGGCCAGTCGCATGGAGAAGGCAGAGGGGAGGCCTTGCGAGACCACAGAGGGCCACATGGAACTGGCCCCCAGTGTCCCCACCTTCCCTGCCAGGTGGAAGGCTGTCAGCATCCCAGATGACTTGAGCTGCAACCACCCTCAGAGCCGGTCAGGCCCCCCATATTTAAGAAGGAAATAAAGAGGGTCTTGTTTTCAGGCACTAAGATTCGGGGTGGTCTGTTATATATCAGCGGATACTCAACACAGGCGCACGCCATCGTGCTCTCAGTGCCGGGACCCTCGAGGTCTTCATCGAAGGCCTGATCCGAGGCCACACACCCATGCGGACGGTGACACAGGACAGGCACATCCGCAGCGTCCCATATGGTCCTTCCCCACGGCTGGCTCACTTAAGCTCAGGGCTTTCTGTCTCCTCAGCACCCTGCCTGTGCCCGGCCTCCCATTGCTACCCGTCATTCTCTACCCCCTGGGTTAGCACCAAAGAGTCATGCACGGCTCTGTTCACGCCCCTCCCAGGCTCACCGTGGTCAAGGAGCTGGTGACCAGAGAATAAAATCCAGCCTCCCTGACCTGCGTCCAGAGGCCTCCACAACATGGTCCCCATCTCCTATTCCAATTTATTTCCCACTACACGTTCCCAAATGCCTTTCGGTCCACCCAAACTGATGCCCGCATTGGACACGTTTTCTCCACTCTTCCAAACCCTACGCCTCCTAAAGGCCCAACCCGAATGGCCCGTCCTCTATGAGGTTTTCCCTCTGGGTCCTTCTTGCTGAAGGAAATCTCTTCCTCCTACGGACTCCTACCTCTTCTCTACTTATCATGTCCTATGTTGGGACTCAGGTATTTGGAGCAGAGCTTTCCAATGAGACACCTGAATATGGCTTCGGTGTTACAAGGGGCTGAGATATGCTCCACCACCTACGTACCTCAGAAAAACAAGTTCTTAAGCTTAATCCATTCCTGTGGGTGTGAAACCATTCACTGTAAAAAGGACCTATTGATGAGGTTACTTCAGCTAAGGCATGGCCCAACTGAATCAGGATGTCTTCATCCAGTTACTAGAGGCCTGAGAGAGAAGGCCATAGACGGAGAAGCCACGGGGAGCATTCAGAAGCTGGAAGTCAATGGAACCGGAAGAGGAAGGAGAAGACGTGCCATGAGCATTGCCTTGTTGGAAAAGCCAAGGAACCCCAAAGATTGCCAGCCAGCCAGAAGATACCAACCCCAGGTGGAAGCCAGCCTTCCAACCTCTGAGACCGTGAGCCAATAAATTCCTGTTGCTTAAGCCAATCCACTGTGTGATATTTATTTTAGAAGCCTCTTAACTCTTATGTGGCTGGGCAAGGCCCATAAAAATCCATCCCCTCTGGCCTAAGCCCTACAAATATTATCATTATCCTATTCTATACATTCCAGGAAGTGACAACCGCCTGGAAATCAACTGAAAGCTCCTCAGGTCTCAGGCCATCAGCACTCACCTCTATACCCACCACGGTGCCTGGCCCAGGGCCTTGCATTTAGCAGATGCTCAGCAAAGGCCTGAAGGATTAGGAAATGGACCTCAGATCCCCTCTCTCATGGGTTCCTGCACCTTAAGAGAACTGAGAACGTGCTTAGCGTGAATCCCACATTCTCTCAACCAGCAAACCCCACCACGTTTGACCTCAGAGAAATCTCTCTGGCTCGGCCTCTGCATTTTTATTACCATTATCTCATGCCTGATAAATGAATGAACAAATGAAATCCAGTTTCCTGCTGACAGTTCCTCAGCCTTCAGGGCCATCCCCCTATTCCCACCTGTCTGCAGGGCCTCTGCACTGTCTACTACCTGGGCCTCCTAAGCTGCAGCTCCACTTACAGCCCCGTGAGGTAGACTCATTTTTTCTGAGCATGTGGCCTGACTCACTGACAAAAATTTAAATTATTGAGAGGGTTGGGTGGAAAGGAGGAAATAGGGCATAGGTTATTCCTTATTTTGTTCCTCTTAGACTGGGCAAACAACCTTACATTCCGGAAATAAGTTTTAGTTGACCTAATTGTCTTTTATACCTACCACCAGCTGGGGTTGGGGTTCAGGAATGAACTTCTTTCTAAATGATGCATCCAGAAGTTCAAGACCTCACACAGAACAAAAAGGGACGGGCTGCCTGCCCATTTAATTAGACTTGGTCAGATATAATTTACAGTACTTACTGCAATATTTAAAATTTTGGTGTTTTTTGTTTGTGTCTCTGGTCAACGATATTCAGTATGATTGTCTTCAGAGGAAAATAGTTACAGTAATTTAAGATGATTAGATTGGAGAATGTTTTGTTACTTCATCAGGAGAACATTAATGGAATCATTTTTCTTTAAGGAACGTGTATCCAAGAAAAAAACCTGTTTTAAAAAAAATCTATTTAAAAAGTCTGTTTCATGTAAAAAAAATTATGTATGCACACATTATTACCTTTCCTTAAGAATTTCTGTCCTGCAATGTTTCCTTTTAAAACAAACACCACATAATGAGATCACATCCATGATAACAAAAACAGAACATGCAATAAAGAAAAAAGAAAAAAAAAGCAACCACCAAATATTATAAACTCAGACTTAACTGATTAAGAAGGGAAGGGAAAGAACTTCACGATATTAAAACAAACCCCTCCACCACTGCATGTTTTATGAACACCATCCAAAGGTAATAGACCTTAAGGGGTTTGGGGATGGGGGAGCTCATCAATTAAAGGGTCAGCAGTTATTCTCAAAGGCTTCTCATAAATTTTTCATTTCCCAGTTGTCTCATTTTCAAGATGTTTCAAGTGTTTTAAAAGGAGAAGAAAAATTCCAATTGTGCCCAAGAAAATTTCTTAAGGGCCAAGGTGCTTAAATTGATTTATACACACTTGGCAGGTAGAAAAAATATTTTTTTAATTGCTGTTCAATTTATTTTCCCCAGACCTTTAGTTTAAACTGCAAGACAGACATAAAATAATAAGAAATGCAGATTAAAACGCCACTTGTTCATGTATTCTAACTGAAACACTTCAGAGGCAAAAAAAAATCTCAAATTACAGTTTTCTTTTCATTGTCAAACTGCCACATTAAATACATAGTTTTAGGAAAAACAGAAATTACCCATACCCCCATTGCCCTCACAAAACTAGTTTCATTTTTGCATGTTGACTTCGAGGTTTTACTGCTTTGTCTAGGAGTTTATTTGGGGATTTATAGCTTATTAGGCAGTTAAAACCTTTAACATATTTCTTTACCTAGGCATACCTTATGTGTATCATTCTCCATTGGGATCCTGAAAGATATGTCTACTGCAGCTTATAGAAGAGGGAAAAACTGTCCCTTTGTAAAGCTGAACTTTGCCTGGTAGCTTGTAAAGAGAAATTAGACTAGGCAATGTGAGGCCGTTTCAGCAACAGAGCAAGCCACCCATACCACCAAGTCTGAGGCTATAACTTAATCTGAAGACCCAGAGGGACCCCTGAGGACAGAGCCCCTTTCCTGAGTCATCTATTCAGGCAGTTGGTCTGACCCAGCTGTCTGCAGAATTCAGCCTTAGAGCCATCTCCTCCAACCCCACCTGGAAGGCATCTCTGTCCCCAAGCAGCCCTCTTCACCATGGGCCCTGGGGCAAGGCGGCAGGGAAGGGGTCTGTGCTCACATCTTCCCTGGGAGCTTCCCCGCTTTTAGCTCACCTGGGACTTCTCAGGCCCACCCTCTAGGTCCTACCTGGACAGCAGCCCTCTGCCTTTCTCTCTTCATCCTAAGTCACTGGGTAGAAATGTGCCCCCCCACCACCACCACCACCAGAAGACATGCTTGAGTCCTAATTCCCAGTCCTGTGAATGTGACTGTCATGGTTAAACTCATGTGTCAACCTGGCTAGGTCATGGTGTTGAGTTGTTTGGTCAAGTGACCACTGGCCTGATTGTTACTGTGAGGATATTTTGTAGATGGATTAGCATTTATGGTCAGTTGGTTGCATCTACAGCTGATTCCATCTACAATCAACAACGGAGCTTGCCCTCGGCAATGAAGGGGGTCTCCTCATTCAGTCAGTTGGAGGCCTTAAAAGCCAGAACTGATTATGTTAGCAGTCAGACAGAATTTCTGTCTCTATTTCAGCCAGCCAGCTTCTCCTGGGGAACTTATCGTCACCTTCATCAGAGTTCCCAACTCGTAGCCTGCTGTACGGAATTTGTACTTGCCAATCTCCATGATCACGTGAGGCAATTTCTATAATAAATCTCTTAGTATTTACATAAAATATATGTGTATATCTGGTTAGTTTTGTTTCTTTGGAGAACTCTAATACAATACTACTGATGTTTGGAAGTAGCGTCCTTGAAGATGCTGTTAATTAAGATGAGGCCACAATAGATCAGGGTGGGGCCCTAACCCAATATGTCTGGTGAACTTATAAGAAGCAGAGAGGAGACACAGACAGACAGACAGGCAGAGGCGGCCACATGATGATGGAGGCAGAAGCCAAAGCCCAAGAACAGCCCTCAAACCACCGGAAGCTCGGAAGAGAACAGAAAGGATTCTCCCCTACAGATTCCCGACTTCCAGACTTCAAAAGTGTGGGAGAATAAATGCCTGTGGTCTTAAGCCCTCTGGTTTGTGGAACTTTGCTACAGCAGCCCAAGGACACTAAGACGATTACCTGTTTTGAGAACTAGACACAAAAGCACCCAGACATTAAAACGGAGGTGTATCTACTCCGACTGGGGATCGCACATTCAAAAGTCCCCATTGCTGACACTGGTCTGCTTCAACTCAGGGTTCCCGGGCACTGCAGCGGGCATGCGGGCTGACCCCTCCCCAAGCATCACACTGTCCTCTCCGGAGGAGATGGGGTCCACATCCCTGGGAGCAGAGACTCTGGGCAGTTCAGGCTGAGTTCAGGCAACCCCACTGCAGTCAGAAAACATGATCTATCGTTATCAGGCCCTTTCAAAACAGCACTGCATGTTTAGGCATCCAACCATCACAGATGTTATGAATTTCCATGCAACCCAGCTTCCCAAAAAGCAAATGCTCCATTCTGGAGTTTTAAATAAAAGAGCACAAAGAACATGAAAATCATGGGGTTTTATTTGTTTTGTTTTGTTTTGTTTTCCGGCATACGGTACAAGGCAACTTTAGTAGATACTAGCAAGAAGGTTTCTTTGTGCACTCTAAGGGGACACTGGGTAAATTTTCTGTTTGTTAGAGAGGAAAACCTATTAACAGAACCCTGGTCCAGGAGTCAAAAATGACGTTAAAATAAAGAGACATAAAGCACATACCATACCCGGCACAGGGCCCTCTGTATCACTTACCTGCAGGTACAGCTAACTGCACAGATGGCAGATCAGGAATAAATTCACTAATTTAACAAGATGAAGCAATTCCAGAAGGCGGAGGGGAGGTGTGTTGGGTTTATTTTGTCTTTACCAAAACACTTCCTCTAATACCCTGAACTGATTCCTGGTGCTGCCAGGCGTATATGTGTCTGTGTGTATGTGGGCGTCCGTCTGTCTGTCTTTCTATGGGGGCCTTGAGATGGCATCAGGAACCAGCAGCCATTTTTCTCAGCTAAGACTACCCACATTACCTGGAGATGGAGATGTGTTTAGCAAAATTTCCCATTCTCACCTATCTGTTTTTTGTTTTTTTTTGTTTTTTTGTAGGACACAACATTGAAACCCTATTACTCTTTTTCACAAGAGCTTTCTTTCCAATTGCTCATGAAAAAGGTTTGGTAATTAGCAACAGCTACACTGCAAGAGTTACTCAAAGCACCCTGTTCTAGTTTGCTAATGCTGCCGGAATGCAAAACACCAGAAATGGATTGGCTTTTATAAAAGGGGTTTATCTGATTACACAGTTGCAGTCTTAAGGTCATAAAGTGTCCAAAGTAACACATCAGCAATCCGCTACCTTCACTGAAGGATGGCCAATGGTGTCCGGAAAACCTCTGTTAGCTGGGAAGGCATGTGGCTGGCATTTGCTCCGGAGTTCTGGATTCAAAATGGCTTACTCCCAGGACGTTCCTCTCTACGCTTCAGCTTCTCTCCACAATGTCACTCTCAGTTGCTCTTGGGGCATTTATCCTCTCTTAGCTTCTCCGGAGCAAAAGTCTGCTTTCAACGGCCATCTCCAAACTGTCTCTCATCTGCAGCTACTCTCTCAGCTTCTGTGCATTCTTCAAAGTGTCCCTCTTGGCTGTAGCTCCTCTTCAAAATGTCACTCTCAGCTGCACTGAGTTCCTTCTGTTTGTCAGCTCATTTATATGGCTCCAGTATTTACTTTAGACCGACCCTCAATGGGTGGGGTAACACCTTCATGGAAATTATCCAATCAGAGTCATCACCCACAGCTGGGTGGGGAACATCTCCATGAAAACACTCAAAGAATTACAATCCAATCAACACTGATAGGTCTGCCCACACAAGACTGCATCAAAGATAATGGGGTTTTGGGGGACGTAATACATTCAAACCAGCACACACCCAACCCATCCCCATCCTCCTTGGATTGTGGGGGCATGCTTCAATGAAACTCAACCAATAATGCTTCTCAGGGAGCAATGTCATCCTGCCAAGTAACCCCTGACCCCAGTCCACAGAATATACCAGGGAATCCACAATCTGAGACCACTGGGAAGTTCGGAGTGTCTACGAAGCATCCCTGAGTGAGTTAAGCTGTCCTGGGGAGACATGTGTAACTGAGGGAGGTGGGTGAGGGAGGGGAGAAGGGAGGTTATAAAATAATGGGACCTCCTTGTGTGTCTTATGGAAATCAGCAGGAGAGAGCCAGAGAGGATGTGAACAATTAAGAGTCATAACTACCAGTTGTGCAGGACGATCCATTATGTGAGACCGCATTAAAATGCCCCAGCTACCCAGGGTAATATTACATTCTTCCTTTTATTATTATTATTTTTAACTGTCTCTTTTTAGAAAAGAGGAAGGCCAAAGCAGAGAGGTAAGTCACTCCAAATTCATGACTTTGGAGTGGCGGGTCTATGACGAGGACAAACACTTCCTGCTGCATACTCTAGACTTGGGTCACTACATCAAAACTGCCACCTTAAGGAGACCCCTGTTTACAAAAACCCTCATCTAGCCCTGAGACAGACGACATGTTTCTACTCCAGCCAGCAACCTCCCTTAGCCCTGGGCTGTCTTCCTGACCCACACACAAGGCTGGGTCCCCGGCCGGGGGCCTGACTCAATGCACAGGTAGTCAGTCTGATCCCCTGGCACTACAGCAGAACCTGTACTGTCCTCTGTACAGCCAAGACATGCTGTGTGCACAGGGAACAGGAAGGAAAAGAAAGACAAACACGCCAGCAGGTAGGAGTGTCCAGGAGGTGAAGAGCCAGAATTAAATGCCAGCATGGATGACAGTCTCTTCCAGGGAGACTTGAGGTCCTGGGGACTCCAAACCTTCCTCTAGGTGAGACACCAGGAGCCCCATATTCCTAACAACATACTGGACCAATCTCTAAATCCTCCACCTCTGCATTATTTTCAACATCTTTCACCACATGCATTTTGTTATATTTTATATGTATGAAAATATTACAGATGCATGACAACAGTGCCATAAGTATTAAGTTCATTATTAGGAAGACGCTGGGTGCAGCCACTAAAGAAAAGTTGGAACAGCTCTTTACATCTATACAGCAGAGGACGTGAGTCCAAAGGCAGATCACAGCCCTCCAAAACTGTGGCATGAGCTGAGCTTGAGCCGAAGTAGGCAGCCTCTGGGTTCAAATTCCACCCCCAGCCCAGCCCATCTGCCCCTCAGATAAATGTCCAAGTGCTTATGTTATCTGTTTCCTCATTTTGAAGAAGAGAATGCACACGAGGAAACAGGGGGGTTAGCAGCATTATTCACAGTAGTCAAAGGTTACTCAAACATACTCCAATCCCTGACCATCATCAGATTCTACTATTGTCATTCCTAGAACTGCTAAAAACACTGAATGGCCAGCACACACTTGATAGCATTTCCCATGCGGCAGGTGCCACACCCGTATCAACTCATTTAGCCCTCACAACAACCCCAATGCTATCCCCGCTTCACTGCTGAGGAGACTGAGGCACGGGGAGAGCTAACAGCCTAAGAGTCCACAGCCCGATACTCTGGCACACACATTCAGGGTCCTCGCCCTATAAAATAGCTTCTCTTACTAGAAAGAAATGGATCTGACCACAGGCTGCCTTGGCAGAACTTGAAAAGCTGCAAAATTTCCATGTCTCTCCCTTCTTCATCAAAAGGACAAGCAGAGCCAAGTCCACGTCTAATCATTCGCAGCTTCCCTGAACCGGAGCCACGGAGAAGTAGACTCTGGAAGCACGGCCAGGTCTGCCCAGTTTAGTGCTGAACGTTTCGACATTTTAATTCTGCCAAGCGAGGACGAGCATGGACCCAGGAGGTGAGCCCAGCCGATTTCCCTTGGACATCCCAGTAAAGGGAACTGAGAGAATCCAAGGCCTTAATGGAGAAATGACAGTGGGAGATGCCAGGGTTCCTCTCCATCCCACCTTTCCTCCTGAGGACGCTCTGAAATGGGCCTCAGAGCCCAGCTTGTGTCCTGTTTGTAGGTCTCCCTGTGTGCCAGTTTGGATGTATTACGTCTCCCAAAACACCATGTTCTTTGATGCAACCTTGTGGAGGGGGGCAGATGTATTAGTGTTGATTAGGTTGGAATCTTTGGATTAGGTTGCTTCCATGGAGATGTGACCCACCTAAGTATGGGTAATACCTTTGATTAAAAGGCCACACCACATGGAGGTGTGGCCCCACCCATTCAGCATGGGCCCTAATTTAATCACTGGAGCCCTATAAAAGAGCTCACAAAGAGAAGAACCTCAGAATAGCTCAGAGAAACATTTTGGAGACAGCCGCAGAAAGCAGACTTTAGCTGACAGTTTGGGGATGCTAGCCAAGTGTTTGCTCCAGAGAAGCTAAGAGAGGACAAAATGCTCCAAGAGCAACATTTTGAAGAATGAACGGGAGCTGAGAGAATTGCTGGAACACAACCCGGGATCAGCAGACACCAGCCACGTGCCTTCCCAGCTAACAGAGGTTTTCCGGACACCACTGGCCTTCCTTCGGTGATGGTATACTTGTGTTGAATCCTTAATTTGGATATTGCCATGGCCTTCAGACTGTAAATTTGTAACCAAATAAACCCCCTTTATAAAAAACCAATCCATTTCTGGTATTTTGCATAATGGCAACCCGAAGCCCAGCTGGAGAGAGAAGACTTAGAACGTTGCCTAATTATCTCAAGCGCTTTGCTCATCTGAGTCTACCAAGTCAAACATAAAGCATACATTTGGCAGCAAGGGCAGTGCCTCCCTGTTCCCTGGAAGCAGGTTAAAAACGTGGAACTGATCTTGATCAACATGGGCCTACCCTTGGTGCTAGCAGCAACACACGAAGCCCACCGATCCCTGCAACAGAGCTTCCTGGGCTTTTTTTATTCCTCTTTATACTCACAATCACGTGCTGGAGGAATGCAAGCTTTAAAATAGAACAACAGGGATAGGAACGGGGGTATGCTGGTTTGGAGCTATTCTGTACCCCAGAAAAGGCCATGTTCTTTTAATCCATTCTTGTGGGTACAGACCTGTTGTGGGTGGGACATTCTGATTAGGTTGTTTCAATTGAGATGTGACCCAGCCCATAAAAGGTGGGTCTTAATCCTTTACTGGAGTCCTTTATGAGGATAAAAGACAGGAAAAGCCCAGAGAGCTTAGAGAGAAACACCTAGAGAGAGCTGAGAGAGAGAAATCCTGGAGATGCTAAGAAAGGACCCACAGAAGCTCAGAGAGGAGGCAACTGGAACCAGGAGCTGAAAGCAATGAAACCTGGGAGCGAAGGACCAGCAGACTCCAGCCACGTGACTTCCCATGCGACAGAGCAACCCCAGATGCCAACAGCTTGTCTTCAGAGAAGGTATCATCCTGTTGATGCTTTAACTGGGACATGTGCATGTAAATTTGTAAACTAATAAATCCCCACTGTAAAAGCCAACCCATTTCTGGGATATTGCATTCCGGCAGCTTTAGCAAACCAAAACGGGGAAAAGAAATACCATCCTGTGAGGACACGGGAGAGCGGCATCAAAGAAGGGGGGATGGGCGACAGTCATCCAGGGAATCATGGAAAGCTCAAGGAGGTCTGGAAACCTGGGCAGGGCATGGACTGGCAGGTGGGAAGGCCCGATGGACACAGAGCTAGAGGGTGTTGAAGATGCCTTCGGGCGTTTGCAGGAGCGAGGGCCTCCAGATACAAGCAAGTTTCTGTCCAAGGAGATTCCACACTCAGCTTGGCCTGGGACGGGGGGGCGGGGCACCTGATCTCGGCATGTCTATCAAAGTCTACATGACCTCTGAATTAACACAGTAGGTCTTTATCCCAAACCGATTAGCTTATTTTTCCAGAATCATTTTTTATTCCCTCTCATAACACACACCGACAGCCTACAGCACCCTCTGAAAAAAACCTGATCTAGATTGGGGGTGGAGGGGACTAATTACAACACTTCCCTACTTTCTTGGGAGAAAACGACTCCCCCTAAAGGTCTCTGACCCTCATTCCACTAGCCTGCTCATGCACAGAAATCATTTTATGCCTGTATAATCCATCTGCCTATCTACGGATGTCTGTGTGTGCCTAAAAACAAACAACACAGGAATGGACAGAGTCACTTCAGACACCTGTCACCATCTTTCCACTTTTATCTCTGCAGCTTCTCTTCCTGGAAATTCCTGGCCTTCTCAGGCACCTGCAAATTCAGACTTGTCCAGGAAAGTCACTCCAGCCTCTGCATTCATGGCCCAGAGGCATTCCGGGTGTCCCAGCCGCTGCTTACAGAAGGTGCTTAGACTCACCTCGGGAGACCCACAATGGGCCATGCACAGAGTTAGCATTTGTTCCCTGGACAAAAACACAAGCTAAGTGCAACACCGCCATAGATAAGTAATTATCATCAGCCAATTTAAAAAAAAAAAAAATCGAGTTCCAAATCCAGAAGTTTAAAGGGAGAACATTCAGGAGACCTCGTTAGCTGTGGAGAGAAGCAACACAGAATATCAGCCCAGAGCAGCTGGGTTGCTGCCAAGACTCAGCAGCCAAAACCTATGCAAGAGACACAAACGCAGGGGGAGAGCATTCTCGCCTCCCGGAAAAATGCAACATTCAGATCCTGATCGCCAAAAAGGAGGCGAGAGACCCCATTCTCGCCTACTCCGAAAGCTTTCAGACCCTACACACGTAAGGCTACAAGTGCCTCTCTTTGAGGGCACAGAGTCCTGAAAAGCTTATTCAAGTTTGCCTGTTTTAATTAGAGGGGCATATCACTGCTTTTTACAAATCTTAATTAAACGAAAAGAAAAAAATCAAACTTCAAATGTGCCCTTTAAACTCTAGGCTTTCTCTCCCAAGCTGTTGTGGCCAGCAAGTGTATTTCGGTTCTGTCTACACATCTCGCCCTCCTATTACAACTTCCCTGCAGACCCCGCCATCCTTTCAACAGCCACTCTATGGCACTGACGGCCTTCCACAAACTTTCTTTCTTAAAAGCTTTTTTCATCTCTGAAGTGGGAGAGAACCAAGGGGGTGGGAGATTGGGGAGCATAACTCTGAGCTCCAAACTTTTCAGCACGCTGCCCAGAGCCAACGGCATAAATCAGAAAATGTTTTAGTTTTTCAGAGAGCAGAGGAAATGGTTCTCCGGTGAAGTCCCCTACTGTTTCGTAAAGTGATTATTTTGATTTAAACCGCTGCCTGGTGGCTAGACTGTTAGCTACTAGCTTCGGGTCATTTGTCCTGGGACTGGGGCACAAAGAAACACTGTTTGCTCGTTCACATCAGCCTCGTCCAGGAAAGCACGGGAGGTGGCGGTGGGTGGCAGGCCGGCTCTCTAAGACGTTGCTCTTCTCGTAGACAAGCACTTGTTCCCCACCTGGGATGCAGAAAAGCCAAAGGCCCGAGGACATCTGCCAGCCCTAAAGAAACCACTTACATCTCCGCCCATCACTGTCACACAAGCCACAGCTTTAACACGAGATCTTTCAGCTGTCTGCAAAATGTTAGATCGTATCCGTGTTTGGAGGAAACCTCACGGTGCAAGGAGGCAGAAAAGAAAAGCAGAAACCCAGAAAATTCACTGGTATAAAAAAGGCTGCGTTTGGTAATTATTTTCCATTAGCTCAGGTGGATACAAAACAGGAAGACATAATCGCTGGTCCTTCCATATTTCTGTGGTATAAGGTAGAGGAGGAAGGGGGAGGGAGGTGGGGGAGATAATTCCTGCATTTTCCACATGTGGACTTATTCCAAGCAACCATTTCATGTTTTGCCAAAACACTGCTGGACAAAGCAAAATGCATTCGTGATGCAGTTCAAAATTATGAAGCCAATCAAAAATAGGAAAAGTTATGGTGTAGAGTGTGCACAGGAGAGGGGCCTTATTCATTGTTCTCCCTCAAGGCTGCCTCCCAGCTGCCAAGAGCCTCAAAAGCAGGGCAAGGAGAACTTTTCTCAGGGAGAACTGTCTGCCCAGGGAGACAAGAACAAAGTGAGGGCCCCTGTCCTCCACCCTCGGACCCTGAAATCTGGCCTGGGCAGCCAAGGACCAGAGCTCAGTCCTGGGGAAACCAGCTGTTGATGCACCTGGGAAATCTCTTCTGGGGCTGCTGCAACCAGCCTGGCCTGCAAGGCCCCCAAACTCTGGGAATCCCAGTCCAACTCTACTCAAAGGGGTTTTGAATCCAGAGGATGTTCAGGGAGACATCCGTTCCGGAAAACCTTCTTTCTCCTCGTCACCATTCAATTCTAGCTCAAAGATCTTCTACCTGACAAACATCTGGGGACTTGGATGGGGCAACTCAGGAAGGGATTCCTTGCAAAAGGTAGCCAACCACTCTTACAGTGTAGGTTTAAATTAATTCACACCCATAGCACACTGTTTATACCAAAGTATTATGAGGTGTAATTTACAGACAATGAAATGCACCCATTTTAGGAATCCCTTTTGGTAAGTTTTGACAAAAATATACACACTCATGTACCTAACTACCATTCCAATCAAGATATACAACCTGTGCCAGTTTGAATGTATTATGTCCCCCAAAACGCCATTACCTTTGATGCATTCTTGTGTGGGCAGATGTATTAGTGTTGATTAGATTGTAATTCTTTAATTGAGTGTTTCCATGGAGATGTGACCCACCCAACTGTAGGTGCTAACACTGATTAGATAATTTCTGTGGAGGTACAGCCCCGCCCATTCAGCATAGGCCTTGATTAGTTCACTGGAGCACTATAAAAGCTGAGACAGAAGGAGTGAGCTTGCTACAGCCAAGAGGGACATTTTGAAGAACGCACAGGAGCTGAGAGAGGAGCTTCAGCTTACAGAGACATTTTGGAGATGGCCTTTGAGAGCAGACGCCAGCCACGTGCCTTCCCAGCTAACAGGTTCTGCAAATGCCACTGGCCATCCTCCAGTGAAGGTACCTGATTGTAGATGTATTACCTTGGACACTTTATGGCCTTAAGACTATAACTGTGTAATGAAATAAACCCCCTTTTATAAAAGCCAATCCATTTCTGGTGTTTTGAATTCTGGCAGCATTAGCAAACCAGAACGCAACCTTTCTATCACCACCAAATGGTAGCTGGCAGAGGAACTGATGGTGATGAGCTAGAAGGGTCTAGATGGAATGATACAAATGGAAGGATCCCCGGACACTACCCTGTCTGAGACTCCCTCTGGGTTGATCTATTCCAATGGTTACCCACCCATCATTGTGGTGGAGACTTGGGTCAAGGTATGGGCTTCCTGTTTTCTCTCTGGAAGACCCTGATGAAGTTACTTAAGCTTGCTAAGTCTCGTCTCCTCTTCGTAGAATTAAGAATGTTGTATCATAGATTTCAGATGTTTCCTTTAAAGGAAATTTCATTTAAAACCTCACAATTCAAATGCAATGGAACTGTGCTATTGAAATGAGCTGGGGGTTCTGGTTTGGAATCTTGTTGTCTCCCACCCCTCTCAATCTCCAGAACTCTGGAGAACACAGTCGGAAAGCAACTAGGCTGGAATGTATCTTATTTATAATCACTCCCTTGCCTCCTAAGGAAGATGGGTCCCATTTCCCCAGAAAATTCCATGATGCAAATATCAATTACTACAGAGACAGACATTGGGCCTCCAGAAATTGTCAATGAGCAAGGAGATGTCTAAGAAAAAGTGCACAACAGGGAAATTAAGTTGGTGGGCTGTGATTCATCTCTTTGTGGCAACTGTGGCATGTGTCAAGAATACACACTAGGAAGTGAGATTTGCATCTCAGATCCAATACTGGACAACCCAAGTTTGACTTTGATGTCATCTGACAACTCTCAGCTGGTTTCATCTTCTGTCAAATTGGCATGTTGATAATTCCAACCTCAAATGTAAAACATCACAGCCGCTTTGGAAAACAGTTTGGCAGTTGCTTACAAAGTCAGATGTGAACTTACCATATGACCCAGCAATTCAATTCCTAAGTATCTACCCAAGAGAAATGAAAACTTGCCTGTCCCAACAAAGCCATGTATCTGAATGTTCATGGCGGCATTCTTCACACTAGCTAAAAAAGTAGAAACAACCCAAACGTGCATCACCTGATGAATGTATAAACAAAATGTGGTCTATCCATACAGTGAAATATGACTCAGCAAGAAAAAGGAACAAACTAGTGATATAGACAACAACATGGATGAAACTCAAAATCATTATGCTAAGCAAAAGAAGCCAGGCACAAAAGATCACCTATTGTGTAGTTCCATTTATATGAAATGTCAAGAGGCAAATCTATAGAGACAGAAAATAGATTAGCAGTTGCCTGGGGATGGGGGTGAGAATGGAGAATTAACTATAAACAGGTACACAGGCTCTTAATGGATAATGATGATGGTTGAACAGCTTGGTGAGTTTACCAAAAATATTAATAATAATAATAATAATAATTGATTTAAACACTTAAAATGGGAGAATTTCATGGTATGTAAATTTACTTCAATAAAGTTGTAAAAAAAATAAAGTTTTTTTCAAGTGCCCAACAGGTACCCAACCAACCATACCACATAGCATAGAGGCCAAGGATTGGAACTGAGGTTAAGAGATGAGTTGATCTTCCTGGAAACTGAGGAAGGGAAAGGCATTGCAGACTGAGGGAACAGCATATGCAAAGGATAAAGGGTATAGGGGGTGAAAATCCATCTTTCAGGGGAGGGGTGGTGTATGCATAGGAAGGGTAGAAGGTGAGTCCAAGGATTAAGGCAGGCACTATACCAAGGAGTCTGGGCTGGAAGTGGGAGCAACACCATCTTTTCCAAAATTTCAGTGGTGCTATTGTGGCCTGGATGGGCAGCCACTCATAACAGCCCCGTGAATGGGGGACAGACCCCTGTTCCCACCTTGAGAAAAGTCAACAGAGGAATCAGATGAAAGACTCAGCATGCACCAGCTCTGCAAACAGGAGGGTGCCAGGACAAACTGAGAGCAGGAAGGAGCATCGAGGGGCTTGCCCCACCAGACAGGTTCCAAGCCAAGTGCTGCCCAGAGAGCAGAATACTTGAGCATTGACGGAAGTCCCTTTACCTCCCTCCTGGATTCATCCTTTATGATTCAAGGTTCTCCAGAGAAACAGAACCAAGATATATAGGTATATATGTAAATATTAAGAGATTTATGGTAGAAATTGGCTTGTCCAAATTCTGTAAGGCAAGCCACAAGTTGGAAACTTGTGGAGGAAGGTGAAGTTGAATTCCCCAGAAGCTGGCTGACTGAAGTAGATGCAGGAATTCTTCTTCCTGAATTCTGAAATCCTTACTTCTGGCCTTAAGACCTCCAACTGATTGGATGAGGAGACTCCCCTGACTGAAGGCAACTGCCTTTGTTGATTATAGATGCAATCAACTTCGTTGATTGTAGATGCAAATCCATCTATGAAATACCCTCACATTTACAAGCAGGCTGGTGCTTGCTTGACCAAATGACCAGACACCAGAACCTAACAAGTTGACACGTGAACTTAACCATCACACATCCCATTGACCCAGGGCGTTCTATTACCCCAAACCTGTGTTAATTATGACAGGCAGGGATACTCTCTCTGACCTTTAGAGAAGGTCCCCTTGCTGTTATAGACATTATACCAAAAATAGTAAGCGACATCCTCACGCCATACAAACCCACAAACACTCCCCCAGAAAGGCGTCCCCAAACCTGATTCACACGCCCATGTACGGAAGCTCTCGGGACACCAGAGGAGACAGTGTTACAGGCAACTCTCACCACAACAACTCCAACCTTTAAAGAAAAAGCCTGAACAGACAAAACCAAACCGTATGCTAAACCCATCACATCTCTCCAGCAGAGCTGTTTTTCTCATTTCTGCATAGTGTGCCAGGGGTGGGGGTGGGAGATCGCAGGAGCTGGGAAAACCCACCCAGCCTACGATGTGTCCTGCTCCTTCCCATCCAAGGGGATGCTTTCGGCAGGAAGACATCCTCCGCCTCTTCCCTGCCACCAAACATTATATTCCCCAGAACTCAAGTTCCGCTCGGCTGGACCCGAGTCTGCCTTTGATCTTGAAAGAGACACACAAGCAGACACACGTAGGATGGGAAGCACACAGGAGCCAGCTCCGACACAACACCCAGGCTACCTTCCCCCACCCCGTGGCATTGAAAATGCCTCCAAATGGAAAACAGATGAGCCTTTTCAAGGAAAAGTTATTTATATTGTGGAATCTTTGGGAGCAAGCAGAAACTTGAAGTGGTTTATCACCCGGAGCACAAAACGAATGATACCAGAATCTTCTCACGTCCAAGAGACAGATGTGCTCTGTGGGAAAGAGAGGGAAATGTGCTGGGCCTCTTGGTTTATATTTCCGATTACACACATGTGCTGGTTCTAATCAATCCAAATAATAATAATAATAATGACATTCAGTGAGGCTGGCAAAGTACTCTTTCCCTGAGGACGGCAGGGTTGAGAGCAACGTGACCAAGTTAATTTAACCGGGGGAGGGGATGTGTATCTAGCCTCTGTTGGCTGTTCAGAAAGAGGTGGAAATCCATCTGTCCACCCACCCAAAGACAGGGAATTAGGCTGTGGGCTTGGATACCGGGACCCTCTGCTCAGTGCCCTCCACTTTCTAAACCAGTAACTGAAGACCTATTTTTCAGTAAGAGCTGGACATAAGGCTTTGGTCTGTAATATCATGCTAGATTAATATTGGGCTAGTATGGGGGGACATTTTCAAGAGAATCTCCAGGTAACACATGAAGGAAAGAAATACCCTATAGAACCATTTCATGCTATGAGGCTTTAAACATATTAAAACTCAAAGAAATATTCTTCTCTAGGAAAATCAAGATTCTTGACACTAGACCTGGAAGTCTGCACTCCAGAAAATTCAGAGTTCAGGAAAGCATGGCCCAAGTTGAATTCCACAGCCACTACCACCCTCAACGAGTCCATCAAACTTCTTGAAGACAAACACTTTTTTTGTTTGTTTGTTTTGTTTTTTTAATCTTCATTTTATTGAGATATATTCACATACCACGCAGTCATACAAAACAAATCGTACATTCGATTGTTCACAGTACCATTACATAGTTGTACATTCATCACCTAAATCAATCCCTGACACCTTCATTAGCACACACACAAAAATAACAAGAATAATAATTAGAGTGAAAAAGAGCAATTAAAGTAAAAAAGAACACTGGGTACCTTTGTCTGTTTGTTTCCTTCCCCTATTTTTCTACTCATCCATCCATAAACTAGACAAAGTGGAGTGTGGTCCTTATGGCTTTCCCAATCCCATTGTCACCCCTCATAAGCTACATTTTTATACAACTGTCTTCGAGATTCATGGGCTCTGGGTTGTAGTTTGAGTTTCAGGTATCCACCACCAGCTACCCCAATTCTTTAGAACCTAAAAAGGGTTGTCTAAATTGTGCGTAAGAGTGCCCACCAGAGTGACCTCTCGGCTCCTTTTGGAATCTCTCTGCCACTGAAGCTTATTTCATTTCCTTTCACATCCCCCTTTTGGTCAAGAAGATGTTCTCCGTCCCACGATGTGGGGTCTACATTCCTCCCCGGGAGTCATATTCCACGTTGCCAGGGAGATTCACTCCCCTGGGTGGAAGACGCACACTTTTATGCAGGCAGAGTTCAAGCTTTTGTCATTTTGGAGGTAACAGAACAGCTGCTACTTCCTACCTTACAAGATCATCCTGGTCAACTTTACTGGGGGACCCAACCTTTACTGGTTTTGTGGTTTTGTGATTCAAGTGGTATCGTGGGAGATGTTCCCCCAAACACCTCTTCATATCCCTAACCACAGGCACACAGGATTTCCAAACTTTTCTCTATCTTTTTTTTTTTTGCTTGGTTTTTTTATTTCATTTTATTGTGGTAACCTGTCTATAACATAAAATGGCAACATTTTAACCATTGTCAAGTGCTCAATTCCATGGCCTTGATTACATTTAAAGTGGTGTGCTACCATCACCACCATCCATTCCCAAAACTTTTTCATCACCCCACCCCAACATTTCCTCGATTTCAACTCTGAGAATCCCAGGGCAGGAAACGTGAACAAGAGAACAGACTATGGGGCCCAGAAGGTAGAAATAAACTGCAGCATGGGAATTGTCACAACTGACATGCCAGATGGTCCTGGTGGGAAGAGAACGCAATCTCAGAAAATAACTGTGTGCTCCAAGCTCTTTTTGTCAACTTTCCAACCATGGTTTAGGACAAACCCTTCCAAGGAAACCACGTCCTCTTATGCCCCACCTGTTGGGGATTAAATCACATACCCCCCACAAGGCAGGTTCACATGTTAGTCTGTGTTCTTCTGGGTATGAACCCATTTGTGAACAGGACCTTTTGAAGATGTTATGATTTGTTAAGGTATGGCCAAATTGAATCGGTGTGCGCACATTGAGACAGGTGGGTGTTACTAGAGGCCTTTTAAAGAGAGAAAATCAGGAAGCACTGCGTTAGAGAAAGCCACAGGAGGATGCCATGTGACAAGGCAGAGCAGCAAGCCAAGAACACCCCCCCCCCCAAGGATGGCAGCAAGCCAGCACCAGAACGCTACAGATTTTGGGGAGAAAGCACGGCCTGTCAAGAACTTGGTGCTGGATTTTAGCTTTCAAACCATGAGACAATAAACGCTACTATGTAAGCCAACCTACTGTACGGTATTTGTCACAGCAGCCTGGCAAACTAACACACCACAACTGCCCCAGGCGACATGGCCCCATTCATATTTAATCCAGAATCCTATCATCAAGTTTACTTTTCTAAAGAGTCCATATTTCTGGAGGATCGCCACACTTCCCTCTCAGAATATTTCTTGATCTTTGGTTTCAAGTCAGTTGCCCTTACTTAATTTTTAAACTTTCTTTTAAACTATGCAAGTAAAACATGAATACATCCCCCTCTGATTCATACAACACAGATAAAGCTTAAGTCCCCTCTGATATTACCTTTGACATCAACTCGATCCTAGTACCTCCCCAGACATAACCAGTTATTACTTTGTCATTGATACTTTAAAATATTTATGTAAACTTTACATACAAATGTATCCACAGAAATAAGCTGTTTGGAGTGTGTATTTCTCCTGAAATAGCATCACAATACACATGCCATTTTACAAATCACTCTCTTTTTCACTAAGCCATGACTTGGAGATATTTCCAGATCAGAGCCACCTTATTCCCTAGTGGAGATATTCTACCTTTTTTTTTCACCACTTCCAAAATGATCAACATTTAGTTAATGTTTCTTTTTTCTCTCTCACATACAGTACTGCCACTAATATTCTCCTACATGCTTCCCTGTGTGCCAAGCTCACTGCGTCTGCTGGGTAAATCCAAAGACATGAAACTACTGGGCCAAAAGTGTATTCATTGTTGGGTTTTAAGAGATGCTGCTAAATGCCCTCCAAAACGGATGTTCCGATATGACAATGTCCATTTCTCCACATTCTTAACAAACTTCTGAAACCTTGCCAGTATGATGGCAGAAAACATCATTAACTCATCTTTGTTGCTGTTTCCAATACAAGTGTGGCAAACAGAATAATGGCTCCCAAGGATTTCTACATCCTAATCCTGGAACATGTGATTATGTGACCTTACATTGCAGATTGGATAAAATTAAGACACAATTATCCTGGACTGTCTAGTGAGCCAAATGGAATCACAAGAGGCCCTAGAAGAGAAAGTTGGAGGGTCAAAGTCAGAAAAGGAGATGTGATGATGGAAGCAGAGAAAGAGAAAGATTAGAACTCGTTCTGCTGTTGGCTTTGAAGACAGATGGAGAAAGGGGCCATAGGCCAAGCCAATGAATGCAGACAGCCTCTAGCAGCTAGAAAAGGCAAGGAAATGGGTTCTCCCTGAAAGCCTCCAGAAGGAACACAGCTCCACAATCCATTTTAGATTTCTGACCTTCAGAACTGTAAGAGAATAAATCTGTGCTGTTTTAAGCAACAAGGCTGGTGGTAATTTGTTGCAGTTGCAAAAGGAAACTAATGCAACTAGTAAGGAAGAATATTTGATTTATTTTGACTGGCTATTCATATATTGCTGTCAATTCTTTTTTTTTTTTATATCCCTTGCCCATTCTATATGGCTTTTATTAAAATATGTCATTCTTTTTCATTATGGTTTTTGTTGACTTATTTAAGAATGGTTTCTCCAACTCAAAGTCAGAAACAAATTCTTATATCTCTAATTTTCTTTCTTTCTTTTTTTGATGGTGACTGCGATAAAGCAGATGTCTAATATGATCTTCTCCCCAAAGGCACAGTCAATTGTCACAACACAATTTAAGAAAAACTCCATGATTTTCCCACTCATTTGAAAAAGCATACTCATCGTTTAATAAATTCCCATATATTCCATGGGTCTGTTTGAGGCTCAACTATTATATCCCTTTATTCTATTTGTCTATTTTTAATTACTAGATAGAGCCTGGTTCCCATTACAGATTAACTTTTTCAAAATTATCTTGGCTTCTCTTGCACATTTTCAATTCTACATGGAAAGAGTATGTCAAATTCTATACAAAATAACTTACTGGAGTTTTAATTAGAACTACATTAAATATTTATTAATTTCAGGATGACTGTTATCTTTAGAATATCACTTTCTCATCTAACAATACTGTTTCTAGTTTCCTTCTCCAATTATTCCAATCTTCTTTTAAATCCTACAGTAAATCACGGAGGTGTTGGGAATTTCTTGCTAGGTTATTCCTGGGTATCTGGTTGGTTTTCTTGCTATTGTGAACAGGATGTTTCCATTACTTGTGCTAATGGTTATTCCAGGAATATAAAAATGCAACTTCTGTTTCTAAATTGATCCTGAATCCAGCCAACTCACTCTATCAAATCTTTTCATTTCTAAGACTTTCAGTTGAATTCCTTATATTTTCTAGAAAGTTGAACCAGCTGCAAACAGTAACAGTTTTAGACTTGAAAAATTTATACTTTTTGATTGTTTCACTTAATTTCCCCTTGGAGTAATGTTGTTGTGTCAAAAATCAAATTAATTGTAAATTAAATTAAATTTATCAAAAAAGTTATAAACTAATTGGTCTCTTTGCCACCATATGGCGTTCTTGAAACTAGTCTCAACTCTCATGACAGTGGATATGGCTACTGTGGGCAACTGGAAATAAAGTGACTAATTACAACCCAGATGGTGGAGAAGGACTAAATTTGAAATATAATACCATTCTATTTCCCTAAATAAAGGTGGTGGGCAGAATTTCACCTTTCACCCAAATGCAGGAAATTTGAGCCCATCTAAACAGAGATGAAAAGAATTAGCTGAAACGACAGGGTTATAAATCAATGCAAGAAGATGTAAGTTTATACAGTAATAGAATGGAAACAAATGGGGTCCACGAAATCAGTGGATGAACTGGCCTTCGAAAATTACATCTTTTCTATCCTAATAGAAATATAGAAATAGAAAAAAGGGAATAATAGAAATAAGAGACATGGATGGGAAAGGATGCTGGGTAGAGACGTAGACTTGAAACCCAAGAATTTGAGGGATTTCTCTTCCAAAGCCTTCTTTCTTTGTGAATTAAGAAGCAAGAGCATTTGATGAGCGTGAAAGGAGGTTATCGGAAAGGGAGATTTCTAACCATCCAACAAAAACCAGCCTCAGTCACCAATTGCATCATCCTGTTCTATTTGCATCATAGCACTTCACACTACCTGACACGTATCCACTTGTCTACTGCTTTTCTCACTCTGTCTTGAATACAAGCTCTGTGAGCACTCAGTGAATGGTGACTGAGTGAACCGATAAAAATAATCACTGTGGCATGTGGTAGAATAAGTAACCCCCCTCCCCAGAAATGTGGTGAGTTGTTGCCCAGCAGTGAGAAAGCCCCAGTCAGGGGAACCGATTACCCAAGTACAGGGTTTTTACCCCCTACCCTGGGTGAATCCCTCTACGTGTGGTCAACTACCCGATCCCTGCTTAGAGACCACAGCCAGCTGGGCTCTCCTAGGGTAAGGGCCTTACAGACAGCGGCAGGACTAAATCAGTGGAGGGTAGGAGAGTTTAAAGACCTGGCCAAAGAGTTCCTAGAAAAGACGATCATGCCAGGTGTTCTGGTTTGCTAATAATGCCAAATATGCAAAATACCAGAAATGGATTGGCTTTTAGAAAGGGGTTTATTTGGTTACAAAGTTACAGTCTTGAGGCCATAAAAGTGACCAAGCTAAGGAATCAACAATAGGGTAGCTTCAGCGAAGGCGGGCCAATGGCGTCCAGAAAACCTCTGTTAGCTGGGAAGGCACGTGGCTGGCATCTGCTGATCCCGGGTTGTGTTCCAGCTCCTTTCTCAGCTCCTGTGTGTTCTTGGTTCTTTCTCCCAGGACGTTTCTAAGCGCCTGGGAGTCCTGTCTCAACATATCCCCGGGCAAACTCTGGGCTGGTATCTCCAAAGCATCAGCAAAAGTCTGCTTTCAACTGATGATTCCAAAATGTCTCTCTCAGTTGCTCTCCAAAATGTCACTGGCAGCTGCTCTGAGCTCCTTGTTTGTGAGCTCTTTTACTGGACTCCAGTGATTAAATCAAGACCCACCCTGAATGGGCGGGGTCCATAACTCCATGGAAATAATCTAATCAAAGGTACTACCCACATTTGGGTGGGTCACATCTCCATGGAAACATCCAATCAAGAGGTCACACCCTAATCAAAAAGATAAATCTATCTGGCCCCACAAGATTGCATCAAAGAACATGACGATTTGGGGGACATAATACATCCAAACCAGCACACCAGGTAAGTGGGATAAGGAAGAAATAAATGCAGATGGCAGAGAACAGATTAGTTGGATGATAACTTATCTGTTCCAATCCCATTCCAATTCCATGGGATTAGAAGCGCCCATGAGGTGGAGGGGGAGGAGGCTGTATTAAGGAACAGGGCCTGGGTCCAGGTGAAGGCAATGTCTGATGGGGGGGGGGGTGAAGGAGAAGGTCCCTGGAGACGAGGAAGCCCAGGCCCTGGGTGCCATGGCGTCAGATGGGCCATCTACACGAGTGAAGTCAGCAGACACACAAGACTGTGATGAAATTGAGGTGGCAGGGACAACTGTTGTCCAGCCTCCTTTCTTCTCATCATCCCAACAAGTAGACTCAGGAGACAGCAGTGTGGTGGTGGCAGAGATCACTCTAGAGCCCTGCAGAATGGTGACCCATCCCTCCCTGTCCTCAGCTTTGGGTCTCAGTTGCTAACTCAAGTCTACAGGATACTTCCCAATGGAAGTCCACTGCACAGGGCTGATCCAGTGGTAAACCGTGAACAGCCAAAGTTCCATCAAACTTCCCAAATTGATATGGATCATGAACTGACCATGCTATGGGGCAGTTGGGCAGTAATGATGGAGTAAAATGCTAGAAGGACACAGAACATACAAAAAGAGTAAACTTGACTAAAACAAGAATTCTTGAAATGTGGTGGAGCAAAGTGTTCCTTGTCCTATATCTGCAACATTTCTGTCAATAGATTGGGTTCCCCAAGGAGCTGACCCAGAGACAAGGATTTGAGAGCAAACAGTGTATTTGGCAGATGATCCTGGGAGGTCTTGGTAGTGGAACAAGAAAGAGAGGGAAGGGAAGGAAGCCCATAGAGGTGAGTTGAGGAGATTTCTCCTGTAGGCAACTGGGCTTTGATTCCACTGGAGACAGCTGGGAGGCCACATAGAAGACATAGCTTGGAGTAGAGCTGACCCACCCCATGAGCAAGATGGTGGAGTATTTTATACTAAATCCTGCTCTTCACTGGTAGAGGGCTGCTGGGGAAAGGGGGTATGGCAGCTCCCTAACACCTCCAGTGTATCTCACCTGTGGGTCAAGTATGCCCCTGACCAGAAAAAGCCTGGGACAGAGTCTCAAGTGCTTGGAGCAAGCAGCTGCTCTGGGCAATGGGGGACAGGGTGGGGCACCAATGTCTCCACTCTCCACCTAATTACCTAATTACCAAGTCTGACTTTTTCCTACTTACATAGACATTTTGTGGCTGTTGAAGTTTGGTAGGTAGACATTATTTGATTTGCAGAGTCTTTTACTGCAATAATCTTATTTTAACCTCAATCTCTCACTAAAGAGAGATTAAGCTCCATATAATTCCTTAATTTCTTAGATCAAGAAATTAACACCATAGTGCCTTATTTTGCGAATCCAAAGTCAAGGACAGGAGTGCAAGGTGTGTAAATCACAGAAAACTGGTTTTGCTATGTCCTTCAAGAATACTGCAAAAGTTTGTAAGCCAAGTGTCTCACACCGAAACATAATTAAGCACAAACCACTTAAGCATGTGTTTTGTAATAAAACTTTACTCATTTTGACACTAGTCAAACAAAGAAAAGGGGGGTTGTATAAAATATTTTTAAAGGAGCACAGCCATCAGTCATTTAAGTTGGATAAGCTAACAGGCGACTAGCAAAGGCTTTTATTAAAAAAAAAAAAGCACTTTAAGCCATCAGTTAGAATAATTTGTAGTTAGTAGATACCCCATATATTTTGGAAGAAGTGAAAGAATACATATCAATAGGCTATATTGTAACAGACGTTTCTAAAATGCTTAAGACAATGATTCAGGAAAATGGAATTATCCCTCGATCAAGGTAAATTTTCCATAGATATTTTGAAGACAAAATTTGGCACAATTCTACTTTAAAACATCATGAATTTTAAATAAACCAAGTTAAAATTAGGGATTTTTTTACTGTACCTACCTTCAGCCAAATTATCACACCACACTCCCATCCCAAAAAGTGCCTGCCCACTACCAGCTATGACAGAGTTGAATCTAGACTAACGCTAAACTTTCAACTATCACAGGGCTGCCCAATGCGCTATGGGTCCAGGGAAGCTCTTATGAAATTGCTACACATGTGTTATTGAGTCTAATGTCTTCAAGAAAACCCCATTCATAGATGGTACAGGGGATCAACACGTTCCCAGAAAGAATAATAAAAATCCTGGGATCTTTTCTACCACTGGTGCTCATGGTTTCTGGACCAGCCTCAGGGCTCAATCCAGAGATATCCTCTACTCAAGGTCATGATATGTCAACTTGGCACCAGGCCAAGGTGAGAGCATCGTGCAACCCCTAATGTCCAAATTTCCAGGATGGAACAGGTTTGGTCCCTGAGGAGGGAAGTGGGAAAAGGTTCATTTCCCACAGCACTCAAATACGCATTGGCCACTGAACACTGGAGCTTTCCCACAAGGCAGTGATCTCCAACCCCATGCGTTTCCTGCAACCACATGGCATTCTGTGCTACTCAATATGGCAGAAGGGTCCACGTAGGGTGAGGTCTCAGAGGTAGAAGCTCCCTTGGGCAGAGTGGTGTCCCTTTTGCTCAATGCAGTGCTGGCCCACTGTGGTAGTTTAGAGCTAGATGTACCCCAGAAAAGCATGCTCTTAAACTTTATCCATTCCTGTCGGTATGAGCCCACTGTAAGTAGGACCTTTTGATGAGGTTACTTCAGTTAAGACGTGACCCTCCTTAATCAGGATGGCTCTTAATCCCATTACTGGAGTCGTTTATAAGCTGAATGAAATTCAGATGGAAAGAGAGTGAGTCACAGAAAGCAAGAAGCTGAAATTAAACTGAACCCAGAAGAGAAGGGAGTGCCCAGGAGAGGCTGCCATGTGTATTGCCATGTGTCAGAGGAGCCAAGAACCAAGATTCACTGGCAGCCAGCCCAGCACACCAGTCTTCGAGAAGAAAGTGTTGCCTTGATGACACCTCGATTTGGACTTGCTCTTAGCCTCAAAATGGTGAGCCAATAAATTCCCATTGTTTAATCCAACCCATTGCATGGTATTTGCTTGAGCAGCCAAGGAAAGGAAAACACTCATGTTAAGTTCTCCGGAAACACCTACTGAATAAGTACATGGACAGTGGCATCTCGCCCCCTCTCCCTCTACCAGGCAGCAATTGCAGCGTTGACCTTGCCCTTAAGCACTGACAGAGGCCCGTCTTCAGAGATCCAGGGGGCACAGTTTGATTACCAAAGGGAAGCTTCTGGGCAGCAGCAGTGGACAGGCTTCCTTCCCAAGCCATATCTCCACCTCTAGTTTAAGGGCATCAAGACATGGTGCAAGAAAGTGGGGGAGGTATGGAAGAGAAGCATTTGGAAGCAGCAAGTGACCCTGCGTATGGGACTCTGACAGGAAGAGCAAGGGTGGCCTTGGGGTAACACTTCTTGGAGAGGCTGCTGCAACCTTGGTCAACTAATCTGTGCACTGGGTGAGGTCACCTGGAGCTCCCACCATCAGGATGATCCCAGGACTCAAACCCAAGAGGTAGGAACGACCAGGTTCCAGAGATGACTCGGAAAACCTCAGGGTGCTAGGTAGAGTGCATCCCAATCAAAAGTAAAGGAATAAAATTCAAAAGGAAAAAGAAAGTGTCCTCTTTCTATATAAATACCAACCTGGGTGATAGATCGCTGCAAGTGAAAGACAGACAACTGTGGGTAATATCACATGCCTTCATCCAAGGCCTCACCTCCTGTAAAAGACACCTCACAACAATCATTGTGATTCCCAACATTTAAAGGATGCTTGTTGTTGTCATTTAGTCAGTGCAGCAACCCCACATGTGAGGGGTATTGATTTTATCAGCCGCGACAGACAGAGGAAAGAATTCAACCTTTCTCTGCTTACGTGGTTTGCTTAAGGCCAATCTATTGTAAGGCCACCTCCCCCCAGGTTCCCCATGTTTGTATCCATTCCCTGAAACAGTTCTTTCATCACGAGACCCAGTGCACACTCTTGTGGGGTGTAGGAGAAAGGGGACAAGACAAGGGCTCCTGAAACCACTGTATGGTTCCACCATTGACCGTCTACACCTACCCAAGCCCCTGTCAGCCTCCTGCAGTCGTTTCTTCCCCTGCCTAACTCTGGATTCTAGGACTTGACAGCTGTGTCACTGATATGAAATCATTAAAATAAGCAAACTCATAGAGTCAGAATCCAGAATACAGGCTACCAGGGGATGGGGAATGGGAAGTTAAGGTTTAAAACGTGCTGGGACCCTATTTGGATGTAAATGTTTCAGTGATGGATGGTGGTGATGGGAGCACAACATGGTGAACGTAATTAACAGCACGGAAATACAGATCTGAATGTGGTTAAAAGGGGAAATATTAGTTTGCATATAAGGCATTGGAATAAAAATTTTAAAAAAAATCCATGGAATTGCACAACACACAGTGAACCCTAAATTAAACCATGGGCAATACTTAAGAGTTCAATTATAAAAATGTGCTTTCATAATTGTAACAAATGTTCCACACCAATGTAAGGTGTTAATAATAGGGTGGTAGATGGGGACCCTGTATCTGATGCACTATTGTTTTGTAAACTCATAACCTCTCTAATTAAAAAAAGAAAGCACATTCAAAATAAAATCTTACTCATGATACAGATACACTTAATTTTATAAGCAATGACGAGATAATCTCCCCTTTTTCATAGAGACCTT
The DNA here is from genome assembly GCF_015220235.1 of Choloepus didactylus. Classification (NCBI taxonomy): domain Eukaryota; kingdom Metazoa; phylum Chordata; class Mammalia; order Pilosa; family Megalonychidae; genus Choloepus; species Choloepus didactylus. Next base: position 20,242,995 of record NC_051316.1, read on the forward strand.
CCCACCAGCCAGCCACCATTGGCCTCACGGACCTCTAACCTCACAACTCTAGTTACCAAATACAAATAAACACAAATATACCTCATTTCCAAATACAGCCTCCTGCTTCATTACCCTTTCTGAGTAACTGTCATTAGCAGTTCAAGTTGAACTGAGCCAACCAGAAATACACTTTAAAAAAAAAAAAAACTTTCAAGCAGGTCATGTTTTTTAGAAGGAGACTTGCAGGCACCATAAGGAAAAGCCCTTTATAAATCCAGAGCCTTGTGTACACAGTAATTCACTCATGGCACTAAAGAGCAATATTGTTTTAAACACGCCGGTGCTTTCTGGGCAGGAACCAAGAGCAAGTGGGGCCGACAGGGCTGGGCTGGGCCCAGGGTCGGGGGGGGGCCTAGGCCGAGCCTCCCCGTGATCTCCCCCAGCCCAGGCAGCAGGAGACTTCCTCTCGGAGAAGCCTGAACTCCCCCTGCCCACAGCCTGGCCAGCTGGGTCCTCTAGCAGCAGATAAATCTCCCTGGAGGCCGGTTATTCAGGAAAAGGGAGCCGGGGCCTGCGACAGGGCCGCTCTTGTTTTCACCCTGCAGGTTCGACAATCTGGTTTTCATTGAAGGCAGTTTTCAGTGCTCTCCCACCACATTTTTCTTTAATTATGATAAAAGAGAGTAACTTAATCAAGCATAAATCCTGCTGAAATGAACATGAGAAAATAAAGGGGTTAACTTGGAGGTGGGGGTGGAAACTGCAGGTCCTCCCGATTTAAAAGGAAGCCAGGAAGCCAGCGTGAGGCCACTAAGCCCTGTAAATAAAGAAGACTTGGTCCCACTCAGAATCTCGTGAACAAACAAAGGCCGGGGAAGACCCAGCTTGGTTCAAGCACCTCGGGGATAGAGGCCACCATAGAGACAGGCTGCCTGCCCCGAAGTTTTGTCCCCAAGGGCTGGGCCTGTGTAGCTGCTGCCCCCAGCACAGGCACCTCTGTCCAAACACCAAGGGCCGGCCAGGGAAGAGGTGGGGATGGCAAGCAACGCACATGGATGACGGAAGCACACGCGTGTGCATGCACACATGAACTCGCACGCGTGCACACGCACACATGAACTCGCACACGTGCACACACGTACACGCACACCCTAAGGAGCAGTGGATCTCAAAGTGCAATCAGAAGCAGCAGCAGTAAGCAGCACCCCTGGGAACCCCTAAGAAATGCAGAGTCTCAGACCCCATCCCAGAACTAATGAATCAAAGAATCAAATGCTCTGGGGATGGAGCCGGGCAAGCTCTATTTTAAGAAGTCCTCCTGGCTAAAGTTTGAGCATCAGTTTTACAATGAACCTCTCTTATTAAAAGGGAAGCAAAGTGTCGATTGAAAAAATATGATAGCGATTTATGACTTCATTTATAAATAACTTCTGTGTGCTGACTACGGCCCAAAGGAAGTAACGAGGGCATTTACCATGTATTCAGAGCTGGCGACACGGAGTCCTAAGTGATACACTCATACTAACTCATTTTACCTTTGAGGTAAAGTATCTTTGAGTACTCAGAGGTTGGTACCACTCTCTCCTTCTTACATATGAGGAAATTTGAGCACAGAAAGGCTGAACAACTGGCCTCAGGGCACGAAGCTAGTAAGGGGTAGGACCAGGAATCAGAGCCAGGGTTTCTGCTTCCATGTGAATTCACCACCTTATGCACATGGCAATGCCAGGTATTACAGAGGACACAGGGGTGAACAGGAGCTGAGTCTCACCTTCCAGAGGGATGAAGGAACCAGGCTGGGAAGGCTGAAAGTGCAGCAGGCTTGGAAGTCAGCAGGCCCAGGTCTAATGTCCGCACAGGTTCTGGCCTACAGCAGGGGTCAGTCTGTGAGAACTCTGGTGAGATGTGACATGCGAGGGCTGACCCTGTCCGCGTATGAAGGCTGAGGAATGTAAACAGCCCAGGCAAGGGTATAACACAGCTGTGCCGAGAATGAGCATTTAAAAGTCTCTTCTGAGTGCCCAAGAAAGATTCTGAAGAAAGGCAGAGTGTTTCTGGAGTGTTTCTGACTGAAGTTCCTGAAAACTAGTCTCCTCCTTGAGAGAAGAATGAGCAGCACGTGATTAGCAAACAGGTTCAGCAGCTAAAGCCACAACAGGTGAGTGTGCAGCTCAACGTGGGGGGAGCATTGCCAAAAAAACCAAACACAGAAGACAAGCTGCCCCGCACCACAGCCCACTCTATGGGATACTTGGGTATGGGTGGTACTGAAGCCACAGAATGCTACTCCACAAGGGTAGGAGAACTTCTGCTGGAAACAGGTGTAAGACAGGTGTTCTAGTTTGCCAATGCTGCCGGGATGCAAAACACCAGAAACGGATTGGCTGTTATAAAAGGGGGTTTATTTGGTTACACAGTTACAGCCTTAAGGCCATCACATCAACAATCAGGTACCTTCACTGAAGGATGGCCAATGGTGTCCGGAAAACCTCTGTTAGCTGGGAAGGCATGTGGCTGGTGTCTGCTCCATAGTTCTGGTTTCAAAATGGCTTTCTCCCAGGACATTCCTTCTAGGCGGAAGTTCCTCAAAAAATATCACTCTTAGCCGCTCTTGGGGAGTTTGTCCTCTCTTAGCTTCTCTGGAGCAAAAGTCTACTTTCAAAGACTGTCTCCAAAATGTCTCTGTAAGCTGCAGCTTCTCTTTCAGCTTCTGTGCATTCTTCAAAGTGTCCCTCTTGGCTGTAGCAATCTCGCTCCTTCTGTCTGAGCTTATATAGTGCTCCAGTAAAACAATCAAGGCCCATACTGAATGGGTGGGGCCACACCTCCATGGAATTATCCAATGAAAGATCTCACCCACAGTTGAGTGATCACATCTCCACAGAAACATCCAATCAAAAGCCTCCAACCCAATCAACACCAATACGTCTCCTGCCCACACAAGACCGCATCAAAGATAATGGCGTTTTGGGGGACATCATACATCCAAACCAGCACAACAGGAGACCTATCTTTGACAGAAGGATGGTGTTTCCAACTGAGGAAAGCACTGAAAGAAATGGGAGAACCAGTGAGAAGAGCTTCCTATCAGGGATTTCAGGAAAGTGAGCCACTAACCGTTTTAAGGAGACCTTTAACCTCTGGGGGGAGGAAAGGGCCAAGAGTCAAGCCTACCCTCTCCCACTGTGAGAGGAAGGCTCTGGGATACCCTCAGTAGCAGGCAGAGGACAGGGTGGCTTCAGGAGCACTCCGTAGCTCTTTGATTGTGAAATCAATCAAATCCAAGTCAAATACTGCTCTCTGGAAAAACGGAGGGAACTTTTCAGGAACAGAGTCAAAAAGAAGAACTGGCTTGAGTGGCAAGATATTCAGTGTAACTGTAAGCAAGCTGTGGATCAATATACAAAAATCAATTGTATTTCTATACATTTGCAATGAAGAATCCCAAAGGAAATTAAGAAAACAATTTCATTTACAATAGCACCAAAAAGAATGAAAAACTTAGGAATAAATTTAACCCAAAAAAGTGTGAAACATACCCTGAAAACTACAAAGCCTTGTTCAAAGATATTTCAGGAGATCTAAATAAATGGAAAAACATCCCATGTTCATGGATCAGAAAACTCAATACTGGTAAAATGGCAACACTCCCCAGATGGATCCACAAATTGAACACAATCCCTACCAAAATGCCAGCTTGCTTTTTTGCAGAAATTGACAAGCTTATCCTAAAATTAATGTGAACAGTCAAAATAATCTTGGAAAAGAAGAACAAAGTTGGAGGACTCACAATCTTGAAAAAGAAGAAAAAATCTGGAGGACTCCTAGTAATCAAGACTGTAAGACTGGCACAAGAATAGACATATAGACCAATGGAATAGAACTGAGAGTCCAGACAGAAACTCTCACATTTATGATCAATTTAATGTTTGACAAGGGTACCAAGACTGTTCAATGGGGAAGAGTCATTTCAATAACTTGTGCTGGGACAACCAGAAATTCAAATGCAAAAGAATGAAAATTTCACAAAAAAACACAAAAGTTAACTCAAAATGGATCACAGACCCAAATCACCAAAACTATAAAACTCTTAGAAGAAAATATAAGAGTAAATCTTCATGACCTTGAGTTAAATAATGGGTTCTTAGATGTGACACCAAAAATACAAGTGACAGAAGAAAAATACATAAATTGAACTACATCAGTATTAAAAACTTTTGTACTTCAATGAACACCATTAAGAAAGTGAAACGATACCCACAAAATAGATAAAATATTTGTAAATCATATATTTGATAAGAGGCTTTCTAGGATATATAAAGAGGTTTTACAAATCAATAATAACACAACCCAATTAAAAATGGTCAAAGAATCTGAATATTCCTTTCTCCAAAGAAGATACTCAAATGGCCAATAACACATGAAAAGATGCTCAACATCATTAGCTGTTAGAAAATGCAAATCATATCCACAATGAAATACCACTTCATCTACTAGGATGCTATAATCAAAAAGACACATAATAAAAAGAGCTCACCAGTATGTGGAGGAAATGGAACCCTCAGACACTGCTAGAGGAATGTAAAATGGTGTAGCTGCATTGGACAAGTCTGGCAGTTCTTCAAAATATTAAAAATAAAGTTATCATATGACCCAAGATTCCACTCCTAGGTATATACCCAAAAGAAATGAAAGCATATACTCTCACAAAAACTTGCACACAAATGTTCAAGGCAGCATTATTCACAACAGCCAAAAAAGTGGAAACAACTCAAATGGCCATCAACTGATCAATAAAATATGGTTAATCCATAGAATACTATTTGGCAATAAAAAGAAATGAAGTGCTGATACATGCTATAAAATCCAGCTTTGAAAACATTAAGCTAAGTGAAAGAAGCCAGACACAAAAGGTTTGTATGATCCCATTTATATGAAATATCCAGAACAGACAAAACCAGAGAGACAGAAAGTAGGGCTGGTGGGCGGAAGAGGGTGGAGGGTAGGGTGGGAAGGGGGGAACGGGGAGGTGATGGCTAAAAGGTACAGTGTTCCTTTTTGAGGCGATGAAAATGTTCTAAACTGGACTATGATAACAGCTGCTTAACATCGTGAATGAACTAATGGCCACTGAATTACATACTTTAAATGGGTGAATTCTATGGTGTGTGAATTATATCCCAATAAGGCTGTTAAGGAAAATAAGAGTGACTATAATTTGGAGGGACAAAAAATGGGGCTGGAAGGGGGACAGACTAAGGGGAAAGGAAAACTAGAAACAAGAGCAAGGATGCAGAAAACAAAGTAAAAAATTAGATAGTTCAGGAAAAGGTGAAGGTAGATTCAGTTTGGCGGACAAATTCCTACACTCACTTAAACTTGGAAGGTTCACATCCTTATCTTCGTGGACAGAATCATGGCCTTTTCCACTGCAAACCTCTGAGTGTCCCAGAATTTAAATTCAACCTGAAGGGGCCCCAGGACTCCTGTTCGATTATGAGACATTGCTGTGGGGAAAGGGCCCCCACGTGCCTGCCACACAAGTCAGTCATTATGGTGAGAACAAGGTGTGGTTCCTGTGGTGACGGTTTAGCATGGAGCGCCACAAAGTTCCACACCCCAGTAGGTTCCCAATGGATCCCATATCCACTCCTCCCCAAAGAGGCTGAACACATTGGCCATGTACAGCGTGACATCAGAATAAGGGGCTGGAGAATAAGAAAGCACCTTCTGCAAATGCACACTGGGCAAGAAATATCATGGTCTGTTTTACAAGCCTAACTATGACTTACAAACACTATGGTTCTCATATGAAAGTTTGCAGGGAAAAGCCACGATAGATCAAAGGATGTGGAAGATCACAGGAATTGCTCCCAGCCTAGACTGAGAAATCCCATGAATCAAAATAGTCTGCCTTACTTTGGCCTCCTTTCCCGAGGGTCCACTCTGTGCAGTTTCTCCTTGCAAGGAGAAGACCCCCAAATCCACCGCTTTTCAATTCCATGCCAGTGGCATTAATGAGGAGGTTTTCAGGACATGCGCATTTCAGGCAACAATTTGTTTAGAAGATACATAATTTCCACCATAACTCAGCATGGAAAAAGTACCAGATAAATCAGATATTGATAAATCCAAAAGTGCTTGTACATTTCATTTATACTGATGCTACCTACTTCATTGTATCTTCCTTCTGTCACTCTGAAGGGGAAAGGGGGTTATTCTCGTTTGCTAATGCTGCCGGAATGCAAAACATCAGAAATGTTCTAGCTTTTATAAAGGGGGTTTATTTGGTTACACAGTTACAGTCTTAAGGCCATAAAGTGTACATCAACAAAGGGTACCTTCACTGGAGAAAGGCCATGGCATCCAGAAAACCCCTGTTAGCTGGGAAGGCACGTGGCTGGTGTCTGCTTGCTCCTAAGTTGCGTTTCAAAATGGCATTCTCCAAAATGTCTGCATCAGCTTCCAACAGCCATCTTCAAAAAGTCTGTCGCAGCTCCAGTTCTCTATGAGCTCCTTCTGTCTGAGCTTATATAGTGCTCCAGTAAACTAAACAAGGCCCATGCTGAATGGGTGGGGCCACACCTCCACGGACACTGTACCAATAGGTTCCAACCCAATCCACACTAACACATCTGCCCCCAAAAGAATGCATTGAAGAATATGGCTTTTTCTGGGGGGCATAAATATACAAACTGGCACAGAGGCCTTGTCTTAGCTTGCCAGAGTTGCTATCACAAATATGACACAATGGGTTGGCTTAAACAACAGGAATTTACTGGCTCAGTGTTTTGAGGCTAGAAAAAGCCAAGGCTTGCCTTTTCCCAAAGACTGTTCACGTTCTGGTGCTGGCTTCAGGCAAACCTTGGGGTTGGCTTGGTTTGCATCAGTGTCTCCAGTCACACGGTGATGTCCTCTTTTTTCTGGCTCCTGTAACATCTGGCTTCTCTTAGTAAGGCCTCCAGCAATCCAGATTAAAATGTACCCTCATTCAGTTGGGCCACACCTTAACTAAAAATAACATTATCAAGAGATCCTATTTATAAATGGGTTTCACATCCGCGGGACATGCATTAAGAATTCTGTTGGGAAACAGAATTCAACCTCCCACAGAGATGCATCATGAAAAGGGGAGTAACTAACATGGTAAGGAAGATAAAGTTCATTTACATCACTTCAACAGACAGGCTCCTTCAAATGGGAAATAAAATGCCCACAGTATTTCCCTCAGCCAGGAATTCTTGTGCACTGCAAAAATACTTTCCTCTAACTGGAAAGTCTTAGACTGAGGTCTCTGGAAGCTACAAAATCCCAGAAGTAAAAGCTCAGGCTAAAATGTCTTTTCAGTACAGTTTTCAAATATAGTAATTCTGGATGGCAATAAAGAGCTTAAGAGATCTGCAACTGTTCTTTCATAAGACAACAAAGGGGAAAAACCACATGAAGGTACTAGCTGTTCTTAAGCCCGTCACTTGTATCAAATAAGCAGTCTGCACATTTCCAACCAGCAGGTTGTTCACTTTATTCAAAGCGACACTTCCGTATCTTGTGGCACTGTGCTTCAGAAAACAGGCCCCAGGTTAGACACTCAAGGAATCAAATGACTCATCTGTTGTCATATTTTCTTTCTTTCTTTTTTTTTCCCAGTTAACTCAAAAACCTCTTGGCTTTAATAACATTGACTTTCTTCCTCTTTAGAAATTGGGATATCAAAACCCTGACTTTGTGGGATTAAAACTGGGGAGAGGAGAGAGAAATTGCATTTATAAAAGCATGCCAAAAAAAAAAAAAAAAAAAAAAAAAGCATGCAAAATAACCAAAGGCAATTAAGTAAATATTTTATTCTAAGCAAGAAAGAGAATACATTTGTGCAGATTCATCTTTTGTTGTTCCTTAAAAAATTAGACAAGGGGCAATATAATATTTCATTTGCAACTTCTGGGCCCAAGACACAAGTTTTTTTAAATGAGCAGTTATGAGTTCATGGAGTAAGTTTTATTTTGGTATTCAGTTAGAAGTATGGGTGGGAGCTAAAGTGAAAAAAGTTGGTTTCTTGGGGGCCATGTCAACCTGCTTAAGGAGACTTTGAAAGAAGGAGAACAGCTTAAATCAGAGTTGCCAGACATCCACAATACTTCCCCATGCCCGAAAAAATTCAATACAGAAAATATTTTCTTTAAACTGCTCCAGTGGGTATGCCTCAAACATGGGACACTATCCAAATTTAGCAACACATGTTGGAGAAACAGCCACTTCCTGAATTACCTAAATGAAAACACTCCAGCTAGGTGTTGTGTTACAATGATGGAGTTGCAGCGAAAATATTTTAGCATGAAGTGGCAAAGGAAAAAATAGAGATGTTCGACCCCTCTCCCCAAATCCAAGCCTGCCATGTATCTCTTCACAGAGATCTTGTTGCCTTGTCCAGTAAGGGAGCCACAGACTTATATTCAGCTATGGAAATTTAAATTAATTCCAAATTTAAAAGATTTAAAATTCAGTTATTCAGTCCCACTAGCCACATTTTAAGTGCTTAAGAGCCCATGAGGCTAATGGCTAACATATGCAGATGAAGATATTTCCAGCTTCCTCAAAAGTTCCATGGGACAGAACTGGCAAGGGAATCTACAAAACCATTGCCATTTTAGGTTTTACTGCATGTAGACGGGTTTGCTTGGAAAAAAAAAAAATCGTAGGATCTTTAAACAAGCTGAAATGTGCAAGTCCTCCTCAAAATAGGATTGATGCTATCATGCTTTGAAGAAAAATAGAAAATAAAAGTTGCAATTTATCTATTAGGATCAAGACACCTTGAGGGTCCTGGTTCTGGAGAAGATGGAGCGAGCATTCTCTGCCCCATCTTTCTCACAGACTGAAGCTTTAAAATGTGGAAAGAAGACATGGAGCAAACACTCGGGATAACTCCAGCACACCCAGACCTGAATTCAATGCAGCCCAAAATTCAGGGTAGGTATAGGTAGAGAAGAGAGAGGCCCCAGAGAAGTCTTCTAGCTCTGCTTGAGGAATGGCAAAGGGGGCTCCTGATACTCAAAGAGAGGAAGGGAAATCCTGATGTTTTACTTTTTATTTTTTTTCTTCATTCTCTTGTACCCCAGCCTTCAGGCAATGCTATAGTGACAAAAGAAGCAGCAATAGTTGCCTATTCTATGGGACAAGAGGCCTTCCATGAAAGTTGAGGAGCTGGGGTTCCATGAGAATGGTCAAATCCTACTGTTTTGCTCTCTCTCTCTGCACTCCAACTGCTTGAACCCCGACCTAAGCACGTTAAGGTGAGGGCACAGCAGAAGAAGGCAACTAAGGCCCATGGTTTGGGGCCAGAGGAATGCAAAGAGGGTACCCCAGGGAATGCAAAAGTCCCAGGGAGATCTGGAAAGGGAAAAGCTCAGGAAAGCAACCCTGAAAGCTGTTTATAAACTCTGGGAGCCGACCCCAAGCTGTACATGTGTGGATCTGACCCTAACAAGGTTACACAGGTGTTGAGAATGGAACTGCAAAATAGAACATCGCCCATGCCCCACACTGGCCACTGTGGATGCACATGTGGGAGAGAGCTGAATAGCAGTACAACAGCTTTGAAAGCAGAACTGACATTGGAACCACAAATCCAGAAGGCTGTTCAGAACTTGCAGCCTGAAAACAAACAGATCAATTGCACATTAAAACAAAAAGACCACCATTCCCCACATGGGTTAAAAAAATACAGTCTCATAACCAAAATATAATATTTAAAATCTCCCCAAGTGTTGTGAAAACTCAGCGAACTCTCAAAAAGATCACCTAAAGAATAATGAAACACATGCTGAAATCTAAAGGCAAAGAAAAAAATCTTAAAAGCAATCAGAGAAAACCAACAAATTATTTACAGACAAAAGATGATTTTAATTGACTGCTGACTTCTCATAAAAAACAATGTAGGCCAGAAGGATATGGAACAATATATTTAAAGTGCCGAAAGACCTATGAGCCCAGAATTATATCTCCAGTGAAACATCCTTAAGAAACATAGGTGACTCTCCCCAATGAAAGAGAAGGATTAGAATTCATTGTCAATAGACTTGCAGTAAAGTGCTTTCACAGAAGGGGAATGATACTGGAAAAAAGAATTTAAATTATCAGAAATGAGGGAAGAGCAATAAAAAATTGTGAACCAGAATTCTCATACAGTGCTGGTGGGAATGCAAAATAGTACAGACACTCTGGAAAACAGTTTGGCAGTTTATACTAAAGTTAAAAATACACTTATATGACCCAGCAATCCCATAAACAAGAGAAATGAAACTTATGTTTTCGCAAAAGCCTGCATGCAGATATTAAAGCAGCTCTATTCATAAATGCCAAAAACTGGAAATTACTCAAATGTCTTTCAACATGTGGATGGAAAAGCAAACTTTGGTACAACCACACAATGAAATACAAAAAAGGTTCACACAACAACTTGAGTGAACCTCCAGAGCATTATGCTGAGAGAAAGAAGCCTGGCTCAAAGCTTAAATATTGTAGGAGTCTATTACATGACATACTTAAAAAACAAAACTAAAGGGACAGAGCATAGCTCAGGGGTTGCCAAGGCTTATGGGTACAAGGAGGCATGACTATACAGGGTGCAACAAGGAAGTTTCTGGAGGGTGATGGCATATTCTATACCGATTTTAGTGGTGGTTAAACAAACATATACATCAAATCCATAGACTTATATACAAAAAAGTCAGTTTACTGTGTGTTAATTTTTAAACTAAAATTTTTAAAAAATCTTCATCAGTAATTATTTCTTATTATAAAAAAGACCTAAACATCCATAAAAGCTAACGGAAAGCAAATACCCCGTTAATTTGCGTCTATTCCTGGACGACAAGTGTGGCCCACCTCCTGGTTTTGAACAGCCCAAGCACCAAGAATGGTTTTTACATTTTTTAATGGTTGAAAAAATAACAAAAGAAGAAGAATGTTTCATGACATGAAAATTATATGAAATTCAAATTCCAGTGTCCACAATAAAGTTTTATTAGAACTTATTGCTTATCGATTATCTATGGCTGCTTTCGTCCAACAAGGGCAAAGAGTTAAAGTAGTTGCAAGAGACTGTATGACCATAATTACATGGAACTCTGAATAGGAAGTGAGATCTGGTAGGTTTGTACAGATTAGTGTGAAATGCTGATACATCCCAAAGTACTTTGGACAGAGACTAAAAATATATTTGCACAGCCCCCCTGAGGAGCTGGGGGAAAATGCAGAGAGGTTGGATGTCCCCACCTGGGTTATTGCTGATATTCTCACAAGCATTGAGGAGGGACAGCTTGGATGCTGAGCACTCTGTCTTGGGGCTTGCCCTTACGAAGCTCATTACTGCAAAGAAGAGGCTAAACCTGCCTATAATTGTGCCTAAGAGTCTCCTCCCGAGTGCTTCTTTCATGCTCAGATGTGGCCCTCTCTCTCTCTCTCTAGCTAAGCCACCTCGGCTGGTGATCTCATTGCCCTCCCCGCTATGTGGGACCTGACTCCCAGAGGTGTAAATCTCCCTGGCAATGTGGGATATGACTCCTGGAGATGAATCTTGACCCGGAATCATGGGATTGAGAACATCTTCTTGACCAAAAGGGGGAAGCAAAATGAAACAAAGTTTCAGTGGCTGAGAGATTTCAAATGGAGTCAAGAGATCACTCTGGAAGGTATTCTTATACACTATATAGATATCCCTTTTTAGGTTTTAGTGTATTGGAATAGCTAGAAGTAAATACCTGAAACTACCAAACTGCAACCCAGTAGCCTTGATTCTTGAAGACGATTGTATAACAATGTAGATTACAAGGGGTGACAGTGTGATTGTGAAAACCTCGTGGATTGCACTCCCTTTACCAGTGTATGGATGGATGAGTAGAAAAATGGGGACAAAAACTAAATTAAAAATGGGATGGGATGGGGGGATGATTTTGGGTGTTCTTTTATTTTTTATTCTTATTTTTATTCTTTCTGGTTTAAGGAAAATGTTCAAAAATAGATTGCGGTGATGAATGCACAACTATATGATGGTACTGTGAACAGTTGATTGTACACCATGGATGACTGTATGGTATGTGAATATATCTCAATAAAACTGAATTTAAAAAAGAGAGAGACTGTATGGCCTGCAAATTCTAAAATATTTACTATCTGATCCTTTAGGGAAGAGGATTGGCGACTCCTGATCTAAGTCATTACCATCATAATTTAGTCATTAAATAGGAAAACATTGTGTTTTTCTGGATTTATTTCAACAGCCCAAAGAACAGAACACCATAATCTGTCAAAAACCTCTAAAAGCTAGGGAATTTAAGCAGAGAAGGGGGTATAAGCAGCCTGCCCAAAGTCACAGTACTAGTTGCCCGAGGATAAGGATCAAGAAACCTATTTCTAAGAGTTTCGATTTGGGGTGATGGGAAGGTTTTGATTATCGATGGTGGTGATAGTAGCACACCACTGTGAATAGAATTCACGGCACTTAATTATATATTTGAATGTGGTGAAAAAAGAGAATTTTTAGGTTGTATATATATATATTACTAGAAGAAAAACTTTAAAAGAGCAAACACATAGGACTGTACAATGCAAACCACAAACCCTAATGTAAACTATCGACTCCAGTTAACAATACAACCACATAATACTATTCTTTAATCAATTGTAACAAATGTACTTTATGGTACATTTCGGGGGGGTTATTTAGGAACTCCGTATTTTCTGTAAACCTACAACCTCTCTTATAAAAAGAGAGAGAGAGAGAGAGAGAGAAACCTGTACTTGTTAGCAACTTCCTCTGGAGCTCCCTGAAAAGCAAGGGCTTCCAACAGCTATCAGCGTAACAAAGGAAAGTGGAGATACAGTTTACCTTTCCTTTATTTCATGGTTCTATCTATTTATGACCAGCATTAGCCTTTAACTTCCTTAACAAGCATCCCATATTGCTTTTGGAAAACAATGCAATTCAGGATCAACAGAGTTTTGTTTTTGTTTTTGTTTTTTAACAGTTGAATAAAACAGCAAATGGCAAAAGTCCAGATGTAAAAAAAAAAAAAAAAGAAAGAAAGAAAGAAGAAAACTTCATATTTCAACAACTGGGGACCGCATTATTTTGTGTGGGCTACAAAAGGCCCTAAGCCACAGATATGGAACTGATTTTGAAGGAGAGGCATGAGCTCGTGTGTATAATCTTTCATGCACCTGGGGAAATTATCTATTCTAGTGACATTTACAGGTTTAGGAAAACTCTAGACAGGATCATCCTTTAGTCTCTGGAATGCTGTTAGCAGAATTCATATTAGGTAAAAATACAACTGCAAAGAACTGCTAATACTAGCATTAAAAACACTGTTCTATGGATCAATCAAATTAACCTTAAAAATTGGCAGCACCTTCCAGCAAACGGCTCAGACATTTAGGGGAAGGAACTCTCCAGGCCAAAGAAAACCTTGGTTATTTGCACATGGCCCACAGGGTAAGTGTCTGCCTTTTTCTCTAGAGTTGAGAAGGCACAACATGAGGTGGTCTGTCCCGTGGTAACCCCTACAGCTCGAACACCGGGCTCCTCCCCGACCCAGCTCTGCTCTGGAGAGTCTCGCTTTCTCTTTTTGACACGTTAGTCTCACTTTATGTGTACAGCAGCTGTCTGCTGCAATGTATTTCACCCTGTGTGTTTGTCTTTCTCTATCTAAACCATTCTCTGCATCTTTTACTCTCTATCATTCTTCCTCATCTTGTCATTTATTGGCCATAGTGTATCACACAGCATATATTAGATGAAAGTTTGTTGCAAAAATGAATGGATCGACTGGCTAACTGGAAGAATGTATTCATGCAACATAATAATAAAAATCTGTATATGCATATTTCAAAGGGATTTTCTATCCAATTTTGATTTTAGAATCTTGTGGCAGGTTGTGTTCTCCAAAGACAGTCACAACGATATCTCTCATCAAACATGCTCTTCTACCATGTGACACTGGCATTCCACCATCATGAGCTGAAGTATATTTCTTCACCCTTTTGATTTAGGGGCAGCCCTGTGATTGAGGGACCCAAGGAAAACAGAGGAAGTGACCCCTGTGCCATTTCTAGATGAAACCTGTAACTGGCCAGATTCCACTTTCTACCCTTAGAACACTGACTCTTGGGAGAGTCCCTCTTGGAACCCAGCCGCCATGCTGTCTGAAGGCCAAGCCACATGAAGTGGCCACATATGAGTTCTCAAGTCAAGGGCCCAAGCTGAAGTCCCAGGTAACAATCAGTACCAACTACCAGACTGAACTACCAGCCTTATCAGTGAGCCACCTTGGGCATCCAGTCCAGCAGAGCCTTCAGATAACTCCAGCTCCAGCCGCCATCTTACCGCAACCACATAAAAGGATCTAAGCAAGAACCCAGTCAACACACAGAACTGGGTGACAATAGTAATAAATCATTGTTTCAGGATGTTTTCTTATACCGCAATAGACAATCAAAACAGAACAGAAGAGGGATTTCATTTTCTCCATAAATATTTCTAAATAAAGAATTTTATATTATCTATGTGTTCATCTGCTTTTTTTGCTTTCTGGAAAACATTCAGCATAAAAGAGCCTCCCCGCCTTAGGTATATTGAAACTAGTTTATGGCACATGCCAAGATTTCTGACTGTGGTCCACCTTACACAAATGCATTTTGAGTTACAACCTCAAGTTGGCACAGTTTGCCCTCTGATCCACCCTATTATTTTAATTATGAACAACTGCACAACCCAGGGAAGCTGCAGTTGTTCCTTGACAGATGTCAGTGATCTCCAAGATTGCCAACATATCCAATGTCTCGCCCCCAAACATTCTACTGCTAAGTCTTGAAAAGTTATTAAGCAGCATTTATACCACATAACCAGAAACAACTCGATTTCTGTCAACCTAAACTTTTGTAAGGTTCCTAGTAAGTTAACTCTTCCTTCACTGTACTATTTTCCAACTCCAGTTTCTGGGATTGCGTATTTAAAGGACAATGTAGTAAGTGCCTTAGACTACACATTGCTTAACAGGCAGCACTGTCAACTGCCAAAACTCAGGGTTTGCATTTTATTATGTAACTCAAGAGGCTGGCCTAGAAGTTTAAAAATATGCAGAATAAGAGCTCCTTTATCAGGTCTTCAGTTTAAATTAGGAAAGCATGGTTTGCAGCCCAAGTAACAACACTTTGGCAGTGGGGGAATGGGAAAGAACTGGATGTTGTGATCCTTTTCATGCTGAGAAAAATTAAAGGTCCTGTGGAGTGGTTTCCATGAAACTAAAAAACCAGACCCAGGCCTTTGACAGTGGCAAGACTTAAATGTCTGACTCTGTAGGGGAACTTTAGTATAGTTCCTCTGAAATTCATGAAGTCCATAAAGACTCAACTTTTTTTTTTTAATCTTCATTTTATTGAGATATATTCACATACCACGCAGTCATACAAAACAAATCGTACATTCGATTGTTCACAGTACCATTACATAGTTGTACATTCATCACCTAAATCAATCCCTGACACCTTCATTAGCACACACACAAAAATAACAAGAATAATAATTAAAGTGAAAAAAGCAATTGAAGTAAAAAAGAACACTGGGTACCTTTGTTTGTTTGTTTGTTTCCTTCCCCCATTTTTCTACTCATCCATCCATAAACTAGACAAAGGAGAGTGTGGTCCATATGGCTTTCCCAATCACACTGTCACCCCTCATAAGCTACATTTTTACACAATTGTCTTCCAGATTCAAGGGTTCTGGGTTGTAGTTTGATAGTTTCAGGTATCCACCACCAGCTACCCCAATTCTTTAGAACCTAAAAAGGGTTGTCTAAATTGTGCGAAAGAGTGCCCTCCAGAGTGACCTCTCGGCTCCTTTTGGAATCTCTCTGCCACTGAAGCTTATTTCATTTCCTTTCACATCCCCCTTTTGGTCAAGAAGATGTTCTCCGTCCCACGATGCCGGGTCTACATTCCTCCCTGGGAGTCATATTCCACGTTGCCAGGGAGATTCACTCCCCTGGGTGAAAGACTCAACTTTTATGTTATCATCATCATCATCATCATCATATTTTCATTCATTTCTGACAGCTGTGGGCTAAGGTTCATTCCCAAAAAAACTCTCTGACCCTATGGGTCCAGTTCTTTCCTCCAGATTAAACAGCAATAATGGTTGGTTTATACCTCCCTCCTTGTCAACCCCATCATTTTCCACTTATATAAAATGCCTGTCAGCTCATTTACTACCATGTGTATCTGGCCCTTATCTGCCTTGTCAACTGTTGGAAGCTCTCTCTAGCAAGAGCATAAAATGCCACCAAAGGGAAAACAGGGTCCAATAGGGTCCTTATGATGCAATCCCACAGACATCTGAAGTGCATTTTAGCCAGGGTAGATGCACAAACCACCTCTACAGTAACTTACTGTACACAGCCCGGCAATATATATTGCTCTGCTGACAGCACTGTAATTTATTCAGTGCTAAGCAGCAGAATCCGAGTCCAAAGCCACATTCTACAGCCAGATTCTTCCATAGACATGCCTTCAGGGAAATTTTTTCCTCCCCTAAAAATTCAAGCTGCAAATTACCTTTGACAAATTAACTTTCACTTCTCCTCAGAGATAACTATAAAAAGGGGAGCATCTAAGGGAGTACATTAAAAAGTTTTACCGTCTGGTGGTCCTGTTGAATTGACTGGGGGTGGGGGAAGGGGCTGTGCTGGGCTTCTTTTGTTTCAACTAAGACATATAGCCTGCAATTCAGGCTCCATCCAGAGAAAATCATGGGAAATGACAGCAGCCACCTGGAAGCCGAGGCAGACGAGGCTTTCATCCCGGAAAGGGCCTCAAGGAGTCATCAGGCTTGGGTCTGTGCTCTAGTGAAGAGACAAGACCCTTTCATTTCCACTCCAATGGTGTGAAACTCAAACTGGTTCAGAGCAAAATTAGTTCAGCAAAATGCTCTTAACCAACTTCTACTCAACCAGGTTCTCTTACGATGTAAGGTTCTTCGTGAGCTCTGTAAAATGCAATCACCAATCCTGGCAAGCAGGGGTCACTTCTGCCCTCCCTACTTCTGTACCCATGAGGTAAGTCAACCAGCTTTCCAGGAGTCGACTGCATTTGTCCATAAACCTGTTTATGCCAGTTGCACTTATTATACAAATTAAATTACTTAACTAAGTGGTATCGAAATATGTAATATCTGAGGAAATCTGAGCATGAAGAGTTATTTTCAAGGTACAGGAAAACTAAGCTGAATGCCTTGAAAAGACTCAATATAATGAAAAAGATGAAATGAGGTGTGGGAGATAAAACTGCAAATGACTGAGAAAATAATAAAAACATCTGACCTCAGTCTACTTCACAATTCTTTCAGTTTTCACTTCACTTCTGCAGAAACCAAAACTTGAAACGCTGGACGTAGTTTATGCTAGAAAGACAACTGAACACACCAATCAGTTGATGCTCACTAAAAAAGACTGGCTCTACAACAAAAGATTGACAAACCAGTGGACTTTTCCATGATTCAGGTTAAATAAAATGCTTAAAATATAGATGCATCATTTTATTATGTTTCTCCAACTTTAAAAAGATGTTTTTTAGTTAGCCCAACCAATTACCAGTCCCAATAGCAGAGGGTAAGCAGAGTTCTACTTTAATTTTAATTGTCCTTTTTTAAACGGAAAGAAGTTCGATTAAATAAGTAGCAATATCTGGCAATAAAAAGTGCACATGGAAATTCCAGTATCCTAGGAATCCATTTGACTAAGTTGTAGAAATGTAAATGCTTTCAAAAGAATTTCCAAGTGCTAAAAGGAACTAACTGGTTAATTTTTTTTAACCTTAAAAGCCAGCAAAAAATAGGAAAAGGTCTATATTACAGTGTTGCTCAAAGTATGATATGCACCAGTTGAAAAATGCTTGTCTTTCCTTTCTTTCTCCCAGCCCTGAGAGGGAGAAGGGAAGAATGTGCCTCTCATTCAAAATAACTGAAATTGGCCATCCCAAAACAGTCCTCCAACACCTAGGATCCTCCAGTAAAACAGCCAGCCCCCTGACCCTCACCTAAAGGGAAGCCCCCCATCCACCCCTGCCAACAGGGCTCTCCAGTGTATGCTAGTGCTTCCACCAAGAATCAACCAAGAACCACCAGACATCTGAAGAAAGCCCCAACATGAAAAAGAGGTGCCAAGATAAAAGGAGAAAAATGATTCCAGAGGAAACAAAAATAAAGAGGAGTCAATAGAAAAATATATATAGCTGTAAACATTAGTGAAAGAATTGCATTCTTTTAAAAAATGACCAGGATGCTATACAAAAAGAACACTTAGCATGCAAGAAGGAGCTACTGGAAATTAAAATGTAAAGTTGAAATACCATGACAAGAAGAAGAAAAAGGTAAAGAAAATGGAAAGATAAGAAACCAAGAGGATCAGTCCAGGAAATCCACTAATGGATCCATAGGAATTCCAGAGAGATAGAGCAGAAAAACTGGGAGAAGGGGAGCTGGGGATTATTTTTAAAAAGACACAAAAGAATGTTACCAAGCTGAAAGACACAGGTCTCCATATTAAAAGAGCCAAAGGCAGCACTCAAAAACTATGACATTTCAGAACACCAAAGTTATATAGATGACTCCCAAATTTCTCTGAACAAAAACAAGTCACCAGATCCTGGCAACACAGAATATGACTCCTGGGGATGAATCTGGACCCAGCATCATGGGATTGAGAACATCTTCTTGACCAAAAGGGGGGTGCAAAATGAAATGAAATAAAGTTCCAGTGGCTGAGAGATTTCAAATGGAGTCAAGAAGTCACTCTGATGGACCTTTTTATGCACTATATAGACAACATCTCTTAGGTTTTAATGTATTGGAATAGCTAGAAGTAAATACCTGAAACTACCAAACTCCAATCCAGTAGTCTGGACTCCTGAAGATGATTATATAATAATGTAGATTACAAGGAGTGACAGTGTGATTGGGAAAACTTTGTGGGTCACACACCCTTTATCCAGTGTACGGATGGATGAGTAGAAAAACAGGGACAAAAACTAAACAAAAAATAGAGTTGGATGGGGGGAATGATTTGGGTGTCCTCTCTCTTTTACTTTTACTTTTTATTCTTATTCTGATTCTTTCTGGTGTAAGGAAATGTTCAAAAAATAGATTGGGGTGATGAATGCACAACTATATGATGATACTGTGAACAGCTGATTGTACACCATGGATGATTGTATGGTATGTGAATATATTTCAATAAAACTGAATTTAAAAAAAACAAGTCACCACAAAAGAAATGGGGCTCCAAGTATTCCACAGTGAACCATTCCAGGATGCTAGAAGACTGTGGGGGTGGGGGGGATGGGGGTGGGAGATGCCTTCAGAATTCCAGGGAGCATGTTCAACTTAGAATAATACCCAGCCAAAGAATTGAGCATATACATGTGGAACTTTCAAGAACTCCGAAAACTGACCTCTACATACAATTTCTTAGCAAGTTTCTAGGCCCTCTTTTCATCCTTCCCTCCCTCCCTCCCTCCTTCCACTGTCCTTCCCCTCACACACCATCACACACCCAAGGTTTCACCCACACTTGCCAAAAGAAGGAGAAGTTCTTTTATTAGAATTCGGGCAGACCTCCCCACTATGTAGGATCTGACACCCAGGGGAGTGAATCTCCCTGGCAACGTGGAATATAACCACTGGGGAGGAATCTAGACCCGGCATTGTGGGATGGAGAACATCTTCTTGACCAAAAGGGGGATGTGAAAGGAAATGAAATGGGCTTCAGTGGCAGAGAGATTCCAAAAGGAGCCGAGAGGTCACTCCGGTGGGCACTCTTATGTACACTTTAGACAACCCTTTTTAGGTTCTTAAGAATTGGAGTAGCTAGCAGTAAATACCTGAAACTATCAAACTACAACCCAGAACCCATGAATCTTGAAGACGATTGTATAAAAATGTAGCTTATGAGGGGTGATAATGTGATTGGGAAAGTCATGTGGACAACACTCCCCTTTGTCTAGTTTATGGATGGATGAGTAGAAAAATGGGGGAAGAAAAAAAAAAAGGCACCCAGTGTTCTTTTTCACTTTAATTGTTCTTTTTCACTTTAATTTTTATTCTTATTACTTTTGTGTGTGTGGTAATGAAAATGTCAAAAATTAATTTTGGTGATGAAAGCACAACTATATAATGGTACTGTAAACAACTGAATGTACGCTTTGTTTTGTATGACTGCATGGTATGTGAATATATCTCAATAAAAATGAATTAAATAAAAAAAAAAAAAAAAAAGAACTAGGGCAGAAATTCCCAGGGACCTCTCTGATCGACCTGGATGGGGTCACAGGTGCATCCCTAAGTCATGTGCCCAGCCTTGGTTGCCAGGGGCAGAAAGACACAAACTGGGCTCCCCAAAGGATAGAGGGGTCATATATATGACCAGTAAAGGATCAAGAAGGTCAGACAAAGACTATGGTATTTGGGGAGAGAAGAAAGATGCCTATAAAGGGAAACTTAATCATCTAGATATGCCCAAATAACTGGATTTTTAAGAGACTTAGTAGGTGTTGTCAGACCCCACTGTTACATTCACCCCCAAGAATGAATTCTTGTTCCATCTCTGACAAGTTTGAAGAACCATCACCAATGACATCATCAAATCATTTGATAGGTGGAATTCATTATAGGCCATTTATGCCTGTTATATCTGCTGACAGACTAAAGTACACTTAAGCAAGTCACTTCATATCTCCCAGCGATAGAAGTGTGCTAAAATAGGAGGGGGAAGGAGCCATGGAGGCAGGTGTACTGACTCCTAATTCAAGGCACTATTATTCCCAAAGATAATCAATTACTTTCTCATCAAAAGGAGACTAACAAAGGAGGCTTTAAGAACGGGGACCCCGTAATTTGTTTAAGCCTCCAGCCTTAAGGAGACTTCCATTGTGTTTTGAACTTCACAAAGCCCCAGTACCAACTCTGGCTTCCTCTAAAAAATGGAATAGTTTCATAGCTGAGAAATCCCTTTATTGCTAGAAGGATACAAGAGTAGCACTTTACCAATGTACATTCACTAAACTCATTTAACCTAGACACTTGTTTGTTGGGCTGGTGTGTGTGTGTGCATATGGGGTGGAGGTAAAGAGGAGATAGAAAAATGGATCTTCCACACACAGACCATAATAGCCCTTCCTGCCCACAGTCCCAAGGTCCCATGTCCTTTCTCACCACGTTGCCCCTTCTCCTTCTCCGCCTGGTACAGATTCTCACACTCACGGTCAGATCCACCGGCCACGTCCTCTTCAGCTAAACCTTTCTGGCCTCACCTGGCAGAAGCAGGTGTTTTTCCTCTACATGCTTATGGTAGTTTGCACACATCCATCTGACAGGATCTACCAAACTCAACATTATTCTCTCAGCTCCTTCTGTTAAATATGAGTTCCTTGAAGACAAAATCTATGTTTATTCCCTGTTAACAATCCTCAAAGTTCCCTTACGCACCCAGCATGCTGTTAGCCTTGACATTTTTTTTTCTTCTTTTTTGGAAGAATGAAGCACATTAGCCTCTTTCTGACACCAGTCATAGGCCCAAACTGAGCTGTGTCCTATCGTGTGGGAAGGGCCCTCACTCTCCAGAGACCCAAATTAAAAGCCAACGATACTTCCAGAATCCTCCCATAAAGAACTCCCTGCAAAAAAACTCCAGGCTTCTTTAAAACACAAATAAAAAAAGAAAGGCACTCCCAAAGCCATGAAAACTGACCCAAGACAGAAAAAGGAGCTCTTAAAAGGTGGTACATATTCACCGACATCACCAACAAATGGGACCTTGGGCTCTCTATTTCTGGGAAAAGAGGCTTGGAAATGCAGCCACACTTAGCTCCCCACACACAGGCAGCGTGGCCCAAACACACTCCTCAGCTTTGGTGGCGGCCGGGTGGTAAGGAACTAGGTCTTTTTAGAAACTACAAGAACCAAAAACACTGACACTCTTTTCCCCTCTACTTCTTTTTATAAAAGTTAAATTTTATTTTTTGAATAGGGAATATATATATATGCACATGGAACAAAATTAAAAAGTACAAAAGAGAGAAAAGTAAGGCCTTCTTACACTCTTGCCCCCAGCCATGTCTCCCCACTGCAGAGGCAACAATTTCAGCTTTCTTTAAATGATCCATAAATCCTTTAACACCTCTAATGCACAGTCATGCATTTAGACTGTCAAAACTGCAGGGGGGTTGAGCAAGAGTAAGATGCTGCCTCAGGAGAACCTACCCCCTGCTCCAGGGTCCTGATCATAAGCCATCCAAGATCAGGGCTTGTCTGTCAAGAAAAATTCCTAGGACAACTCCAGGTACCCATCTTTCCGGGCCCCACAGACTAAGGGAAGACCTACTCAAGCATCCAGAAAGTCATATTAACTTAAGACAAGAAATGTGGAAGCTGAGTTGAATCCAACCCCATGCCCTGCCCCTGCTTCTCCTTTAAATTGGAGACTTTGCCTCCATTCCACTCACTTCAAGAAGATTCTTGGGAAGGCTGAGGAGGTCAATACTGTTTTTCATCATGGAAAAAACTGGCCAGGCAGAATGTTATTACAACAGAAAGCACAGTGAGTAATAAATATTTTAAAGTGTTTATAGACACATTAATATGTACTAGGAAATGACAGTCACTACTCCCTTAGGGCAGACTGTAATCCACACAATAAAACAGGAATCCTGAGTCCATTCTGACATAAACAAATGAATAAAGTGAGAGTCTGCAGAGAAATGTGATAGTTTCAAATACTGCATGCCAACTACTGATTAATTTCTAAAGGAAAGCTTGGCAGACACCACCTCCTTCGAGCAATCAGAGTGAATGTCATCAGGAACAGGACAAAATGAAATTGTACCCTGTCTGATAGGGAGCAATGGGAAAAAGGTAACATCACTTCCATGTTGGTCCTGCCAAATACACAAAACCTGATAAACATGAATTGCGGTACCTTCTACAAAATACCAGGACTGCAGTCTTCATAAATTATAAGGTCATGAAAGTCAAGAAAAGGCTGAAGAAGTGCTCCACATTGAAGGAGATGAAAGAGCAAGGCAGTTAAGTGCAATGTGTGATCCTGGATGTCCTTTTTGCTTAAAAAGGACATTACTGGGACAACTGGTGAAATTATCCTGAACGTGGTCTGATGGTCGTCATTTTAGTTTCCTTAGGCTGCCCAAGCAAAGAGCATGAAATGAGCTGGGTTAAACAATGGGAATTTATTTGCTCACGGTTCTGAGGCTAAGAGAAAATCCAAATCAAGGCATCATCAAGGCAATGTTTTCTTCCCATAGACTGGCGTTCCGGGGTTGGATGCCAGTGTTTCTTGGATGACAGTGATTCTGTCATGTGGCAATGCACACAGTGGCCTCTCCTGGTTTTTTACTATTCTCTTCTGCAATCTGTTGAATTTCAGCTTCCTGCTTCCTGTGGCTTTCTCTCTATCTGTCTGAATTTCATTCTGCTTTTGAAGGACTCCAGTTATAGGATTAAGGCCCATCCTGATTGAGGTGAACTGCACCTTAACTGAAGCAACTTTATCAAAAAGCCCTAAACTTACAGTGGGCTCACACCCTCAGGAATGGATTAAGTTTTAAAACATGCTTTTCTAGGGGTACATACAGCTCCAAACCAACACAGTAGTCATGTACTCATGCTAATTACCTGATTTTGGTGGTTGTATCAGGATAATATATGAGAAAGAAGACTCTCATTTGTAGGGAAATACACATGAATGTTTTGGGGAGTGATAGAGCATTTGTTAGCTATTTGCTTTCAAATGGTTCATGGGGGAAAGAAGTGCTGTGTACAGTGCTTGAAACTTTTTAGTAAGTGGTGATCTTAATAAACATTATTTGGTAAAAGTGGAAAAACCCAAGTATCTAAAAATAGTGGAATGTTTGATCTATTACTGGATTTAATACTTGACTAGATAACAAGCAGCCTTTAAAAATGATCACTATAAACAGACTAAATATGCAACAGAAAAAAATGCTTACATAATAAAAGCATGTTAGTATGATCCCAAATGTGTGAAAACAGAAGCAAATACTCCCATATCTTTTAGTGGTCATTTATTTCCAATGATATAATTACAGGTAATTTTTATTTTCTTCTTTATACTGTTTTCCTTCTAAATATTGACACACATGTGGTGACTTTATATTTAGGCAAAAGAATCAAGGAAGTACATGAGCATCACTGAGCTGTTAAGCCTTGTCAACTCACGTGACTTAGTTTGCCAAGGCTGCTGTAAAAAAGTATCACGGACTCACAGGCTTCAACAACAGAAATGTATTGTCTCATGGTTCTGGAGGCCAGAAGTCTGAAATCAAGGGGTTGGCAGGGCCAGGCTTCCTCTGTTCCATGCCTGTCCCTGGCTGCTGGTGGGCGGCTGGGAATCCACGGCGTTCTTTGGCTTGTGGCGGCATAACTCATTCTCTGCCTCTGTCACATGGCCGTCCCTTTCTGCAACTTTCTGTGTCCAAATTTCCTCTCCTTATAAGGATACCTGCCATACTGGAGGAGGGTTAACCCAAATCCAGTTTGGCCTCATTTCAACGAATCACATCTTCAAAGATCCTATTTCCAAATAAGTTCCAATTTACAGAACTGGGGTTAGGATTTAAATATGTCTTTTGGGGAGTGGGGGGGCATTTCAATCCATAACATGAAGTTATTAGCAAAGAGCAAAAGCAAGGCCAAGTGGGCATGCTACAGAGAGAAAATGCTTATGGAAAGGATTGCATAAGAAAGCAGATCTGAGAGGGCAAAGTGCCTGCAGGAGATGTATTAAATAGAGATCAAAATCTGGAAGCAAGGGCTGGCAAGAAATTTCTATCGAGTGGACGGGAGGGCAGTGTTCATTCTCAGGGTTCTATAAGGGAGATACTTCTCTTTGTCACATTCAAGACAGAGCCTACTAAGCCAGTAGCAATTAAGGTTTGGTTCAGGCCCTTTTCAACTCCTAATGGGAACTCAGAACTGACCCCTCAGCCCACAGAACTAGCCCATTTCCAAGGCAACCACACCCCAAGAGAGCTGTAAGTTCATTTGGATGGCCACGAAGAGGCAATAAAAATGTTGAGCAAGAAAAGCAAGTTGCAAAAGAATACCTAGCCGCCTGTCTCCACTCATAGGAAGATCGAAATCAGGCAAAATTAAGCAATATGCTGTTCAGGGGTGCACACTATAGGGTAAAAGTATAAAGATCAGCAAGTGAATGAGTAACACAAAATAGAGGACAACCATTTACTTGGAAGACACGGGATGGGGTCGCAGAAAGCTTCGGGGAAATAGTACTTGCAACAAATAAGGTAGCTTAAGCAGCTGGGTGGTACTTTTCCAAGTGCCCATTTCCTTATTCCTCACATTATACATTCAAATTTTATATATTCTTTTGCACAGATGATTTAAAATTTTAAATGGTGATAGAGAGCTGGATCTCCAGAACTGCACTATCCAATATGGTAGCCAGTAGCCATCTATGGCTCTTGAAATTTAAGTCAATTAAAATTAAATAAAATTAGAAATGCAGTTCCTCGGTTACACTAATCATATTTCAAGTGAGTGGCTACTGATGGGGACACCATAAATATAAAGCCTTTCCACCTTCACAGAAAGTTCTAGTGGACACTGCTGCTCTGTATAATTTGATGAGATAGTGAAGTACTAGAACCCTCTCTCACTACCCATCAACCAGGAAAGCTACGTCACCCACTGTTCAACTGCAGCCCATAACCACTTCATTGGTTGGCCCTGCCACTGAGAGTTTTTTAATCCTTTTCAACAATGCCCTTGCAAGAGCTTAAATCCCCACCAGAATCTGTTTTAAAGGTCCTGCTAGCCAAGCAACTCCCTCTTGCTCCCCGCCACCCTCACCCCCAATCCCCTTTCTAGCGTAAATTCCATCTGGGACTAAAACCTCAGATAATTTCAGGCCAATACAGTTCTAGCCAGGGGACACGTGTGCCTTGGGAATAGTAGGTTATCTCCACTGAGAAAGGTGCAGGAAGGAACGCCATAGTTTCCAGAAAGGATGCTCACCCTTCTCACCCCACATGTCATTCAACCAAAAGTAAACAGGAGAAGTCGCCAAAAGAAATCTCCCCGTGGGAAGATAAGGTACTCGAGCCGTAATTCTTTTCTTTTCTTGTTCACTTCACCACTCCATCCGTCAATCCTTTTCAGTCCATTCCTTCCCTCATTCAACACCATCTCATAAAACCCACGCTTACCTGTCCATTTGGCAGTTTCTGCTGACATGAATCCAAATAAACAGAAGCAGTAAATACACACCCATCCAGGTCCATGACACACAAGCATTTCGGATTTCACCTTCCAGGCATCTTGCGTTGGCAGGAAATCTCAGTGACAGGCTTGGGTTGCAGCCTTCAGCACTAATCACTGGAGGCAGAAGATTCAGGTGCGATTTACCTAATTGGCCTAGAAAGAGGATTACTTACTCTCCACTTATCCTAGATTACCTTTTTTTAAAAAAGGGCAGGACTTCTAGGTACGTTCTAAGTTCATCACGACTGTTTTGCTATTACAGTTTTTAATATTGTCAAAATATTCATTCTAGAATGCTTCTCCTAAATTAGACAAGATCTGACAAACTCGTTCCTCCCCTGGATTTTTGGCTTGAACTAGAGCTGAAACGTCCCTCGGGTTGTAAAATACATCCAAAACACTGCTCCACCCCAGCAAATATAAAAAAGCTGAGGACCAAGGGTGCAACTCCATTTACAGTTTGACAAAACTTTTGAGTCTTTGTTTCTTTGTTTTTAAATCAAATCAGGATATAATCTGGGATATATATTAACATGAATGAATTAAGTCTAAAGAGCCTTTGGAGCAATCTTTGAAAACTCATTATTTTTTTAAATAAAGTCATCGGCTTCCTGTCCTGAGAAGGGAGTTGGCTGGTGGAGGAGACAATGGAGGAGACATTTTATTGCCACAACTGGGCATTTTCTGTGTTACTAGGCAAACCTCACTAAGCCTTTTATTTAACAAGCTAACAAGCCTCTGAGCCCAGAAACCCCAAACCTAGTAGTTCTCAGAAGCCACGATAATAAAGCCCTCGGCTCTCTTTTCCACCTTTCTCCAAAACATTCGCTGAAAGGCGGCAGCAGTTCTCTCCCATTGGTTAATCAAACTCAAGAAAAGACAACAGGGTTTCCAAATGGCGGGCCTCGCAGCAGGTCAGAGGAGAACAAAGGGGAGGAGGGGGAGGGCAAAGGGCAAAGGGCGGCAGAAGATAAAAAATAAAAATAAAAAACCTTTGCTGGAAGCTTCCAGAAGGTGTTTTCTAAAGTTCAGAAGGCTCCATTCCTGAACCCCAAAAAAGCCAGCCCTTGAGGCTTTGTTTTTAATAAAACCTGAATTCTCAGCACAGGCGATCAGGTTGACCAGATGCTCCTATCTGTTTTTAAGGTGGTTTCACATTTGTCATCTCAGTTGCATTCACTGGGCCACAAAGAAAACAAGAAGTCAGGCCAAGAAGGGACAGCAGCTTGGGTCAGCCAGAACATTCTAGCATGTGGCCCCAGCCAGGGCCCTTAAGCCTCGAAAACAAAAACACCACCAGCATTAATGCATCACCATGAAGATTCTACAGCATGTAATTTAATGCTCATAGCAAAGATGAAATAGAATATAATTTAAAGGAGAGTAGCCAAATGCCTCGGTCAGACTGGGACCCGAAAAGATTTTGGTACTCAACAAGAGTTAATTCAGAACAAAATCAATGTTAAATTCTCAGACTACTCTACAAACACCCCTTCCTCCAACTTCTGCTTTTTTTCTCCCATATTGACAACTTCAATGCTTTGAAACTGATCCACCAAATGAAAAATTTTTAATTAAATTAAATTACAATTACGGAATAAACAGGAAAATGTGAACACTGGCTGAATATTCTATTTAAGGAATTGTTATACACCATTTTAAGGTGATCGTGGTATTACAGTTATTTTTTTTAAGAGCCATCTTTTTGAAACATATCATAAAATGTTTATGAATGAAGTGACCCTGACGTCTTGAATTTGTTTCAATATTAGAGGTGGGGGGAAGTGTATGGAGGTGTGAGCCAGGCAATTCATGTTGAAGCCAAGAGGTGGGTCCCTGGGGGGCATCAAAGGATTCCCTCTACTATTGTGTGGGCCTGAGGTTTTCCATAATAAAAATTGCCTATCAGTTCTTTCCCTTCCCCATTTGGGGGGATGCAGTCAAGGTGCATGGCCTCTGGGTTAACTACCCATTCCCCGGGACCCACCATGGGCTCAGGTCATTTTGGGGGTGAGCAATGACGAGATCTCTGCACAAACCAGGTGGGGGCTCCCCGGGCATTCTGGAAGCCAAGGAAGGGGACCCAGCAGGACCGCTCTCCATTTCCACCCACCCCAAAGACCACTTTCCCACTGCACTGAGACACCCCACTGAACAATGGGATTTCCCAATTCAGGCTGCTCCACCGGCAGCTCAGGAAGTGATCCCTGACCATCCCTGGGCTCCTCTAAAATACAAACCCAATTCTGTTCCTGGGATGAGGTTTCTGTTCTTTTCTCCTTAAGAAAATCAGGTTTGCCAGCTTGGGGGCGGGGTGGGGGGCTGTAATTGCAGGATTCTGGTGAGCACACAGGCCAAGAACTCTTGGGGGTGTTTTGCCAGCAGCAGGGAGATTAGCAGATGAAAGGAAAAGATAATATTACCTGCTGGGTTATCTTTCTTCTCGCTACGGGTCATGAACCCATTACTTACCATTTAAAAGCCCGGCAGGAGAGGATTGCTATGAATATATAAATAGAGCTCCCCTGACAATCTGACAATCGGGGAGACAGCCTGCGTTTCTTTTTTCCTGGACAGTCAGGAAATTCAAAGTCCTTGCAAGAATCTGAAGTAAGACAGCTTTTAACTTCTCTGGAACAGAAGCAAGGTTTTGCAGGAGCCATAGGGTAGGACGGGGCAGGCCTTGGGGTTTTTGCTCTAGATGACAACCTGTCATCGTGGACACACGTTACAAGGACTGGGAAGGAGAAAACCTTTTAGAGTTCCACTTGCAACATTCAATTTGAAGATTAAAAAAGGACTGTGGGGAACCATTTGTTTCTTGCATTAGAAAATACTTCAATTTCGTATGGAATATTTAAGATTTTAACCTGTCCCCCCCCCCCAAAAAAATGTGAATGAATAATTCAAAGGCCAAATTAAAGCACCTTTCCTTTCCCAATCTCCTCCCAAAGGAACCCACTAATCTGAGTTTATATTATTATTCCCATTCATCTGTTTAGGATGTTACTACATACACATCTATCTCTAAGCAGTATATAAGACTGCTTTGCATAGATTTAAGTTACACGTAAAGAATATCATTCATCCTCCTCCAACTTGCTTTACGTGCTCAGTGTTTATTACGTTGAAATCCATCCATGTTAAAATGTGTGGCTCCGCACAATAACTATATCATAAATTTTTCCCCCATCATCCTGTCAGTGGACATTTCAGTTGTTTCCAGTTTTTGTGAAAACCAACAAAGCCACGGTGATTCTTTCCATCTTGGTTTCCTTATGCCCTTGTGTAAGGGACTCTCTCCAATATTCCTAATAGTGATAGAGCCAGGGTGAACTGGCACAATTCAACTTTTCTAGATTTTTGCTAAATTCCCCCATGACATGGGTGTGCCAAGTAAAACTCCTTCCAGCATTTTCTCCCTACAACACATTTGGGCCAACACTTGACATTGTCAGGCTTCGAAATTTTTGTCAATCTGACAGGGACAAAAAGGTACCTCTGTGTGATTTTAACTTGCATTTCCCAGGCTCATGGGCCTTTCCAAGGTTTTCTTCTTGATAAACTCCCTGTTTAATATTTGTGAGATCCATTTACTTAGAGTAAGGCAGAATGTCTATATGCACCTAGGTTTAAAGGTACAAGCAACACTGACCCAATGGGACAGAAATATCACAAAAGATAATCAAGTATGCAGCAAAAGTACCTGGGCAGTAATTATAACCTACTTTTCCTCTTGATATCAATACCCTCCTATAACACTTGATGAAAATACCATTTCATATCAGATCTTTATCCAGCTAAAGGTAGACATTCCTAAGGCTCTTTCTTGGCTTAAGTACTCCATCCTGTTCCAGCCACATGTTTCCTCGCCTCCTTGATCTCAGAGGCTGATGCAGGGAGAATGCCATTTGCTCAGAAATGAGAAAATACAATATATGTCTACGTGTACAAGGAGTCAAACAAGATGTAACTCAGACTAAATTAATAAGAAATGAATGGCCACCAAGAGAGGAGGTGGCCCCTGCACAGGAAGCAAATTCCTCTCTTTACTCACTCCTGTGAGCCACCAAACCCCTCTGTGGTTTCCAGTGTTGGGGGAGATTAGATGCAAGAGAAAGGGGTCAGGAACTGAAAGCCAGGCCCATTCCTTACTATTAGATCACCAACTGGCTGTCAACCAAGTGTCTCGGTGGAATTGTTTTCCAGTTTTTAATGTTTCGGGCTCTCTCTGTGTTTCTTTGTTTTCCAACAGGTTCCAAGCAAGTCCTGGGAAAAACAAATAGTAGGATAACCCCGGTTTGGAGGAGGGACCGTGTAATAAGATAAAGACTGGATGCTTCATTCATTCACCCAAGCGTCACCAATAAAAAAACTAAATCTTGATCACTGTTGCCTTAGACTACTAAAATGATTTCAGAGTCACAGGATACTTAATGAGAGTTTAGCACACGGGTGCAAACCTGCAAGAAATGCTGAATATGTGGTCCCTCCCACGCCCTTAAGCAGAGGCGATGAGGGGGGTGGAGGAGCTGG
This sequence comes from Choloepus didactylus, assembly GCF_015220235.1. Lineage (NCBI taxonomy): Eukaryota > Metazoa > Chordata > Mammalia > Pilosa > Megalonychidae > Choloepus > Choloepus didactylus. Next base: position 20,273,875 of record NC_051316.1, read on the forward strand.
GATCCGAGGGGGCCCCAGATAGGGGGCACTCTGCTGGGCGACCCCCCACATATCAGACCCCTGGGTGGACACATTTGAAGGTTCATGAATCTACGCCATGATTCATCATCAGTATAGAAAAGGAATGTTCTGACATAATGGCCATCCCACAAGCCAGCCATGCTAAGCAGGGTAGGGGGTGAGGGGTACCTTGACATCTCTACCACCAGGAGACCTGGGTGCTGGCTGCGCTGCCCCCTCCTTATGAGGACTTGGACAGATCCCACCACCACCCTGCAATGCCTCGGAGCTGCCCCAACCTGCAAAGGGCCCAGGTAGACCAGATGTCTGCTGTTCCTTCCAGCTGAAGCAATCCATAGGTTAATTTCAAAATCCCAAGCCCACTTTCAAGTTTAAAACTCAGTACAGAACATATCCATTCCCAAAAATTGGGCCAAGAGAACTGGCTTCAGAAAGGCTGACTTGGGAATTTCACATTCAACATAATCCGCATTTGTGCAACTTACCACTTCCATGGGGCTTCAGAGAAGTTGTTTTATAGCCACAGGAGAAACTGCCTCTCCACAGGAAAAGGCTCCAAAATAATTCTGGAGTGGACCTGAGAATATAAGATCTAAGGGCAGCAGAAGGGAGGATGACAGCTCCTGCAGCAAAAGGCTCTGAGCTCAAAGGAGGGCCACAAAGTCTCCCATAGTGACAACTCCACTGGGCTTGGCCGGGGTTGGGTCAGGGCTATATCCCCCCAGGGTTGAATTTATGACTTCATGCATTTGATTAAAATAAGAACACAAAGTGGGTCAGAGTTTGTCTTTTTCCAGATTGTTCTTCTTTATTTTAGAAAGTGGGGAACCCTTTTTTCCCCCTCTCAGTTTCTGGAACAAAGTCTACAGAGGAAATCAGGAATCAAGAAAGCATTTCAAAGGCCACCTCTTGTTCGGCCAAAGGAGATGAGAAGAACAAACTTGGGAACACCAGCATGGGAACACGCGCCCCAGGCAGCAGCTGTCAACCCCGGCATTCTGGCAACTTCTACCCACTTCCTAGATGTCCCAGTAGTGAACCTGAGCAACCTGGCCTCTAGGCAGTGAATCTCATCCTCCTTCCAGATGTCTCTTTTGGCAAGCATTGCATCAGAAACAGCAGCAGCTTTCCCACACCCTACATTCAGAGAGCAAATATCATGCTCCCAGTTTACAAGGTACCTAAGAGCAAGCCCCAGGTTTCAACATGGACCACTTTAGATTGTTTTGCACCCCCCAAACCTCAAGGGACACTGTATTCCAGATCTTCTGGTCTGACTTTGTAACCACAACTTATGAAACACAGTTGGGGTTCAAAGGGATAAAAAGCCACCACACACAAAGGAATGCTGTTTAAAGACAAAGGGTCACACACATTGAATCCATTAGTACAAGCCCACAGATCTCTAGCAGAAGAATCCCTTGTATCTCAAGAGTGAATTTTCTTGTGTGTTTTGGGATAAACATCCCAATGCTATGCCTGACATACATTGTGCAAAACAGTGATTTGTGGGGAAACGCTCACATTGACTACTACATGAAAGTCACTTAGCTGAATTGTGCCTGGACTTTTTTAGTGATGCAGGAAAACAAACCCCCATCTCCCACCACTCAGCGACAATGTCAAAGTGGGGACTGGACACCTCCTTCTCTGCTCTCGGGCTTCCTTTCTCTAAGGCAAGAAGACTGCTGAATCACGTTTCAAAGTGGAAGGTTTTCCCAGGAAAACAAGAGAGATCATTCACTTAAAGTTATCTTCACTGTGAAATGTTTTCATTGTCAAAGAAGATAGCTGGAAAATGATAAAGTTGCCCATAAAGAATGCAGGAATCTACTCCCACAGAGCGTTTTCATTTTTTTTTTGAGGATATTCACCAAAAAGATTTCCCATACCAAGATTATATACTTGACCACACATGCATTTTTTTAAAACTTCATGTCAACATTCCATCTGAGATTTATTTTTGAAAATAGTGAGGGTACGGTTATTTTTTTTTTCCCCAGATGAATAGCTACCAGCCCCATCATCTTTTTCATATCACAAGATTTGCTAGGTTTCTGGACTCTCTGTTCTTTTCATCTCTTTCAACACCACACAAACGATTCCACCTGTGGTGTACATTTTCTAAATCATACTGATTGTTTTTACCTTTTGAATACCCCAGTGAATTTTAAAATCAGCTCGAGTCTCATGAAAACGCCATTTAGGATCTTTATTAACCATGCACTGAATTTATAGATTATTTGGGGGATAACTGACATTTTGACAAAGCTGAGCCTTCCCAGCCAACAACATATTTTTTCCTTTCATTTAGGTCTTCTTTTTGGTTTTCTTCTAAAGATGCTGCATATGTCTTATTAGACTTATTCCTAAGTGGGATTTTTTTATTGTGAAATATATCATATATACAGAAATGTGATAACTGTCAAGAGTACAGTTTAACAAGTCACTACAGAGCAAATTTCAAAGTATGTTATGGGTTCCAGTTCCACCATGTCAGTTACTTCCTTCTAGCTGTTCTAATATGCTAGAGATTAAAAATAAAAAACTATATAATGATTCAGTAGTCAATCCAAAGTGTTTTATAGTTTTTATTTTTGATCTAATAAGCCACTCTAAATGCATCAGGAAGCTGATACATTTTTACATTAACTTATATCCAGCCATCTGGCTACACTCTTAGTTTCATATGTTGTCAATTGATTCTCTTGATTTTTCCATAGCAACATCACGATCTGACCCCTCTCCAGTTCTCCACCCCTCATTCCCCTAATAAATGTCCTGTACATCAAATCCTAATATTAGCATTTGCTTCTTAGAGGAACCAGGCTATCACAGACAATATAGTCACAGCCAGGACACCTTCATTTACCAAGTTCTGCTAACTCTAGCTTCAAAATGTATTCCCATCCCCACCATAATCAATAGCCCCCAAACATCTACTCTAATCCAAGCCACCATCATCTCTTTCCAACAGATTCCTAAGTGGTCCTCCATTTCTCCTCTTCTTTCCCTGACTGATTCAATTTTTCAGAGGGTCTTCCTAAACATAAAACCAGACCATGACATGTTCCTGCTCAAAGCCTTCCAAAATTTTGCAGTGTACGCATTATAAAATCTAAGGCTTTACTGTGGCTTGCAAGGCTCCACATGACCTCATCTCTGCTCTCTTCTCCAAATTCAAGCTTTATCGTCTGCATGAATTCCATGCTATTCCTGGCACAAACCAAGCTCGTTCCAGCCTCAGGGCCTTTGCACTGGCCATTCCCTGTGCCTGGAAACCTCTTTCCTCAAACATTCCTGTGTTTAGGTGCCTCATTTCCCACCTTCATTTGCACCATCAGCCTCAGCTTCATCTAAACTCCACTGACATCACAATGTGTGTATTTGTTAACTGATAAACACTGATTTTACATTAGATTACCAGTGAGCTGAAACACACAAAACCTGAAAATTCTTACCAAGAACTTGTAGATACCCCAAATATACCCAGGGTCCCAGTTTTAAAACACTAATGTTCCTAAACATTTCCACTGTTATCTTTGGGGATGAAGGGGAATTCTGTCCTTACCAGTCCCTTCAAGCTGTTCAACTTTGTCTTCACTGAAAACTCTTCCTTTAATTAATGATTCAGGCATTTTGTGATGCAGAGAATCGTTTGGTCCTCCTCCATATTAGTGTTTCTCAGCAGAGAACTAGGGAAACTCTGAAACGGCTTGAATCTCAGTAAAACGTGAACCTGTGTCAAAATTATCTTAAAACATCCCAACAGCCTCCATTTCTGATGTTGCCAAAATTTGAAAATGCAAAATTTCATGTTGCAAGCAATGATAAAATCTACAGTATCCAAGAGAAATTAGTAGGCACTATGCCAAAATCGTCCGTTTACCTTCCACTTGAAGAGAATTTCAAGCAGTTCCTTCCCTGTACTGCATAAATGTGATTGTTAATATCATGTGTCATCTTGGCAAGATTATGGAGTCCAGTTGTTCAGCCAAGCAAGCACTGGTCTGACTGTTACTGTAAGGGGATTTCATAGATAATTTTGCATCTATAGTCAGCTGAATGCATCTACAGTGGATTGCATCTACAATCAACAACGGAGATTAACTTTAGCAATGAGGGGAGTCTCCTCATCCAACTGGAGGGCTTAAAGAGAACTGAGGATTTCAGATGTCAGAAAGAAGAATTTCTAGCTCTACCTCAGCCAACCAACTTCTCCTGGGGAATTCGATGTCACTTTCATTGGAGTTTCCAAACTGTGGCTTCTCCTGGGGAATTCAACATTGCCTTCATGGAAAGAATGCCCTACAGAATTTGGACGTGACAGATTTTAGAATTATCTTTTTTGAAATTTCTCCAGCTTATAAGCCACCCTACATAATTCAGACTGGCCAATCCCCCTGGTCTCAAGAGCTAATTCCTATAATATAAATATATAAACAAACAAAAAATACACATACCCTATTGGTTCTGTTTCTCTGGAGAACCCTGACTAACACAATTTTAAAGAGCAGAATCCCCCTCAGACCATCTCTGGTCAAACTACACTGTTCAGATCTGCTCAATGGGCATATTTGTGGCCGGTGACTTTGTCTCTGGCTGAATCTTCTAAAAGCAGTCTCGGATCCCCTGCTCCCCCACAATTCTGTCATCGCCAAGTTGATCATCGGAAACACTAACTTAAAAACAGCAGAATTCACTCTCCTCAGAATCCCTTTTCTCCTGGCGGTGTGACCCAATTCCGGGTCGCTCCCTTCAGCTTCCGGAGAAGTCCAACGTGGCTTTCTCACACCACGTGGCTGCCCGCTCACGAGGGCAGGTTTCCCACTCTCTCCGCCTCTGGTTCCCATTACAGAAATTACCTCATCAGACACGAGGAGACAGGCTTATCTGCCCCCCTTCCCTCAAAGCTTAAACTTGTGAGCTAGCTGGAGAAACTTCACATATATGCTGTAATCCCTTTCACAGTTCCTTCTAAGGGTACTTTTTCCCTTTTGGGTTTCAAACTGATTAAACCAAACAACATTCTGTCCACACCTGTGTTTCCCTTTATTACTTTCTAACCATTTTACCACCAGCAGAAAGAGCAGAAAGGCCTGTTCTTTTGCAACACTGGACTCTTTAATCAGTCCTGATGGGTCCCCACTTTCCGCTCAGCCGGGCCCCAGCAAACACCGCTGGGCTCCACACCCATCACTGCTCCCCTCAGGTCTTTTCTCCTCTGGGTAACACACCTCATTTAAAGAGGGAGAGAGGGAGGAAACAGGGCCGGGGGAAGGTACTTCCACTTCATGAAAGCTACTCCTCCTTGAGAGGTTAAATGGAGCATTCAGGGCTGGATATACATGTAAACATCTCTAAGAGCACTGTGATTAAAGAACCACCCGCCACCCCCCCATCCTAAGGCACTGTGATTAGAATAAACACCCCAAAATTAAGTGGAAGCCTGGCATTTTTAAAATTCCATTATAACACTTGACAGTCAAGCTAGTTATTAATATTAGCAGTGAAAAATGTACAAAATTAACAAAAAGGAGTGAAGTGATCATCCATGCTACAAGGTGGATGGACCTGGAAGACATCAAGTTGGGTGAAATAAGCCAGACACAAAAGGACAAATATTGTATGAGCTTACTGGTATCAAATACCTAGAATAAACAAATTCATAGAGACAGAAGGTAGATGACAGGTTACCAAGGGTCGGGGGGCGGAAAGGGATGGAGATTTATTGCAGAATGGGTGAAGAGCTTCTGTTTAAGGAGAAAAGGTTCAGGTGATGGATGTTGGTGATGGTAGTACAATACTGTGATTTTAATTATCGCCACTGAATTGTACGCTTGAAAGTTGTTAAAATGGGAAATTTTGAGATATAGATGTTATTACAATAAAAAGTTTTAAAAGTATATACATACTACTTAATTTTTCAAAGTACATTCAAACACAGTCTGCTGTTTCAGGTCAAAATTATCCCCGGGAATGGTGGTGATGTAGCACAATATCGTGAACACAATTAACAGCACTGACACGTATGTCTGAATATGATTAAAAGGGGAAATGTTCGATTATACATATGGGAACAGAATTAAAATTTTTGACAGTCCATGGAACTACACTACAGAAATCATAAACCCTAAGTTAAACACCATGGACTTTAATTAATAGTACAATTAGAAAAATGTGTTAATAGTTGTAAAAAACGTTCTACACCAATGCAAGCTGTGGTTGGTGGGATGGTGTATCGTATATTGTGGACGATTATTCTGTAAACACACAACCTCTCTAAAAAAGAAAAGTGTGAAAATAAACTGAATAGCAAAAAATAATCATAATAATCCCAGGGGGAAGCAAGGCAAGTATTCATGTGCTACAGAGGAAGGAAGGCAAACGAGACCTTCTGGTATACCCTCCTCTAAGGTGCCACCAAAGGTTAGGGGGCAAATAAATATTATAAATAATCCCAACTCTGGGGGAGAGGGGAAAGAGCACTGTGTATTAATTTTAAAAGTTAGTACAAACTTACATCCCTCTAGACAAATTTCATCAGGACATCAGAGTACACGGTGCTTTAAACTAATGAGCAGGATTTTGAAGGCAAAGAATGGGGAGGACATTCCAGGTGGAGGGAAACACAGGGGCAAATATGTGGAGTCTCAGGCATTGGGGTGAGCTCAAGGCACCCAAGGCGGCTGGACGACAGGCTTCCCATGGCAAAGAACAGGTATTGCTTACTAAGCTGGGAAGTCATAGTAGCCCTTCCATGAGGAGGCTTAGCAGGCAAGAGAGCTCAAAACCTCACCATCTTTCTAAAAGAAAACACTCGAGGCCACAAGACATCTGGGTGGGTCTCCACCTCCACTCCAAGGTTCCAAGAGAGGTCAGGCTGTATCCACGGAGCAGACCCGGACAGGATACAGACTTCCCTCCTTTGGGATGAATCCACTTCTGAGGGCATGTCACTGTGTTCAAGCTGGCATCCGTGGTTACAGGAGTAAGATGTGCAGACGGAGGCAGACAGCCCTCACCTGGAAACCAGCCGATGCCTGAAAGAGGCACAGTTTCTCATCCAGACCTCGCCACATCTCCCTCCCTGTTCTCGGGGGTTGGGAAGAGATGGGGGGGATGGGAGAGGTTGGCACAGAACCCCAAGAATCCCTCACCATCAGAAGCTGCTTGACTCCTACAGCCCTGATCAAAGCCACCAAACCCACCCTCTACCCCACGGTTACCCAGCTCTGGAAAGGAAGTCACAAATGGCAGAATCTGGTTTCTTCTATGCAAATGATGTCTAGAGCTCTGTGAATGACTTCCAGTCCAAACTTCCCCCAAAGGAAAGGTGACCTGTGCCTTGAGACCTGAAATGATAAAGCTCACAGCACACTTACTCCAGACAGTGTGCTGTGAGCTCACCAGACATCATCTGCTGCCAATTGCACAACCCTGTGAGGTAAGTGCTGGTGTGGTTCCCATTTCACAGATGAAAAGGTAGAGACCCAAGGACATGCATGTTTTGACCTGCACCGCAGGAGCAAGTGGTGGAGCTGGGATTCAAACCCTGAGAGGATTCCAAGAAGCTCCAGACTTTTGCTCAAATCAACTTTATGGAAGTAAAACTTACAGATGACAAAATATATCTGTTTTAAGGGTACAATTCAATGAGTCTTAACAAATGCAACCACCACCTCTACCTAGTTCCAAAATATTTCCGTCAATTCAAAGCAAAATGCTCTACCCATTCAGCAGTTTCTTCTTGGAGGATTTTACAGCTACAACCCTGTTTACCAAATTGAATTTACATTCCCCTTCTCAGAGGCACTGAGCTTGTATCCATGCCTGGGTAACACACAGCCAAAGGTACAGCCCTGTGCCGGTTTGGAACTGTTACAGACCCCAGAAAAGCCATGATCTTTTAACCCAATCTTGTTGGGTGGAAACATTTGATTAAATGTTTCCATGGAGATGTGACTCACCCAACTGTGGATGACAGCTCTGATTAAACTATTTCCATGAAAGTATGGCCCCAGCCATTCGGGGTGGGTCCTGATTAGTTCACTGAAGTACTTAAGAGAAGCCAAGAGCCAACACAGATGCTGACGCTTAGAGATGCTTGGAGATGCAAACAGAAGGATAAGTGGAGATGCTAAGCTAAGAGATGAAGCCCCGAGTTCGCCCTGGAGAAGCTAAGAGAGGATTCCCAGATGCTTAGAGAAAAATGTCTTGGGAGAAAGAAGCAAGAACACACAGGAGCTGAGAGAGAAGAGCAAGAAACAGAAGCCCAGAGAAATTTTGGAGAAAGTCATTTTGAAACACAACCCGGGAGCAAAGGATCAGCAGACGCCAGCCACATGCCTTCCCAGCTGACACAGGTGTTCTGGACGCCATCGGCCTTTCTCCAGTGACAGCAACTTCTTGTTGATGCCTTAGTTTTGACACATTTATGGCCTTAGAATTTAGGTTATTTGTAACCTAATAAATCCCCTTTATAAAAGCCAATCCATTTCTGGTATTTTGGATAACTGCAGCATTAGCACATCAGAACAAGCTCCAAGACCTGTTTGCAGAAGGAAAGGAAAGAAACAGGCCTGCACATTCCAGATGTTCACTGGTGGGAGGGAACTGCCGACAAGAGAGTCCCCATCCCTGAGCACCTTCAGCGAGCTCAGAGATGTTCCGGAAAATTGGGTGGAAGCTCTGATACCTGGATGCCACCTGTCCTTAGGTACCCATTACGGGTTAAATTCTATCCCCCAAAAAGATATGCTGAAATCCTAGACCCCAGTGCCTCCAACTGTGACCTTACTTGGAATGGGTCATTGTAGGTGAATTAGGGGAAATGAAGTCACACTGGAGAAGGGTGAGGCCCTGGTGTCCTTATAGGAAGGGGAGAAGAGACAGACAAAAGGCAGAGAGAAGTGGCCATGTGAGGATGATATGAGGATTGGAGGGGTGCCACCACAAGCCAAGGAACGTTTGGAGCCAGCAGAAGCTCCAAGAGGTGAAGATGGAGTCTCCCCTACAAGTTTTAAGGGGGGCAGCCCTGCCGGCACCTCGATCTCGGACTTGTGGCCTCTGGAACTGTGCGAGAATGGGTTTCTGTTGTTTTGAGCCACCTGGTTTGCGGTACGTGGTTATAGCAGCCTGAGGAAACCAAGGCAGACCATCCAGAGACAAAAAGAGAGAGAAAGAGAAAGAAACAGGGGCAGCTTTCTGAGTGGTCAAAGAGGACCACCAAAATGGCACCTCTACTTCAAACCAGGTCTCCCAGGACCAACATCCATCCAGACCACCCCATCCCATGGTCTCAGAGATTTGTCACAGACTCTTGTCACTCATGCATTGTGCACTCACAGCACACAAAAAAGTAGGACCTGATCCCAGCTCTCCAGGTGCACAAACACTGGGAGTCAGGGATGGGCAAGAGTGGTGAGCACAGGCTGGGAGGTGTGGAGGTGTTGGGGGCCTGGAGAAGCGGAAGGAGCGAGCCTTGAAAAAGCACACAGGAGTGAAGGAGGCAGGTGGCAGAGTGTGCCGGCAGCCTTGTGAGAGGGCCCGGAGACAGCACAGGGTGAGGAAGCAGGAAGAGTTCATAAATATTTGGGGAGCAGCAGGAAGAGTGCGGCCTCAGGCTAAGGCCTCTTCTCCCGCACTTCCGGCATGAGGGCCGTGCAAGCCAAGCTCCTGCTCGGGGCCTCTTTCCCTCACCTGTCAAACGGGGCCTGGCACACTGAATTGTGCACCCCAAGACAGACATATTCTTAATCTTAATCCGAGGTCCCGTGGGCGCAAACCTGTTTGTCCTATTTCAAATAGGACCCTTTGGAAAGGTCAGATTGGTTAAGGAGTGGCCCAACTAAAGGAGGGTGGGCCTCAAACGCTGTGACTGGAGGCTTTGTTAAGAGAGGAAATTTGGGTGCAGCCAGAGCAGCCAGAAGCAGGAAGACAGCAGAAACTGCAAGAACCGACAGAAGGAGAGAGAGAGATTGCCATGGGACAGAAGGCAGCGATCCCCAAGGACTGCAGCAAGCCAATGCCAGACATTACAGAATGGGAGAGACAGCATGGCCTTGATGACACCTTGATTTGAGACTTCCAGCCTCTGAAACTGGGAGCCAACAAATTCCTATTGTTAAGCCAACCCACTGTATGGTATTCCTCATAGCAGCCTTGGAAACTAAGGCAGGGACTGAGAAAACCTAGGATTTCAACATGCCTTGTGGGTGACTGCGGTGCTAAGTATCCCCATCTGGCGGGTACATGTTAGATCCTCCAGGAAAACAAGGACACCGGGAGGGCTGGGACATGGGATCTGAGCAGACAGCACTGTAGGATACAGGTGAGAAGAAGGGGAAACTGAGGCACCCACCCAAGAGCAAGCTCCCCAAATTATTTAACTCTGCCTATTTAACCTGACACCTTGGCCAGAAAACACACACACATAGCAGAAAACGAAGAATAAGAGAATTAAGTGTATTAAGGTAGAAAATCTATAAACGACCTGTGTATGTAATCTTGATGCCTCAGTAAAACATTAATCTCTAAATACCTGGAGAGCAAAAGAATCACAGCCTCACACCAGATGGATTCACTGCCCACAGAGTTTACTGTTAAGGCTGCTAAGAGATAGCTGTGAAGCTGGAGAGGGGAGGTTTTATCTGCCTGGGCTCCAGATAACCCCCAGAAGGACATACACACACACCTTTCTTCCAGAGCTGGAGGGAAAGCCCAGAGATAAGACAAAGTGTTTGGGGAACAGGGGATGGAGTGAGCCTCTCCTTGCAGCAGTGCTAAGGGCCATGGACACCAACAGGACAAAATGGAAAGGAAATGTGCTCAGCAGCAACACCTAGCAGGCAGCACATCCCCCAAACAGAATTCCCCCTAAAAGACAATAAAGCCAAAAAGCTACCAAGTGTGACGCTGAGGGCTTCAGTGTGAAATTTACCTGGTAACGCTTGCAAGGACCGATTTGGAGTTGCACCTCACCTGGGGGGAGGAGGGAATCACCAGGGGTCTTCCTGAAAGCTCTGTACATGCCGTGGTGCAGCCACCTGAACAGAAAAGGCATAGTCTCGCTTTTCAATCTGAATCCTTAAAAAACAGGATGACTTTTTGCAATCCACTTCTGCCCTCAAGGCTGATGGGTAAGGCCTTTGCTGGGGGTTTCCACAAGCTGAGGTGATGGGCAGAAGCAGGAAGAAGGCAGAACAAGGATGTGCACGCAGGGGAGTAGGACAGGATGAGCAGGAGAGTGAGCCTTACAAGAAAGTAAGAGTACCTATGTTAGTCAGGGTTCTCCGGGGAAACAGAACCAAGAAGAGATCATATATATAAATAGATTTATTATAGGGAATTGGCTTGCACAACTGTGGGAGCTGGCAAGTTTAAACTCCACAGGGCAGACTTCAAGGTGGAAACTCCGACAAAGGTGAAGCTGAAGTTGAGTCCAGATTCCCCAAGGGAAGCTGCTGGCTGAAAAAGAGGCAGAAATTCTTCTTTCCCACCTCTGAAATCCTCAATTCTGGTTTTTAAGACCTCCAACTGATTGAATGAGGACTCCCCACACTACTAAGGGCAATCTCCTTTGTTGATTGTAGATGCAATTAACAGTAGATGCAATCAACTACTTATAGACACCGATCCATCTATGAAATGCCCTCACAGCATCAAGCCAGTGCTTGCTTAACTGAACAAATGAACACCATTACCTAGCCAAGTTGACGCATGAGATTAACTATCATGGTATCCTATGTTTATTTGGGGCACCCAAAAAGTGAGAAGAAATAATTAAGCTAAAAGAGCACTATTAATGGCAACAGCTAATTTTTAAAACACTATGCACCGGGGGAAATGGTGATGGAGAGTTTTCAAAGACGAGCAGATACACCAGCTTCTTAGAGAAAATCTTTCAAAAGTGAAAGATTTCTTGAAAATGAGGCTTGAAAAAGAAAGCCTCAAAGCAAAGGGAAGATTGTTGAGTGAACTGAGAGGACTGGGTCAGCTAAGGACATCTGCGTACCTGGCAACGCAAGGGGACAGGACAGCCCAAGTCTCTGGCTTTGCGTAAGCTTCAGGTGAGAAAGGAAAGCAATCAAGAGCTGCCCTCAGCGAAAATGCGGATGTGTTGGCTTTCCTCACCTGGACTGATGCTGATGTTGTCACAGACATTGAGGACTGGGGTTTGATGTGCCAAGACCTCTATCATGGGACTTGCCCTTATGAAGCTCATTACTGCAAAGGAGAGACTAAACTTGCATATAATTGTGCCTAAGAGTCTCCTCCTGAGTGCCTCTTTGTTGCTCAAATATGGCCCTCTCTCTTTAGCTAAGCCACCTCGGCAGGTGAACTCACCACCCTCTCCTCTACTTGGGACCTGACTCCCAGGGGTGTAAATTTCCCTGGCAACACAGGCTATGACTCCCAGGGATGAATCTGGACCTGGCATCATGGTATTGAGAACATCTTCTTGACCAAAAGGGGGATGCAAAATGAAACAAAATAAAGTTTCAGTGGCTGATAGATTCCAAATGGAGTTGAGAGGTCACTGGTGGGCATTCTTATGCAGTATATAGATAACCCTTTTTAGGTTTTAATGTATTGGAATAGCTGGAAGTAAATACCCGAAAGTATCAAACTCCAACCCAGTCGTCTGGACTCTTGAAGACAATTGTATAACAATGTAGCTTACAAGGGGTGACAGTGTGATTGTGAAAATCTTGTGGATCGCACTGCCTTTATCTAGTGTATGGATGGATGAGTAGAAAACTGGGGACAAAAACTAAATGAAAAAGAGGATGGGATGGGGGGATGATTTGGGTGTCCTTTTTTACTTTTATTTCTTATTCTTATTTTTATTCTGTCTGGTGTACGGAAAATGTTCAAAAATAGATTGGGGTGATGAAAGCACAACTATATGATCATACTGTGAACAGCTGATGGTACACCATGGATGATTGTATAGTATGTGAGTATATTTCAATAAAACTGAATTTAATTAAAAAAAAAAAAAAAAAAAAAAAGAGCTGCCCTCAGCTCTCAAGCACAGAAAGTATGTTAGCCTGAACCCCTGGATCACAGACTACAGGGTGGGGACCAGGAGAGGGCACTTTAAAAAGGTCCCACCCAGGAGAGCCCCAAAGAAGCTTTACCATCCCCCTTCCCCCCTATCTCCACAGGACTATATCACCCTATGGACAGACTTAAACCTTTGGGGACAGATGCCAGGAAGGTCCAAACAAACAGCAACAAAGAATACTGAGGGATTCTGCCCCATTTAAGGTGAACTGACAAGGAGAACTCACCTGAACCAGGGTGTTTGCAAAAGGGTCATGGCCCTAAAGCCCGTGACAATCAGGAGCCTTCCCACACTCCATCAGCAAAAGTTAGGATGAGGGCCCCCCAAAATGCTGTGGAACTCTCCAGAACAGGGCAGGCAAGAAGGGCTGGGGACTTTGCTAGCCCTTCAACCCAACCAGCCAGGGGTTCTCCCACACCGTGGCTAGACAGGAAGATAAAGCTTCTACAGGGCTTCGAAATCTTGTCATGTTTTGAGGTATGTTTTTTAATAAATGCTGGGTTAATCCAAAACAAAGTCTGGGGTCTGTTTGACGCACTTTCTTTTCTAAACAATAAGCCAAGTACTGAACAAAATATGATGGCCATCTTGATTTCAGTAACTATGTAAGCATCACTCTTACCCAAGCTGACTGACAAGACTCTGCTTCTCCTAACAGAAATTAAACCAGGAAACGCCAAACGGTATTTCATCCCCGCCACACCCCAAAAGTAGATATATAGTCGAACACGTATTAAGGGATCCAGAAAAGTTAGAACCTGGGTCAGTCCCTTCCTGTCTGTCTCAGGTTCCTGTGGAGGGGTGTGAGGGGCTGTGACAGGATAGACAGGAGCGGCCCCAGGTTCAAGAGAAACTGTAAAGTGTTTTCAGGCCACATCTTCATCTGTGTCATTAGCAGAACCAAAGTCAACCCTTGTCACAAAACCCAGGCCTGAAGTGTCTCCAAACTGTCACTACAATTGTACCTGCTTCAACCCTCCATTCTGTGGCAACAGAGCCACATAAGTCCTCTCTTGAAGGAAAAAAAATGTAAGTCACTTGTGCATGCCTGTTTTTGCTGTTTTAATTCAGTTTTACTGAGTTATATTCACATACCATACAGTCATCCATGGTGTACAATCAACTATTCACAGCAGCATCATATAGTTGTGCATTCATCACCCCAATCTATTTTTGAACATTTTCCTTACACCAGAAAGAATCAGAATAAGAATAAAAAATAAAAATAAAAAAGAACACCCAAATCATCCCACCCTACTTTTCATTTAGTTTTTGTCCCATTTTTCTACTCATCCATCCATACACTGGATAAAGGAAGCATGATCCACAAGGTTTTCACAATCACACTGTCACCCCTTGTAAGCTACATTGTTATACAATCGTCTTCAAGAGTCAAGGCTACTGGGTTGCAGTTTGGTAGTTTCAGGTATTTACTTGTAGTTATTCCAATACATTAAAACCTAAAGAGTGTTGTCTATATAGTGTGTAAGAATGTCCACTAGAGTGACCTCTCAACTCCGTTTGAAATCTCTCAGCCACTGAAGCGTTATTTCGTTTCATTTCGCATCCCCCTTTTGGTCAAGAAGTTGTTCTCAATCCCACGGTGCCGGGTCTAGATTCATCCCCAGGAGTCATAACCTGCGTTGCCAGGGAGATTTACACCCCTGGGTGTCTGATCCCACGTAGGGGGGAGGGCAGTGAGTTCACCCACCAACGTAGCTTAGCTAGAGAGAGAGGGCCACATCTGAGCAACAAAGAGGCACTCAGGGGAGACTCTCAGGCACAATTATAAGCAGGTTTAGCCTCTCGTTGTGCACACCTGTTTTTAAGAAGAGAATCCATTATTAATTAAAGAGAAGGAAGAAGCAAAGCTCTTGGAATGAAAAATACACCATTTGGATATGAGATCAAAATCTCAGCAGATTAAAAAATTTTTTTAATTGAAGGGTTTTGAATATATATAACTCAGGAAGGTACTCAATGGACTTTCGACCCAGACTGAGGTTAGGGTTGCAGAAGATTCAACTTGACTTTGCTCTCTGCTCCATCATCTATGACAGAGTTTTCAAAACAATTTTTTTTCGGTCATTCAGAGTAAAGGAAGGGCTGTCTTGTCAACACATTCTACCTGAAAGCGCAACTAAACCTATCTGAAATGCAAACCTGCACATCAGCAGGACGTCAGTTTGTGAACGCGTTTCAGGTAACTGTGGGAAGTCATAAAACGTGGCCAACTAGGTGAGAGGAATAGTTTACAAACCTGCAATAGCTTCATTGGCTCGTTTTTTTCCCCAGTTGAAAACTAAGCTCTTTGTTCTCCAAGAGGAGAAAAAGCTCCGTGTTATTTCAAGTGTTGGCTTGGTACATTATCTGCCTTCTGCGGGCACTTTAAAATAAAAGTGCTTCTGACCAGTTCCAAACCTGAAGCACAAGGAGGGACTTTGTTTATTATGCAGCAACGCCCGTGCATCCAAGGTCACCTGCACCAATACAATGTGCAGGGGAGAGTGGAGAAAGCTAAAGGCACTTGAGAAAAGACCATCTGCATGTGTTATCTCCCTTAGTTTATTCCAGTCCCAACAATTTAATCCACACAGTGAGGTTATCACCCCATTTTTCAGTTGGAGAAACAGAGAGAGAGATGAAATAATGTACAAGGGTCAATCTGACCTCCTCCAAAATGGAAATTCAGCCTTCCACAGGTTAGGGGATGTTTTGGTTTGCTACAGCTGACGAAATGCAATACACCAGCAATGGGTTGGCTTTTACAATGGGGATGTTATTAATTCACAATTTACATACAGTTCTTAGGCCACGAAAATGTCCAACTCAAAGCATCAACAGGACAATACCTGACGCTGAAGGCAGGCTGCTGGGATCCAGGACTTCTCTGTCGCATGTGAAGGCACTTGGCCAGCATCAGCTGGTCCTTCTCTCCTCGGTTTCCTTGCTTTCAGCTTCTGGCTTCAGCTGCTCTCTCTCTGAGCTTTTGTGGGTCCTCTCTGTGAGCTCCTTCTGTGTATCCTTTATCCTCTTATAAAGGACTCCAGTAAATGGATTAAGACCCACCTTGAAAGAGGTGGGTCACATCTCAATTGAAACAACTTAATCAAAAGGTCCTACCTACAAAAGGTCTACACCCACAGGAATGGATTAAAAGAACATGACCTTTTCTGGGGTACATAACAGCTTCAAACCACCACAGGAGGAGAGCACAAATTTAATCTGCTTTACTTGGTTTTCTAAGTGTTCTGCAACTACTTAAGAGATTTGGTCCCCAACAAAAATGGAGGGGAAGGGTTGCTAAACAACAACAAAAAAGTTGACGTCATCTTTTCTTTGTCAAATTATTTCCTACATGGGAGAAATATCTCATTTCTAGGCCCAAGCAAAATGCTCAATTATCTATCCTTACTTATCACAAATGATGCAAAAGACCCCTCCCTGTCAGGGTCCATCCCTTTCTCTCCCTCCAGGAGATCCAAACCCTAAGTTCTAGATGAATTGCGATTGAGCCCACCCTACTTCCCCTGTCAGAGAATCAGGGTCTTTCCATGCTCTTGAGCCCCCGTATGCCTACAGCTGCCCCTGCTGGAAGCATTTCAAAACGTAGTTCATGATGAGAAGCTGGGTCACAACTACTGACGCTTATGCTGACACCCCCTGAAATATCTATGGGTCAAGCCTATAATGTCCCAGGGCCTCCTTGGGTGACCCCCACCCCCATTCAAACCCCATGGTCACTGCAACCCAACCCCATCATTTTGGGAGCCACTGACTTCTCTTACATCTCAATTGAGGTAGATTTTCATATGTACCCGGCCAATCCAGCTGCAGATATTAATATAGGCACTTTTTCTCTGCACAGGCAAAACAATGACCACTTAAAATTATATAATCGAAAATAACAATACACAACATATTCTCCCTCCAAAGTATGAAAACTGCCACTTCAAAGAGAGGCAACAGGATGTTTCCATCCTCCTGCCTAAAACAACTTGTTGGCAGTCCCGAGTCCCACCTTTTAGAGAAGGAGTTCAGCAGGAGACCCCTGATTAGGCACTGGATGGGTTGACCTCACTCAAATACTCCCACTAACACATCTCACCGCTGCCTGGCTTCCCCATCCCCACAAAAGTGAAGGGAAGGGGCAATGGGTTGAACTGGAACCCCAGAAAGATATGTTGAAGTCCCAACCCCAGTACCGGTGAATGCAACCTTACTTGGAAATACGGTCCTTGCACATGCCATCAAGTTAAGAAGATTAGGTTCACCCTAACCCATATGGCCCAAGAGACACAGACACAGACAGAAGATGGCCATGTGAAGACAGATGCAGAGATTGGAGTGATGCTGCCACATGCCAAGAAACCAAGGATTGCCAGCCACCACCAGAAATTAGGAGGAGGCAAAGATGGATTCTCTCCTAGAGCTTTCAGAGAAAGCACAGCCCTGCTGACATCTTGATTTCTGACTTCTAACCTCCAGAATGGCAAGAAAATACATTTCTGTTGCTTCAAGCCACCCAGTTTATGGTGAATCTTATGGCAGCCACAGGAAACTAAGACAGAATGGTAGGCTATGTCACGCTCTCTCTGTCCCTGTGGATACACTGATTTTTGGAAGCTGCAATGCACACCTCCAAAAAATTAAAAGCACATTAGCCTGGGTGGTGTGATTCAGTCTTCTTAAGCGTTCCATGTCTCAAAATTCTTCCAGGGGATATTTTTGAGATAGCCACTTTTAGAACAAACAACCCCAACCTAAACATCCATGATTTCCTCCTTGACCAACCCTTAGAACCAGCCAATTGATTCATTTCCCACAAACAGGATCTTGCCACATTCTCAATAGCTAAAGAGGCAACAACCCACCCCACACCTCCTCAGTTAGGACATTCATCCTGTTCACAGGGAGAATTCAAGCAACTCTGCAGGTGACGGGGAATAAAAACAAATTCAAAATGACAAGGAATAAAAAGAAATTCAATCAGTTTTTATAAAAGGTTTACTAGGCGCTCATAAAAAATACCTCACACTGAGATCCTCTAATAAGTCTACAGCAATAAAATGCCCTCGCTAACTTTATTCACTTTAAGGAATATTGCTACATTCTCAAAACAAAATTACTGTGATTTCCGAAAACACAATCAATGGTTGAAATATTTTTGAAGGGGAGTGGTTTTAGATAGTCAGAGAAACAACCACAAGAAAAAAAAAATGGTCGAACCATACCAAAAGGGATAGGAATCATTGCTCTAACATGTAGGCATGGCCTCCTTTTAAATCCTAAGCCAAAGATGGTAAAAGGATGAGTGGAGTGACAAAATTCCTCCGCTCACAACCCAAAAGCTCTCCTACCTCAACTCTGCCATTCAGTTGACCCACAAATGCCCATCGGTTCACAAGGAGGTATCACATTGTGCCAGTTTGGATGTATTATGTCCCCCAAAATGCCATGTTCTTTAATGCAGTCTTGTGGGGGCAGAGGTATTAGTGTTGATTAGGTTGGAATCTTTGGTTTAGGCTGTTTCCATGGAGATGAGACTCACCCAACTGTGGGTAATACCTTTGATGCAATTATTTCCATGAAGGTGTGGCCCCGCCCATTCAGCGTGGGTCTTGATTAGTTTATTGGAGCCCTATAAAAGCTCACAAATAGAAGGACCGCAGAGCAGCTGCAGTCAACGGAGACATTTTGAAGATGGCCATTGAAAGTAGACTTTTGCTACTCCAGAGTTTGCCTGGGAGAAACTAAGAGAACACCCCCAGACGCCTAGAAAGAAATGTCCTGGGAGAAAGCCATTTTGAAACACAACCTGGGAGCAAAGGAACAAGACACCAGCCACATGCTTTCCCAGACAACAGAGGTGTTCCAGACGCCATTGGCCATTCTTCTGTGAAGGTACCCTATTGTTGATGCCTTAGCCAAGACACTTTTATGGCCTTAGGACTGTAACTTTGTAACCAAATAAACCCCCTTTAAAAAAGCCAAACCATTTCTGGTATTTTGCAAAACAGCAGCATTAGCAAACCAGAACACACATTACTGTTGGAGTGATGAGTCCAAGAGTGTTTCCATCGGGCAGGATTCCAGGGAGAGAGAGCTTCAGTCTCTAAATGAAAGGAAGGCCTAGGGGGCAGGTGGGTCTATGTCATCTTCCAGGCCACCGCCAGCAAGTGAGTGATAAGACCTGGGCCACAAGTCAAACATGGCCTCTCTCCTCCCGCCCCAGAGAAAAGCCTCCAAGCCAAAGCCATGACCCTTTTCATTTTCCAATGAGGAGCTGGGGCATGGAGAATGGCCCCAAAGTGGGGAGCAAGGAAATGGACGAGGCAGGATCCAAGGTGCCACCTGTCCTGGAGATGTGGTGGAAGTCCTCTTCTCAGCCACCAATGTGGGCAGGGGTAACCAGACAGACACACCTGGAAGGTCTGAGGGTCTCTTCTAGGCTGACAATCTTCAGTCTCGAGGACTTCTCATTTCTGAAGCCACCAATGGCTGTAGGAGTCTCTGGTTCCAAGTTTAATGAGGCAGAACCTCCAAAAAGAGAAAAAAAACCCACTGTTCATTATTCATTGCCTGCTCTACCTCTTGCTGCCTGGGACTGGCTCCGAAACTAATGTCTACAGAACACACATGTGCACAGACACTCACACATGCATAGAGCAATTACTTTTTTCATTTTTAAAACATCCATTCTTGTTCCATATGGTTGGTGAATGAGGAGGAGGAGAGAAGGACATAAAACATCACAAGTTTCAGAAGAGAAACTGGAAATCCAAGCAAATGTGAAGAAATCAGGGAGAAAGTTCAAGAACTATGAAAGGGAGCCACCAGCCTGCTTTTTTTTTTTTTTTTTTAAACACACTGGCTAAGAATAGAGCCTTTCCTGGGAAATGCCAAATTCCAGCAGAAGATTGCTTATTAAAGAAAATGTAGAAAATTATAGGCTAGACTAACGTGCAACTCTGAATTACTGGTTTTAAAAAACTATTATTAATGAAGAGACAAGAACAGAGCTCATGCAGAGAAAATTCTTTAAAAAAAAATAAAATAAAATAATTGCTGAGCAGGCATAAGTAGGTTAAACTCAAAGCAAGAGTTTTTTCTCAACCACACCAAAACCCTAAGAGACATCTAACAGGGTATCCCTAGCACTCTGAGTCTTATTTATCATTCTCTTGCTGCCAAAGTGGTGATCTCAACTCTCTGCCTGCAGGAGGAAGTTGCACAACTGGGGACAAGAGCTCCGTGTGCAAGGAGAACAGCTGTCGGGGCTTCAGGGGTACAGAGCCAGGGAAGCTTGTACCCTAAGGCTTCTGGGAGCTCTCCCCAGGGGACGGCAGAAAGTGTGACATTTCAGTAGCTCTTCTCCAGTGCTGACCTCGACGTCTGCAATGACAATCTTCTGGTTTATAAAGAAAATTCTACCCTGAAAAATGGAACACAGTCTGTGCAAAGCGACCTTTAGGTTTACTGCACATCCGGGGAGAAAAGAAATCCCAAGGAATGGCTCGGACGTCTGTGGCCTGAAATTATCAACTAATACGTGGCTCCCACCAAACTCTGAAGTGCTTCCTCACTGGCACTTGGTGGCACCTAAATCACCAAGACTCAAATCAGCCACGGGCACAATCCCAGCTCCCAGTCAAAAGGATCTTGCTAACTGTGGCCCTAACATGTCCCTCAGTTACTTGAAAATGAAGAGCCTGGCACTGTGGAAGCTACTGGACCCATTTTTCCCCATGCCATGCCCCGTCTTACCTCTTGATTCAGGGAGTTTGAGAATACTCTTTCCTTTTTGTTTTCTCTGCATTGTTTTGGTTTTATTTTTTTTTTCATTAAGTCATGGTCAGATGGCCTTGACATTAAATGCATTTCATCTATTTTTGGACTCAAGGGAGATAAATTGGCAGAGAGGCTGAATCAGTGGCATCCCAAAGCCCACATAAGTAAGAAAATCTCTATCAATCTTTTAATCCCTAGAAAGAAAGCCATTCGTTTCAAGTCCAACACCCCTTCCCCTACAAAAGGGTCAAGACTTTAATGTTATGTTTCTGCTGCAGATGTAGCCCCCCCAAAAACCTTTCTGTTCTAGTTTGCTAATGCTTAACTGGAATGCAAAACACCAGAAATGGATTGGCTTTTATAAAGGGGGTTTCTTTGGTTACAGAGTTACAGTCTTAAGGCCATAAAGTGTCCAAGGTAACACATCAACAATCGGGTACCTTCACTGGAGGATGGCCAATGGTGTCTGCAAAACCTCTGTTAGCTGGGAAGGCATGTGGCTGGCATCTGCTCCAAGTTCTGGTTTCCAAATGGCTTTCTCCCAGGATGTTCCTCTCTAGGCTGCAGTTCCTCAAAAATGTCACTCTTAGTTGCACTTGGGATATCTGTCCTCTCTCAGCTTCTCTGGAGCAAGAGTCTGCTTTCAACGGCCATCTACAAAACGTCTCTCATCTGCAGCTCCTGTGCTTTCTTCAAGTGTCTCTCTTGGCTGTAGCTCCTCTTCAAAACATCACTTACAGATGCACTGAGTTCCTTCTCTTTGAGTCAGCTCATTTATATGGCTCCACTGATCAAGGCCCACCCTAAATGGGTGGGGCCATGCCTCCATGGGAATATCTCATCAGAGTCATCACCCACAGCTGGGTGGGGCACATTCCAAGCAAATCTAATCAGCACCAAAATGTCTGCCCTACAAGACTACATCAAAGATAATGGTGTTTGGGGGACACAATACATTCAAACTGGCACACCTTCCTCCCATCAAATGGGTGGCCCACACACTTTGGGATGCCTAAACCAAGCAAAACTGGATACGGGAAATTTAGTCAAAATCCATAAGGAATTTATCCATGGGAAAAGATGAAATTGGGGTGGGGAAAGAAGCTGCACTACCCAAATTCTTCTAGGGTATCACCATATGAATCCCTGAGTTTCTTTCATTATCAATGATGGCTAAAAATTGGGAGTTCTGCTGAGTGAAAACTGGAAAACAAAGGACTGCAAAAGATGATTTCAAAACAGAGGTGATCCAAATTAAATTAAGACATCTTTCTGAGAAAATTACTCTCTGAGCAGTTATGTTAACCATATGTTCCCCACAAAGTTTAATGTGTAAAAATGACAGCCAGTTTCCCAAATTCCTGAGTTGTGTCCTCTATAATCTATCCTTTAATAATAAATCATCTTCTCAGGCTACTTTGAGGGAACTTTTATCTTCTAAACAGCCCCTTAAATGGGATGGCATGAATAGGAAACATCCTACCCACACAGGCTCTTATGGGTTATCCAGCTGGAGTGTGGGGTTGGGGTTCTCCACCCCCACTATCCCAAAAACAATGTTTCTAGCTGGAGATGGACAAGGATGAAAGAGAATGTGTCTGGTCCTCCAGGAAACACATAAGGGTTTCTGATTGAACTAACTTTAATGGAAAATGACTTCCTTGAAGACTGCTAAATGCCACAATGCACAAAACCCTACCACGAGGTTGGCCATACATTTGGAAAACAGTGGGGAACAAGGCAATAAGCTCTGAGGGAACAAGGAACTTCCATCCTCCTTTCAGGTTAGTAAACCAGGGATTAAGTAGTTCATCACCACAGACGTGCATGGGAGTTATGTGCCCAAAGGTAGCTGTTATGGGGTGAATCATGTTTTCCCGAAAAGTCTTAACCTCCAGTCGTACATACGTGGTCTTATTTGGAAACAGGGTCTTTGAAGATGTTATTAGTTAAAGTGAGGCCAAAGTGGATTGGGGGGAGGGGGGACCGTAATCCAATACGACTGGTGTCCTTAAAAGAAAGAAGAGAAGTGGATACAGACAGACAAATGAGGGGAGAACCCCATGGATTTGCCAACGAACCGCGAGAAGCTGGAAGAAGCCAGGAAGGACCCATTCCTATAGGTTTCAGAGGGACCCCAGCCCTGCCAGGCCTTGATTTCACATTTCCAGCCTCCAGAACTGTGAGACAATAAATTTCTGCTGTTCTAAAGCACCACATTTGTGAGCCTTTGTTACAGCAGCCAGAGCAAACTAAGACAAACTAATACATGGAAAACGATAATAGAAACATCTCCCAATAGGAGCTCCCATGAGAATTCAGAAGAATTTTAAATATAATATTTAGCTAGGGAAATAATATATTTTTAATGATTTTTTAGCAAGGATCACAGGTAGGCTTTCATAGAAATCTTAACAAACATCTACTAACTAGTACTTTCTGCAAGCCACGCTCTGTCCTAGGGGTTTTATAAATATTAATTCAATTAATCCCCCCAAATGACCCCATGAGGTAGGTAGGTATCATCACTTAACTCTATGGGAGGAGAAGTTTACATAGAAATCAAGGAACACCCCATTACCTTGAGGAAATAAACAATATTAGTCCCAAAGAAAGACATCTAAAATTAACTCAGCATCTCTCCACTGTTGCTTCCAAATTGATAATAACAAATAAAATCAATGTCATATTTAAGAGATTACACAAAATGAGCCCCACCGAGATTTTAAAACGTTCCATGCAGCCAAAAGAAACAGCATTGAGAGTCCAAATGGAGGGTGCCAATTAAGAAAAGTGCCCTGAATTCCTGGAAATGTAAACACCTTATAATTTCATTATGAAAACCCATAAAGCTGACACCTTGGACAGTTAAAGACTCGGCCAAACAGGAGGCAAGTGTCCCTTCCATCACCTCACTTTAGTACGTCACACGTGATTCATCCCACATTAGTCATCGGCACCAAGCCAACAAGAGGAATTTAAAAAGAAACCACAACTACCCCAAACCTCTTTAATTTAGAGGACCAGAGCCCACAGGGCCTAAGATGATGGTGTGCTCTGCCAAGAACAACCTATAGAATTTCTTTCAGATGAGAAAATTAAAATAGGTTGATGATTGCTTTCCCTCCTCCAATGGTCTGTCTTCAAATCTCTCAGCCTGGGTGTTCGTTCCTCCACTGCAGGGACAAGAGTCAGATGTGCTCATCCTAGAATTGTGTAGGAAACAGTGTCCACACCTAACTCTCCACAGCAGCTTCTTCATTCAGGGTTTACAGGGAGGTAGGGGTGAAATATAAAACCCTGACACCACAAACAGATCGAGTATAGCAAAAAAGCATGCATATAGACAAGGATGTAAGGCAGCAGTTTCCATTTTAAAAAGCAGTAAGGCTCCTCTTCTTGTTAGAAAGAGAAATCTATCCCCACTCATTGGGAGAAACAAGGAATGAAGCTTTTGCCCTTGACACACCTCCTTGCCTGTCTCTAATCTCTCAGTTTAACAGGTTTTCACTGTCTGACTCATCTGCCTTCTGCTCCCAGTCGATCGGCGTTTTGATCCCTTAGGACACCTTTCATTCCAAAGCAAGAAAATACTGTGTTTAATCTTCATATTCATCTGCTTTGTGCTTCTCATTGTTTTTCACCTATCAATGAAGCGGGAAAGAAATTTCAATGGAGAGGCCAAGCACTGGTGACTGTACAGTGAAACAGACAATCTCAGAAATGGCTAACTGGAGAATAAATTGATAAAACTTGTTCTGGAGGTAATCTGGTTATCTTTAACAACTTCAAAATATTACTTGTATCTGCATCCCCAAATACCTTCGGGACCTGTTTTAGTTTCCTAGGCTGCCCAAGCAAATACGATGAAATGGGTCAGGTTAAACAATGGAAATTTATTCCCTCACAGATTGAGGCTGGGAAAAAATCCAAACCGAGGCATCATCAAGGCGATGCTTTCTTCCCAAAGACTGTGGTGATCTGGGGCTGGCCGCTGGTGATCTTTGGTCCTTAGCTTGTCACGTGGCAAAGTACATTGCGGCCTCTCCTGGCCTCTCCATTCTCTTCTGGGTTCCACTGAATTTCAGCTTCTTGCTTCCACTGCTTTCTCTCTGTGCCTGAATTTCATTCTCTTTAAAGGACTCCAGTAATAGGAAAAGACCCATCTCAATTGAGGTGGGGCCACACCGTAACTGAAGTAACCTCATCAAAAGGTCCTATTTATAATGGGTTCATACCCACAGGAATAGATTAAGTTTAAGAACATGTTTTTCTGGAGCACACACAGCTCCAAATCACCACAGGACCTATTAACTTTGCATATGGGAATTTACACTTAAAAAATAACTTTAAATACCAACTCATATTCAAAGATATTTGGTTTTATTTAATTAATACATAAAATATGTAATGTTTTTAATAATATGGAACAATAGAAACAACTTAAAATATAACAAGAGAAAAATGTTTAATAACCCAACACAATTCTGCATTCGCTCTAAATGATGCTTCTGAGCAAATGCCTAAGACAAAGGAAGGGACTGGGCACTTGGCTAGCCCATCCCCATGATTTCACTCAATCCCCTCACCTGCTCCATTTAAAAATATGCAAGATTTGGTGTTTTACAGACTCTTTGTGAAACTAGAATGTACCAGAACAAGGGATTTTACAAACATACATCAATAAATAAATGAATGGGGAGGAGGGACTGTTCTTTTACTACATATTAATTCTATTGTACATGTTAACTGATTAAATATTAATTTACTAATATGCAATGGATTGGCTGCATAACAATTAACTTCTTGTACATTAATTCCAATTACTATAGAAGGATGATGGAAATGCAAAGCCATCTTATGCAAAACCCAAGAATAATTATTGCAAATATGAACCACCAAAGGATGCTAACAGTAGCAGATGAAAATATAAAGAGAAACAGGATATTCCCAATCTCAAAATATCTTCCCACAAGATACATACAATTAAAAAGGGGAAACTCATAACTTTCCAGTGAAGAAAACTTGACCTAGTGATCAAAGTTCACATCGCCAGTTAAGGGACTTGGAACATCGTGTATGTACCTCCTGACATGATACAATGGCACTTCTGTTTTATGCCTGGCATAAATCTAAGCACGAAAAAACTGACTAACCCAAATTAAGGAACCAGTCTACAAATTACCTGACCAGCACTCTTCAAAGGTGTCAAGTTAAAAAAACAAAGAAGTACTGAGGAACTGTTAAAAATTGGAAAAGAATAAAGTGACATGAGAGCTAAATGCAATGTGGGGTCCTGAATTGGATCCCAGACCAAAAATAGATGTAAGTGAAAAAACTGGCAGGATTCAAACAAGGTCTGTGGTTTAGTTAATACTTATCAATGTTAATTTCCTTGTTTTGATAAAGGTACTGTCACGATGTTGAGATGTTAGCCTTAGGAGAAACTGGGTGAAGAGCATGTGAAACTATAGTGTTTTGTAACCTTTCTGTACCTATAAAATTATTTCAAAATAAAAACATATATATGTGCATTTGTGGTATGTATGTATACACATGTGTGTGCATGTGCATACATGCATGTGTACATGTATACGTGTGTGCACAAGTATATATGTATGCATTTGTGGTGTGTATGTATACACACGTGTGTGCATGTACATACATGCATGTGTACATGTATATGTGTGCACAAGTATATATGTGCATTTGTGGTATGTATGTATGCACACATGTGTGCATGTGCATACATGCATGTGTACATGTATACGTGTGTGCACAAGTATATATGTGTATGTGCACGTGTGTGCGCACACACTTCCACCAGGAAGCACTTTTTTGAAGTCAAGGTAAATTTTTGTATTTGAAAGAATGTGAAGGATACATTTTTCAATTAAAAAAAAAAATTACATCTATCAGACATGCAATCACTGAATATTTAGGATCTTTTTGATTTATCAATTATAGCTATATTCTTTAATTTTTAATTTTAGTATTCCTTTAATATTCTAGTCCCCATATTGTATTATAGTTAATAGAGTAATTTAATCTTCGGTTAATATTATCTTGAGGTCATCAAAATGGATATAGACTAACAAAGAGTATAAAATGGTACAATCCTTTTAAAGGAAAATGAGAATATTTATTAAAATGTAGAATGAGACCAAAAAATCTATCAAACAACATCTGAAATAAAGCCTTTTAATTTATTGGTAACAAGCATTCAACAATTGATTCGGTATAAGTAGATTTTTATTCTTTGGAATGAATCACACTGAAAAGACTTGATCTCTTTTTTGTCTCCTGGGTCCAGGTTAGACAATGTGCAGAGAAGAGACAAAAAGATTCTGGCTTTGCTAGTCCATGAAAATAGCTTGTACCATCGGAGAGAATTCACAGTAACTTTTCAGTGGTTTTTTAGAGACTCAAAGGTCAAAGCTGATTGAGACAAAATAGAATTGCCACTAGCTCTCCCAGGACGCACCATTAATTAAAAATATATAACAGTTGAGAGAAAGCTAGGTACCTACAGTTGGGGTAGGAAGGCAAAATTAAAATGGTCCTGGGAAGATTGGGAATAACAGTGGAGGGGCTGGAATCAAACTCAACATGACTAAAACATTAGGCAAATGCAATCTGTACAGCCTTGACCCCTCTCCCAGCACAGGGAACACACTCTGCTTCTCAGGGACTACTCAAAACCCCTGACGGACCTTCTCAAAGCCGTCCCAAAATCCTCCCCTGTTTCAGTCTGTACTTCCACCAATCCTGGCAGATAAGAAATATTGATTTTTAAAAAGCTTTCACAGAACAAGATTACACAGTCTCTCCAGAGGCATCCTACCCAGGAACTCTTCATACCAGATTGAAAACACTCAGGCCATTGCTTCCCCAAAATCAACAAGCTCTCTGACCGCCGCCGCCAGCCTGGGTGCCAGCCTGCCCCGCGCCTGTTTGTTCTGCCAGGCTGCATTCCCAGGTCAGATCTCTATCACAGCGAGGCCCTGGGAAAGAGGCGGAGAACTCCACACAGTGAAGCCAACTCTGAGTTTACAAGCTAAAATCTCAGGTACAAACTAGCCCAATTTACCTCATGAGAGCACCTTGTAACTCAGTAAATTTTATTTTCTCCAGCCGGATGCAACCTTTAAAGTGATAATATCCCAAACATATCTGCAGAGTGTTTATGCCTCCATTAAGTGGTTCAGTTCAACTTTGTTCAGCAAATCAAGCACTACCATTAGACTAAAGACCTCAGAGTACACTAAAATACAATTCTGTTCATTTCTAGCAGCTAGGACGCTTTGGGTTTTAGGCGTGACAGAAAAATCCTAACCGTGAGGGTATTTACTTAACAATAGGAGTCTGAGGGAGAAGGTCCGGTGAAATCTTTAAGGACCAAGGTTCTGTCTTTCCATTCCATCATGCTTAGCAATTAGTGTTCTACCTCATGGTCACAAAATGGCTGTCACAGTTCCAGGGATCACAGCAGCTACCCAAGCAACAAAGGAATCGCAGTGGCAAAAGGCTTTCTTCGACTCTTCTTATTTCTGGGAAGGGAAGTCCCTCCATCCTCTACATCTCCTTAGCCAGACTGACCCCATACCAATCTCTAGCAAAAGATAATGTGACTGCCTTGACAGCCTACACCAATCATGATTAGTTATCTGGGACCTTCCCTGAGATTACGAGCCAGGTCCCTGCTACTGAACTCCAGTCACCAGGGATTCCACTAACAGAGAGGGCCGGCCTCAGGGATGGCAGCAGAAATACTGACACAGGTTTTCATTCTTCTGTTTCTTATGCTAGTTCCTGGATCTACTCAACACCACTACTTAGGAGTAAATTTGCCACCTGTTACATCTGAGGGTGTCTCCATCATATAAGTCAGAATATCTGCATTTCCCTCATATCATATCTGACATCATAACCACTTCCAAGATCAGGAACTGGCCACTCAGAGAATGCTGGCATCATCCTAAGAACAGCAGAGGTGGCCCTGAGCTATCAGCGCACCAGGCTTTGTGCCAGGCCCTGACCCCTGACGTTTCCAGATGCTGAAGTCTCAATGCCAAGCTCAGCAGCTGACAGTGTCACCGTTGTCCCTTCTTTGCACAAAGGCCGAATCTAAGGTAGAGCAGCCCCCACCTCAGCCAGGAGCACAAACTGGGCCAAGGACTTTAGCTACCACACATGGCTCTCAATAAACGACCTGCACACATGGCCCTCCATAAATGCCACCCTTAAACTCAAACCCGCATCCTTCTCTGGCCCACTTCCTGGAAGGAATGCAATATATTTCTGTTTCCCTTTGAGGGAAGGTGAGGAGGAGGAGGAAAGGAGCAGGCTACTCAAGTTAGGTTCTGGTAGGATCTAGAATTGAAGGTTGGACAATTCTCGGCATCTCCTTCTTAATTTTATTAGCTCACCAGTTAGCAGAGGCTCTGGAGAGCTCAAACGTCCTAATAAGGACTTCAGGAAGCCCCAGAGCTTCCAGGATGTATATATCACATCTTGACCACAATTGATTCCACTCATTAGGAGACCAAGAAAGGAGAGAGGGTTTATTTTCCTAGAAGCCAATGCAGACTTGATCTAATCACGGGCAATTTGTATTCCCAACCGCTAATCATTTGGGCACGTGGAATTCTTCTGCGTTCTTGCCGGGAGTCAATAAAGCTGGAATTTAATTAGAAACTTTAGGCCATGCATAATCTCCCATGCGTTTCAAATCCTGTTAGCTTATTTTGTTTAGGTGTTGTTTAGCTGTTATTTTTATGTTGGTTAATTTTTTAATCAGGCATGCATTCCCCACATGCAACTTGCTGTCTGTAAACGCTCAGCCAGCAGCCAGCACCCCTCCCTCCTGGACAGAAAGCCTCAACTTCTGCACCTCCCTCCCCCTACAGAGGAACCCTGAGGGAAGCCCTGGGATCCACCCACTTCCACCCTCCTCAGCTGTATCTACATGACCCCTCCTCCCCAAGGGGCAACATCCGCCGGACTTCGGATCCAAAAATCCTCAGTTAAAACCAGGAAAGTCTCAGGAATGCTAACCATCATGCAGCCAACGCCATCTGTTTCCATTATGGTCGCTTTTTTTTTCCCTCGTGGTAATTCAGATCTTTTGCAAAGCATCCAAATGGAGGACAATGACTGTGTTAGGGGATCCTTCTCCATGTCTTGACACAAGGTATTAAATAAATGTGTGTTTTTTTTAATTAAGAAACTCAGCAACACACTTTACAAATGTGAAGCCTTAGTACATCAATGAAACTGAACTACGCTTCCTCCCCACCAAGAAAACTAGGCAAAGAAAGAAGAAAACTTAAGCTGCTCACCAACATGGTAGAAAGAGCCTCTGGAGCTCTTTAGAAAGAACAGGTTTCACACTCGGTCAAGACTTTCCCATCCTCTTGATGGAAAACTCTGGGTGCCTCTGAGTCTGTGATTACAAACGCAAACACATGACACTGCTTTTCCTTGTTAACTCTTTGGTTTTACTTTTTCCCAGTTGCTCCAAAACCAATTCCCCATGTTTATTCAAGTGTTGCTTATCTGTTTTCTGTCACCAACTGTACTTTCAAGGCATTAATTTCCTCCACACCCCACTGCACTCTTCCCCTCACCCCTTTAAACAACTTAAAATACTGAAGCATTCCTTCAGCTCAGCCATCTTAGGTCTGGCATGGACTTCAAATTCCTTCTTCAAATGGAACTTATTTTCTGTCTTTCATGCTGTCATCCCCCCTTCCTTTCACTTCTTTGTAGGTTTCTTTATTCTTCTAAACTCTTCGGCCAATAATATCTAAAATCAACTTAGGAGAAAATTTCCATAACCTAGACATCAGAGGGAAGAAGATATTTGGAGAGACACCAAGCCAAGAAAGAGGTTGGAGACTGTGGAGAAGTACAATGAAATGTCACCAAAAAAAGATACTGTGGCTTGAAACTGGAGCCACCAGTGCATTATGCAAAAGGCAGGACAGGAAGGTAACGCTCCCCCACTGGGAAAGGGTTCGGTGGGCCATAACTCATCCCTGCAACTTCAAAGTGTCCTGGGTGCTGAAAGAGAGATGGATGCACTATAAATTCTGCAAAAGCTGCCCAGGGAGAGGAGGGCACCCAACATCCGCCAACCCAGGAAGGCACCGACCCATGCCACTGGTGCTTCTGAGCAGGGGAAAACAGACATGGCTCAGCTCAACCTCTGCCACGAAAAAAGTTCAGGACTCGTGTCATACTCAGGAAACGGCAAGGGCCAATTTCGAAGAATTACACCCGGGTCTGTTGAAAAAATCTATCAAGATGGTAGACAATAATAAGTGTTGGGGAGGATGTGGAGAAATTAAGAGTCCTAGTGGGGTGGTAAATGGGTGCAGTTACTTTGGGAAACAGTTGGGCAGTTCTTCAACAAGTTAAACACAGAGTTACCATATGACACAGCAATTCCATTCCTTGGTATCTGCCCCCCAAAAATGAAAACCTTTATCCATAAAAAAAACTCGTATACCAATGCTGATACAGCATTATTTATAATAGCCAAAAAAATGGAAACAACTCAAATTGTCTATCAATTTATGAGTGGATAAGTAAAATGTGGTATATCCATACAACAGAATATTATTCAGCGTTAAAAGGAAAGAAGGATGATCAAGGTCTACATCAACAGTGATGAGTCGTGTTGACAGTATGTACCCTTGATATGATGTGCTGAGATGGGCTCTTTATCTCCGTGGTCCTCCTGTCCAAAAACCCCCAACCCCAGTCTAATCCTGAGAAAACCATGAAACACTCTAGTTGAGGGACATTCTACAAAATACCTGACCAGTCCTCCTCAAAACCGCCAAGGTCATCAAATACAAGGGAAGTCTGAGAATCCGTTGCAGCTAAGGAGACATGATGCCTAATGGAATGAAGGATCCTGGATGGGATCCTGAAGCAGAAAAAGGCTATCAGATAAACACTAGGGAAATCTGAAGAAAGCATGAGCTTTAGTTAATAATAATGTATCAACAGTGGCTCATTAATTGTGACAAATGTACCATATTACTGTAAGATGTTAATAATAGGGGAAACTAGGTGTGGGGTATATGGGAGCTTCCTGTACTATCTTTGCAATTTGCTGTATATCTAAAACTATTCTAAAGTTCTTTTCTTGTTTAAAGGAATGAAGTACTGATATGTGATATAACAAAGATGAACCTTGAAAACATTATGCTCAGTGAAAGAACGCAGGCCCCAACAGCCAGATATTATGTGATTCCATTTATTTGAAATTTCCAGAAAAGGCCAATCTATAAAGACATAAAGTAGATCAGTGGGTTCCTAGGGGTTGGGGAGATAGAGGAAAGAGTAAGTGACTGCTAATGGGTATGGGTTTTTCTTTGGGGTGATGAAAATGTTCTACAATTAGACAGAGTGCACAAGTGTAAACATACTAAAAACCACCGAATTCTACATTTTAAAATGGCATGTGAATCACATAAAACTTATTTTGAAAAAAAGGAATCTAACATAGGAAAGGTGTTAGGTTTACTCAAACAATGTTGCTGTTATTGAACCACTTCAACCTAAAAAACAGTGCCTTCATGTGGTTCATTCAACTTAATAGAATTATTTTCCTTCACGCAGTATGTATACAAAATTGCTTTTAAGCTGGGCCCCGTTGTTTCTTTCAGTATTTACTGAGATCCTACAATGGACTATGCCCACCAAAGAGCAGGCAGGGGGGATACAGCAGGGTGAAAGGCAGCCTTCACTGTGTCCTCAGGAAGCTCCAAATCTATCGGGGGAGATGGAGCCCCACGACAGCATGGGACACAGATTCTGAGAGGGGACCCGCTATCATCAGCACTGTGGGACCCCCCGAGGGGGGCAAACAGCCCCGACAAGGGATCGGGAACAGAGACAGTGAAGGTGGCATTTGTGGATGAGCAGTGATGGCCACGTAAATGGTAGGGAGTTCTCAGGCAGAGAAGAAGGCATGTGCAAGCCAAAGGATGGTAAGGAGCTCCCCATACTGGACAAGTTGGCATGGCCAGTGTGGTGCAGCAACGGGGAGCAAGAAGGCACAAGAGCATATTGGGGTT
This sequence comes from Choloepus didactylus, assembly GCF_015220235.1. Taxonomy (NCBI): domain Eukaryota; kingdom Metazoa; phylum Chordata; class Mammalia; order Pilosa; family Megalonychidae; genus Choloepus; species Choloepus didactylus. The sequence continues at coordinate 20,306,851 of NC_051316.1, forward strand.
GCAGGTAGGGAGATGCTGAGAAAAGCATTTGGACAGATGAGCAGAAGCCAGAGGGGCCAGCAGGGTACATTACCCACTCAAGGACCCCCTGCAGAAGATCCAAACACCTCCACATCTCCCAGTACTGGGTACAGCACAGAATTTCTTGGGACGGACCTCTCTTTGGTTAGGCAATTTTAACAATGATATTGTTAAACTGATCTGAAATCTGCATCCCTAGAACCTCCACCAAGGGATCCTACCATTCCCCTTAGGAGCCAAAGACCCTACTGTTCCCAGCTCCCCTTAGAAGCCAGCTGGCAAGTTCCCCCCACTTAAAAGCCTTTTAAATTTCTGATGACTCCTTAACTACCAAAGTCTCTCCTCCAGACTACCCATAAATCCCCTTTAACTTTCTCCACACATGTGGTTCCCTGACCCCAAACACTTTTAGGATGGTTTAAAATAAATGGAAAAAGTAACTTATGATAGGTGGCAGGCAAAGAATTTTTAAAGGTAATGCCTGAAACTAGGATTCGACTGGACATAGGAAATGGCCATTTTGATTGGTCAAAAACGGCCAAAAAGGGGTAACTTCATATGGCTCAACCTAATATCTTGCCAAACTAGAAAACGTTCTGGAATGAGTAGTAACAGTTGTACGATTCTGTGACTATATTAAATACCACTGAATTGTATACTTCAAAAGGGTAAATTTCATGGTTTCTGGACTATTTCCCAATAACTCCATTGTTAAAAGAGAGAGATGAATAACATGCAGATGTCTTAAGCACACAATTTGTGCTCAAATATTTTTAAAAGGACTGCTTATATATAAAGAAAACTCCTTTTACTAGAGATGACTGGAGTTGAAAACAAAAACAAAGGCAAAATTCAGTAATAATCACAAGTCTCTGGCCCTTATCAAGTCTGTAAAGTTCTGTCACCTTCCACAGGTTCTCCGAGCCCGCTGGGATGTCTCTGGAGACAATCTCTCTACCTCTGGCTGACTTTATCTTCCAGGCCACTCCCTTGACACAATCATACCACCTAGAATTTTAAATCACTTCTTAACACATATAATCTAGCTTCCTAGAGATACTGGAAAATCTTTTAAGGACAAATACTGTGTCATGAATGTTCTTCATACTGCCAAATGCTCTTAAATGTACACTCCATAAGTGTTGTCTATGACAACTGATAATAATTAGGGTTTTTATACAAGACTCCCTTGTTTTTAAACAATTGATTTCTCAGGCAACCAATGTAGAAGTTGTTGCACTTGTGGATTTGTACATGGGTCTATTTTCTTTGACTGTGCTTTCTTTAAATATCAGTGTTGTCCAGTATAAATTCATATTAAAGCAAAGGCCAGCTCATATAAAAATAACGGTTAAACAGAACCCACAAATTCCCCACTGTCTCTGAACATGGGACCATTTGAAAATTATCCAGGGGATCAGCAGATTTATGACCTTCCAAGCCCTTTTCCTCTACCTCCACCTCTTTCAGTATTAACATTACTCAAAAGACTCAGAGAATCATTTCCTGTATTTAATGGTCTCGTTTAATTTTTTTCTTCTTACCAAATGTGGTTCCCACAATACCTATTTAGTTGTGAGTCTCATGAGGAATTTTTTGTTTTAACTATTGGCAATATAGATTCTAACTTCTGCTGCTTTGACGGGCCTGCTCTGATCCTTAAACATGCTTTGAACCTCGCTTTTCGAGAAACAAGGTGATGTGGAGGAAGTAAGCAGATTAAACCTAGGCAGGCTGACCTGAATTAAATTCTTCTTCAGATGACCTGCCTGGGTCTGTCTGTCCATGCACCTTAGTGGAAGTTTCTAGCAATCGTAACCCTGGACAGCCAGGGCAGAATCAGAAGAGGAGAAGGGTCAGTTCCAAGGCCTTCCAAAACTGCATTTTCAGGAACGGTTTTGAACAGGCCCGACTGGACTGCTCCGAGCAGCTCAGGCCCCTCTACCCACCTCTACCCCACTGAGCCCACCTGTTCCCCTGAAGGTCTACAACTGATGTGCAGCATACACTGAGCCCCCAGAATCCAACATACAAATCCAAGTCACCTCCCAATATTGAGGAATATTGTGGGAAACAAAATTTGGGGAGATATTTTTTCTCCCCTTCTGAGTAGCTGGTAAGAAGTTAGAAAAGCATGAAACCCTCAACGAATTACATAATTGATAATAACATATAATTATCAGGACCCAGTATTGATATGCAGATACTGCCTAACAGGAAAATTCTGAAACCAGGTGTTTATTTTTATTCTTGAACCTTAGACCCTTTTTTATATTTGAGAATTAATATGCTTTACCCTCCCCCACTGAGATACGCTGAAAGAGGTTGGGGACAGTTGGAGCATCCTCACATTTCCTCAGAAAACCATGTGATCCACTCTACAGATATTTCCTGAACACCTACAACCAAGAGCGGAAGAGAATATCTCTGCTCTAGGGGTAGGAAGCAAACATACAAATAAACATAATAAGAGGTAAAGTAGATAATATGTTCAAAGGTGACAGAGCTATGGTTCAAAAGGAAAAGTTGAAAGGGGTGCCAGGGGGATTTCGACGTGAACACAATTCAGTTAATGTGGCCCCACACAATCACGAACGGACGAGGGCCAATACCTCACTGATATGTATCAAAATGTAAATTTGAGGTTAATATATAGTACTTTATCAGTGGCTAAAATACAGAACTAGCTAATACTGAAATCAGCTAGACACTGCTGACATCAGTCAAGCATCAGATAACTAAATTCATGCCAATATCTCTGTGAGCAAACTAGGCGTCCTACTGGAGGTGATGGACACCCAGCATCGTAGACAGGACTCATGGTTCCCAATGTCTGCCGAGTGCCACATTACAAGTGGCCAAACACAAGGAAGATGGGTGCAGACGCCATGTCCCTTTCCCGCAAGGTTGGCTCTGGGAAAATCAGGGATATCTCTCCAATCTGCGGGAGAAAAACTGTGGTTCAGGGACAAAGTCGATCAAGAATTCAACCTCGTATAAACAAAGTGGTCTCCAGAGCCTAAAGAAACATAAAAGAACATCTTTCCTTAATGTATGAGGAAGGTGAAAGTGGAGTCCAAATAAAAACTTTAAAACATCTGAAGTTTTTACTCAATCAAGTGTGCTACATCTTTTAGGTGAATAATTATACTTGATCCCAGTTTTTAAAAATTTATCTATTGAAGGTAAAAGTAAAGCATAGACTTGAACAGAAATGGCATGCAGGGGCTGAGGAAGTTCCAGACACACACTGGGCAGAGAGAGGACAATTTTCTGAGGATACTTTTTAATCACAGGCCAAGCTTCTAGTTCTTTCCACTGCCAACCTCAAAGGGATGATGCTAAGTCCTTTAGAAGTTAATGAAAATCTTGCAATTCAACAATAAGAAGACAAGTAACCCAATTCAGAAATGGACAGAGGACTTGAATAGACATTTCTCAAAAGAGGATAGATGAATGCTGCATAAGCACACAAGAAGATGTCTTGAGTCATCAGGGAAATGCAAATCAAAAGCACGATGAGATCCAACTTCACAGCCACTAGGATGGCTATCATCAAAAAGACAGACAATAACAAGTGCTGACCAGGATATGGAAAAATTGGAGCCCTCATTCACTGATGTTTGGAATATAAAACAGTGCAGCCGCTGTGGAAAACAAAATGGCAGTTCTTCAAAAAGTTAAGCATGGAGTTACCATGTGACCCAGCAATTCCACTCCTAAATGTACACCTAAAAGGACTGAAAACATACATCCACAGAAAATTTGTAGACAAATGTTCATAGAGATATTATTCATAAAAGCCAAAAAGTGGAAACAACCCAAATGTGCATTAACTGATGAAAGGATAAACAATAGGTGATGTATCTACACAATGGAATATTATTCAGCCATAAAAAAGAAGCAAGTTCTGACACCTGCTACTACCTGGATGCACCTTGAAAACATTATGCTAAGGAAACAAGCCAGATACAAAAGGCTACATGTTGTAGGATTCCACTTATATGAAATGTCCAGAATAGGCAAATCTAGATAGGGAGAAAATAGTGCTTGCCAGAGGCTGAGGAGAGGGGAATGAGTAGTTGATTCTTGGGTACAGGGTTTCCTTGTGGGGGTAATAAAAGTGTTCTGAAGTTAGATGGTGGTGATGGTTGCACAACTCTGGGCATCTAAAAACCACTTGATTATATACTTAAAAAGGTGAATTTTCTGGTATGTGAATCATCTCTCAGTAAAGCTTTTATTTGGTAAAAAGTAGACTGAGAAGTCAAAAGGTTACATTCTGTATGACTGCATTTTTTGACAGCCTAGAAAAAGCAAAATTATGTTGATGGAGAACAGGAGCAGGGGATGGGGAGGATACAACCAAGAAGTTGCACCAGGGAGTTTGTGGGGGTGACAGCAATTTTCTATATCTTAGCTGTGGTTCTGGTTTCACAACTCTATGCATTTGTCAAAACGCAGAACTTTACACACACGCACAAAATAAACATTACTGTATATAAGTTAAAAAGTAAACTTAATTACCAGGGGTTGGGGGGAAGCAAAATGGGGAATTACTGCTGAATGAGAAGAGTCTCTCTTTGGGGTGATGAAAGTTTTGGTAATTGATGGTGGTTACAGTAGCACAACACTGTGAATGTAATTAATGCCACTGAATTGTGCATGTAAAAATAGTTAAGATGGCAAGTTTTGTGTTATATATGTTACCAAAATAAAAAAAAAAATTAAAATTAAATAAACTTCTTTTACAGCGTGGACCAAGGCCCAGCAGACCGAGTGAGAGCCTGGGACGTTCACTCAGATTACTGTGAAAATCAGCATCAACTTCTCTAACTGGTTCCCATCTCCTTTGTAATCAAATGAAACACAATTCAAATATAAACAGCTTGGTGTCTATACTTGTATTAGTTTGGGTTCTCTAGGGAAACAATCAACAAGAGGTATCTATCAATACAAGATTTATAAAAGTGTCTCCAAATTCTGTAGGGCAGGCAGCAAACTGGCAACTCCAATGAAGATGTTCAATGAATTCCTCAGGCAGTGAACTGGTAACTTCAATAAAAGTGTTCGATGAACTCCTCAGGAAACGCTTCACTGGGCAGCCAAAGAAGAAGCGAATCCTGTATCTGCCTTGCTTAAAAGTCTTCAACTGACTGGATTAAATGCAGCTGATTGCATTCTCTCATTGTGGAATACATGCCCTTCACTGACTTAATCAGGCACAGCTGCAGCCAATTGACTGATGATTTAATAAACCAGACTTCTGGTTTATTAACCAGCCTCAAACATCCTCCCAGCAATGGTTAGGGCAGTGCTTGCTCGACCAGACACCTGGACACCATCACCTGGCCAAGTTTACACATGAACTTAACCATCACAATACTAAACGTGGTTCTCCTTGGAGAATGTTTTTAAACCACTAGATGGAAATCTTTTCCGAAACCTGTTGCTTCCTCAGTATTCACATTTTGTCTTACGGCAGGCTCCACAAAGAAGCCATCTTGGTTCCTCCCTCCGAGCCTGGGTCTGTTTGTTTGGCACGTACTCCTCCTTCCACAGCCCAAAACCCATCTCAAAGCACCGCCCCCACAAATTCATCTCAACCAGGCCTCACCCCTCTGCCTTCTCCCATGGACATGTCCTTCCCAGCTCCCCATTGAGCAAGTCCTGCCCAATACAACTCCTCCACCTTCAAATAAAGCAATTCCCTCATGCCCAAGATGTTCTGAACATAAAAAACAAACAAACAAAAATACACTCATAACAACAATACCAGACAGCTGTTACTCTACTAAATAGCTCCACGGAAGTCAGAGATTACCTGGTACACAAGGCACTCTCTATATTTTGTTGAATAAACCCACAAATTAGCAGTCCCTTGCGTAGAGCAGGTACTCAGTAAATATTTATGATGGACTAAAATTATGCAGACAAGATGACACTCAATACAACAGGCTGTCCAACAGAATTTTCTGCCATGGCAGAAATACTCTAAATCTGCAACATCCAATATGGTAGCCACTAGCACATGTGGCCACTGAGCACTTAAATTTGGAATTTGGCTGCTGCAATTGAGGAACTCAGTTTTTAATTTTACTTAATTTTAATTCATTTTGACGAAACAGCCACCTGTGGTTAGTGCTCACCTACTCGACAATCCTGAGCCTCTGGAAATTACAATCCAGAAATATCCAAGAAAGGAGAATTTGCGACTCGTTAATTTAAGACTTGCTAAGGAAAATGAAGTTATGAAGATCAAGGTCTGAGGAAATGTACAAAAATTTGTGTGGATGCTTCCTTTTTTTTAAATGTATACCGAAAGCATCAAAGGCAACTGCCAATTTTCTGGGGCTGCTATAATGAATACCACCCACTGGCTGGCTTCAACAAGAGGAATCTATTCTCCCATAGTTTAGGAGGCTAGAAGTCCAAAATCAAGGTGTCAACAGACCACGTCTTGCAAAGTCTGTAGCATTCTGATGGTGGCTTGCCAGCCATCAGTCTCTATCTCTGCCTCCACCACATGCCAATCTGTTTTTCTCCCTTTTGGCAGCTTCTGCTTTCATAGCCAAATATCCTTTGCTTATAAGGATTCCAGTCATACAGGATTAAGGCCCACCCTGATTCAATTTGGCCTCATCTGAATAAGATCTTCGAAGACCCTATTTACAAATGGGTTCACTCTCACAAGACTGGGGATTAGAACTTGAATATGTCTTGATAGGGGACATGATCCAATCCCTAAAAACAAAATATTGGAAGAGCAAGAGTATTACACTCTTCTTAAATAATCAATACCTTATACTTTACCTCAATTTGATAGCTCTGATTTTACCACTTCTGATTCACCCTGATTCCATGTATTCTGCCTGACTTCTGCTTTAGAGCTGCATATCTACATGGGAAGACTCGTCATTCTGTATCTTTTCCCAATCCCCCAGAAGGGATTGAGAACATAAATACGGGGATGGATTTTCCCACTTCAAAATTAATCATTTTTTCACCAGATGTAGAAATTCATTTAACTTTTCTAAAAGATCAAGAACGTCATGTCCCCTAACTACAGGAGGTGGCTCTCTTTGGCCCCATTGTCACAAGCCAGACCTCAGCCCAACAGAGCAAAGTAATCTTTTTCAGACAAAAACATTTTATAAGCATCCAGACTGTGTCCCGATCAGGCCTCTTCCTCACAGAGCAGGAGTCCGCTGAGGGGAGAGGGGCCGCCTGAGACCCCAGCCCCCTGAGAAGCCAAGATCTTAAATTAAAGTCACTTCGTGACCTCTGCCCTGAGTCGCTTTTGGATGCTCATCCAGATCCCAAAAACACCACATGCTTAAAGTGACTTGGCAGCCTGCCCACTGGCCCTCCCAGCTGCAGGGAAGGGCTGTTCCCACCAGGCAAAACCCAAAGCCAGAGGACTGCAGGCCACGTGAAGAGGGGACAGGGGTGCCAGGGGACAAAGCATCACGGAGCCCCCCAACACCCTTCCCAGCTACCACAGTGTGAGCCTGTGCCCCTGTGGCCACACTAAAGAATGGAGGATCGGGTTTCCTCTCCCCAGGGATAGCACAACCTGTTCCTGCCCAGGATACTGATTCTGCCCACTCCAGGGATGCCACTCTGGCAAAGTCACGGCACTTCTCTCTGCCTTGGTTTCTTCATTTGTAAAAGGGGAGTGTGATAGTTTGGATGTATTGCATCCCCCAAAATGCCATGTTCTTTGATGCAATCTTGTGCGGCCAGACGTATTAGTGTTGATTAGGTTGGAATCTTTGGATTAGGTTGTTTCCATGGAAATGTGACACAGCCAACTATGGGTAAAACCTTTGATTAGATTACTTCCATGGAGGTGTGGCCCCACCCATTCAATGTGGGTCTCAATTAAATCACTGTAAGAGCACACAGACAGAAGGAGCTCGGTGCCGCAGCTAACAGAGACATTTTGAAGATGGCCCTTGAAAGTAGACTTTTGCTATTCTAGAGTTTGCCTGGGAGAAACTAAGAGAACACCCCCAGATGCCTAGAGAGAAACATCCTGGGAGAAAGCCTTTTTGAAACATAACCTGGGAGCAAAGGAAAAAGACACCACCCACATGCCTTCCGAGACAACAGAGGTGTTCCAGACACCATTGGCCATTCTTCTGTGAAGGTACCCTATTGTTGATGCCTTAGCTTAGATACTTTTATGGCCTTGAGACTGTGACTTTGTAACCAAATAAACCCCCTTTATAAAAGCCAATCCATTTCTGGTATTTTGCATAATGGCAGCATTAGCAAACCAGAACAAGGAGTAACCACAGCACCTGCCTTTGGGGGGTTGCTCCAAAGATAAAATAAGACAATGTGCCAAGAGAACAGACACTGGCACAAAGCAAGCACTTCGGAATGATTCTGGCCCAGAATACAATCTGCCAGGTCTCTCAGGTGCACTACGGGAAAAGAGAATCTCTCCACTGAGTTATGAAATGTAGCTGAATAATATGTTCTGATGAGTAAACCTCAAATGTGGCAGGAGTATACATAAAATACATTAAAACCTCTGTGACTCTGTAACATATAACTCTGCACATGCAAAACTACTGATAGATTAATTCTAACCCGAATTTATTTGGCAATGATTGTGTTCAATTCACAACTGAGAAAGGAAGGAAAGAAGGTGAAGAACTTCCACCAGATTGCCCCCAAAATGCTTATGATGTTCAGACTAAGCTCTAAAGGGAAATGTTAAAAGTACTTGAGTTCTTGAAACCAGTAATCAAATGAATGACTTAAAACTCCCTTGAATGCTTAAATGGGCGCAGTTTCTGTGTGGGTGATGAAAAAGTTTGACTAATGGATGAAGGTGATGGTACCACAACATTGTGAGTACAATTAACACCACTGAATTGTACACTTGAAAGTAGCTAAAAAGGGAAATTTCAAGTTGTATATATGTTACTACAATTAAAAGTTTAAAAAAAAATAAAAATCCCCATAAAGTATATGAAGGGCCTTTACACAGAGGTTCTCTGCACCAAGGAAAGTACCAGAGGCTTACTCTAAAGCATGGAGGATTTTGGATAGATAAAAGAAAGAACTTACAGCCAATGAGCACTGTTTAACACAGATTCTCCTCTGGAAACACAAAGACTGAAAGGCTTCTGTTGCAAAGCATTTAAAATCACAGGCTCTCAAGGCAAACTGCCTACATTTGGATCTGCCACTTACTAACAGGATAACCTTGGGGAAGTTATTTACCTGCTTTGCCTCAATTTCCTCATCTGTAAAAGAGAGATAATCGAGTTGTCGTGAATGGAAAACACATGTAAAAGCCCTAGTATCGGCCTATCATCTCTCTAGGTACTAGGTGCCCATTAGCTAAAAGAAGAAGAGGAGGTGGAGGAGGAGAAGGAAGAGGAGGAGGAGGACGAGGAGGGGATTTTCTGTTGGGTTCAGTCCTCAAGCACCAACCCTCAATCACAGTAGCTCCTTGGCCATGGGTACTGGGTGCCACCGGTCTTCCTAGTCTTCATCACTAGTTCATGCATATTGAGGGTCGAATATCTATGTCGGTTATTTTTCTATAAGGTTTTGAATGGAAAGCCTGGTAAGAAAACCAACAATGAATCATACTGCTTTTCTCTGCAGATGACCAGATTCATGGTGTCAAACAATCGCGTTTGTGTGCTGTGGCTGTGAGCCACCTGCACAGGGCAGCAGTCATGCTTTTTGTGGTCCTACAGATTCAGAAACACTAAACCTCCTGTGCCGGTTTGAAACTGTTACGGACCCCAGAGGAGCCATGATCTTTTAACCCAATCTTGTTGGGTGGAACATTTTGATTGACTGTTTCCACAGAGATGTGACTCACCAAACTGTGGGTGACAAGTTTGATTGGGTTATTTCCATGGAGGTGTGGACCCGCCCATTCAGGGTGGGTCTTGATTAGTTCACTAGAGTACTTAAGAGAGCTCAGGAGCCAACACAGGTGCTGACCTGATGCTTGGAGATGTAGACAGAAAGACGTGTGGAGATGCAAAGCTAAGAGATGAAGCCCAGAGTTTGCCCTGAGAAGCTAAGAGAGGACCCCCAGATGCTTAGAGAGAAATGCCCTGGGAGAAAGAAGCAAGGATGCACAGGAGCTGAAAGGAGCTAAGACAGACACCCAGAGATGTTTCAGAGAAAGCCATTTTGAAACACAACCTGGGAGCAAAGAACCAGCAGACGGCAGCCACGTGCCTTCTCAGCTGACAGAGGTGTTGTGGAAGCCATTGGCCATTCTTCAGTGAAGGTATCCTCTTGTTGATGCTTAGTTTGGACACTTTCATGCCCTTAGAAATGTAAATTTGTAACCTAATAAATAGCCTTTATAAAAGCCAATCCATTTCTGGTATTTTGCATAATGGCAGCATTAGCAAACTGAACACCTCCACACCTGTATTTCCCCTTCCAGTCACAAAAATAAAAGAGCTTCATGATCAAACATGTTCAGGAAGCACTGTTAAAAAATACACAACAGATTTTTGTAAAACTTGATTGCATTAGTCAGGGTTCTCCAGAGAAACAGAACTGACAAGATATACATATAAATATTAAGAGATTTATTATAGGGATTGGGTCATGCAAGCATGGGGATTAGCGAGTCCAAATTCTGTAGGGCGGGCCGCAAGCCGGAAACTCAATGAAGGTGAAGTTGTATTCCCCAGGAGAAGTGGGCTGGCTGAAGTATCGCTAGAAATTCTTCTTTCTGACTGCTGAAATCCTTAGTTCTTGCTTGAAGACTTTCAGCTGACTGGATGAGGAGACACCCCTCATTGCTGAGGGCAATCTCCTTTGTTCATTGTAGATGCAATCAGCCACAGATGCAATCAACTGACTAATGATGTATATTCATCTATGAAATACCTCACAGCAACAATCAGGCCAGTGCGTGCTTGACATCAACTATCACAGTCATGCACCAGTTTCCAAATGTGCTCTCCCTTAGCCCTTCTTCTATGATGGGACTCAGGGGAACAGATGCTCAAGGAAACCCACTTTGGGGAATGCCATTTCACCCGATTTCACCAACGGAAGAGAATACAATAGTACCACGCTAGGCCACGGCAGCTTTGAGGCCAGACTTGTGGTCAGGATGGCTTCTCCCAGACTACAAATACTCTGGAATTAAGCAAAAGATATTAAAACAATTCCATAACAGTGTGACCACCAGAAAGAAAGGAATACTATCCTGCACAACCGATTTTACACATCTTCAAGAAATGGAAGCAGAAGGAGGGATATTTAAAGACACAGAAGAGTCAGTAATAGAATTTACTTCTGGTCCCCAAGAAAATACTTTCCAATTCATCTGATGATCCAATGACATTCAGAGACTCAGCAAGAAGATTTCCAATAAAAGATGGCAGAGCAAAGTTATTTTACTTCTCACCTCTCTGAAGCACTCCATTTTCTATTAAACCTAAGAAGAGCCACAACTCTAAATCACCCAGAAATTTAAAACCAATTTAAGGCGGACACTGAAAGCCAAAATACACCTCCACAAACCTTAGGAAGAAAATAGATTATTCAAATGGCATCATCACAAAATGCCCAACCAATGGCTGGTGTCTCAAGGGACTGATAAGGCCACAGGAATGGGCAGACACTGAGAAGCAAGGAATATTCCCACTCACCTGACATCCACACCACAGAACAGCAGGGAATGAAGATGAAGGAAAAGCCAACCAAACTCTCCATCTTTGTTTTCAAACTCCCAGACTCATGTCCTGCAGCTGTGGTTTCTTAACCCCAACTGTACACTAGGATCACTTGAAAGCCTCCAAGAAAATCTGGATACCTAAGCCACACCCCAGACCAATGTAGCCAGACTCTTAAGTGGGGAGAAGGCTAATCAAGGCACAATGTTTTTAAAAGCTCCCCAGAAAAGAAGAGGTTCTTAACTCGAGCGGCACTGTTACAGTCATCCAGTCAGCTTTTATAAATAACTTAGGTCCCACTCCAGGCTAATTAAAAGTTCCATAAGTGAGTCTACTGCACAGCCAAGGGTTAGAAACTCTAAGCTAGAGGGAATCAAGGAAAAAGGGCAGAACTGCTAACTACAGGTAGCAGCTGAGATAAAACATGTCTATATGTAGCGTTCCGGATGAAGAGAATATAGCAAACATGAAAAACACATTTTCAAATATATATTAGGTGATTATATTAGGGATTTCTATGCATGACTCGAAATATTATTAGGGATTTCTATATCCCTAATAACATTTCGTATATTAGGGATTTCTATGCATGACTCGAAACTCAAAATATATAAAGAAAAGCTGGCTTTAGTTTGACTCCATAAAAATTAAAACTTCTCACAAGGAAATAAATATCATAAGCAAATCAAAGGACAACTTGGGGATAAAAAATTATTTTGATGCAATCTGGAATAGGGCGAAATATTCTGAGAAATCATCTTGGAAATCATTGAGACAATTGAGAACAACTAATAGAAAATTAGCAGAGAAAGTGAACAGATATTTCCCAGAAAAGAAATACAAATGACGTATAAAAAGACACTCAGCCTCAAGGACAATTAAAGAAATGTCAGTAACACAGTATTAAGATACTTTTTATATCTTTCAGATTTACTAAGATTAAAATGTCCGATAATTTCCAGCATTGATCAGGGTGGTGGTTTGAAGCTGTATGTACTCCAGAAAAACACGTTCTTAGATCTAATCCATTCCTGTGAGTGTGAAACCCAATGTAAGTAGGACTTTTTGAGGAGGCTACTTCAGTCAAGGGGTGACCCACCACAATCAGGATGTGTTTTAATCCTCTTACTGGAGTCCATTACAAACGTTATGAAAACAGAGAGAAAAAAGAAAGCCCGTGGAAGCAAGAAGCTGAAAGCAACAAAACCCAGATAAAAAGACCAGCAGATGCCACTGCGAACCTGGCCATGTGGCAGAGGAGCCAAGGATCACCAACAGCCAGTCTTTAGGAAAAAAAAAAGCATCAACTTGATGATGCCTTGATTTGGACATTTTCGTGTCCTCAAAACAGTAAGCTAACAACTTCCCATTGTTTAAGTCAAAGCATTTCATGGTATCTGCTTTGTGCTGCCTAGGAAACTAAAACAGTCAGGGCTTGGAAAAATCTGAAAAATTAATACAGTGTTTCTGGGAGCATAAATTGTTTCCACCCTCTGCCCCCTGCAAGAGCAACTTTGTAGAATCTATCAAAATTGTAACTATAAATACCTTTGTAAAGAAATATCATTTCTGGGGAATGAGACTCTTTATAGCTACTCACACAAAGTTGGGGGGGGATACTTTTTACAGATGTTAACTCCAGCGCTGTCTTATATAAGAGCTAAAAATCAAAAGCATCCATCCACAGACCAATCAAATAAACTATATTTCTATCTAAATCACCCAATTAGCAATGGTTTAAAAATGAGGTAGCATGAACATGGAAAGATTTATAAGAAATGTTGTTATGAGGAAACAGACAACTTCAGTTCAGTATGTGTGACCTGATCTCATTGTGTATATAAATAAAGAATGCTACACCATGGAGAACCTTGAAAAAATTCTGCTATGATCCCATTTATATAAAATATTCAGAAGAGGTAATTCCGTAGAGACCAAAAGCAGATTAGTGGCTGCTTGGGGATGAAGGGAAGGCGGATAGAGAATGACCACTTAATGGGAAGAAAGGTCTCTTTTTAGGGCGATGAAAATGTTCTACAGTGGTGATGGGTACAGAACATGGTGAATTGCACACTTTGAAAAAGTTAAAATGTGAATTTGTTAACCTTGTTTACCTCCCAAGAGTCAGGCTGGGTGGGCAGTGGATATGAGGGAGCTGAGAAGAGGGTGAGAGGCACTTTTCATTTTATACCCTTCTTAGTTGGATTTTTCTTTTTTTTTTGAACATCATCGGTATGTGTTCCTGGATTTTGGTTTTGCTTTGTTTTTCTAATTTTTACTTAATGAAGTAATACATAAATACATTTGCCCTGATGTAACATTAAAACATTTCAGAGAAAGTTAAATAAAGTCCCTTTCGATCACACACCAACAATGCCAACCCCCACCCAGGAATAACCTTGGCACCCCTCAAACTTCTTGGAAGCGTGTACCTACGTATTAGGCAGCAAGCAGGAAGTATCATTTTGTGTGTGTTTCATAGAAAAAGTTTTTAAAAATAAATATTTGTAATCATAAATAAACAATTGGGTGCAAGCCAAATCTCTCTCTCTGTTAAACCATACTACTCCCTCAGCATCACAAGGAACATACAGACACACAACCAAATCGCAAGGAAGGCCTCAATCTGTGGTTGGGAAAAAAGAAATCATGGAAAGCCTTTTTTTAAACTTAATTCTGGGCAGATCAACTTATCCACACATTGGCTTTCTTTCTTTCTTTTTGCTGGTTTGTTTTAAATCAGCCTAGCTTTTAGACCCTGCAGAAATTAGTGGTTAGTCAACCAGAATAAAAATTGCTATCTTGGGTTTTTATTTTAATTATTATTATTTTTTAAAAAGAAAAAAAAAGGAAATAAATGTGCTCAAAGTTTAGCATAAGAGAAAAGAAAAAATAAGTGGACTTTATTTGAACTCCTGAAAAACATAACACCTCGCTGATTAGAGGGAATTGTGCCCTGATTCTGCCTGTGAAACCGCAGCTTTGCCTTTTGTGAAAATAAAGTGGTAATGACAAACTGGATTTTGCAAATAGTTTGAAGGAAAACTTTCATATGTCAGAAAAGCTAATTGAATCTCACCAAATAAAAAGTATGTGCTTGACAGAACTGGTAATGCCATGAGAACACAGAATGGCACAGCTTGCTATAATTCAAAGCATCAGCTAAGGTCCTTTTGAAAGCAACTTTCCAGTCACAAGTACCCAGCATCACCAGGGCACATGCTGACAACTATAAATGTGACTCTCCCTAATTCACCTCCCTGGCAGGTGACACCACCACCATCCCACCCTCCAGCACCCAAAGACCCACTCACAGCCCCGCAAAACCATATACCACCTCTCTCACTGAGCACCTCCACCATGGTCATCTCAATCAAAGCCTCCCTGGAACCAACGAGAAACCACCTGATTGAAAACCCAGATCTAGCCCGAATGGATACTTTTCTCAGTCAATAGTATATCTTAAAGCTATTAACTCTTTGCTTTGTACAATAGGACAAGATGACAATAGTATATCTGGAAGCTATTAACTCTTTGCTTTGTACAACAGGACAAGATGAAATGAAGGCACACAGCAGAATTATTCACCATTGCCAAAAGATGGAAAAAACCTATGTCCATCAACAGATGAATGGATAAACAAAATGTGGTATAGACACGCAATGGAATATTACTTGGCTGTAAAAAGGAAGGAAGTTCTGATACATGCTGCTACATGAATGAATCTCACATCATGTTGAGTGAAATAAGCCAGATGCAAAAGGACAGATGTTGCATGGTCTCACTGATTTGAAACAATTAAAGTAAACTTACAGTCAGAGTCTAGGATATAGGCTACCAAGGGATCGGGTGGGGATAGGCAATGAGCATTTAAGGCTTAAAATGTACAGGGTTCCAACTGATTGTACACTGTGGATGACTGTATGGTTTGTGAATATATCTCAATAAAATTGAGTTAAAAAAACAAAAAAATGTACAGGGTTCCTATTTGGAGCAATGGAAATTTTTGATAATACATAGTGGTGACGGCAGCATAACACTCACTGTAAATGTAAGTAATGCCACTGAATTGCACAGCTAAAAATGGTTAAAATGGGAAATTCTATATCATACATAATGCTACCACAATAAATATTTTTTTAAGAAAAACAACAAATGAAGGCATCTTTGAATCCAAAGGATAAAGAAATGCACTTCCAAGAACTCCTGTTACAAAACCTTGTGGGGGCTCCCCACAAAGCCAGGACAGCTCCACCCTCCTGGCTCTCTTTCTCCATTTGGTGCTAAAAGGCCTCCTACAGGCCCCAGAAGCCAGCCCTTTAGGGCACCCAATCTGCTTCCCACTTCAAAGGTCTCCAAGCACCAAATGAATCAAAAATGGTGACAGCCACACAATCCCCCCAGCTGTTAGGATGTTTGCTTTCTTCCTTTCCTTGGGTTTTGTTTTTGTTTTTACCTGGGTTTCCAGAAGGCAAACAAAAACTTAAGGAAAGGGAGCCTCCATCGAGAATAGTCACCCCCAGAGGTGGAGGGTTCGAGGACCCAGTGCAGTCTGATGCGCAAAAATATCAGAACCCAGCCTCCTCAGGATTCCTGACATTTGGGAGGCCACGGTGCAGAAATTAAAGCACCTGATCCAAGCCGATAGAGCCAAATGGCTCCATTTTCCTGCTCCACAGGCCAAGAGCAGCTGTTGAGCTGCTGACAGGGGTTGATGGGCAGCTGATCAGGTACCCAGCAGAACGGGCCCCGGATGCATGCAGGATGACAAGCTGCCCAGGTGGATGGAGCTGACCTCTGATGCCAAGAGAGGTGCCCAAACCAGGCGGTCAGCACGTGGAGGCTCTCTGCTGCTCATTCCAAGCATCGCCACCCAGCACATTTCATTCCCTGCCAGGCTGGGGCTGGAGGGTCTGGGCCTCACATCAGGGGATCCAGGGCTGGTGGGTCCTCTCTGCAGCCAGTTCCGGGCTCAGAGCCAATCACCTCACCACTCCAGGCCTCCACTGCTCAGCAATTAAATGAGTGTCATTAGCAGTGGAAACATTTTTCTAAATAAATTCTTAGGCTGAAACCAAAAAAACTCAACTCACTAGAAAGCAGTACTTGACTAGCATGCACTTAAGTGGAAATGTGCAATTGTCTCTTTATGAGAAAGGCAATAAATGACAACGGTGAGCCTTAGTAACCATCATAAAACACTTGAAAGTGCAAGTTTTAAAAGAGACCTCCAATCCTATTTCCACCTCAATATACTTTTTTTTAATATATACATAACATTTGTCTTTTTAACCATTTTTAAGTGTACAATTTAGTAGCATTAATTACAATTACAGTGTTGCACTACAATCACAACTATCCACTACTAAAACTTTTTCATCACCAATTAACCAATATCTCCCCATTCCCCCTTCCCCAGCTCTTGAGAACCACTAATCTACTTTCTGTCTCTGTGAATTTGCTTACTTTAGGTAATTCATATTAGTAGAGTCATATAACATGTGTCCTTTTGTGTCTGACTTCTTTCACTCAAGGTTCATCCATGTTGTCCCATGCTTCAGGAATTCATTCCTTTTCACAGCTAAATAATGTTCCATTGTATGGCTATGCCACACACTGTTTGTCCATTCATCTGTTGACGGACACCTGGGTTGCTTCCATCTTTGGGTAATTGTGAATAATGCTGCTAGGAACACTGGTGTGCAAGTGTCGGTTTGAGCCCAGGCTTTCAATTCTTCGGGGTGGTATATCTAAGAGTAGATTGTAGGGTTGTATGGTAATTCGATATTTAACTTTGTGAGGAACTGCCAACCTCAGCATCTTTTTTGATTTCCTGTTTTTTTGTTTTAGTTTCAGACTATCAAGAAAATTCTGATTCTTGTGGCCATTTACACAAGAGCAAAGTGTTTAAACAGTTTGCCACATAAACTCAGGATTCTAGAACTCAACAGGGGCAGCTGCTCCCACATCCAAATTCAGAGAATCCCGTTGGCCTGGGATGAAGCAATCGCAAACGGGGAAGTTCTTAGGACAGTTTTTAAAAAATTAATGTAAAAAAATGAAATCTGGGTCAAATTTTGTGAAGCTGAAAAACTCCCCTCAGGGACAATCCAAAAACACAGAGGGCTCCCGAAGGGAGTTTCCCACACCTCAAACCTTCCATTTCAGCAGCTGTTCATATAACGCACCAAAGGTCCATCCCCAAAGAGCCCATGAGCTTGTCTACTCAATGAATGGACTTCCCAAGCTCTCCCCTCACCTGCCCTCTGGTAGAGCCAGGCAAGGACTTTTTAAAAAGCTAAGAGGGCCAAGGATGACCCTGGATGGGATCTGAGGATGGAGGACAGGAGGCTCAAAGGGACACAGTTGAGACATAAGGAAAAGGAAATATAGAATGTAAGCTTTGTATCATTGTTTAATCTCTTGTCTTAGCTGTGCTTAATGGGATTGCATAAAAGAATGTTCTTGTTCATGGGAAGTGTATATGTGAATTATAATGTTTGTTCAAGGATGTGTGCAGCTAGTTCTCATACGTTCAGAAGACAGCAATAGATGATGGATGACAGGGAGAGAGGAAGGGAAAGAAATAGCGGTGTGACAACATGTTAAAGTTAGTGGATCAGGGTATGGGGGGGGTCAAGGAATGCTGGAGTTCTGTGTAGGGGGTTTGTATTGTTTTTGCAACTGTTCCTATAACTTTGAATTTATTTCAAAATAAAATGTAAAAAAAAAAAAAAAAAAGCTAAGAGGAAGACAATGAGAGTGTACTAGTAAGGGTTCTCCGGGGAAACAGAACCAACAAGAGATATCTGTAAATATAAGATGTTATAGAAGTGTCTCATGCAATTGTGGAGATGCACAAGTCCAAATTCCAAAGGGCAGGCAGCAGACTGGCAACTCCAATGAAGGCATTCAATGAACTCCTCAGGAAACACTTCACTCATTGGCTGAAGAAGTGACGGTCTCTCTCTTTCTCACTTAAAAGTCTTCAACTGATTGGATTAAATCAAGCTGATTGCATTCTCTAATTGAAGAAAACACACCCTTCATTGATATAATCAGTCACAGGTGAAGTCAATTAACTGATGATTTAACAACCAGCCACAAATGTCCTTGCAGTAATAGTTAGGCCAGTGCTTGCTTGACCAGACACCTGGGCACCATCACCTGGCCAAGCTGACACATAAACCTAACCATCACAGGGAGAAAAGGCAAAAAGCTGTGGCAGCAACCTCCTACTCATTTATTTCAATTTAGAGAAGTAAATGTCCACCCTAGGGGCTTAAAAAAATGGGGTCAATAAATTGAAGTCTTCCTAAATCTTTTCAATGACATACAAAAGCAGCCTCCTTGCTGACAATAAACAAAAGCTAAAGAAGCTTCCTTTGACCAATACCCTTCATGTCAACCTCTTCCTTCTCTTCCCCAGGAAAACCACTTTTGGTGGTCTGAAGCGTTGAAAATTAAAGAAAAACTTTTAAAGATCTTAAAATGTTTGAGCTTATTCCAGGGATTCATATGTCTATAGAAACAGTCTGGGGGACAAGAGGTGGGGTTTTTTTTAAGATAAATTCTATGCAGTACAAATCCTTCTGTAACTTAATTTTCTCCCCACTCACCAATCACTCTTTGCGATCTCCCTCTACTAGCATCTATAAGTTTCCATATTCATTTTAATCACTATATAAAATAATCCATATTTAGAAATGGCATTGTTAAAAGGTGACAGGTGTTTCCAACTTTTCACTAACACAACACTAACACCTTTCACTATAGTAAGCAGCTTTATACATGCCTCTAGGAACACATGTATTTTCTTTTTTTTTTTTTAATAATTCAATTTTATTGAGATATATTCACATACCATACAGTGTATTTTCTTTCAGAGTAGACCACAAAGTATCCAACTTTGACTTCAGCCCATCTAATGGGTCAAAACTAGCATATGATGATTGTTTTTAATTTGTATGTTCTGGAATCCTAATAAGGCCAAAACTCCTTTCGTACATTTTTGGCATTCTGTATTTGTTCTCCAGTAAGCTACCCACGTCCATGTATCAACTGGGTGGTTTACCTTTTCTTATTTATCTTAGGAGTTCTTTACATATTCTGGATACTGGTCTATATGGTCTCAATATTTTTACCTATTTACATCTTCTAGGGTTCTAGATGTAAAAATTTTCTCTCCACCCAAAGGTCTGAAGTTTCAAGTGGTACCCCAAAGCCTCCCAAACCAAGGACCAGAAACCTGGGCCTTTTGTGGTTGTTGCTATTGGTGAAAAGGTGGGGGATGGGGGCAATAAATAAGCGAACACTAACATGCCTTCCTGCCTCCCTGTCTACACTTTAATATTATTTTTGTTTTGATAAAACAATGGAGGGTGACAAGGGTTTAAAAATGGCTTATTCCACACTGAAAGACATTTTTCCCTGACGTGGTCATAGGAGCACCTTACCAAAAGGGGTTGTGTAATGAAGCGGTTAAAGTTAAATGGAGTTGGACTCCGGTAGAGCTGAACACCTGAGACCCTCCCTACATGCATGTGCATGGCCGTTCTCCAAGAGGGAGAAGAGTTACGATACTCCTAATCTTCCAACACGGGACTCCCGGCTCCGCCAAAGAATAAGGGAGCTCCCTCCCACCCACCTACACCCACACCGCACACTACACAGCTGGAAGGCCCCTCAGCCCTTGCTGTCTTCTCTCCCTTCTCATTCCCTTTGGGAAGCACAGAAAACCAGCATCTTTTGGAATTTAGAGCGGCCCATAGGAATCCCAGGATTTGGCTGATGGGCAATTCCGACGAAGGACAGGGAGAAGACAAGATCACGAAACCAACATTAATAGGTGCATCTTGCTTGGCTCCACCTGCAAAGAAATCAACTCTAAAAGGCCATTTTCCAGGGTGGTGAAAAATTTTAGTCATGGTTGGCGGTGAGTATTTGCATGGCATTTTAAATGTAATTAATGCCACTGAATTGCACACTTGAAAACGGCTAAAATGGCAAATATATGTTACTACAATGATATCTTTTAAAAAAAAAAAAACATTTCTGAGATAGCTAGGAAAACTGAGGATGGTCGGGGTATCAGATAACAGTAAGGAATCATGGCTAATGTGCTAATAATATTGAGATTATATGAAAAAAGAGTTCTTATCATTCATGCTGACATATTTACAGGTAAAACAATCAAGTTGCCTAGGATCTGATATGTGGGCCAGGAAAAATGAAATAAATCCCAGAGAATGATGAATACTGTTGACATTGGGTGGAAAATATAGAGGGCTCTTAAGGATGGAATCCTGTCCCCACAAAGGTATGTTTGAGTTCCAACCCGTTTCCACAGGTGTGAACTCATCTGTCAACAGGATCTTCAAAGGTCCTAGTTAGATGAAGCCGAGAGGAATCAGGGTGGACCCTAGAGTCCTCATATGCAGAGAAAATCTGGATTTAGTAGGAGATGGAAAGTGACAGGTGACCATGTGATGGAGGCAGGGACTAACCTATGGAAGCTGGCAAGCCACCACCAGAATGCTGCTGAATTAAGGGAAAGCATGGCCCGTAGATACTTCGATGTCAGACTTCCAGCCTCCAAAACTGTGAGACAACAAACTCCTGTTGTTTAAGCCAAGCTGGTCTGTGATATTTGTTAGCACAGCCCTGGCAAGCTAAGACAGGGGTCCACTGTACTGGTCTCTCCGATTTCATGTATATCTTAAGTTTTCTATAATTAAAAGCTTACCAAAAAAAAGAAGTAGTTCTGGCAATCCAGAAACTAGACTAAGCCATTGTGACTTATGGTCCCTTCAATGAAAAGCTGTTTGGCCTCAAAGGTGTGACAGTCCCCCAGCAACTGCCTGACACTGCTTCCAGTAATGTCCTTCCCATTTGAGTCTTTCTAAGAGAATCTGCTAAACTCTACTGTCAATTCCACTGGCTACAGTCATGCATTGGTTTCCTTTTAATATTTTTAAATTCTTTATTCTGAAATAATTTCAAATCTACTGAAAAGTTGCAATAACAGTGCATACAACCACCCTTCTGCTTTTTTGCTCAGATTCACTCATTTTTCACAATTTGCCCCAAGTGCTTCCTCATGCAGTATGCATTGCCCCTCCCTGCTTACCACCCCTTCTCCTGCTTATCACAGCAAATCCCAGATACATCTGCTGAGCCCAGATGCTCAAATCTGGACTCCATGCATTCCAAACAACAAATGCCCCATTCCCCAGGAGATCACCAACTGCTTTGGGTTCCACCTTTGGGTTCCCACTGCTCTTCCTGCATCTATATCTTTGCTGCCCTCTCTGTGCAAGTCCACGGGGTGACTGTGGGCTGCTGCCTGTCATTGTCATGGGTTCACTTATGCACCACAGCTCTGCTCAAGTTCAACTCTCCTTAGAAAACGTTTCGCAAATCTTAACTGACGGCACTTGAAGAGTCAGCACCCAGGAAGGGACACTTAATTTTTGTAAGCACTTCTCCATAAGTCATATCGCCTGCCCCTTCTCCATCAATCGTGGTCTTTCCGGGGTCAATTTCCTTTGTATCTCTCAGAGTGCCTGGCACGGTGCTGGGAACTAAGAGAAGGAAGAAACATTCCTTGACCTTTCCTGTCTGGTTATCTCCACCATCCCACCCCGACACACATGGTTTTGTGGGTGTGTGGGTGTGATTATTCTACAATACATAACCTAAAATTGCCCGCTTTAACCACTTCCAAGGAGACAACTCAGTGGCGTTAATTACATTCCCAACGTTGGTTACCATCACCACCATCCGTGACCAAAACTTTCCCATCTCCCCAAACAGAAACTCTGTTGGACTGTTATATATTCTGAATCTGCACCTTTAACGTTCTTCCTTGGCATCTGTTTCATTTCACCATCAGAAGATCTTCCATTACCGGCGCCTCGGCCCTAATAGGTGTAAACAGTTCCTGACTGCCGCAATCCCATGTGCTCTGATTGGCCCTGGAGCTACAGGGAAGAGAAGTCAGGGTGCTGCCTCTCCCAAACACACCCTGATATGTGTGTGCACATCAACTTTTCCACCCCCGTGCCAAAGAAGTACACTCAAACACTTAAAAACTAACATTTCCCCCCAAATTAATATGTAGGACATGCAAGCACCTAGAGCTAAGTTTTTATGGACTTCTCATCACACATCTGCTAAGCCCACTCTGATTTCACAGATGAGAGTAAATCCAGTTCGTTTCTGCCTTCAAGTTTCCCACAATCAATCAATAAAACTAAGCAAACAAGGTGAAGCTCCTCCTTGCACTGGGCTTGCCGAGAAGCAACAGTGACAAACATGCCCATCCTGGACAAAGATGAGGGAAGTCTCCACCAGCGCTGGCCAACAGAGCTTTCTGCAATGATGGAAATGTTGTATATCTGCACAGTCCAATACGGGAGCCGCCAGTCCCACGGGGTTGCTGCACACTTGAAATGTAGCTAGTACAAGGGAGGAAGTAAATCTTCAATTCCGTTTAATTTTCCTATTTACTGCATGTCTGTGTTTCCAGGGGCTTCTGGGGGTCGGTGTTTCCCGGTGGTTCTAGGAGTGTTGTCATCCTTCTGCATTTAATTTTAATTCATTTTCACTTAACTAAATGTAACTAGCAACCAACATATTCAACAGCACAGGTCTGTAATGAGGAGTTTAGGCCAAAATGTTTCTACAATTTAAGTGCATATTGTGTTAGCTATCCCTCCAGGAGGGCGACTGGGTGTGGAAACCATTAGGCTCAGAGCATTTGGGATCGAGGAACCCTCCCCCACGCCTGGAAATAGTGAAGAAGCCGCCACATTCTCTCCCCCACAATAACATCTCAGAAGTGACAGAGTGCTTACTGAAGCTCATTCCAAAGACAATTAAAGGCACAAACACATATCCCATTTCCCAGTGGAATTGAAGACTTTCTAGAAAATAAGCAACTTAGCAGAATTAGGCCAAACCGTGCTTTAATTATCTCATTCCCTTTAGTATTTAAAAAAAAGAAAGGAAAAAAAAAAAAAAAAAAACTCTAGAAATCCCCAAAAGGGTGCAAACCACACCAACACAATTCTCGATTCTGAAAAGCTTTATGAAAATTCCTGACATTGTTCCACAACTACTTTGCCACTCTGTTAATACGATTTTAAACAGATTACACCCCCAGATGTATTTTATTGCAACTGCACTTGCAAAGAGAGGTTGTCCTGCCCTTATTTCCAACTTGGCAAGCTCCTTGACAAAACCAAATAAATACGTACTAGAGAAAGGAGAGTGGTATAAAACCCCAGCCAGTTGCAGCCATAATTAATGGGCCAAAGATACATTTGCCACTTAGATCTTTACTTCAAAACAAAGAAGCCCACACCATATACTGAAATTCTAACACTTCTGTTACTGTGGCACAGTTGGTGAACAATGCAAAACCAAAGAATCCAAAGGGTCACGGAGAAGCCGTGTTTTCAAAACCAATCGTCTTAGCCTGATAGTCCTTTCATGAAATTGCTAGTAGCCATGCAGCAGGAGTACAACCAATAAAAAAACAGATTCAACCAGCAATGGTTACTTTGCAAAGCCAAGCCCACTGGTTACTTTTCTCTGAAGCCTTGAAAGCTTGGTGTTCACAGGATCCACTCGGTGATCACTGCAGGGTCCCCAAGGAAGGAACTATCTTAATGCTAACTTTCTTTACAAGGAACAGAGTCACAGCCAACAACTCAGGGCAAGGAAGATGAGCCATCCTTGAGGAGGGACCAGTGGGGCCCAGCTTTGCAGCCCGTGGCCACGTGGTAACCACAGGATGCTGACACGTGATGGGGGATGGAGGAAGAAGGAAGTGGGGGAGGGGAGAAGGAGCAGGGAGATCTACCGTTCTCACTCTAGGATCACTGAAATGGACCAGATATACACAAAAAGGCCTCTGGCGTCAACAAACCATTTCAGGGGATGGTCGTAGACCTTGAAGACCAGTTTCTTCAACCTGAGTATAACTCTAAATTACATAATTAGAACTCTCCAAGGGAAAAGAACACAGAGCTTACACAAATTTCCGGTGCTTAATCAGATTCACTCACACTGGCCAGGGTTCTCCAGATGCAGGATCCCAAACCATTCACACCCAGTTCCCATTTCAATGATAATGATAACTTTTCACATCCTGGCCTCCTACGAATGCATTTTAAAGACGTGCCAGTTCTCCAGCTGAAACCTTTCTAAATGAGATTAATCTCTTCTACCTGTCAGACCAGCTGTCCCCCCACTCCTGTGTTTCTATCCCACTGACTTGAGAAAAACAGATTACAAAGGGAAGAATGGATAAAATCCAGACTCTGCCAGGCTCAAAATGTATCTGAGGTTAAACCAAGGCTAAACTTTCACTGGGCAACAAGTAATTCACTGCACAACACATCAGAATACACATATTCACATAAGAACACCAATTACAACTGTACTTTGAATAAATAACAGAAGATACAACCACAGAAACAGAAAGGGCGTCTCACATTGTCATATCAATCTGCAGATTCACGTCACCAAAAACTATCCCTGGTAAATGCAAGTTTTAAAATCCATGTTGGGTTTTTTCGCAAGCAGAAAATTAAGCAGAGTACTTGTGAGTTTTGTAACTATAACTTGCTTTTCTAACCAAAAATTCAGCCTCAGAGTCACCCATCGCGGTTTCTGATAAATACTTAAGTATAATGGCTTATTTCGAATGTCAGGTAGGATCGCTACTGTTAAGGCACACAAGGGTTAAACGTGATCTAGTTATCAAATATCGAAAATTTTCAAATGTGTAGTTCTTTTTTGCCTTGTACACAGCCATAATAAGAAAAACATGTTGTCTTACTATATACGTAAAAAGCTTTTCTTTTTCCACGAAGTCTTCTTATTCAAGACGTTTTCATTGATTTTCTTCTGGAGGGCTCACTATCATTATATATTATGACCATCACTCCAGGGATGGGGTCAAAATGGGGGGATGATGGATCCCCAAATTCCACCATTCCTTGCCTATCTTTGGAGGGGATACACAGTCTCCTATCAGGTACATGTCTTTAGGGAACGGGGTGTCTAAGGCAACTCATGATTCCTTCGTCTTATACACAAAATACACTCAGATTACACAGATTCCTCTTCACAGCAGAAAAGATGCTGAACACCCAAATTTAGTGTGATACATAATTTTATTCATATATTATTAGATATTCATGAGTTATCACTTCTTTGGATTTGCAGTTACCCTTGCTCCTCCAGAGGGAAGGGGATTATAACCAGCTTCCCCTCTACAGATTATTATTATTTCACAAGAAAAAAATTTACCTTGGCACAGGGTTCAAAGATGAAAATGACACTGCATTGCTCTGTTCATCAGAGCTTTCTTAAATCCGACAGGAAATGAGGCAACGTTCAAACGACTCCACCAGAAACGTGAGCATCTTTACGGTTCTCCTGACATCTTTGATTTAAGTAACAGACCTCTCAACCTTTCTCTTATCACACATCTCCAACCATTCACCAGAGCAACCCCACACCCCCAACCCGTGCAACCAAAGCCCCCAAGGCACACGGATGGCAAGACGGAGTTTTTGTAGCTCAATTAACCGCAGTGTGGTCACCAGCAAATACTCGCATGTGCACTTCGAGTCAACGTATTTAACGCCCCCTCCTGTCTCCCCCCACCCCGAGGAAACAGACCTCCAGACACTAAAACTCTTACGGGGTGGTGGATGGGGGGTGCGAAATCGACAGAGACTTCACTAGTGATGGAAATCCTGCAGATGGGCTTAGCAAGAATTTACTGGCTTAGCAAGAATTTACTAGCTTATTTACCATTTCACCGTGTACCCAAAGCGGCTTTACACTTTAATGAACAGCGATATATCTGCAAACCTGCTTCTCAAATCAAGTCATCAGTAATATCCGCATGATCAGCATCTGCTTAAACGAAAACGCCCTCCAGGAAAGGCTCCTCAGCATTTCTGATTTCTTTCCATTGGGCGGGCTAAGCTGGGATGGTTAGACCCGCGGGAGGACCGGATACTGCCAACGCACGGTTCGCAGCAGGACTCGGGGGAACCTGAAGCCCACCCCCGTACCTGCAACTGGTCCCCTAATTCTCACCTCCCTGCAGGAATGCGGGCGGGAGGAGGTAATGCTAGAAACCCATTTACGTGCATCTAGGTCATTACAGTAAACGGCGCATCTTACATTTCGGTGTAATTTAAGGCAAATCTCTTCTGTCTCCAAACTTCCCCGGCTAGGGGAGACTGCTTGCCCTCCCCCCACGCCGGCAGGGGGCCCGGAATCCGGCGGGAGGCGCGCAGGCGGGAGGTGTACCCGGAGTCCCGACTGGATGAATGAGTGCTGCCTCCTCCCGGCACTTTATGCCAATCCCCACCACCACCGCCCCCTCGGAACACTCCGGCCTCCGTGCCTCTCCAGAGGTATCGCGCGCCCCGGGACTGAGTGTCACGGGAACGGGATCCAAAGCCCAGGATCCACGCCTCCCGAAACAGCTCAGGGCACCGCAGGGGAAGCGGATGTCCCTTGTGAAAAATACAGCCCGGGGAGACAGACCCGGCCCCTCCAGACGCGCGCCACCTCCCGAGTTCCAGGATGTGATCCGAAGACGACCAAGTCCCTCAACAACCAGTTGCGCGCCCAGGGACCCCCGACCCGAGTCACAGCACAGGCCGCTTCGGTCATTCCTGGCGCGGTGGGCAAGATGGATTAAGAGCAAAGAGGAGGGAAGCAAAAGCCCCTTTCAAGACGGCAACTGGTGGGGCGGGGGCGCAGGGGTTAGGGAGCTGCCGGGCTCCCCCACCACCCATCCGGAAGGGCGCGCGGTCCCCGCAGCCTCAGGGTACCTCGCCTGACCAGGCCGCCCACATGGCATCACCCTCACACGTCTCGAGAAGCGAAAACACCGGGGCGGATGGGATCCACGGGAGCCTCGAGCCCTAGAAGGGCAACCTCGGGGAGAAAGGCCCAGAGTCAAGACTCAGAATCACCGGAGACGTTTGCTGTCCCAAAACCAGAATGGGAGCCCCCGGTGCTGGCACGGTGCGCACGCGCGCGCACATACATTCACACGTACATACACACACATACACACTTAAACGATTCTCGGAAACCCCCAGAGAGGGGCTCCCCTCGGGCGTCGGCGCCTGCCGCCGCCACTCTCCCCAGCCCGCCCCTGCCTCCCGCCTCTGGAAACACTTAACAGTCCCCAGAGCGCGTCTTATTAGAACCAGCCCCTGCCGGGGGCGTGGGCCGCGGAGTGGGGCCCGAGGCTGGCGCCAGGCGCTCCGCAGGGGCCCGCGCGCCTAGGCCCCGGCTTTGCCCTCCGTGCAGGGCCGTCCGCCGGCTGCGGGTGCCCACGGGAGATCGGACGCTGGCACGACGACTGGGGAGAGCATGGTCACGCCGCCAGATCACCAAAAAAAGGAACGCGCGGGCGCCGTGTGCCCAGCTTCTGCCCTCGGAAGGGGGGAGCAGCGGGGGCGGCGAGAGGGGCGGCGGTTCCTACCTGAAGTCCTGGACATGCAGAGAAGGAGCGCAGCGGCCACCCAGACGGCGGGGGCGCACAGAGACGCCCGCCGCAGGAGCCCCGCGCCCCGGGCCATGCCGCGGGCCGTGGGGGGGCCGGATAGCCCTCAGCCCGCCGCGCTAGGGTCTCTGGCCGGAGCGGGGGCTCCGGGACCGCAGTGGCGCGCGGGGGCCGGGCGCCACCACCCCTTTCTTCCGTGCGTCCGCTCCCCTTTCTCCCGAGCTCTTCTCAAGTTGGTTCCTTTCGAGAAATTTGTTCTCCTCCTAGTTTCCTGGGCCGGATGTGCTGCTCTGCGCTGGCCGCGACGCGAGTTGGCTGGAGAGCCTCCGGGGCGCGGGCTTGAGCGTCCCGCCGGCCGCCGGGATGAACGCGGAGGGCGGACCGCGGGCGCGCAGGAGGCAGGGTCCCCAGCTCACCCGCCCCGACTGGGCAGAGCAAGGCCGGCGCCGGCGCCCCCTGCCGGAGGGACGCGCTTGGCGGCGGGGCGGGGCACGGGCTCCGCGCGGCCCCGCGGGGATCAGGCAGGAAGCGGGGACACGGGGACAGCCGCCCGGTCCGCAGACGGGCTTACCGCGCCTCCCTCGGACTTGCGCCTCTGGAAACTTAAACTCAGAGATGGCGCCTTGGGAGCGTTCAGCTGCACATCGCCGGGGCTACCCACTCCGCAGAGGCGCCCGGGGTAGTTGCCACCCACCTTCAGGGGGCGGGACACCCGGGGACGTTGATCACAAATTAGTAACTCCGGGCTTCATTGCGCCTCGCCAGCCCACACAGGGGCGAATCAGAGCCTCCTCGTTCCAGAAACCAGCAGTGCGGGAGAAGGAGGAGAAGCGAGGGCTTGGAAAATCGAAATGTTCAAGAAAAGAAAGAGGCTGGGTCGCTGCTGGCGCCCCCCCGGACCCTCCTCGTCACCGTGTCTCTCAGAAACGCTCAAAAACTGCTGCCGAGTGGGGCTGCGTGCAGGGAGCCCTCGGGAGCGCGATGCTATCTGAAGCTTCCGTGGCTTTTGGTTTACTGTTAAAAGCAAATTGTGTAATTTTACCCATTAAAGTCAGAACACTATTTGTTCTCTGCAGAGCCCCCGGAACATGAAGAAGTAATTTGCTTCACTTGTAAGAGACATTTTGAACGCAATTCAAATAGCATATTTTCTTGCTTATTCTTGGTTTTGCTTAACACATGCAACGGACTGGAATTTGAAGTCCTAACCCTCCTGTTTGCAACTTAGGAATTTTCTTTGTTTTTCCTCTCTTGGAGGAAAGGATTTGGATTGGGATTCGCCCGCATTTCAGTTTGTTTGTTTTATGAGATTTATTTTTAAACCGAGTATCAAGCAGTTTGTTTTGCGTTTTTGTTCAAGTATCATTTCCGGCTAGCTCCAGGGAATTAGGGAGCTGCCCTGGCATTGGGTGCTGGACCTGGAGACCCCTGAGCTAGTCTCCCTATAATTTCCCCTCAATGGGCCTCAGATATATCAGAAAATAAAAATTCCCTTGCTGTGCTGTGCTAACAAAATGGCTTAGCCAGCCCTGCCCCATTACCCCCTGTTAAAATGGATTAGGCCTAGCACTGCCTCTGCTGAATTTGTTTGGGGGAAATGTCTCACAGTTTTCATTCCTTATTCACGTTAGAGGCCTTGTGACTAGGGCTGGCCGTGGACTCCCAGGAATCCCCCAGGGGGAGAATAGAAGACCCCCAGGCCCTCTGCTGGGTGGTAACATCACTGCCAAGCTTCCATGGACCCCAAATGCCATGAAATCTAAATGGGGCCTGCTCTGCTGGTGGTTGTTTCATCTTTTTTCATCTTTTTTTCATCTTTTTTTACCTTCCCTTGGGGGATCTCCAGGATGCTTTTAGAGTAAATAAGATTTTAAGAGTTGGTTTTGCAACACTTTTTTTTTTCCCAGAATCTTCCATTCTGGATCTAATGAAAATAAAACGGGGCCGCCAAGCCCTACCCTCAAAAATAAGTATCCACAAGGCTTGGACCTTTCCGTGCTGCTTGTGCACCTCAGACACCCAGGTCTCAGCATCTTTTCCTTTTTGCTGCACATCGTTTAAGATTATAGTTCCACAACCATTCAGTTAAAGCTGTGCCACTTATTCTTGGTGTAAGTTTTTTCCTTTGGGAAAATGACCTAATCCTGCCTCAGCCCCTCATCTGTATGTGATTGTCACATGACTGGGTTCCCCACAAACCTGATCTAAGAGTTCAAGCAACAATATACAGAAAGAGACACATTTTTTTTTTAATTTTATTGTGGCAGCATATACATAGCATAAAGTTTGCCATTTTGCCCATTTTTAAAGGTGCAATTTCAAAAGTATTAAATTACATTTACAATGTTTTTCTACCATCACCACCATCTGTTACCAAAACTTGTTATCACCCCAAACAATAATTCCCCAAACCTCCTGTTTTAGTTTCCTAGTCTGCTCAAGCAAATACCATGAAATGTGTTAGGTTCAACAATGGGAATTTATTAGGTCACAGTTTTGAGACTGGAAAAATGTCCAAATTAGGGCAACATCTAGGTGATGTTTTCTCCCTAAAGACTGCAGCTCCCCAAAGACTGCAGCGTTCTGGGGCTACCAGCCAGCCATCCTTGGTCCTTAGCGCCTCTGTCACGTGGCAATTCACACGATGGCTACTTAGTGGCCTCTCCTTTTTCTTCTGTTTCCTTGATTTCAGCTTCTTGCTTCCTGTGGCTTTCTTCTGTCTGAATTTCATTCTGCTTATAAGGGACTCCAGCTATAGGATTAAGGCCCATCCTGATTGAGATGGGTGACACCTTAACTGAAGTATCCTCATCAAAAGGTCCTACTTAAAATGGGTTCATACCCATAGGAGTAGATTAGATTTAAGAACATGTTTTTCTGGAGTAAATACAGCTTCAAACCACCACACCTGCCTTACTTCTTGTAACCTCTAATCTACTTTCTGTCATTATGAGTTTGCTTATTCTAGATATTTCATGTAAGTAGAATCATACAGTTTTTGTCCTTCAGTGTTGGGCTTCTTACGCCAAGCTTAGCATGTTTTCAAAGTTCATCCATATTGTAGCACATATCAGAACTTCATTCCTTTTTATTACTGAATTGTATTCCATTGTATGTATTTACTAGAACATGTACTTTTGCGTAGAGATCAGAAATGTAGGTAATATTGCACTATTCCTTAAAGTTTTTTTTTTAAAAAGTGCCTTTCAGCAATTTTCTTTCTCCAAAGTTTCCATATCTATACCTCCTGCCTGCCCTTTCCTTTCTGCAGTTCAGAATTGAAAGATAAACACTATAAGCAAAATGGGAGGAGTCAAAATATGAGCTTTCAATTATTTAGCAGAATGCTTCCATCCAAGGCCACACTGGGACTACTTACTCCTTCCAATCTCTACTGGATCTCTGTCACGGCTTAACAAATCACCCCAGAGCTTTACAGCTTGAAACAATAAACATCTATCATCACACATAGTTTCTGTGGGTCAGGAATTCAGGAGTGGCTTAGCTGGATGGTTATGGCTTGGGGTCCCGCATGAGGTTGCAGCCAGATGTCATCCAGGGCTGCAGCCATCTGACCGCTGGCCTGGGGCAAAAAACTCCTTGCCGTGGCTCACTCACATGCCTGGGGAGACCTCATGTCCCAGCCACGTGGACCGTGTGACCCTCTCCTTGAATGCCTTTACAACATGGCAGCTGGCTTCCCCAGAGGGAGCAATCTAAAAAACAGCCAGGTAGGAGCCATACTGCTTTTTATTACAACTGTCCATGAAAAACAAACCCAGAGTTAGGAAGGAAAGACTTCATTCA
The DNA here is from genome assembly GCF_015220235.1 of Choloepus didactylus. Lineage (NCBI taxonomy): Eukaryota > Metazoa > Chordata > Mammalia > Pilosa > Megalonychidae > Choloepus > Choloepus didactylus. The sequence goes on from NC_051316.1 coordinate 20,338,912, forward strand.
AAAGGATTATTGCAAGAAGGGAAAGGGGGTAGGGCAGTAGAGGGAGGGGATATTGGAATAGGGAGAACACTCTGGCCACAAGGTCTGCAGGTGTCTCAAAGGTTAGGCAAAGGGGGTTTTTCTTTCAAAAAGAAGAAAGAATGGCGGGTGGGAAAGTAGGATGAAAGGTTGGCGTGATCAGATAATAGTTTGGAATATTTTAGGGTGAAGCAGCCTATTTTCTGGGAGGCACCTTTAGAGTTCCAGGGCCTGGGGAAGGGAAAAGCTTCACCAAAGTGTGGTTAACAAGCATTTCATTCTGACTGAATGCTGGGGACAAGCAGTTCAGTTAATCATTTCTGAGGCAAAGAGTGGGAACATGGAAGGTCTGTATCTGGCCTTGTCATAGCTAAATAGGGGGGCATCCGTGAGTCTCATCTAAATCATATGGGGAGGGGGGTTCTTTGCAGTAAGCATCTTCCAGAATACAAAGAATGGGGGTGTTTCTTAACCTTCACCATTTTCCAGGATCACAGGGCTCAAGTAATAGTTAACATTGTCACAACCTGGCCTAGGGAGTCACATGCTGTCATCCCTTAATATCCTGTTAGTACCCTGAGTTGGCCCTATTCATTATGGGAGGGCACTAACAGTAGCACGTGTACCAGGGGACAGAAATTACTGGAAGCTGACTCCACACTCCCCTTTTGGAAAACAGCCATGTCTATCCTCATGGGAGGCAGCCAGCAATGGGGAGAGAAAATGAGCATGAGGTGTGCAAGCAAGAGTGATGGGAAGAAGGCAGCTAGAGTGGAACCGTGCAGATATCTGGAGAAGAACATTCCAGGCAGGGCAAACAGCCAGTGTGAAGGCCCCAAGGCCAGAGGGAGCCTGGGGTGTCTGAGGACCAGCCCGATGACCATGGTAGCCAGTGTGTGGTTTTAACTTACATTTTCCTGATGAATAATGATGGCATATATCTTGACGTCCAACCCATCACCACGTCCTACTGGTTTTACCTTCTGGATGCCTCTCTCTTGGTGCCATCACCCTAGCCCAAGATAACATCATTTCTTGCCAGCAGAAAAGCCTCTGATCTGTTCTCTCCATCTCTGCCTTCACCCAGCTCCAGTCTGCTCTCCACACCCAAACCGGAAGATCTTTTCAAAGCCAAGTCTAAGCAAGTCGCAGCCCAATGGCGTGCCAGCGTTTTTAAGTTAAAGACCGAGGTCTTAACATTATGTCATCCTGGGGACTGATCCCTACCTCAACTGTCTGAACTCTGTTCTCCTTGGGCCCTGCTTCCTAGCCATGGAGATCTTTCATTTCCTGAAGGGCACAGAGGAGCTCCCTCCTACCAGGGGCCTTGTCAGAAACTGTTCTTTCTGCCTGGAGCACTCTGTCCCTCACTTCTTGAACTTAGGTAACTTGTACTCATCCCCTTGAATGTCACTTTCTCAGGGATACCTTCTCTGTCACCATCACTGCCCAACAGGGTCAGGGCTCCATGTAAACCTACTCCTGGTGCATGGACCGCTACCCAAGAGCAATCACTGTTATAGTTTGACCCATATTTGGTATGTTTATTTGATTTGGGTCTATTTTCCCTACTGATCTGAAGCCCCATTAGGAAGGGGCTGGTGTGTCACCAGCAATACCAGTGATATGGTATCAGCATATTTGTTGGTAAAAGGAAAGGAGGGGGAAAGGTTAGAGGGAAGAAGGGAGAGAAGGAGGAAGGAAAGGATGGTGGAAAGGAGAGAGAAGGAAGGAAAGAGGGAGGAGAGGAGCGAGGGAAGAAAAAGAAGAGATGAAGGAAGGGAAAGAAGGAGGGGGGAAAGAGGGTGGGAGACAGAAGGGAAGAGAGGAGAAGAGAGAGGGAGAGAGGAAGGAGAGAAGAATGGATGGAGGAAGGAAGGAAGAAAGGAAGGGAGAACGGGACAAAAGGAAGAAGGAAAATGCTGATGTGTTGTTGAACTCTGATATTTAGGGCAAACAAAACAAATTCTTTCATTTAATATTCTCATGCTTTTCTCTCTAATGTATAGCAAATGTTTATAAAATCATGCTGACAGATGCTCCATTTCGTGCTTATATGGCTGAATGAATCTTTCCATGCTCATCTTGAAATAACACATTTATCCATATTTATTGTGTTTTTGCAGAGTATGTTTTATCTAAAACCATTTATTTCCATCTATAATTTAAATAGGTTTTCTTGTCTCCAGAAATTCAGATTCAAAAATTATTAAATAAGGATTCCAGTTTTCACCAATAGCTACTAATTTTAGGAGTTTGTAAAGCTTGAGGGTAGTCATTATATTAAAGAAACTTTATCTTAATTTTCCAATCTCCATGTCAGGAAATGGGGTCAGGTGAAGGCAACAATGCCTTTCTTTGTAGCTTTTCATTTTGCACATTTAAAGAGGCATCTCTGCACCCCAGTTGGTGGTAATCTCAAGAGTCAGGAGGCCCCTACAATTCAAAGCTCTAGTCTTAGGCTTGTTAATGATGAGGGTAGAATGTTTTTCTTGATAGGGAAGTTAAAGAGTAATAGTTCATTCTTTTGTGGGGAAAAACCGTTAAGCAACTCAATGGGAAAAAATAGTTGGAAACAGTGTATATGATAAAAGACTGCTATCTTGCATATATAAAGAAATCCTACAACTCAATGACAGTAGTACAGACAGTCCAATTATAAAATGGTCAAAAGATATGAAAAGACAGTTCTCTGAAGAGGAAATACAAATGGCCAAGAAACACATGAAAAAATGTTCAGCTTCACTAGCTATTAGGGAGATGCAACTCAAGACCACAATGAGCTATCATCTAAAACCAATTAGAATGGCTGCCATTAAACAAACAGGAAACTACAAATGCTGGAGAGGATGTGGAGAAATTGGAACTCTTATTCATCATTGGTGGGACTGTATGATGGTATAGCCACTCTGAAGGACAGTCTGGCAGTTCTTAGAAAACTAGTTACCAAGTTACTCTATGATCCAGCAATTTCACTTCTCAGTATATACCCAGAAGATCTGAAAGCAGTGACACAAACAGATATTTGCACACTGATGTTCATAGCAGCATTATTCACAATTGCCAAGAGATGGAAACAACCCAAATGTCCTTCAACAGATGAGTGGATAAACAAAATGTGGTATATACACATGATGGAATACTACACGGCAGTAAGAAGGAACAAGGTCGTGAAACATGTGAGAACATGCATGAAATTTGAAGACATAATGCTGAGTGAAATAAGCCAGATAGAAAAAGAGAGATATTGTATGTTACCACTAATGTGAACTCTGTGAAAAATGAAAAATAATTGTCATATATTGTAGAATGTAGGGACCTAGAGATAGACAGCAACCAGTTAAGGGGGAATGATATATCAAATAAGAACAGATAAGATATTGATGGTAATCTTAATGATATGGGAATGTTCAGGAATGACTGTGTTTTGTTAATTTTCTTGGGGTATGGTAGGAACATGCTGGAAGCAATGTAGTCATTTTAGGTTAGTTGTTTTTCTTATTCCTTTGTCTTGTTTTATTTGAAATGTTTTTTTTTTTAATTTTTTGATAAAGTTTTAAAAAATGTAAAACAACACATAGCTTCCTTCGTTAAGAAAGTCTTGATATGAAAAATTTGTCAACTGATCTAAACAGTGTGCTTAGTGGCATAATTGATTTACATTCTGGCATAAGTTCCTAACCTTGTAGCCAACTGGTACAGTGACCAAACTTTGAGTAGCATAGATTAAATCTTCTCTACCTTTCTTACTTTTTTGCCTGCTTGATTTATCAGTGTGTGAAAGGCTTATTTACACTGCAATTCTGAATTTTGTAAATTTGTCCCTATAATCATGTCATGTTTTGCTTTTTGTATTTCTTGGTGATATTGTTAGGTACATATAAGTTTATGAAAACTTTATCTTGTTATACTACAATTCATTTCAGCAATATGTGTGATAAACCCTGATAGTGGCTTACTTCATATATGCTTTCCCCTTATTCCTTAACAACAATGCCCCAATTTTGATTGGAGTAACAATGTGCTTAGCTAAAAATTTTTATTTCCTGGTTTCCCTTGTATTTAGCAGAGCCATGTCTGTATCTTCTGGCATAGGTTGTACCAGTTTGAGTGTATTATGTCCCCCAAAATGCCATTATCTTTGATGCAGTCTTGTGTGGGCAGACATATCATTGTTCATTAGATTGTAATTCTTTGAGTATTTCCATGGAGGTGCGGCCCCGCCCATTCAGCATGGGCATTGATTAGTTTACTGGAGCACTATATAAGCTCAGACAGAAGGAACAAACTTGCTACAGACAAGAGGGACACTGTGAAGAATGCACAGGAGCTGAGAGAGGAGCTGCAGTTTACAGAGACATTTTGGAGACAGCCTTTGAAAGCAGACTTTTGCTCCAGAGAAGCTAAGAGAAGACAAATGCCCCAAGAGCAGCTGATAGTGACATTTTGGAGAGAAGCTACAGCCTGGAGAGGAACATCCTGGGAGAAAGCCATTTTGAATCCAGAACTCCAGAGCAGACGCCAGCCACATGCCTTCCCAGCTAACAGGTTTTCTGGACACCATTGGCCATCCTCCAGTGAAGGCACGTGATTATTGATGCCTTACCTTGGACACTTCATGGCCTTAAGACTGTAACTGTGTAACCAAATAAACGCCCTTTATAAAAGCCAATTCATTTCTGGTATTTTGCTTAATGGTGTCCCGGCCGGCGGGACGTTCAACGGAAGCTCCAAATCCTGTGAGGGAGGAATGGTATGGGACAAGAGACGCGAGGAACGACAGCAAGACAGGTTTCTGATCAAGCTGCAAAACTTTATTGAAGAGGCAGGGTATATATACTCTAAGGTAGAGGGAGTGGCTAGTACGAACGGGTGGCGGCCTAGGATTGGTGGCTGCAAAGGCGGGTGGCAGTCTAGGATTGGCTGCTGCTGTTGCTAGGGCGGATGGCAGATGTAAGGCTAGCACAGGATTGGTGGCTACTGTTGCTGGGGTAGAAGGCAGGTAGTAAAGCTAGCACTCTAGGCACAAATCTTAGGCGTGAACGGCTATCACTTCCGTAGAAGGCTGAGGGCAACTTAAGCCGCTATTGCATCAGCCCTAGTGGTCATGTTGCATATCTCCGGCATCACTGAGGTTGGATTTTATACATGCTACCTTAATCGTCCCCAACAAATGGCAGCATTAGCAAACTGGAACATAGGTACAACCCCCACTTAGCATTCTCTTTTTCATCTTCCTGTCTGCAATGCAAGAGTGAGGCTGGTCAACTCTGCAGGTAAACTCACTGCCCTCCCCCCTACGTGGGACATGACTCCCAGGGGTGTAAATCTCCCTGGCAACATGGGACATGACTCTCGGGGATGAGCCTGGACCCAGCATTATGGGATTGAGGAAGCCTTCTTGACCAAAAAGGAGAAGAGAAATGAAACAAAATAGAACCCCTGATGCAGCTCTAGGCTGTGTGTCAATGGACTGCTTTAAATCATTAAAATAAACGCTTTGTGTACTATAGTTGGGTTTTGTTACTCACAGTCACATGAAATCCTAATTGATACATTTTGAAATGACTCCTTTTATCCATATTTATGTTTTAGACATTAAATTCTATCTTACTGTCTAAATGTTGGCAAGTCCCATTCCCCTGATGACCATATGCAGCCTCATGTCTTTAAACACTGGCTACACGCTGATACTCCCAAGTGAATATCTCCAGCCTGGGATCTCTTCCATGGACTCTAATTTCATATGTTCAACTACATTCTCAACATTTCCACTTGAATTTATGAGAGGCATATCATACTTTAAAATGTCCAAAAAACAGCTCCTGATCATTCCCCGCAATGTACTCCTCCCACAGTTTTTCCCATCTCAGTAAATATTGCTCAGGCCAAAGACCTTGAAGTCTTGCTTGACATTCTCACTTTTACACACCGCATCAAATCATCAGCAAATATGTCGGCTCTATCTTCAGAGTATAGTCCTAAACAAACCATTTTTTTATGACCTCCTCATAGTCCAAGCCGCCAACTTCTTCCAGCTGAATTAGCACAAAGCCTCCCAACTGCTCTCTGTGCTTCCACGTCACCCTGCTCACAGCCTATCATTTCAACATGGCAGCTGGGAAGATGCATTTAAAACCCAAGTCTCAACTTTTCCTTCTCGCCTTATATTCGCCCTGCTATCAGCTGTAAGAAAAGCAAACAGTCCTCCAGTTGCCCACAGATTCCACAGTATATGGGCCGCTGCTCCCCACGTGGCCTCCTATCATACAACTCTCACCACTTGTTCACTCCAGTGACACTGGCTTCCAGAGTGTGTCTCAAACAGGTATATTCCCACCGCTACCTGAGATGCTGTCCTCCAAGAGGCTGCGTGCCATGCTCCTCCAGCTTCCACTCAAATGTCGTCTCCTCGCTGGGGCCTTTCCTGACTGCCGTGTCCACACACCTGGCCGTTCCTATCTCCCTTGGCTGCTATATTTTCCCTCCTCAGCAGGTATCACTGTCTGTCATACTATACATTTTACTAATTTTTTAACTTTTTATTTTGAAATAATTTCAAACTTACAGGAAAGTTGCAGAAATAAGATGAAAATAACACAGAGATGTCCAATATACCCCCTACCCAGATTTACCAAATTTAACATTTTGCCACACATTTGTTATATCATTCTATCATCTCTCACTCCCTTTCTTTCCTTCTTCCTTTCTTCCTTCCTTTCTTCCTTCCTTTCTTTCCTTTTCTTTTTTCTTTCTTTCTTTCTCTTTTCTTTCTTTCTTTCCTTCTTTCTTTCTTTCCTTCTTTCTTTCTTTCTTTCTTCTTTCTTTCTTTCTTTCTTTCTTTCTTTCTTTCTTTCTGTCTATCCATCCATTTATCTATCTCATCTATCTATCTATTATCTATCTATCTCTATCATCTGTCTATCTTCTATCTACCATCTGTCTCTATCATCTATCTCTATCATCTATCTATCTTTCTACCTATCTATCTATCTATATCATCTATCTACAGATCTTCTATCATCTATCTATATCTATCATCTATATCTATCTATCTACCTATCTATCCAAACTATTTTCTAAAGATTTGAGAGGAGGTATTCTACCCCATGTTCCTTTACCATTTAATAACATTTAACTTCATTTTTTAGTATTTATTCGATTTTTAACTCCCCATATGAGCTGGCCCAAATGGTCTCTTTTGGATGATTCAATTTTTTGAGGTGTTTGGATTTCACTTTCTTCTCTCTTCTCCTCTATAAGGTGTTGTCTGGGAGCATGAATGCAGATTACTGCATCCTAATGGTAAGGGGAAGGAAGAAGAGTTGCCAGTTGTCCTCATGGGCAGGATGGCTAGACTGGTCCAACTCTCTGATCAATCTGGCCTTTTGGAGTGGGATACCACCACCTTCTATTGGAGTCTCTGCTCCTAACTACGGGACCCCTGTCTCAAATGGTCTCTTCCTTCTGAAGCACAGTTCTGACAATTCACAGATGGGGTCGGAGCTCCTTCATTAAAGCACATGGGAACTTCTTCTACCTTGCTACCAAAGAATGTATGATTTATGCATCTCTTAGGAAGTGTAGGTTATACAAACCATATAGTGTAGCATAGATTCCAACCCTGCTCCTGTCAGTATTTATTTGAGAGTCTGATGCCATCTCAAAAAACTGATATGAACAGTAACAACTAAAACTTCTTGGGAGTAGTTGAAGCAATAAGATTGAGAACTTGTTGAAATAATAAAACCCCAAGTGTTTTCCTTTTTAAGGAGGGAAAGAAATTTAGTATTCACGTGGGATGGAAAGTAAATCCTTCTTGGTAAATTATGATCTAACAAATGTAGCAAAGTAACATAACAGGATGCACACCGTCCTCAAAATTAATTACGCTTTCAAGTTAAACATTTTCTGAACTGCCATATTTAGCAATCTTCAGTGCCCTGTTCTAAATAGACTACCTTATAATGAGGTAAGATTAAATAAATTAATATATGTAGAGCACTTAGAATATGGGGCCTAAGATACTGTAAGCACCAGATGTGGAAGTAATTATTATTAATTATAGAACATAGGGCTGTGTATTACATTATGCATTTTACTTTCTACATGAAAAAAACATGTATACTAACATTGCTTTGTAATTCTATTTTATACAGCAGCTATTTTAAACTGTTTGAGACCTAAATGAATACACCTTGTTAAAAATCATCAAGAATGCAAAGCAATGCACAGTGGTGCCACCTTTTAGCCAGGATTCAACCTTACATTTAACCAGCATAACCATGCATAGCTGAAGCTTGACAGTACCCAAATTTGAGAAGGTTTTTGTTTGTTTGTTTTTGTTTTGTGTAGGCCGTTTAGCATGTAAATTGAGAGAATAGACTTTGTATCAGACAATCTGGAACTTGGAACAGCTTGTGGGGTTTATAACATGTGTATAAGTAAAATGCTATTGCTTTTATGGTAACAAAAGCATAAAGATCAGGAAAGGAAAATAAAAGTATAGTATTAGAAGGTTCTCATACTATATGTGAATTAGTATAATATCACTTGAAAAGTAGACTGTGATAAGTTAAAGATGCACAGAATAAACCCTAAAACTACCACTAAGATAAGAAAATTAACCAAAATATTCAATTAATGCAAAAGAGGTCAGAACAAGAGGAAAAAAGGAATATAGAGCAGATTGGAAAAGTAGAAAACAAAGAACAAGATGATTGACTTACATATAAACAAATCAATAACCACATTATGTGTAAATGGGCTAAATAGTATAATTAAAAGTCAAAAGCTATCAGATTGAATAAAATAACAAGACTCAATTATATATTTTGCCTACAAGAAATGCACTTTAACTGTTGCTGCAAAGGAGAGGCTAGGCCTGCTTATAATTGTGCCTAAGTGTCTCCTCCCGCATGCCTCTTTGTTGCTCAAATTTGGCCCTCTCTATTTAGCTAAGCCAACTTGGAGGTGAAATCACTGCTCCTCCCCCCTATATGGGATCTGACACCCAAGGGGAGTGAATCTCCCTGGCAATGTGGAATATGACTCGGGGAGGAATCTAGACCCAGCATCATGGGGATGGAGAAAATCTTCTTGACCAAAAAGGGGTTGTGAAAGGAAATGAAATAAGTTTCAGTGGCAGAGAGATTCCAAAAGGAGCTGAGAGGTCACTGTAGTGGGCACTCTTATGCACTACATAGAAAACCCTTTTTATGAACTGGAATAGCTAGCAGTAAATACTTGAAACTATCAAACTACAACCCAGAACCCTTGAATCTTGAAGACAATTTACAACAATGTAGCTTATGAGGGGTGACAATGTGATTGGGAAAGCCATGTGGATCATACTCCCCTTTGTCCAGTGTATGGATGGATGAGTAGAAAAATGGGGGCAAAAAAAAAAAAAGGCACCCAGTGTTCTTTTTTACTTTAATTGCTCTTTTCACTTTAATTTTTATTCTTATTACTTTTGTGTGTGTGGTAATGAAAATGTTCAAAAATTAATTTTGGTGATGAATGCACAACTATACAATGGTACTGTGAACAATTGACTGTACGCTTTGTATGACTGCATGGTATGTGAATATATCTCAATGAAAGTGAATTTAAAAAAAGAAATGCACTTTAAACAAAAAGACACAAATAAGCACAAAGTGGATGAAGAAACATATACCACTCTAACACTAGTCAAAAGAAAGCTAGGTTGGCTATATTAATGTCAGACAAAGTAGATTTCAGAGCAAAGTGTATTATCGGGATAATGAAGGGTCATTTCATAATGATAAAGGGATCAATTCATCAAGAGGACATGACAATTTTAAACACGCATGCATCCAATGACAGAGATTCAAAATAAATGATGCACAAACTGATATAAAAACATTCATAATTATATTTGGAGCTTCCAATATTCATCTGAATAACTGATATAAACAGAAAATCAGTAAGGATATAGAAGACTTAAACAATACTATTGTCCAACCTGATCTCATTGATACAGATAGAGCAATCCATGCAACATTCTTTGCATGTGCAAAGAGAAAATCTGTGAAGATAGACTATATTCTGTACCACCAGATAAGTTTCAATACATTTAAAAGGATTCAAGTCACACAAAGTATGTTCTCTGACCACAATGAAATTAAGTTAGAAATCAGTAACAGAAATATCTCTGGAAAATCCACCTGTTTTTTGGAATCTAAATAACATGTCAAAATGATCCATGGGAGAGAGGATAAATCAAAAGGAAAATTAGAAAGTACTTTGAATTGAATGAAAATGAGAAAACCACATATCAAAATCTGTGGATGCTGCTGAGGCAGTACTTAGACGGAAATTAATAGCACAGAAGCCTGTATTCGAAAAGAAGAAAGGTAAATCAATGACTTCAGCTTCCATCATAAGAAACTAGAAAAGGAGTAATTAAAACACAAAGTAAAAAGAAAGAGGGAAACAATATAGATCAGAGAGAAATTCAATGAAATAGAAAACAGAAAATCAATAAAACCAAATCTTTTAGAAGATCGATAAAATTGATAGACTTCTAGGCTGCCTGACACAGATTACCAACATGAGGAGTGAAAGAGGCAACATCACTACTACAGACATTAAAAGGATAATAAGGGAGTATTTTGAACAACTTTATACCAAGAAATTTGACAACTTAGATAAACTTGGCCAATTCCTTGAAAGTCACAAACTACCAAAGCTCCTTCAGGAAGAAATAGATAAAAGGAATAGCCCTATATCTACTTTTAAATTTTAATTTTGTATTTAAAAACCTCCTCCTGAAGACATCTCCAAACCCAGATGGCTTCTTTGGTGAAATCTACCAAAAATATAGGAAAGAAATAATACCAATTCTACACACAGTCTTCCATCAAATCAGAAGGAGGAAATGTTTCCCAACTCCATCCATGAGGCCAGCCTTACCCTGATACCCAAACAAAACAAAGACATTGCAAGAAAACAAAACTATAGACCAATATCCGCAGGAAATAAATGCAAAAATTCTAAATAATATTGCAGCAGATCAAGTCCTATAGATAGAAAAATGATAATATGTTTATCCCAGGAATTTAAATTTTACCACAGAGTGTCACTAGCAGAATATTCTACTGTCCTGCCAGAACATGAGTAAAAGCATCTCCCATCCCATCCTCACCTTTTCATCAGAGTCTGTTAATTCCTTTCAGTTACCTATTGCCGTGTAACAAATTACCCCAAAACTTGGAGACTTGAAACAACCATTTTATTTTGCTCATATTTTGTGAGTCAGGAGTTTGGGAAGAGCTCAACTGGGTGATTAGTTTCTCAGCTACATAAGGTCAACAAGGGTGCTGGGATTGGGAATCTCTGTCTAGGATGGCTTCTTTCTCACATGGATCAATGCTCCTTGAGCTTTCTCTCTTTTTGCAAGGTGTTTTACTCTCTAGTGCCTCTTCACTTAGCTTGAGCTTCTCTCAGCATGATGGTCTTAGGGGAGTCACACATGGTAGCTCAGGGCTCCAAGAGAGCAAGACAGTAGCTGCCTGTCCCCTTCAGGTCTATGCGTTGATCTGGCATAGTTTCACTTCTGCCATATGCTGTTGATCAACACAGTCATAGGCAGCTCAGATGCAAGGGGAATGGAAAGAGACCCCACCTTTTGGGTGACACATCAAAGAATCCAGAGCCATCGTTAATCTGCCACATACCTGCACCCCAGTACTGGGGTGCATATTTACTATTTATGGCTTATTTTTGGAAGAAACAGAAATCAACTCTAGTTAATTTAAGCAGAAAGGAATTTGTATGGAAGAATATCAAGGAATGGGCAGGAGCCTGGAGAAACAAACATGGAAATCATTGAAAACCAATGAGGTTCCATATGGCCTGCAACAGGAATCAAAGAGGAAGTTCTATAATACTGTCAGTATGAGAAGTATGATCCTGATGACAATGGAAAACCTTTGATCATTCCTCCTGCAGTTGTGTCACAATATCAAAATTTCAGAGCTCTGGGAGAGAGTGCCCAGCTGGATGGACTTAGAACACAAGCCTCTCCCCGAAGTTGTAGTAGTGGATGTAGTGGTGTCAGCCATGGGGAGAAGCTGTCTCCTTCAGCTTTCAACAAAGCAGGTTGTGAATTTTAAGGACCTCTCACCATCAGGAACCATTATGGATGAGGAGTATTTGCTGGGCAAACCAGTTCTAAATACTCATTACAGGTGGGAAGGATGAATAAAAGTATAGAAAGTTGAAAATTAAGGGAGGGAAGTTGAGGTAATTCATACATAATGGCATGATAGATTAAGTGGGGTGACAGTTGAAGTGAGCACTAGATCACAGAGAGAGGGAACTGGATAAAGTAGGAATTTGGAGGAGTTGGAGAAATTTTAAATGTTTGCTCAATCTGTAATGGGAACAAGACTAAAATCTTTATGAGGTGTGTTCACTACCCTTTCTCCATCCCTAATTCTCAGGTGGGCTTTTCATCCACATAGGGGTGGTTCTTGAGCTCCCCACCCATTAGAAAATGACAGCACCAAATAAAAATTAACCCCCCAATCTATTAACATTGGGTGTCAAGGATCCTCCAGGGTGAGTTGAGGACTGTTGCTGGAGCATTCAACCTTGCATATCCAAGGATGTTTCTCGGTTGATGGGAAATTCCCAATGACATCCCCATAGTGTAACTGCGTGGGTCCGACTTATTCAGTTAACAGAGGATGAGTAGGTGGGAGGTGTGTGTAGGGGCTGCAGACATGACTACAGTCCTAGCCATGGACCATTGCATGATGCCACACAGCAAGATTTCGCTTATCCTCTGGGTCTTGAACTCCCAGGACTGGCGCTATGCTGGGCTTCACCATTTCTCAGACACAAAACCCAACAGTGCCCTGGACTTCTTTGCTCCATGTCCTTCCTGGAGACCAAAATTCCCACCATTGAGCTCCTCAAATGCTGGATCCATTATCTATTGCTGCATAACAAAGCACCCCAAAGTTGAGGGGCTTAAAACAGCAATGGTTTGTTTCTCATAACTCTGTGGGTTAGCTGGATAGTTCCTCTGCTGATTTCTTTTGGGGTCACCCATACAGTTGCATTCAGCTAGAGGGTCCCAGATGGCCTCACTCACAGGTGCTAGCTACCATCTGGGGCACCACAGTTCCCCTTCATGTGGCTTCTCCTCCAAAGTAGACTATACTGGGCTTCTGTATATCATGGGATCTCCAGGCTCCACCAGGGAGAGAGCAGAAGCTGCAAGGTCTCTGAAGCTCTAGGTCCTGGAACACACCCTCCACCACTGCCACCAAAACAAATCACATGACCAGCTGTGCTGGTTTGGATGTAGTATGTCCCCCCAAATGACATGTTCTTTAATGCAATCTTATGTGGGCAGATGTTAAAACATCTTGATTAGCTTGGAATCTTTGGATTAGGTTGTTTCCATGGATATGTGACCCACCCCACTGTGAGTTATACCTTTGATTAGATTATTTCCATGGAAGTGTGGCCCCACCCATTCGGTGTGGGTATTGATTTAATCACAGGAGTCCTATAAAAGAGCTCACAAGTAGAAGGACCTCAGAGCAGCTGCAGCTCAGAGAGACAGTTTGGAGAAAGCCATTTTGAAAGATAATCTAGGAGCAAGCAGATGCCAACCACGTGCCTTTCCAGCTAACAGAGGTTTTTCAGACACTATTGGTGTTCTTCAGTGAAGGTACCCTTTTGTTGATGCCTTAATTTGGACATTTTCAAGACCTCGGACTGTAAATTTGTAACCAAGTAAACCCCCTTTGTAGAAGTCAATCCATTTCTAGTATTTTGCATAATGGCAGCATTAGCAAACTGGAACACCGGCCCAGATTCAAGGGGCTGGAGAAAGAAGCTCCACCTGTTGATGGGAAGAGTGTCATCATCCCTTGACAAAGGCTCTGGACTCAGGGAGGTGTGATTCATTGGGGGCCATTATTGTCACAGTCTCTCACAAATACGTAGAGCTGATCCCGCCCTCTTTAACATTTAATAGAGCTTAATTGCCTGAACTGAGTCCTGACCTTCAAAACTCTCTTGAAGACTGAGTCACAGTGTCAGAATGCTTTATCAGAAGACTGAACTTGTACATTTATTACCTTTGCTCTTCTCCAGAAATGTGATGACTCACCCTTGGAGCATGAAAGTTTATTACAGAAGCACACAAGCACATCTTTCTTTAGCTCCAGGGTAACAAACCAGTAAAAGAACATGGAACAAATTTTAAAATAAATATATAAAGAATTTTATTTGGAAACTGGAGTTAAATCCAAAACAAGCTGTCATAGGAAAGTCTGGGATTTACCTTTTTGGTGATCTTTAAATGTAAGATAGCTAACCACCAGTCTTTACAGAGAACAGCGAACATGAATCCTTTGCAGGGCCAATAAACTATGTTAAAGACCTACACATCTAATCATGCAGTGCTTACCAAGTGCCCCAGTAATCACATACCATAGACTTCTTTAGGACACGTGTTTTACATGAGATTACTCAGTGTTTGGCCACAGCAAAGTGTATGTTTTTGCTTGAAAGCTCAGAAGGGTGATAGATTCTATCAGTTAATTAGCTCCAATAAGTGCCTCTGAAATTTCCCTTTCTTCTTTCCAGCAAAACCCAATTTTGTTCAGGTATTCATTCACCTGTCTCCTGTATAGATCACAGGACTCAGGATAAATGATCCCCATTCTCAGCTTTTGGATTACTACTCTAAGACAATCAGCACATGCTACGTTGCAGAAGGTACACATGGACTTAGTGCAATCAGACTGAACGGAATGACTAATATTCCATTTCTGGAAGTTCTCCCTCTTTCTCTCCTGCTGCACATGAACTAGGAAACTGCCAGCTTTGTCTTAGAATGAAGCTTATGCTAAAGATAGCAGAATGGAAAGATGGTCTCTGATGCCTGTCTGAGCCCTTCATCAACTCCAGGTAGCATCAAACCTACCTCCGGGGCTTCTGTTACTTGCAAGCAAAAGCTCACACAGGTCGTCAACTTTCCAAGCCCAAATTTGTCTTTATTTCCCTTTTTACTCTGTCGATATCCAGGCTGTGTACAGGAGTCTAAGTTCAAAATAATTTTCCCTGAAGATAATGATTTCCCTGAGAAGGAAAGCATTGTTCCCTTGTCTTCAAGAGTCAGATGTAGCAAATATAAGCTGTGACTCTAATCTGATTCTGTTGTTTACTAAGTTGTTTTAGTTTGCTAAAGCTGCAGAAATGTAGATACCACAAAATGGATTGGCTTTCACAATGGGATTTATTAGTTTATAAGCTTACAGTTCCAAGGCCATGAAAATGTCCAAATCTAGGTACCGTCAAGATGATACCATCTTCCTGAAGACAGGCTGCTGGAGATCAGGGTCTCCTGTGCCACATGGTTGTGTCTGCTGGTCTCTCCCTTCTCCTCTGGGTTTCGATGCTTCCAGCTTCTGGTTTCAGTGGATTCCTTTCTGTCTTCTGTGGCATTTCTCTCTGAGCTTCTGTGACTGTTTCTTTGTGTCTGTCTCTGGATTTCACCATCTTATAAAGGACTCCAGTAAGAGGATTAAAACCCACCTGGGGGCTGCCTCAACTGAAATAACCTATCAAAAGATCCCATCCACAATAGGTCTACACCCAAAGGAATAGATTCAGTTTAAGACAATATTTTTGGGGTCCATAAAGCCTTCAAACCATCACACTAAGTAAGCTGTTTTTCTTTGAAAGTTTTAGGATGTTCTCTTTATCCTTGATGCTTAGCAGCTGCTCTTACGTGTGTCAAGGTGAGTATCTTTTAAAATATTTCCTGCTTAGCATTTGGTGAGTTCTTTAAATCTCAAAGCCCTGGCATTTTTATTCATCTCTAGGAAATTTTCTTATATCAACTATTTCTTTTGTTGTTATCTATTGCCTATTGACTTTATTCTCTTTTTTGAAGAAGCTAATAGATTTGCTTGACTTCTTTGATATATCTTTTAGGTCTGTTAAGTTTGCTCTCATTTCTAATTTCTGACATTTTACCCTCCAGACCACAAATAAATCTATCTTTATCTGTGTTCAATCAATAATTTTAAATTTCATATAGAATCCTCAATTTTAGCAATCATATATCTATAACTTTCTATATTATACATATGCTTTAAATTTCTAGTAACTTTTCTCTGATTACTCCTTTTTTATCATGGCTCATTTTTGGCAGTAGGCACTTGAATCTCTTTAAAGATGATGATTATAATTCATATCAGTCAGAGTTCTGTCAGGTAAATAGAAGCCACTGTACATTTTCCAGATATTAAAGTTTTGCTATAAGGAACTAGGGACTCATAGCTTTTAGAAGGTGGCAGTATTAAAATAAAGGGGGCATTCACTGAAAATCTTAGCCTGAAGCCCCAAAGTGGGTGAATCCCAGAAGATTCTCAGGAAGCTGTTAAAATTCTAGGAAATCTTTGGGAGCTCCTACCAACTTTTTGTGCTGTAGAATTGGGGTGAGTGGTTCTGCAGGGCTAATCTGAAAAATATTCTGAATTGAACATCTGACCATGTATTTGGCTACAGGGACCACCTCTGAAAATGTTCTCTCCTTCTTTTGCATCTTCCTAATCTCTTGCAAATGCCTTTCATGGGCAGACGCTATCCCAGAGCCATCCAGGGAAGATTCTGGGAGATACAGTCCTGGAGTTTTGCCATGCAAAGACCTTAGATGGAAGTGTTGGTGATTTCCTGTTGACAACAGACAGCCAAGCACATTCTCTCCTTTTATTATCTCTGCTTCCTTCCAAGTCAGTTGTTGGGTTTGTTCATCTTGGTCCTTCTCTTTCATGTATTTTCCAAATGTTTCCATGACAAAAGGAGGCAAGCTAGTCTCCTTCCAAGTTTCCTCTTAAGACTTCCCATCAGATCCCCTCTCCTGAAGGAGCATTTGGGGAGCAGGTAGGCAGAACAGAGACCACATATTTGTCCATGGATGGCTTTATCCAGGGGGTGCATATGCTGACATATTATTTACCCCTGGAGGGAGATACCCTTGCTTTCTCCCAATTTCCTATTGGTTGTTGAACTGCAAAATTACCTTAGAGTCACCCATGCTTCTCTCAGGAAAAAAAAAAAATGCCCATTTTGTCAGATCTCCACTTCATTTAGAATCTAGAGAGATCACCTTGGGACTTCAGTTTTGGGATAAACACCTCTGTTGTCAGTGACCAGCTTTTTGTTTGAGATTAGACAAAATGTTTTATCCTCTGATGAACCTTTTGCTATGTTACAGCAAGGAATGGATTTCTTAATTTAAAAAAATAAGTTTCATCTCATTTCAGTGGGATTTGGGAAGAAGAAATGCTGGGCTCAGGGCACCATCTTGCACTGAGAGCCCTAAAGTGCTTTTATCAATCCATGGACTCTGCAAGTCTTTCCAGTGCTCAGAACACCAAGGGTAGGAAAAAATTACACAAGTTTGGGGAAGGGCCAGTTGGTTAAAGATTGAATTTATTACCAGAATTTTCTAAGGAAGAAATAAGAAAAAGAAAATCAAGACCCATGTATATTTTGTTTATTATCTTATCTAGGAAACATCTGGAAAACATTATTGTCACTAACTCACTCCATTTGTATTGTTTTCTCAAAAAAGATGAAAGAAAAAGGAAAATCCCAAATAGCAGTGTTTTCTTTTGCATGGCCAAATACTTCTTCTTATAGATGTATTTGATTATGGCTATTGATCTTAACATTTGGGAAGTCAGGATTACAGTGAGTCTGTACACTGTCACAGATTGTTGACTATAATAATCACTGTCATTAATAACAAGTGATTATGTATGCAACATGATGTTTCAAATGCAAGAGGTGCAACATTTAAATGTGGTCAGTGTATGCAAGAAGCAAATGGCCCAGTTAGAGAGATAATATTAAGGATTCTGGCATAGATTGAGATAAATTGCTTGGATCTAACAATAGGAATCAGCGGAGCCTCAGGGCTTTAGGGTCCTAAGGATACTATGAAGACTGATTAGGATTTAAATATGGAATTGAGGTTTGTGGATGTTTTGATTATCTGTGCCTCCATTAAAAATTACCCAAAGTCTAGTGGCTTAAAACAACACACATTTCTTATCTCTCAGTTTCTGTGGGATAAGAATCAGGTGCAGCTTAGCTGAGTGATGTGACTCAGGATCTTTTAAGAGGTCTTTTAAGTGTTGACCAGGGCTGGGGGCTCATCTGAAGGCTGAAATGGGGATGAACACACTTCCAAGCTCAGGAACATAGATTTTAGCAGGATTCATTTCTTTGAGGTTGTTGGATTGGGAGCCTTGCTCCTTGCTAGCTGTTTTCCAGAGGCCACCCTCAGTTCCTTGCCATGCAATCCTCTCCAACATGGCAGTTTGAGAGATAATTTGCTTGCCAGGTAGAATTTACTATCTTACATAACTTAATCATGGAATGACATCCCATCACCTTTGCTCTATTTGTTGGTTAGAAGCAAGTCATAGGTCCTACCTGTACTCAAGAGGAGGGGAATACACAAGGGACAAGTCTGCAACTCAGGAGATGATAGATTCCTTCCAGGTGGAGCAGAGCATGGCACACACAAAGCCATGGAAGCACGGGATCACAAGAAGTCATGTCAGCCCAGGCACAGCAGGGCCAGTGTGCTGGGGAGTTGTAAGCAGTTCTGGATAGAGAGAGGAGGCACAAGATCAGGGGCCAAGAAGCTTGAACTGGAGGTGGGAGGCTTCACATAACACCATGTACTGGAAAAACAAAAACAAAAACAAAAAACGAAAAACAAAACTTCCAACAAGATAAGAAATATCCACATGGTTTCTTAAAGCATTCTTGCCAAATACATTTAAATCAAACGAAATCTTTAGACCTAACTTCTAGTTTACAGAAAATACAGAGAAAGAGGAACAAGTGAAATGACACCAGAAGAAAACAATCTGACAAAATCCATAAAGTAAGATACTTTTCGTGAAAACTGGTCTGGTCTTTTCACGACAACTGGACTGGTCTTTTCACCAAGCCAATGACATGATGAAATAAGGGTAGGGGGAAGAGCTAATTTAGATTACAATCTATTGCAATGCATTGTCCTAAATTGGATCCTGGTTCTTAAAAAGCAACTGTAGAAGTCATTTGGAATGAACAATTGGGGAAATATGAACATGGGATGGGCATTAGATTATATGAGAGAATTATTAATTTTGCTAGATATGATAATGGTGTCATGATTATACAGGAGAAAATCCTTATTTTTTGGAAGTGTAGGCTGAAGTATTTAGGGGTAATATGAGATGAAAGCTGTAAACTATTTTTTAATGGTTCAGAAAAGAGAGTCTTATGTTGGGGGTCGGGTTCCTTCTGAGAAAAAGAAAGTAAAATTAGACTTGGGAGCATGGTAATGCTCTCAGATAGGCTTCCCTATAAATGCTAAAAAGCATCCTCTTTGAGTGTCTTAGTTAATTTGTGTATTTCCCCCTAAATTAGCACAGTCCTCTACTCAAAGTAATTACCCCATGATTTCTTGTTGAAGTGAAAGGATTCAAAGACATCAGGCATCTTCCTGGCTGCAAATAACAGGAACCCAGTAAATGTGACTGAAATAAAGAAGGATTATGTTTCTTACATGATGAGAAGTCTGGAGTAAACAGTGGTTGGCACAGGTTCAGCTGCTCAGTAATGCCTTCAGGGGCCCAGGATATTCTTATCTTCCTGCTCCACTATCCTTGTTGTAATGGATTTCATGTTCATATTCGGCACCTCGTGGCTGAAAGTGGCCACCACAGTTAGGGATGTCTTACTTTCATCCAATGAAACAAAATGGAAATAGGATGGCATTGCTCACATCCTTCTTTACCCAGAAGCCCTCGCAAGAGGACTGTCTTTGGCCATTACTGAGTCACGTGACAAATTTAGCTGCAAAGGAGCCTGGGAAACAAGTATTTAGTTATTCTCACTTCTTTGGGGACAAGCAAAGGAGAAAGGGATTATGAATTGGGTTCTGGGTGAACAAAGAGACAGGTTTCTCCTCCCACATTTTCCTACAGCATCTAAATATATCTTCTAAGCAGGATTCTTTTGCAGGTATCTACAAATATACCTTTTAGATATTGTTGGACTATAGCAAGAAAGTGAATAACATGATTTTTTTGGCTTCCCAGTGCATATAAAAGTATGTTTACATTATACTGTAGTACATTTAGTGTGCAATAGCATTATGTCTTTAAAAATGCACAACCTTAATTAAAATGTGACTCAGAGATGTGCAGTGAGCACATGCTGTTGGAAAAATGGTGTTGATAGACTTGCTCAACATGGGGTCACCATAAAACTTCAATTTGTAAAAACAAAAAGCAGTAACTATGAAGTACAGGAAGGAAAGCACAGTAAAATGAGGTAGCCCTGTATATAAAAATTAAAATAAAATAAATATTAATTTGAAAAACTTTTGGGTTTAATATGTGTGCTGGATTGAATCTATTATGTCCCCCACAAAAGCTATGTTCTTTTAATCCAATCTTGTGGATACATACTTATTATGGGTGGGATCATTTGATTAGTTTGTTTCCATGGAGATGTGACCCCCTGAATGGTGGGTGAGAACTTTTAATTAGATTTTTCCTTGGAGGTGTGACCCCACCCATTCAAGGTGGGTCTGGATGAGTTTACTGGAGTCCTTAAGAGAGCCCAGAGCAGGGCACAGACCCAGACATTAGGAGATGCAGACAGAAAGATGTTTGGAGATGCTAAAGTAAGAGATTAAGCCCAGAGTTTGCCCCTGAGAAGCTAAGAGAGGACTCCCAGATGCTCAGAGAAAAACACCCTGGGAGAACAAGCAGGGATGCACAGGAGCTGAGAGAGAGAAGCTAAGAGAGAGAGAAGTCCAGAGACATTTTGGAGAAAGCCATCTTGAAACCAGAACCCAGGAGCAAAGGACCAGCAGACACCAGCCATGTGCCTTCCCAGCTGACAGGTGTTCCATATGCCACTGGCCTTCCTTCAGTGAAGGTATCCTCTGTTGATGCCTTAGTTTGGACACTTACATGGCCTTAGAACTGTAAATTTGTAACCTAATAAAATCCTCTTTATAAAAGCCAATCCATTTCTGTTATTTTGAGTAATGGCAGCTTTAGCAAACCAGAACAATATGGATACAGCGTTAATTCCTCCCATAAACATTTAACAAGCCATTGACCAGCCACCAAGCATTGGCTAAAAACTCAAGAGACAAAGATTAATAAGGGATGCCCCACCTCCTTAGAAAGCTCACAGTACTACAGTGGAAACTGGCTTGTACATAAATAATTATAATGTGCAAAAGATCCCATAATGGAAACACTGAATAGGCAGTGACAGCCTGGCCTGGGGACTCAGAAATTGTTTTTAGAGGAAATCCTGCTTCACCAGTTGGAAGACACAAGCAAAAGACATGGCACTGAGGACAGCTTAGCACCTAGATGAGCTGCATGCAGTTTTATGTGACTGATGTTGTGAGCAGTGAGTTTGTTTGTTTTGGTTTCCCAGCTGCTAAAACAAATACCATGCAATGGGTTGGCTTAAACAACAGGAATTGATCGGCTTATAGTTTTGAGGCTAGGAGAAGTCCAAAAATCAAGGCATCATCAAGGTGATGCCTTCTCCCAGAAGGCTGTGGCATTCTGGGCTGGCAACTGGCCATCCTTGGTCCTTGGCTTTTCCAACACATGGCAAAGCACATGACGGTCTCTCCTGGTTTTTCTGGGTTCTGTTGACTTCTGGCTTTTTCTAGTGGTTTTCTGTGTGTTTGTGTGTGTGTGTGTTTGTGTGTGTCTGAATTTCATTCTGCCTATAATGGACTTCAATAATAGGATTAAGACCCATCCTGATTGAGTTGAGCCACATCTCTACTGAAGTAACCTCATCCAAAGGTATTACCTACAATGGGTTCACACCCACAGGAATGGATTAAAATCAAAATCTTGTTTTTCTGGGGTATATAGTTCCAAGCCATCACAGTAATATTCAAAGAATTCTCATTTTTCATCTTTGTAGAAAATGTGCAAGGCATGAAGTTAAGAGCCTATTTCTCATTCTACTGCTGATTAACTGTGAGATTGAGTTTGAAATTCAACTCAGGGAGCCTCTTTATTTATCACTACAATCTTACAATGTTTCTAATTATATAAGAATAGCATGTGCTTTGCACACCATTTTTTAACTGTTTTGCTGACATAGTAGTTGGAATTGCATCCATCTGCTAGCACTTGGTAATTTTTTCTCCCCCCAGAACAAGCCAGACATAAGTTACTCTGGCAAATTTGTACCTGGAAATTGTGGAGATGTGATGGCAGACAAGCTCTGCCGTCGTCCAGGAAAGTCTTGCCAAATTGTTAAGCAAACCTGCATTTCATGTGCAGAGATTCCCTAGGACAACTCTGACTTCCCAAATCTTAGCAGCATCAAAACAAATCATTAACAGAAAGAAAATATTTCAAATCAGGAAATATCGAAATAGCAGTGTATCTGCCAACTTGGAAGAGGGAGATTATACAATGTCACCAGCACTTTAATTTTAATGATTTTTTTTTTTAATAGAAAACCTTCCCTGCTCCTTTTTTGGTCACATAAGCTGTTTGGTGGTGGTTTAAAAAATTTTCTTTTATTCCATGACATTAGAGGAAAGACACTTTTGGAGTCATAGTTTAGTTATAAATGACTCTCCCACAACTGGTTTTTATTTCCATTTTGTTTCACTGACGGAGAATGTAAATTGAACTTTAGTGCTATTGTGCTTTGTTCTCGCTCTCTTTGTGGAAATGTGTTCTGAATTAGAGACCATGAATAAACCAGAGCAGTCCCAAATATTGCCCTTCAGGTTTTGAATAGCCTGAGAGCCAAGAAAAGATAGAGAATGTGGTTTTATGACCCACAGACGGTGTAATGGGTGTCATGGACATTTTTATGTGGGGAGGTCAGAGGTTGGATTTCCATCTGGAGTGGCCTCAGAGCCACTTTATATCTAAATGAATAAAGATGGCATATTGGGCAGAAAACGTAACCACCTGTGGGGAAGGAGACATGTTGCCTTCTCAGTCTCGATCCGTTGCGTCCTTTAGCTTTGTTTCCTAGTCGGGGGTCAAGCAATGATGCCCTTGACTCAGAACAAACTATCAGAGCAAATGGTTATTCCCACCATTTTTTGTCTCCACCAACTTTATCTTTGCAAAGATCCTTGAATTAGCCTCTTCCTCTGTTGATGATTTCGGAAACTCAGATCATCCTCTGGCTTAATTGCTCCTGAAGTAAGTAGCAAGGTTAATAAGAATATTTTCCGGTTGTCCTTATGCTGCATCACCAAAAGAAATAACCAAAAAGAAAACGGAGGGGGACTAATGGAAAGAAAGTTTCTGTGACCATTTTCCACTTTTCACCAGAGCAGACATAAATCCAGACAGTGATGGTGCTTGATTTGGCCTCCAAGTAACATTGATATGGTAAAGCCATAATGGATTTAAGGCTGTGTTTTTCATTCCTGGACTTTTGATAGACTTTCAGTTGAGGACTGTAGGGAAACCATTTCCTCCCTTTTCCTTTTCCAAGCATTCTGAGCTTAGCCCATGAGCAAGGAATTTCCATTCTCTTCCCTTTCACACTGGCCTATGCAAGGAAGCAGGGGGGAGCTCCTAGGATGGGTGTTTTGGGGAGAAGCTGAAGGTGCCTGGGTCATCAATGATTTTTGAAGTAACATGCTCTTTGGACATAATCATACTTTTCTTCCTTTCACAGGGAGCTCTGGTTGTTTGCATCTGCCTATGACTGGGTGGAGGTTGGGGAGAATATTCAGAATCCCACCAGAAAGCTGAGACAAGCATTTCTTCAATCAGCTTTTACGCTAATAAACATTGCTTCTTGACCTTGACATACCTTTGAAGGGTACTGGTCAGTAATTTTTTGTAGAATGTCTCTCACTTGGGTTCTTCCAATGTTTTCTCATAATTTGATTGAGGTCATAGATTTTTTTTTTTTTAATCATCATTTTATTGAGATATATTCACATACCACGCAGTCATACAAAACAAATCGTACTTTCGATTGTTCACAGTACCATTGCATAGTTGTACATTCATCACCTAAATCAATCCCTGACACCTTCATTAGCACACACACAAAAATAACAAGAATAATAATTAGAGTGAAAAAGAGCAATTGAAGTAAAAAAGAACACTGGGTACCTTTGTCTGTTTCTTTCCTTCCCCTATTTTTCTACTCATCCATCCATAAACCAGACAAAGTGGAGTGTGGTCCTTATGGCTTTCCCAATCCCACTGTCACCCCTCATAAGCTACATTTTTATACAACTGTCTTCGAGATTCATGGGTTCTGGGTTGTAGTTTGATAGTTTCAGGTATCCACCACCAGCTACCCCAATTCTTTAGAACCTAAAAAGGGTTGTCTAAAGTGTGCGTAAGAGTGCCCTCCAGAGTGACCTCTCGGCTCGTTTTGGAATCTCTCTGCCACTGAAGCTTATTTCATTTCCTTTCACATCCCCCTTTTGGTCAAGAAGATGTTCTCCGTCCCACGATGCCGGGTCTACATTCCTCCCCAGGAGTCATATTCTACATTGCCAGGGAGATTCACTCCCCTGGGTGTCTGATCCCACGTAGGGGGGAGGGCAGTGATTTCACCGTTCAAGTTGGCTTAGCCAGAGAGAGAGGGCCACATCTGAGCAACAAAGAGGCATTCAGGAGGAGACTCTTAGGCACAAATATAGGGAGGCCTAGCCTCTCCTTTGCAGCAACCGTCTTCCCAAGGGTAAAACTTATGGTAGAGGGCTCAACCCATCAAACCACCAGTCCCCTATGTCTGTGGTCATGTTAGCAACCATGGAGGTGGGTTAGGCGAATACCCCTGCACTCTCCACAGGCTCCTCAAGGGGGCACTACATCTTTTTTTTTCCTTGTTTTTCTTTCTTTTTCTTTTCTTTTTTTTCTTAACTTTCCCTTCTTTTTTAAATCAACTGTATGAAAAAAAAAGTTAAAAAGAAAACAAATATTCAATAAAAGAACATTTCAAAGAGACCATAACAAGGGAGTAAGAAAAAGACAACTAACCTAAGATAACTGCTTAACTTCCAACATGTTCCTACTTTACCCCAAGAAAGTTACATAATATAGCAACATTTCTGTGAACTTGTTCCTACTATATCCATCAGAATTTAACAGACCATAGTCATTTCTGGGCATCCCCAGAACGTTAAATAGCTTATCTGTTCTTCTTGGATTATTGTTCCCCCTTCCTTAATGGCTCTCTACTGCTAGTTCCCCTACATTCTACATTATAAACCATTTGTTTTACATTTTTCAAAGTTCACATTAGTGGTAGCATATAATATTTCTCTTTTTGTGCCTGGCTTATTTTGCTCAGCATTATGTCTTCAAGGTTCATCCATGTTGTCATATGTTTCACGAGATCGTTCCTTCTTACTGCCGCATAGTATTCCATCGTGTGTATATACCACATTTTATTTATCCACTCATCTGTTGAAGGACATTTGGGTTGTTTCCATCTCTTGGCAATTGTGAATAATGCTGCTATGAACATTGGCGTGCAGATATCTGTTCGTGTCACTGCTTTCCGATCTTCCGGGTATATACCGAGAAGTGCAATCGCTGGATCGAATGGTAGCTCTATATCTAGTTTTCTAAGGAACTGCCAGACTGACTTCCAGAGTGGCTGAACCATTATACAGTCCCACCAACAGTGAATAAGAGTTCCAATTTCTCCACATCCCCTCCAGCATTTGTAGTTTCCTGTTTGTTTAATGGCAGCCATTCTAATCGGTGTTAGATGGTATCTCATTGTGGTTTTAATTTGCATCTCTCTAATAGCTAGTGAAGCTGAACATTTTTTCATGTGTTTCTTGGCCATTTGTATTTCCTCTTCAGAGAACTGTCTTTTCATATCTTTTGCCCATCTTATAATTGGGCTGTCTGTACTATTGTCATTGAGTTGTAGGATTTCTTTGTATATGCAAGATATCACTCTTTTGTCAGATACATGGTTTCCAAAAATTTTTCCTTTGTATGTGGTGAATTGCTTTTCTCTTGCTGCTTTCAGAACTTGCTCCTTCTCTTCCGTGTTTGACAGTGTGATCAGAATATATCTCGGAGTGGGTTTATTTGGATTTATTCTATTTGGAGTTCGCTGAGCATTTATGATTTGTGTATTCATGTTGTTTAGAAGATTTGGGAAGTTTTCCCCAACAATTTCTTTGAATACTCTTCCTAGACCTTTACCCTTTTCTTCCCCTTCTGGAACACCAATGAGTCTTATATTCGGACGTTTCATATTATCTATCATATCCCTGAGGTCTGTTTCGATTTTTTCAATTTTTTTCCCCATTCTTTCTTTTATGCTTTCATTTTCCATTCTGTCATCTTCCAGGTCACTGATTCGTTGTTCAACTTCCTCTAGTCTTGTACTATGAGTGTCCAGAGTCTTTTTAATTTGGTCAACATTTTCTTTAATTTCCATAAGATCATCCATTTTTTTATTTAGTTTTGCAATGTCTTCTTTATGCTCTTCTAGAGTCTTCTTGATTTCCTTTATATCCCGTACTATGGTCTCATTGTTCATCTTTAGTTCTTTGAGTAGCTGCTCTAGGTGCTGTGTCTCTTCTGGTCTTTTAATTTGGGTGCTTGGGCTTGGGTTATCCATATCGTCTGGTTTTTTCATATGCTTTATAATTTTCTGTTGTTTTTGGCCTCGTGGCATTTGCTGAACTTGATAGGGTTCTTTTAGGGTTTGTAGACCTATTGAAGTCCTTATCTCTAATTTATCAGATCTACAGCTTCGTGGAGTACACTTTCTCTAACTAACCAGCAGGTGGCGTCCAGGAGCCACCTGTTCTCCACAAGCCAATTCTCCCCTGCTTAGCCTTTTTGGTGAGTGGGGGAGTGAGTCTTGTGGGTCCCAATTGGTGTACCAAGCTTGCGTGTGTAGTTGGTGTTGCCTGCTCTGTATGTGGGGCGTGTTTCTGGGCAGTCGGGGAGGGGGGGTGGCCCTAACAATCAAATCTCCCTGGTGATCCTAGAGTTTTAAAGCTGCTGCAATAGTCTAATCCTTCAGTTCAGTCCTGCCACAGTTTGTCTCTGCCACTGACCCACAAATCCTTGGTATTGGCGTATGGCTCCTGAGACTTGCAAGTGGGCCCCTCTTCCAGGCCATGCACCCCGGGTCCTCTGTTGAGGGATGACTGTGCTATGTCACAGGTGAGTGCCGTCCCCCCAGGGCAGTTCTGGGCTGCTGGGCTGTGTAGGGAGGCTCCCAGTCTGCTCAAATGATGGCTGAGTGGGGCTTTGTTAATTCACACTGCTCTACCTTCCCAACTCTGGGACAATCAGCTGAGGTTGCAGGGAAGGCTAATGTCCACGCCCAGTTTTGTGGTGTGTGCCTGTTATTTGAAGCACTTCCGTCACACTGGGTTGTCTGGGCAGCTCTGGTCTATGGGGCTGGCGATGGGCAGGAGTGTTTCCGGTCCACCAGGATGGTGGCTGTGAGCGGACACCCCCCTTTTCTTGGGAAGTTGTGGTGTTTAGTGAATTTTCTCAGCCACTGGATTATTGCCTTTTGTCTCAGAGCTCTCTTAGTTCTGCTCTTGACTTGACGTGCCCAAATTGAAAGTCTTTGAAGCTTTCTGTATTGGGCTTAGATTTCGCTGATCTCAGCAGTTCGACATTTTCATGAGTGTTGTATGAAGTATGCCCAAAGACAGATTGCTCTGTGGTTTCCAGTCCACGCAGTTCCTGGCTTTCTACCTACTTTCCTGGAGGAGTAACTAAAACATACAGCTCACCAGTCTGCCATCTTGCCCCCGAGGTCATAGATTTTTAGTAAGACTATCACTGAAGAAATGTTATACCCTTCTCAGTGCAGTGCGTCACATCAGGGGTTTATCATCACCTGGTTAAGGCTGGGTTTCTCTGTTGGGTTTCTCCACCATAAAATGTAATTATTAAAGGGGGAGATATTTTGAGACTATGCAAATATCCTGTTTGTCCTCAAACTTGCACCCACGAATTTTAGCATCCATCGGTGGATCTTGCCTACAACAATTATTACTATGGTGTTTGCCTAATGGTGATTTTCTTTTTCCTTCATTCCTTCTTCCTTTAATAATTGGAATTCTTATGTAAGAAAGAGCTGTTTCTTCTCCCCATTTATTTATTTATTCAAGTTTTTATTTATGTCAACATGGACTCATGGATGTTTACTTTATTCTAAGGGCTATGGGTCATTGCTAACATTATTTATTTTGTTGCTCCAGTTGATGTCCATTCCTTCATGATGCTGACAATTCCCTCTCTCCTTAAATAATAAGCAACTGAGTGCAAAGCAGTTATAAAATCAGATGCAGCTTTCTTTTGTTTAGCATTCAGCATCTTACTTTTTTTGCATTCATAGATTTTTTTCCTAATATTTTCAGATAATATTCTATTAATTTATCTTGATTTACCTATTTTTAAAATTTATTTGTCATAAAAAGTTGCACATTCATGGGAGGGTTTGCTTATTTTCAAGCCAATTAAAAATGATAGGGCTTCATTAAGTGCTAATTTTTATTATGTTATTATTCTAATACTAATATACAAAAATTATAATAGGGCAATTCATAAAGATTTCAGCAGAAATTCATTCAGAAAAATTTCCTCATTTACAGAATGGGAATAATACCTATTCCACAGAATTAAATATATATATATATATATGCTTTTATTTTTGTATAGTATTAAGTGTATCTTCTTCAAACATTTTTTCTTTAAAGAGACTTACCCTACTCCCTGAACTAACTCTGTCAGTAATTATGTTACCCTTTTCAAGTCTTAATAGAAATTGGTTGGTTACCTCCGTTTGGTAGAATGAAGGGTGATTTTTTTTCTTGATACTTTCCTGATTTTTTTAAAGTTTTTATACAATGAACGTGTATTTCATCTATTATAATAATATGTTATTTAAAATATTTTGTAATGTGACCCTTAAGCATTGTGCAAAAAGGAGTAAAAATCTTCCTTTGTTGAAGGGATGTGATATTTTCTTCCAGGTCATCCTATTGAAATACATATTTGACTCCCCTTGGGCACACATGGTTGTTTGTTTATGCATTAGAATTGTGTTAGGTCAATTATTTTGTTAACTTGTAGAATATACACGATTTTATTCGTAGAGCTCCTTTTGAAAATAGTCTTGCTAGGAGAATGCGATCTGTTAAAATTTCCCCAATACAGTAAAGAATTTTAATTTACTTATGTTTTGGCTTCAAGAACCAGCATTGTTTAAACAAATTCCCTCAAGACCTTGGAGCCTTGTGGGCCAAGTACTGGATTAAATTAAACAAGTCTGAGTTTCCCTACCTAAGTGTAACTGTTTAGGAGTATTAGGGCTGCATTAAAATAGCATTTGTTCACCATACTTGAGCATTTTCACCTAAATCAGTTTAATTCAGAAAATTCTTTCTGCAGAAATAAACTTTAAAAGCCTTGCTATTCAAGGTAACATTTTGGAACAAAGCCACCCAGCCTGAATTCCAGTTGAGAGGAAATGAACTGAGAAGCTTGCAAGCTTTCTGTTCGAGAAGTTCTTCAGAGACCAGCTATGGTTTAGGAAAAACCCACTCTGAGGAGGGCAGGGAGAAGGGCTGACATTAAGAAGATTCCTAGCAAAGCCCCAAATTCCATGTCCTACAAATTTCTGGTGATTTGCAGGGTTTATTCACAGAGGACAACAATTCCACTTTAAATCTCCAGGCCGTTTACTTGCTTCGTGAGAGTTAATTACCCTGGAGAAGGCAGGTGGGAGGTTGAAAAAGCAGAGAGACCTATCCCATCTACCGACTCCTCTTAGACACCCCAGTCATACCAAGTCAAGCCCCTGCCCTTCAGAGAAACCAGAGCTCTCTTCACTGTAAATGTAAAAAAATGGTTGCATCATTTTTTTGGAGGGTGGGGAGGGAGCAACCTAAGATTTAGACAGGTGGTTTGTTTTGAAAATCAGCCTTATTTGGGATCATGAGCCCCTTTGGGAATCTGAAGGAAGCTATAGACACTCTTTCCAAAAGAAAGTGCACAGATGGCCAATGGTAGGATTTGCGGGTCCCTTTACAGTTTGTAAAGGTGTTTCTTACTAACCTATGGAGACAAACAGGAAACGCGCCTCTGGGTAGAGTTGTGGGGTGGGGCGTGGGGAGGGACTATAGTTGACATGTCAGGTCTGGATCTGCAGCTCTTCTCACCCTTTTCCCACCTCCTCAATAACTGGTGAGAGAAGAAGGGGAAGTATTGATGTGTATTCAGATTTATTCTGCAACCTATGTACGGTGAGAATAGTGCAACAATATCCTCATCTGTAAAATTTACAACATAGCCACTATTTTTTGATATCAAATAAGATGACTATAAATATTTGAAAATTAAATACTATTCTGAAACTTTTAAAAAAATGGGGGGCATATAGGGAAAAAATATACCTATTGCAAACTAATTACAGTTAGTAGTATTTTAATGTTCTTTCATCAACAGTAACAAATGTACTGTACCAATACTATGAGTCAACAATGGGGGGGGGCTAGTTAGGGGTATGGGAGGATTTGAGTTTCCTTTTTTCTGTCTGTATTTCTTTTCTGGAATAATGAAAATGTTCTAAAAATTGAAAAAAAATTAATTGTGGTGATGGATGCACAGCTTTATGATGGTACCAGGGGCAATTGATTGTATACTTCAGATCTTTGGATAATTGTATAGTATGTGAAGAATCTCAATAAATAAAAAATTAAAAAAAAAATAACTGGTGAGGGTCCCAAATAAGTAATTCTTTGGAAACTTGAGATATCCTTGCAACCTGGCCTTTGCTGGATGCCCTGCTGATAACTGAGGAGTGGTTATCAGCTTTTTCCAAACAATCTCTTGCAAGCCAGCCTAACCCTAGTTTAAACAACATGCATTTTTTTCCCCTTGACTGAATGGTCAAGAGCTCTCCATCAAGTAGAAGAAAGAGCAGAAATGGTAGCTTTATCTTGCTTGCCTATTCCAGGATGTCTTGGGCAAATGTACTAGTCTCACTATTCCTCAGTTTTCTCATCTGTAAAATGGGGATAACAATAGCATCTATTGCAAAGCATTGTTTTGAGGATTAGATGAGCTAAGATTTGTAAGGCAATAAGAACAGCCTCACGCACATGTTAAGTGCTATCTGAACACTATTTCGCTTTCCTCATCTCATAAAGATGGAGTTGGAGTCAGTTGATTTCTATGGTTCCTTCTTGCTCCAAGGATCTTAATAACACAAAAATTATCTCTGTCTATTAATCAACTACTATTCACCAGACATGTTTTGTTTCACTCAATGCTCCCAACAACCCTATGAGTTAGGTTATATCACCCAATTAGGCAGAGATTGAGATTGAGTAACTTGCCTAAGATCATCCAGCCAGAATCAAACCGTCATCTTTCCAAATCACTGAATGGGAGACATTATTTGCAACACAGAGAACAAGAGATTAGTATCAGAATACAAAAGAAACTTAATATATCAGAGGACAAGAGACAAGATGAATAAACAGTTTCTAGAAGAAGAAACCCACAGGAACCAATGAACCTGTGATGCAACACTCAGGCTCGCTGGGTATCAGCAAATGTGAGTTAAAATGGTGATGAGCTACCATTGCATAGCTGTCAGAAGCACTGGCAAGGATGCAGAGAAATGGGAGCTCATCCACTGCTGGTGACTGATGGTCTTTCCATCCTCTGAAGATGACTTTCCTTTATCTTCTAACTCCCATAATGCTGCTGAGAAATCTTACACTATTCCTATTGTCTGAATCTTTGTATGTGTATTAATGAAGATGATTTGGGAAGCAAGGACCATAATATCTGTCTAAAAATAGCGTAACTACATTGATTATTTCACGGGAGGTCTGGAAGTAAGCAATTCCAAGTTTGATGGGGCAACTCACCCCTGTCATCAAGGAACCAAACGCTTTCCAGACCTCTGCTGTGCCACCAGCAGTGTGATGGGATAAGAGGGCTGTACTAGCTCCAAGCATCATAGCCTGGATCAAGAGGAGGGTAGCAATAAAATTAAACCATCCCCAGCAGATACCTCCTTGCAGTTCCTTGGCCGGGACTATGCTATACCCACACCTCGTCTGATATTTGGCTAAGGGGCCCCAGATGGCTGTGGCTGGCTGCCTCATGATTCCTCCCTGGGATGGACTCATACTGCAGGCCCCCAAATCTGGGTTCTGTTAACAAGCAAGAAAGGGAAAAATGGCTGTTTGGTAGACAATCGGCAGCATCTCTCACAGTGGAGGACCTATAATTTATTCCCCCTCTGGAAAGTTTAAGAATTTCAATTCTGTCTTGTGTTTTGTGTGAAAATAGAAAACACCCATCTCCATTTCCTTTAATTCAGCCTTGGCAAGAAAATTTAGCTGAAGCGTACACATTTAATGAAAAATTTGAGAGAATGGGAATCTGTTAAAACAGAATACTTTTGAAAGAACAATCCTGAGTTAGACATAAGAGGTTTTTCAGATAGAGAAAAGTTTCACGACAGATCTGTTAAATCTACACTGATTCTGAATCTCATCATCATAAAGGTAAGCTCTGGCTAAGTGTTTTTCTTAAGCAGTGTAAGGGGCTTCCTTGTGATATTGAAAGTGTTGTTTTTAGTAGTTCCAAGGACCATTTTCTTATAGCCCTGAAACTAGAGTATGTTTTTCATACTGTAGACAAGATAGTCAAATGTTTTAGACTACTTGGTACAGAAAATTGTGTTTGCTCACTTAACGTTGTAAACTATGTTTTTTATTAAAGTCTGACTTTGCTCACCAACCTTGGTGACTCACTCTGATTTCACTTAAGTAGCTCTAATTAGCTTAGCTTCTTTAAAATGGTAATGCAGACTCTCTTAAAAATAGAAAGAAAGCTAAAGGTATAGCCTGTTAGAAATAGGTGTTTGTAAATAAAAGAGCATGACTCTGACAGATGAACCTTACAACACAATTCAGAAACTCAATTTGCTATGATCTTTGAAATTTCATAATGATGTGCTTTGGTATGGTCTTTTAAAACTCATTTTCTGGGATATTCAGTGGACTTTTTCAGTATGGAAACTCTTGCCCTTGGTTCTAGGACATTGCTATGTGAGAAGGTTGGTTATGTAACCATTTATCCATTAGTCATTCTAGAAGGTCCAACATCTAACTAATAGTTTAGTTAATTATGCTTTTAGTTAGTTTAGTTAGTTAAATTTTTTTCTGTTCTTTCTTTCTAGACCTCCAATTAGATTATTGTACCTCCTAAAACGATTCTCTAATTTTCCCTTCTATTTCCATTTTCCATCTCTCTTTCCATGATATTCCTATAACTTTTATCTTCCATCCGACTTACTGAGCCTTGTAAAAAAAAAAAAAAATTAGGTTATTTCCAAGAGTCCTCTTTTTGGTGTCTGATGATAATTCTCTTTTCATGGATGCAGGATTTTCTCCTCTATTTCTGATGACATCAAACTATAGGTGTGTTTATGTGTTTGTGTATGCACATACATAAATAATTCTGCTATCTGAATTGTCTGTTTTGTCTGTTCACTTGTTTTGGTCTCCCACATTGGTAATCCTTGTCTATCTGTTCGTATTTAAGAGCAGGGTGCTAAGAAACTAGTTGATGAGTTGTGTGTGAGGGGAGCTTGTGGCCTGGCAGCCTCCACTGGAGTTGCTTGGCAGGAGCCCACTCTTTCACTCCAGATGTCAGCATCTAGACATCTTTTATCCAATGAAGGGCCCTCTGAGGGGCTGGCACAGGGTAAAGAGAGCCAGAATTCCGGAAGCAAGTTAAGATGAAACACCATTCAGATCCTCTTTCAAGGAAGAACACGGTGCCCCCCACTGTCAGCTACTTCCACTTCTGCCTCAGTTGCAGGTAAGTTGCCTTACCTGAGGGAACACCTTCCCAGGGTAGATGCAACCAATGGGTGATGGTGGTGAACAACTGCGGTTTCTATTTATCTCTGAACTTGAGCAGCCCAGCACCATTTCTATTCATTGTTCATAGAAAGGGGAAGAAGCAATACTGCCCAGCATGGAACTTTGAGAGCCTTCAAATTCTCTGTTCGAAATGACCCAGTGTCACTTTGGAGACTCAGTAAATGCTGGGTTACCTTTTTTTTTTTTAATTCAGTTTTATTGGGATATATTGACATACCATACAATCATCCATGGTGTACAATCAACTGTTCACAGTACCATCATATAGTTGTGCATTCATCACCACAATCTATTTTTTGAACATTTTCCCTATACCAGAAAGAATCAGAATAAGAATAAAAAATAAAAGTAAAAATGAACACCCAAATCACCCCCCCCCATCCCACCCTGTTTTTCATTTAGTTTTTGTCCCCATTTTTCTACTCATCCATCCATACACTGGATAAAGGGAGTGTGTTCCACAAGGCTTTCACAATCACACTGTCACCCCTTGTAAGCTACATTGCTATACAATCATCTTCAAGAGCCAAGGCTACTGGGTTGCAGTTTGATAGTTTCAAGTATTTACTTCTAGCTATTCCAATATATTAAAACCTAAAAAGGGTTATTTATATAGTGCATAAGAATGTCCACCAGAGTGACCTCTTGATTCCATTTGGAATCTCTCAGCCACTGAAGCTTTATTTCGTTTCTTTTCACATCCCTCTTTTGGTCAAGAAGATGTTCTCAATCCCATGATGTCAGGTCCAGATTCATCTCCGGGAGTCATATCCTGTGTTGCCAGGAGATTTACACCCCCTGGTCAGGTCCCACTTAGGGGGGAGGGCAGTGAGTTCACCTGCTGAGTTGGCTTAGCTAGAGAGAGAGAGAGAGAGGGGGCCACATCTGAGCAGCAAAGAGGCACTCAGGGGGAGACTCTTAGGCATGATTATAAAATGCTGGATTACCTTTTGCAAAGCTTGTAGTAGAAGTGTCGTGGTAGACGTGGCAGATCTGTGGAATTTACTGCTTCCTTATTCATGTCTTCTTACTGCAAGCCTCTCTGGCCACAGGAACATGTTCAGGGCAGGCCAAAAGTGCCAGGGAATTGCCATCCTGCTAGAAAAAGCCCGAGGAGATCTGGTACAAATTCCTTCTTAATGCAGGATCTCTTTCCAATTTTTTTTGTCATAAAGCACTTTATGAATATGAAAGCTCATCAAAATACCCCATGCATCCTTGAAACATAAATGCACATGGAATTTTATTTCTACAACATTATTTGAGAAATGGCCATATGACATTACTTCTGAAACAACTCAAAAGAGAAAATGCAGAAATTTGGTAAATTCTTTGGATGTGAAAGTGTTTTTTGTTTTTAAGCAGACTCAGTCTGAAAAATAAACTTTCAAAACTAGACAATCCTGGAATCCAACAACAGATATCAGAAAACAAACTGGGTTTGAACCCGGTGTTACACCCTCTTGTGTGACTTCAGTTAGGGATAGAGTGAAAGCGACGGTTTTAAAATCTTCACCACTGCAGAGGCAGCGGGGAGTGAAGTCTCTCAGTACAAATTGTACAGGGACCCACAAAGCTGCCTCATTTGTCTCCCAGAACACACTAGCATGTTTTTAATGGTAGGTTATATTGGCTTAATTTTCTGATCATTTAATAAATACCCCCTGAATAATCTATTTAGTGTCACTTATCTCTTTAAGGGAATAAACTAAATGCTAATAGAATGCTACAGGTTTAATTACTCTTTGGCAGGAAATCATCATTACAGATAAGACGTGAAAGGTGACATTCCCAAAACTTACAAAAATGGGCCACTGAAACAACAAAGTCTAGAATTAATATAAAGCTTATTTCTAAATATTGAGAACCCATATTAATTTCCAAATCATCTCAGGATACAAGATCTGCCTGCAGTAGCAGTTTCATAGCCCAGTGGATACCAGCACCCCACAACATTATTTAAAATAATCAAGTCCAGATGCTGTTGCCAAAAAAGAGATTTGTACCATTCACCGCTGTGACCTATATCATATTTCAAAAGTGTCAAATCAAAGCTGTCCCACCAAAGCCTGATTTCTTAATGAATTCCTTATGTATTGCATCTCTTGGATACAAAAAGTGGGGTATCAGTTAGGGAGTAAAATTCAGATTTATGAAAACAAAATCTAGTGGAAGTGATTCTTTGTTTAAACACACACACCCTTGTGTGACTGAGTGTCTCACTGTAGAATTATTTACTCTTTCCTTAAGATGCTTTCATTTCATTTCATATCTGAGAGTCATCATAATATTTAGAGAGAAAAAGGAGAGTGGACTGAAAGAGAATTAGTTAAAAGCTTGACATTTAAGTCTTTAAAAATGCTGATGTTCTGTCATGTTAAATCAGTGCTATTAAGGGGGAAACTTTTTTGTTTAACTTTGTCATTTCTACGTGTTAAATACTTGCTTCTTTCCTGAAGGAAGAGTTCAGCTAAGGGAGGTATTTGACAATCCTGATATATCATGCTAAGTTGTCTGGATGCTGAATAGTGAATGTTCTTTTTGGAAAACATAAAAGAATAATGATATTCAAGGTGATTACACACACACAGATGTGTAAGTGGATAGTAGTTCATCAGGTTTTGGAAAATAGCAACCTCCTACCTTTAAGTCACCTATTCAAAATGTTTTTTTCTCAGAAGGACAGACACCTAGAGCAGCCCAAGAGGCCTGAGAAAAACTTGTCCAAGAATTTCAGAAAATGAGACTCTGTCTTACAAATGCCTTATGGATACAGAAACTAATGTATGAAACCTCCATTCATTCATTTATTCATTCAACAAACACGTACGGAGAGCCCACTGCGTTCCAAGGTCAGTCGCGACTCCTGTGCCATGGAATTCTGGTTTGATACTTCATTGTTCATTTGCAAAATCTCAAGTGGCACTTCCAGTTGCAGAACAAGGTGGTGTAAACTCGCTTCTCCCTGCTCCTCACTTCTAAATAAAACTAAATAACCGGGAAATAACTCAACAGATGATTATAAATGGATTCTGAAATCTGTAGTGGTTAGAGACTTCAGGACTTCAGGAATGACCATGTGGTATGTTCCTTGGGTTTTCTCTTTTATCTCCTCTATATCCCAGACTGGGCACTGGAGTGGCTTGAAAACTGGAACCACCAACAGGCATACATACATACCAAAAAAATAACCAACTGAGAAAAACCTGCTGTCTCTGGCAAAAAGACCAGGAAAGGGGAAGCTCAACAGAAACCTCATGGAGAGCTCCAATCCCCACTTCACAGCTGGGTACTGGCAGGAGGCTCGATTGGCCAGTGGTGACAGGCTCAAACCCTATGGGCTGACCCAACCCTGCTCTACACCAGGGTAACTGATGGGTGAGCTGATCCATCATCATCAGCAGCACCAACAAACCCAGCCTCTTCCTGCCCCAAAGACACAGGCCCAATGGCTTCCGACCCTCATCTCCCATGG
The DNA here is from genome assembly GCF_015220235.1 of Choloepus didactylus. Classification (NCBI taxonomy): domain Eukaryota; kingdom Metazoa; phylum Chordata; class Mammalia; order Pilosa; family Megalonychidae; genus Choloepus; species Choloepus didactylus. Next base: position 20,376,423 of record NC_051316.1, read on the forward strand.
CAGAAGATGGCCCGGTGACACCAGCTGGCCCAGGGAAGCAACTTCCTCCCCTTCAGTCAGCACCAGCAAGGACCGAGCAAGAGCCCGGCAATACCAGAAGCAGAAAGCAGACCAGAATGGAATTGCTAGGGCTCCGAAAAATAAACCGTCATTGGAACTACAGTCTACCAAAGTAGACAAGAAACTATACACTAAACTTAAAAAGGGCAACTGCCTGCTAAACCAGAAGATTTAAATAGGATCAAAATTCTCCTAACATAATAACTGAAATGTCCAGGAATACAATCAGAATTCACTCATCATACCAAGAACCAGTCAAAGAGTTCTTAGACTTGAGAATAGAATGATCCATAGAAGGAAAACAAATGATAAATTGGACATCACCAATAGTAAAGCCTTTTGCTCCACAAAAGAGCTTATGTGGTAGTTTGAAGCTATATGTACCCCAGAAAAGATCATGTTCTTTTAATCCACCCCTGCGGATGCAGACCTATTTACTGTAAGTGGGACATTTGGTTAGGTTATTTCAATTGAGATGTGACCCACCCCATTCAAAATGGGTCCTAATCCTCTGGCTGGAGTCCTGTAAAAGAGATGAAATGAAGAGAAGCTCATAGAGAAAAGCCCTGGAAAAGCCCCACAGAGAGCTCAGAGAGAAAGCCACTGGAACCAGAAACTGAAAGCAACAAAACCCAGGAGCAAAGGAGCAGCAGACACCGGCCATGTGCCTTCCCTTGTAACAGAGATGTTCCAGATGCCAGCAGCCTGTCTTTAGAGTCCAGGTATCATCCTGTTAATGTCTTGAGTTGGATGTTTTCATGGCCTAACAACTGTAAATTGTAAGCTACAAAATCCCCATCATAAAAGCCAATCTATTTCTGGTATAGTGCATTCCGGCACCTTTAGCAAACCAAAACACATTAATAAAAGGATGAAAAGATATATTACTGATTGGGAAAAGATACTTGCAAATCACACACTGACAAAAGACTCGTTTTTGAACATATAAAGAATTCTCAAAACTCACTGTTAAAAAACCAAACAATCTAACTAGAAAATAGGCAAAGGAAATACATGTCACCAAAGAGGACACACAGATGGAATGTAAGCACAAGAAAAGATGCTCAATATCATTAGCTATTAGGGAAATGCAAAGTAAAACCACAATGTAATATCATTGCCCAACTATCAGAATGGCTAAAATAATGAATACTGCCAACACCAAGTGCTGACAAGGAAACTGGATCACTTCTTCATTGCTGGTGGGAAAATAAAATGGTACAGCCATTCTGGAGAAAAGTTTTACAGTTCCTTTTCAAACTAAGCATGGACTTAAGACTCAGCTATTTCACACTTGAGACTTTATCCTAGACAAATGAAAGCTTATTTTCATGTGGAAATTTGTATGTGACTGTTCATAGCAGCTTTATTTGTAATAACCAAAAAACTGATCTTTCAACCTCTCCCCGCTGCCCCCCAGTGCCTGGTAAACTGTACTCTACTTTCTGTCTCTAAAAATTTGCTTATAGTAGGCATTTCAAATAAGCAAAATCATACTGTATTTGTTCTTTGTGTTTGGCTTATTTCATGCAACATGATGTCTTCAAGGTTCGTCCATGTTGTTGCATATATCAGAACTTCATTCAAATCTTTTTACGACTGAATAATATTCCAGTCTATGCACATACCACATTTTGTTTGTCCATTCATCTGTTAATGGACACTTGGGTTGCTGCCACTATTTGACTATTGAGAATAAAGCTGCTATGAACATTGGTGTACAAATATCTGTTAGAGTCCTGTTTTCAATTGTTTTGTGTATATACCTAGAAGTGGGATTGCCAGTCATATGTAATTCTATACCTAACTTTCTGAGGAACTGTCAAAAGGTTTTCCATAGCAGCTGTACCATCTTATATTCCCACTAGCATTGTACCAGGGTTCCTGTTTCTCCCCAATTCTCACCAACCATTGTTTAATTTGTTTCTTTAATAACAGCTATCCTAGTGAGTGTGATGTGGTAGCCCATTGTGGTTTTAATTTGTTTTCCCTAATGGCTAATTATTTTAAGCATCTTTTCATGTGCTTATTGGTCATTGGTGCATATTCTTGGGAGAAATGTCTGTTCAAGTTCTTCACCCACTATAAAAATTGGGTTGCTTGCTTTTTGTTGATAAAATCTAGGATTTTTTTTTACATAATCTGAAAATTAATCCCTTATTAGATATATGATTTACAACTATTTTCTCCAATTCTACAGGTTATCTTTACACTCTCTTGACAGTGCCCCCTGATACATAAAATTTTAAGTTTTGACGAAGTACAATTTATCTAGTTTTTTCCCTTTGTGGCTTATGTTTTTGATGTCATGTCTAATTATCCATTGCTCAGTTCAAGGTCCTGAAGATTTTTCCTTATGTTTTCTTCTAAGAATTTTATGGTTTTAGCACTTCTACATGGGTCATTGATCCATTTTGAATTAATTTTTGAATTTGTATGAGGCAACAGTCCAACATCATTCTTCTGCAAGTGGATATCCAGTTTTGCCAGCATCAGTTGTTGAACAGACGATTCCTTCCCCATTAAAGTAGACTTGCACCTATGGTGCTTTGAAGCTATAAATACCACATCAAAACATTTTCTTAAATTTCTTAAATTTAATCCATTCCTTTGGGTATGAAGTAGGACCTTTTGATGAGGCTACTTCAGTTAAGGTGTGGCCCACCTCATTCAAGACGGGTCTTAATCCTATTCCTGGAGTCCTTTATAAGCAGAATGAAATTCAGACAGAAGAAAGCCACACAGGGAGTGCCAGAAGCTGAACATCAATGAAATCCAGAACTGAAGGCAGAATTTCCATCTCTACTTAAGCCAACAAGCTTCTCTTGGTGAAATCATCAAAAACCTTCATCGGAGTTTCCAGTTTGTGCCTGCCCTACAGAATTTGGACTTGCCCATCCCCACAGTCAATTCCTATTAAAAATACCATAATATCTACATTACAGATATATATATCTATACACACACACACACACACACACACACACACACACACACACACACATATCTCCTGTTGGTTCTGTTTCCCTAGGGAACCCTGTCTAATACACAGACTTTGGTACGGGGAGTGGTTCTTAAGAAACATAATTTTTTTTTTTACATTTTTTTATTGTGAAATATAACATTTATACAGAAAAGTGATGACTTTCAAAGTTTGATTTAATAAGTAGAGAGCAAATTTCCAAGAATGTTATGGGTTACAATTCCACAATTTCAGTTATTTCCTTATTGTGAAACATAACATATATACAGAAATGTGATAATTTTCAAAGTATAATTTAACAAGTAGCTATAGAGCAAATTTTGAAGTATGTTATATGTTACAGTTCTACCATGTCAGTTATTTCCTTCTGGCTATTCCTGACTAAAAAAAATTATTTATATAAAGATTCAGTATTCGTAATCCTTTGTTAAATTCTATCTTGTCAGTTACTACCCCTCCCTCTCGTTTGATCACTGTCTCAATCTTCAAGGACATCTGGGCTGTGACAACCCTAACTTGTTCATATTGAAAAGGGGTGTTGACATTATGGGGAAGGGGGCTGCATCTGGTTGACCTTCTTAGAGAGGCTAAAGAAACAGAATCTTAAGGATGAGATTTCTGAGTTGGTTCTGGGGTTTGGGGAATTGGTTCTCTAACCTGATTAGATTCAAAGGCACTAATGACCCTATTTCCAACAGTCAAGATGTCACTGATAGCCCATGGTGTGAGTTGGCAATAGAGATATGCAAAATATCATCACTGGAGACAGCCACTCAAATGCTTATAAGAGGAAGGCTGTGGGTGAGAGAGATGCAATCTCTAATCTGTGAGGTATCAGCCATCCAACATCCACTTGAAGAGATTAACCCTGCTGTGCCTGATAAACCTATAACTACCTCCCCTAAGGAAACAACCCTTACACCTCTCTCTCAAGAGATTAATCCTGTTTCACCTGATGCAATTGCAACGGAATGTCCTGAGGTAGTTGGCTTGTAAGACACTTCTAACTCTTCTCATGACCCAGCCCCACCAACCCTCTTTTCTTCCAGACCTATAACTAGACTGAAGCCCTAATAGGCCACAAAATGTGAGGTACAAAGTGTGACTTATGAGGAGGTGCACTACACGATAAAAGAACTGCATGATTTTTCAAATTTATGTAGACATAAATCGGGAATATGTGTAGGAATGGATACTAAGAGTATGGGATAATGGTGGAAGAGACGCAAAGTTGGACCAGGCTGAATTTATTGATATGGGTCAGCTAAGCAGAGATTCTGGATCAGTGTTGAAGCTCAAGGGGTTAGAAAGGGTGTTAACAGTTTGTGCGGGTGGTGGGCAGAAGCATGGACCATGAGGTGACCTACACTGCCTGAAGTCAAAATGCCAGAACTGTGTTGGTATAATGTAGGTGAGGGGATCCAAAGGCTTAGAGAAATTGGTATGTTAGAATGGATCTACCATGTAAGATCAGCTTTCACCAGGACTGCGAGGAATAAATTTGTGACACTAACTCCATCATTCCTTAAGAAATCTGCGGTTGCTCTACTCTGTAAGTCAGATACTACTATAGGAACTTGGGGATGATTAGATCCAGGGTTGGCAGAAACCAAGTTGCAGCATTTAGTTGCAAAAGACAAGGTGGGCGTGGCTACCATAATGGACAGCAGATACATGTATCAATTCAGTTGGTCATACTTTAACTGAATAGCCTTATCAACAGATCCTATTTACAATGGGTTCACACCTGCAGGAATGGATTAAGTTTAAGAACATGATTTTATGGGGTACGTAGCTCCAAGCTACCACACAAGGATGCTAAAGAACTCCTTAAATAAAACTAAAAAATCAAGCGCAAATCAAGATGGAAATAATTGGTGGCTCTCGTTACATCAAAATTATTTCTTCCTTTTCAACAGGTAATATATAGATGACAGGTATTTGATGATGCAACTGCATAAAACCTATAAGGGGTTATTATGTAGCATAAAACAGGAACTCCAGTAAGAAATAACAAGAAGAAGGTAGTAATTTAAATAGAAAAATGGAAAAGGATATGTACAAAACAGGAGACTCTACTCAAAAAATAGAAGCATAATATTATTTAGACCAATGTTGAGTTTTCTAGAAGAAATTAAGAGAACATGGTTTAAGCTGTTATCTCTTGAGACCATGATTGAGGGTGGGGCTAGTTGGGGTGAAATTCCTTCAATATAATTAGATTTTTAAAGCATGTACATAGTTTAATTTGCTGATGTTTTTTCAAATTTTAAAAGAAAAAAAAGAATTAGTATCAAATAGTTTCATTTATATCTTTTTAAAAGTTAAAGAGAATACCTCACATAAGAATCACCCAGACAAGTATTAATTATATTTAGCAGATTGCACAATAATGAAAAATTTGAAATATAATTCCAGAAATGATGGCAATGTACTACTGACAAATTAGGAAAATTGTCATAGGAAAGGATAAGTGCTTATTTGACAAATTAAAAAAAAACAGATAAAATAAATCTTAATAGCAATTAGACAGATTCCATTTTACTCCACAAAACATTTTTTTCTGCAGATCTCAAGACTATAAAAATACAATAAAATAGAAAAAATTAGATTAAGAATGATATAGACATGAAAGTAAAAAGTGAAGGAGAGTACATAGATATATAAACCAATGTCTTTTATTTGTACAGTACTTTATGGTTTCCAAAGCATTTTTTTTTTCGAATATCATTTTCCTTTTTCTAATAGCGAAGTATGTTATTAAATGCTCAAGTAATGTCAGAAAAATTTTGAGAAAGCTAGCATTTCCCCAAATTCCATCACACAGAAGTAACTGCCATTAATATTAGCTGAAGATCACTTTAGACATTTCTTGGATATATACACAGACATTCATATAGTCAAAAAACAGAAAAATTAATATGTGACCTTACATAAGAAAGCAGGATAATTTGGTGCATAAAAGCATGAGCTTTAGAGCCAAACTGTGGGCTGTTCCCAGATATTCTACCTCTTTCTGGTTGTGGGATGTTGGGCAAGTCATTACCATCACTGTGTGCCTCAGTTTCCCGGACCATAAAATGCGGGTACCAATAGTATCCACCTCTCAGGGTTTCCATGAAGATTAAACGAGTTAAACATAAAACAAGCTTAGAACAGTGTCTGGTACAGAGCAAGTTGTTCTAGTTTGCTAATGCTGCTGGAATGCAAAACACGATAAATGGATTTGCTTTTAAAAGGGGGTTTACTTGGTTACATTATTACAGTCTTAATGCCATAAAGTGTCCATGAACAAAGGCCTTCACTGGAGAAAGGCCATTGGCATCCGGAAATCCTCTGTTAGCTGGGAAGGCATGTGGCTGGCATCTGCTTGCTCCCAGGTTGCGTTTCAAAATAGTATTCCCCAAAATGTCTGCATCAGCTTCCAATGGCCATCTTCAAAATGTCTGTCTCAGCTCCAGCTAGCTATGAGCAACTTCTGTCTGACCTTATACAGTGCTCCAGTAAACTAATTCAGTGTGTCCACTGAATGGGCGTGGCCACATCTCTATGGAAATTATCCAATCAGAGTCATCACCTGCAGTTGGGTGGGTCACATCTCCATGGAAACACTCAAAGAATTACAATCTAATCAACACTGGTATGTCTACCCCCACAAGAATGCATTAAAGAATATGACTTTTTCTATGGTACATAAATATACAAACCTGCACACAAGTATTCGATCAATGAATGTTATTTTACTCTGTCTGATTTTCAGTAGCCAGAAGGTACCAGGAGGTACAGGAAGAGGGAACTTTGGTTGGCTCTAGGCTCTGTGTGTTCTTTGGAGATTTTATCAGATGCTCTAAGCAGGGGTTCACTGATCACTTGCGGTGGTGTACTACTCCTGTGAAATCCAGCCTGCTCCCTGAGACTTCCAGGAAGCCTGAGATTGGGGTGTGTCTTGCCTTTTCTAGAACCTTCTGTGAATGGTTGGGGATGTGCATCAGAGAGCCGGGGGAGATGCTTTAATTTCTTTGCAGGCTCTGACCTATATTTCCACACCACCCTTGCCCCCCTTCACTTTATTAGACATGGAGCTTGAGTGTACTGCATGTCCCTGGAGCTCTGCCGCCCCATCACACCCATCACACTGGTTGCATCATTTGGTCCTTAGAATAACCTTGTGAGCGAGGCAGGGCCGTACAATGGTTCCTGTATTATTAATGAAAAAGCTAACTGTCATAGAGGTAAAGCCATTTGCTCCAGGTCATACAGCTGCTGCACGGAAGAGCCGAAGTCTCATGAAACTATACCTAGAGAGCTTTGCTCTTGTCATAGATGGCTATTCATTAAATAAATAATTATCCAGCATCTGTTAGGAGACAAGTAACATACTGGTGCTAGGGGACAAAGATGAATAAAATACAGTCCCTTAAGGACTTGGTAGCCTAGTGTGGGTTTAGAAGAAGTTTCTGGCAACACAACTGGTTGGAATATTTTGATCTCACTAAGCAGTCTGTAAGTGATTGAATGACTGTTTCTGTTAGCATGTTTAAAGGAGCTGTGGGTGCGCACACAGCTATGCCCATTTTAAAATATGATAAGCTGATTCTGAAGTTGTTCTGGAAGAGAAAAAGTAAAAGAAAGACAGAAATTTTTGAAAAAGAACAAGATATGAGACTTGTCCTATCAGATGTAGAAACATATTAGGAATCTACAATAGTTGGAAAGTTTGGGTATTGGTCAAGAGTTAGAGAAATGGCTCAACAAGCAACCATAAATACATGGGAAGCATTTCAAATTGTTGGAAGAAAGGCTGGCCTTTTTATAATTCTGGGGTAGACAAAACTTCCAGACCATCATGGAAAAGACTGGCAGATTTGACAACATAGGAATGTAAACTATTTGTAGAGAGAAAGACAACAAGCTTAACAACAGAAAAAAAATGTCTGCCATATGGATAATGGATAAAGATGGTATTTGTTGGGTGTTTAGTATGAGCATAGATCACTTGTGTCTTTCAAAAAAATTAAACAATGGAAAGAAAGACTCCTCCTGACTAGAAATGATGAATAAGGACCTCGCACCAGTATTTTAAACTAGAGAATCACACGCCGCCAAGCCAAGAAGCCACACGGGATCCAGGTTACAAGAAACAGACACCACCAATGAACAACGGATAAGGCACAATTACAAACCTCTTGTCGCGCTTACCTCCAACAGAGATTTAGGGTAGTCGGCACCAGGGTAAAACGAGGGTTTTATCTTCACCTGAACACAGGTGATCAAACAATTTAAAAAGGTGGATCTGACAGCTGTAAACTTATTTACATCCAGGCAGGCACAGATGACGTGGAACGCATTTGGCAGAGACGCATGTTCGGCTGCTGGGTCCTGTTCTAACTCAACAACCCCTCAGGACATTCTCAGGATTCTCAGATAGAAAGACTTCTACATAATCAGGAGCTGCCAACTCTTCCTATAGGTCTCTTTGTCAAAGGAAGCCTCTCTGGTAGGGGCTCCAGACCTCACTTTACTAGCTCTGAGCACATGCACGAGAAAAGGCTAATGCTGCATATTTAATCTTTATGAACTGGAAGAAGCTTATCAACTCCCACAAACACACAACTCGACCTGCCTCTTCCACTTTTAGAAGCATCCGCACTGATGATGCTTCAGCGGCTAAAGACAGGTCTGAGCTTGAGTCTTGTTAGTACTTTGAACAGAGTTCTCATTAGCTTGCTAACTTACTTTCAGCAGGAGCCCTGGGCAGAAACCAATCAGTCTCTTAGTTGTCTATTAGCCACCATGCGGGAGATTGACCATGGATTTGAAATTTACTGCCGGGATATCTGGATTTCTCAACAGGAAGTCCAGGAAGCGATGTCTAAGTCAGCAGTGTATGTAAACTAAAGGGGACAGAAATAATCCTTTTCCTGGAATTCTTCAGTACTTGGAGTGGTTTCTATAAAGCAGTCGCGGAAAGTATTATGGAGTTGGATTTACTATCAGCCTCAAGTTCCTACTGGAGTGAATTCTACAGAATTAAGTAGGAAGTGAGGGATTTGCACTTCTGTATGGAGTTCTTTGTATTTTTTATTCCAATTTTTAAATTGTGGTAACATATGCATAACATAAAATTGGTCATTTTAACCATTTTAAGTCTAACATTCAGTGGAATTAATTACTTTGAAAATGTACTATCACCACGTTTCATAACTGAAAGTCTGTCATCATCTCAAACAGAAACTCTACCCTTTAAGCAATAACTCCCCATTCTCCCAGCCCTCAGCTCCTGGTAACCTCTAATCTGCTTTCTATCTCTGTGAATTTGTTTATTCTAGATATTTCATATAAGTGGAATCATACAATATTTGTCTTTTTGTGTCTGGTTTATTTCACTCAATGTGTTCAAGGTCCATCCATGTTGTAGCATCTATGGAGTTCTTTTTACCAATTTATCTTAGTCCTGCTATTATCTTCAATAAAAATAATGAATATTCATTTAGCTGATTCTTTAGATATCAGAGAGTCCTGTGGAAATAAGGAGGCGGAATGGAACAAAATGTTTTTCTAGGGAAGATAGCTTCAAAGCCATAATCCGGGAAGGGATTGTATTGGGTGTGGGATGACAGAGATGCTCTGAGGATGGTAGCAAGAATTCTGGGAAGGGAAACCAAGGTTTGAAGAATTCTGGCTCATACTTTTAGCAAAGTAGGAATTGGTTGGCAGGAACAAAAGGGCCCCCACACTTTCTGTGAGAAAGTTATTTCTCAGTGAGTGAGGTCAATCTGGAGCCAAGAAGAATTCTCCAACAGGGGTAAACTTGGCTTGGGGAAATCATTATGACAACAGTATTCAAATATAGTCTTCAAGCCAATCCTCCTGTTTCTTAGATAAGTGCTTGTCAAGTGAGGACCAGAGTCTTGTCCAAGAAGTCACAGCTATTGGGTAAATGAGCTAGGACAAGACCCTGATTTCTTGACTTTCCTGTTTTAAAATATGCATTGGGCTGCCTCAATTCTGGTCTACTGCCCCCTAGCGCTTAGATATGCCACCTCCTCCAACATCATATGCTTCTAAATGTTGATTTTGGGCAACACAGATAAGAAAATATTTGCTGTCATAACTGAAAGGGAGTCGATTCATTAATGTATATGTCCATTGTCTAAGACTATTATATGCACTTGATCTGTGTTCTGTTTTAGTTAATTTTTTAAGATTTCAAATCTCTTGTAAACATTTTTTGTGGGTATATGAATCCATTTCTAATAATTTCAACATCATGTTTATTTTATTAATTTGCTGTTTAAAATTGATTATTTTTGAAGCAATTTCAAACTTGTGGGAAAATGGCAAGCATAGTACAAAGAACTCTTAAGCTTTACCAAGTTTTGCCATTTGAAAACATTTTTTCCATATTTGTGTCCTCTCTCTCTATGTGTGTGTGTGTGTATATATATATATATATATATATACACACACACACATTAACATATATATGTAAATATATACCTACATACTTACACGAAACATTAATATTTTTTTGGAACAATTTGAAAGTAAGTTACATAATTTGGTCCCTTTCTCCCATACATTTCGTGAGAATGATATCTTCTTACACGTTAACAGTTGAGTTTTGAAATACAATACTTTATTGAATCTCCATCCACAGTCCAGTCTTACCAATTGTTCCCATGGTTTCTTTTAGAGCATCTTCCCCTACAGAGCAGGATTCGGTCCCTGTTCCTTTGGGTCCTCGAGCTTGGAGCAGTTTCTCAGCTTTTCTGCATCTCTCAAGCCAATGGAGTTTTTGAAGCACATGGGCCTGTTGTTTTAGAGAATGTCCTTCAATCCGGGCTTCTCTGAGGAAGCTGTAGATGAAGGGTCATGAGTGGATTCAGATTATGCCTCCTTGGCTGGAAAGCAACCTGATGACATTGCCTCCTTCCCAGGGCACCACAATTGGAGACCCATGAGGGTCCACCGTCCCTTACTGGGGACACTAATTTTTTTTTTAATTATATAATTCAATTTTATTGAATTATATTCACATACCATACAATCATCCATGGTGTACAATCAACTGTTCACAGCACCATCATATAGTTGTGCATTCATCACCCCAATCTATTTCTGAACATTTTCCTTACATCAGAAAGAATCAGAATCAGAATTAAAAATAAAAGTAAAAAATAACACCCAAACCATCCCCCCCATCCCACCCTATTTGTCATTTAGTTTTTGTCCCCATTTTTCTATGCATCCATACATACACTAGGTAAAGGGAGTGTGATCCACAAGGTTTTCACAATCACACTGTCACCTCTTGTAATCTACATTGTTATACAATCGTCTTCAGGAGTCCAGACTACTGGGTTGGAGTTTGATAGTTTCAGGTATTTACTTCTAGCTATTCCAATGCATTAAAACCTGAGAGGTGTTATCTATATAGTGCATAAGAATGTCCACCAGAGTGACCTCTCGACTCCATTTGAAATTTCTCAGCCACTGAAACTATTACATCTCATTTTGCATCCCCCTTTTGGTCAAGAAGATGTTCTCAATCCCATGATGCCAGGTCCAGATTCATCCCCAGGAGTCATATTCTGCATTGCCAGGGAGATTAACACCCTTGGGAGTCAGGTCCCACGTAATGGGGAGGGCAGTGAGTTCACCTGCTGAACTGGCTTAGCTAGAGAGAGGGGGGGGGCCACATCTAAGCAACAAAGAGGTACTCAGGGGGAGACTCTTAGGCACAATTATATACAAGTTTAGCCTCTCCTTTGCAGTAACGAGCTTCATAAGGGCAAGTCCCGCGATAGAGGGCTCGGCACATCAAACCGCCAGACCTAATGTTTGTGACAACATCAGCATCAGTCCAGGTGAGGAAGTCCAACACTTCCGCACTTTTCTCCAGCTCCTCGGGGGGTCCTGTAAATATATTTTTTATTTTCTGCCCAAATTACTTTGGGATGGGGGACACTAATTTTGATCACTGGTTAAATTGTTTCTATTTTCTCTGCAGTATAATGTCTATTTTTCCCTTTATAAATCGTAAGTAACTTGGGGAGAGATATTTTGAAATTGTGTAACTCTAATACTTCTTGTCAAACTCTCCTCCCACCCAGATTCTGCATCTAATGATGATTCATGTCTGAATGAGTTTCTGCTCTGATGGTTGCGAAATAGTGGTTTTTTAACCACATAATTCCTTCTTTATTATCCAGTCAGCATTCTGCTCTAAGAGCTTTCTCTTCTCCCTCATTTATTCATTTATTAATCTATTATCCTTAAGGACTCAGGGACCCCTATTTTATGGGTTAAAATCTATTACTCTCATTACTTATTTTGGTGTGCATACTGCTAACGATTTGGCCAGTGGGAGCCCATTTAATTGACTTCTGGGTCTTTTTGACTGTTCCCATCATTATTTTGAGCACTACTTTACCTACTTTAAATTTAAATTTATTCCATTTAAATAATGGAATAAATAATTGGAATAAATAATGTTCCAATAAAACATTATTTATGAAAAAAGGAGGTGTGCCAGATTTGGCCCAAGGACTGTGATTTTCCAACCCCTGGTTATAGATATAGCAATTCTGAAACTATTCTGTGTCTGTTACAGAATTGAGCATATTAGTAAATGTGCCAGTTTGAATGTATTGGGTCCCCCAAAACGCCATTATTCTTTGATGCAATCTTGTGTGGGCAGATTCATCTCAAATCTTCCCTCCTCAGCTCTGAATCAGCCAATTCTCCAAGAAGTCCATTTCTTCTTGTAGGAAATAGTATAGATAAAACAAGATCTGGGTGCAAGGTGAGCTCATTGCTACTGGAGAGCCATTGCTTTTAGTTCCTCTCTTCCACAGTGAGAACCTTGGCTCCCACCAACAGCCATATATTTACCACTCTAGTTTGCTAATGGTGCCTTTTCGCAAACACCAGAAATGGATTGGCTTTTATAAAAGGGTTTTTTTTGGTCACAAAGTTACAGTCTTAAGGCCATGAAGTGTCCAAGGTAAGTCATCAACAATCAGGTACCCTCACTGGAGGATGGCCAATGTTGTCCAGAAAACCTCTGTTAGCTGGGAAGGCAAGTGGCTGGCATCTGCTCCGGAGTTCTGGTTTCAAAATGGCTTTCTCCCAGGACGTTCCTCTCTTAGGCTGCAGCTCCTCTTCAAAATGTCCACTCTCAGTTGCTCAGTTCTTCTCTTAGCTTCTCCAGAGCAAAATTCTGCTTTCAACGGTCATCTTCAAACTGTCTCTCGTCTGCAGCTCCACTCTCAGCTCCTGTGCATTCTTCAAAGTGTCCCTCTTGGCTGTAGCAAGCTCGCTCCTTCTGTCTGAGCTTATATAGTGCTCTAGTAAATTTATCAAGGCTCATGCTGAATGGGCGGGGCCACACCTCCACGGAAATCATCCAATCAGAGTTATCACCCACAGTTGGGTGGATCACATCTCCATGGAAACACTCAAAGAATTACAATCTAATCAACGCTAATATGTCTGCCCACACAAGATTGCATCAAAGAATAACGGCGTTTTGGGGGACACAATACATTCAAACTGGCACATTTACTAATATGCTCAATTCTGTAACAGACACAGAATAGTTTCAGAATTGCTGTATCTATAACCATAAAGGGGTTGGAAAATCACAGTCCTTGGGCCAAATCTGGCACACCTCCTTTTATTGTAAATAATGTTTTATTGGAACATAATCGTGCCTTTTTGCTTATGCATTGCCTGTGCTTTCTGTTGCAGCCTGCTCACCATGACAAACATCAGTAAAAGAGAGAAACACCTGTTACCACCTCCAGGGGAGAGGTCTCACTGCATGGAAAGCAGGAGAGGGCACACCATTGCCTGCCACCAGAACAGCAGGCCTGGGGTCCCAGCCCACTCTGTGGTTTGCAGGTGTCGGGGTCACCAGCAAAGTCATGACTCCCACAGGCAGCACTGGATGGAACAGCGTTTACTCACGTGGAGAATTGGGGAGCAAGGTCAAGTTCAATAGTGGGTGTCAGTCCTCCCTGGCCAGTGAGTCTCCAGCTGCTGGCAAACGCAGGGAGATGTCATATATGCACCCCTCTTGTGCCAGCAAAGGAAGGCTCCTTCTTTCGCTCCCGGGAGGAACAGATACAGCCGCGGGGTGGGCCAGGTGCCATAAAACTTACATACTTTGTCTGGGAATGTTTACACGTGCTCAGGGCAAAGGGGAAGGAATGCGCAGGCAGACTGCTATCTGCAGTGGGATGCACCCGAGGAGGGAAGTCAGCCCACATTTATCATCTCATCCTAGGAGCCAGGCCAACACATCTGGTCCTGACCACAGGGTGCATTTGGGGTTCCCGGGGAAAGGTGGCAGGCCCTGCTCAGCTTCCATACTTTCAGTGGCAGACTTCAGTGGTCACAACAGAAAAGGTAACCTATTCACCATATCTGGCCCTTTGCAGAAAAGTTGGCCAACTCCCTGTCTCTCCCATTGCAACTGACAAATCTATCAAAAAACGTCAAGATTTGTTTGCAGTCCTTTTTTTCTTTGGACTGAAGGTACATAGTCAAAGTACTGCATTATTTTGATTAGTTCTTGTTCCTTGGCTTAGTTCTTCTCCTGGTTATTTTTATACATTTGCAATACAGTCAGATTTACGTGTTTTTGCCTGCATTGTTTTAGTTTTTTCCACCATCCTTGTTAATTTAATTTTTTTGAATATGTAAAACATTAACATGATTTTAAAAGTCAATATTATATTAAAAAAATGTACACTCAGAGAAGCATCACTCCTACCATCCCTTTATTCTGCTCCCTCCTGTGCAAGGAATGTTTGATTAGTTTCTGGTTCATTCTATTTTATAAAAACAAGCATGGGCACAGACATGCTTTCTTATTTTCCTTTCTTTATAATAAAAAGGATATCACAGCCTACATATCTTTATACTTTGCCTTTTTTCACTTAATAGTTCCTGAAAATGACTCTACACCTGTTCATAGGATATTTCCTTTTTTTCGACAGCTGCATTATATTCCATTTTGTAGACGTATCTCTTTATTCAATGCATTTCCTATGTTTGGGCATTCAGGTACTTCCTAATATTTTGTAATAGCAAATAGAACTTTACACACATGTATTTACCTGTGGTGGAATCTTCAAGATAATTCCAAGAAGTAGACTTGGGGTAAAGAGTAATTGAATTGTTTTGTCAGATCCTGCCATATTCTTCTAAATAGGGCTTGTACTATTTTGCAATTCCACCAGCAAGGTAAGAATTTTTGATTCCTCAAAGCCTTGAAAACAGAGTGCATTGTCAAGCTTTTGAATGTTTCCTATGTGGTAGGAAAGAAATGGTATCTCTTATAATTTTTGTTTTGCTTATTATGAACAAAGCTGAACATTTTTCCAGTGTTTTATTTTAGTCTGAGTTATTTATGTCTTTTGCCCATTTTTCTAAGGATTTTTTCATCCTTTTACACTCAGTTTGTCCCGTTACATAATTTTAAATTGAGGGATAATTTACATTCAGTAGAATTCACCCTATTTTGGTGCACAGTTGTATGAGTTTTGACAAGTGCATACAGTTACGGGACCACTAAGAGTATACATGTGGAATATTTTCATCGCTGCAGAAAGTTCCTTTGTAGTCAACTCCTTCCCTACTCCAGTCCCTGGCAACCACTGATTTGTCTTCTTTCCCTATAGTTTTGCCTCTTCCTGAATATCATATAAATGGAATCATACAGTATGTAGCCTTTGAGCCTAATTTCTTTCACTTAGTATAATGTGTTTCAGATTCACCAATGCTGTAGTGTATCAATAGTTCTTTCCTTTCTATTCTTGAGAAGTATCCCATTGTATGACTGTACCTTAGTTTGTTTATCCATTCATCAGCTGAATATCATTTGAGTTATTCCAGCTTTTGGCAATTATGCATAACACTGCTATAAACAGATTCTTGTGTAAATCAAAGTTTTCATTTCTCCTAGGTACAAACCTAGTAGTGGATTAGGTGGATAAGATGGTAAGTGTATGTTTAACTTTATGAGAAACTGCCAAACTGTATTCCAAATTGGCTGCTCCATTTTGCAATCCCATGAACAATGAATGAGTTTCAGTTGCTCTGCATTCTTAACAGCATTTGGTATTAACATTAAAGAAAAATGAACTACTCTAATAGGTGCACAATGGTATCTTATTGTGGTTTTAATTTGCATATACCTAATAACTAATGATTAGCATTCTTTTGTGCGCTTACTTACCCTCCATGTATCTTATCTTTTTTTGTGGGTGAAGTGTTTAAATCTTTTGCCCATTTCATTAGGTTGTTTCTTATTATTGAATTTTGAGATTCTTTATATTTTCTGGATACAAGTCCTATGTCAGATATGTGTTTTGCAAATATTTTCTCCCAGTCTGTGGCTTGACTCATTTTCTCAACATGGTTTTTAATTTCATAAAGTCTAACATGTCAATTTTTTTTTAAATGGGTCATACTTTTGGTACTATAACTAAGAAACCTTTGCCTAACCTGATGTGACCAAGATTTTTTATGTTTTCTACTAGAAGTTTTGTAGCTTGAGGAATACATGTTGAGATTTATGATCCCTTTTGAGTCAATTTTTGGATATCATGAGAGTTAAGAGCTGAAGTTAAAGTTTACATGTCCAATTGTTACAGTACCATTTGTTCAATCTCTCATTATAGAGAAGTTTTTTTGCATATTTGGGATGTTAGCCCATATCTGTTATATATATTGCAAATATTTTCTCTCATTTGTGATTTGCACTTTGAATTTGCTTTTGATTTATTTTACTATGCAATACTTATTTAATATGGCAACCTTTATCAGTAGTTTCTCTTTTGCACATCTGGGTTTGAGTGCATTAGAAAGCCGTCCCCTATATCTAGATTATACAGGAATTCACACACGTTTTCTTCTAGGACTTGTATCATTTCATTTTTTACATTTAGATCTTTGGTCATTTGGGAGTTTATTTTTGCTTATGGTGTAAGGAATGGAGTTAACTTTAATCTTTTATCTAAATATCTGAACAGTTTTCTTAACATTGATTTAAAAATCCATCTTTACCCCAATGATTTGAGATACCTTTTCATACACTAGATTTCTATGCATGTCTATGTGTTTAGGTCTATTTTAGAACTTTCTTTTCTTTTCCATTGGTCTGTTTGTTCATGACCTAGTACCACAACTTTTTAATTATAGAAGCTTTGCAAGATGTTCTAATATCCATTAAGGCTAGTTTCCCCAATTTATAGCTTTTCTTCTTCAGGGTTTTTCTAGCTATTCTTTTTTTTTTAAAAGCAGCTAAATTGAAGTATAATTGACATACAATATTTGCACATGAAGTGAACAATTATAATTATACACACACACTCCATGAAACTATTACCATATTCATTACCACCATAAAGATAATGAATATATACATCATCCCCCAAAGTTTCTTCTTGCCTTTTGGTAATAACTGCTACCCACTACTCCATGTAGCCCTCCATTTCATCCCCAGAAAATCACTGATCTGCCTTCTGTCATTATACATTAAATTGGTATTTTCTAGAATTATATATAAATGGAATCATAGAGTATGTACGTTTTTTAGGTCTGCCTTCTTCCACTCTGCAAAATTATTATGAGATTCATCCATACTGTATGATGGATACATCATACTGTATGATACATACATGTATATTGCATGTATCAATAATTCATTCCCTTTTTATTGATAAGTAGTATTCTACTGAATGATAGATATTTAGGTTGTTTCCGGTTTGGGGCTGTTACAGAACAAGCTGCTACAAACATTGGTATACAATTCTTTGTGTGAACTTATGCTTCCATTTCTCTTGGGTAAATTCCTAGGAGTGGAATGGATAGGTAAATGTTTAATTGCCTAGAAACGACCAAAGTGTTATTCACACTCCACATCCTCACCAACGTTCAGGACTATCCATCTTGTACTATCTTGAACTGTCTCTAGCCATTCCATTGGGTATACAGTGATATTTCATTGTGGTTTTATTGTATTTGTGCATGAGAAGGAGATTTTAAAAAGTTTTATTGCATATCAGAAAATTCACCTATCTTAAGTATACAAGTCAATGATTTCTATACATTACAGAGCTGTACAACCTTTACCACAACCCAGTTGTATTTTTTTTTTTTTTAAGTTGATCATTTCTCTTTTATTAGTTCTTGGGGAAAGAATAGAGGTTGGAAGTGTAAATGGTTTGAGATGTGGTGGATGGATGGTGGTGAGTAAGTTTAGGAGAAAAAGCAATTGCCTTGGTGTTCTCTGGGCCTGATGGCTTGACCAAACTGATTAGGGAGGATGGCATGAATCCATCTTAGTCAAGAAGCAATCATGGGGTGTGAAGAAGAGTGGTGTCTAGCTCAGCTAGCTTTTGCCAACCTTACAAGGGTTGAAAAAAAGTTCTGCATTACCGGCACTCTGAGCAGATGCTTAGCTAATGAAGGTGAGGGACTAGTGATCATGAATATTAAGATACACTGCAAACATTTTGCTGACTGAGAGCTGAGGTAAGGATAAAATGCCAGATAGCATCACTGTTCTCACTTTTAAACCGTTGGCCCTTAGATCGCTCAAGAAGAGCTAACAGTGGCAGAAAAACCTATGTATCTGCAGTGGCTTGGTTAGAACTTTGCCTACAACAGAGGAGATGAGACAGCCAAGTGGCTGAGAGAGGTGTAGAATGCTTCAAAGGTGAGGCTTTTTCTCCCCTTCAAGCAAACAATAAAAGACATGTGGGTGAAAAGCACAAATACAAGGTGTTAGTTATGCTGCAAAATACATGGTAAGCAATTGAGCTCAGCTCATTGTTAGACAATACTGCCCACTACAAATCCAGAGTGAGAAGCCAGTGTTGGTGGGGCCCCCTGAGGCCTGCACTTCACCAGAGCTGTTGGAGGTTAGCCACTGTGCTTTTACATCACCTTGTAGTCTGTAGGGAAGCGTACCACAACCCAGTTTTAGAACTCTTCCATCACCCCACAAATAACCCTTGTGCTAGATTTTAGATTTTAGTGAGAATCCTATTCTCACTCCCAGCCCCAGGCAACTACTAATCTACTTTCTGTGGATGCTGCATTGAAGTGGAATCATAATATGTGCTCTTTTGCTTCTGGTTTCTTTCACTTAGCAGAATGTTCTTGCGTTTCCTCCATGTTGTAGCATGTATCTGTATTCATTTATTTTTATTGCTGAATAGTATTCCATTATGGATATAATTTTGTTTATCCATTCACCAGTTGGTGGGACAATTGGATTGATTCCCCTTTTCACCTATTATAATGTTGTTCTGAACTTATGTGTACAAGTTTTGGGGTAGACATATGTTTGCATTTCTCTTGGGAGGGGAATTGCTGGTAAATTCGCTTAACTTTTTAAGAAACTGCCAAACTGTTTTGCACAGTAGTTGTACCATTTAACTTACCCTCCAACAATGTAGGAGGTTTCCAGTTTTTCCTTACGTTACTAATGCTTGTTATTATGTCTTTTTGATTATAGCCATTCTACTGGGTGTGTAGTGGCATCTCTCTGTAGTTTTAATTTGCATTTTCCTGATGATTACTGATGTTGAATACTTTCTCATGTGCTTATTTGCCATTTGTATGGCTTTCTTGGTGAAACGTCAAGCTTTCCACCCCTTTTGAAATTAGGTTGACTTATTACTGAGTTGTAAGTGTTCTTTTTATATTCCTCCTTAGATATACGATTTATAAATGTTTTCTTGCAGTCTGTGGCTTGTCTTCATTTCCTTAATGGTGTCTTTTGAAAAGCAAAAGTTTAAAAATGAAGTCCAACTTACTAATTTTTTCTTTCATGGCTCATGATTTTGGTGTTATATCTAAGAACTCTTTGCCTAACCCAAGGTTAAAAATATTTTCTCTGAGAAGTTTTATAGGGCTAGCTCTTATATTTAGATGTATGATCCATTTTGAGCTAATTTTTGTATGTGATGTGAGGTAAGGGTCTAAATTCTTTTCTTTTTCCCCACATGGTTATCTGTATTCATTCCCTGTGGCTGCTATAACAAATTACTACACACTGATGGCTTAAAACAAAAATTTATTCTCTTACAGGTATGGAGGCCAGAAGTCCAAAGTCAACAACACTTCACTTCCTTGGAAGGCTGTAGAGAGAATCCATCCCTTATCTCTTCCGGCTTGGAATTTCTTGTCTTATAGCCTCCTGACTCCAAACTTGGCCTTGTCTTCACATTGCCTTCGTCTCCATGTGGTCTCCTCTGTGTGTCTCTGTTGTCTGCGTCTCTCTCCTTTATAAGGACACTTCTGATGGCATTTAGGACCCTCTTTGATAATTCAGAGTAATCTCATCTCAGAATCCTTAACTCAATCAAATCTGCACAGGCACTTTTTCTTAGTAAGTTAACATTTACAAACTCCAGGGATTAGGACTTGATATCTTTGAGTGGACATTATTCAATCTACTATAATATCCAATACTCGCAGCAGCATTTGTTGAAAAGACTATTCTTTCTCCACTGAATTGTCTCAGTATTTTGTCAAAAATAAATTGACCATAAATATGAGGGTTTACTTCCGGATGCTCAATTCTGTTTCCTTGCTCTATTTGTCGATCACTATGCCAGCACCACACTGTCTTGATAGCTTACAGAAAGCTTTGCAATCAGGTAGGTTAAGTTTTCCAAATTTTGTCTGCTTTAAAAATTATTTTAGCTACTATAGGGCCTTTGCATTTTCATATATATTTTAGGATCAGTGTTAACTTCTGCAAAAATCTGGAATTTTGATAGTGACTGTACTGAATTTCTGCATCAATTTGGGGAATCTTCCAATCTATGAACATGGAATGTCTCTCCATTTATTTAAATCTAAAACTTCTCATAGCAATGTTTTGTAGTTTTGAGTGTCTATCTCACATTTTTTTGTTAAACTTATTCCTTATTATTTCATTCTTTTCTGATGCTATTATGAATGGAATTGTTTTCTTAATTTCATTTTCAGATTGTTTGTGGCTAGTATATAGAAATATTGATCTTATATCCCATGAACTTGTTTATTAATTCATACAGGTTTTTTAATGGATACCTTAGAATTTCCTACATATAGTATCATGTCATCTGCAAATTTAAGAGTACTTTTATCATGTCATCTGCAAATAAGAGTATTTTTATTTCTTCCTTTCCAATTCTTTTTACTCTTTATTACACTTACCTTATTTCCTAGATTTTAAGATGCATCTTTTCCACTCATATTATACTATTTCAGAAATTGAAATGCATCTTACATCTTATAACTGGTGACAGGTTATAGATAGCACAGTTTTTTTAGTGGTACAAAAATAAATGCACATGATAAAATTTCTGGAGCTCTAAGTTTGATGAAGTACTGGTAACTTTTTTGTCCCACCTTGCCTCAGAGGTTTACTTTTGCCAAGTGGGAACTTAGCTGCAGAAATAAAAATGTAGTCATGTGGTTCCTCCCTGCCCTATGGGCAGTTCTGTGTAGTGGAAATGGACTGCAAATGGTTTCCGTGTTCCTCACCTCAAGCCACTGGCTTTCTCCACGGAGGATCGATGGTGGAGAGCACTTCAGAACCCTGTCACTTTTTTGTAAAAGAGAAATTTGTAGCTGCTTCAGATTTGAGGAAATGACCCCCCCCCCTTTCAAAGCATTTTGCCTGTTTGATCAAGATTTTATTGTATGTAGCAGATAATTTTTGTGGTGTATGTTACTGGATTGTGGCCACCCCATAGTTTCAATACAAAGATTGTTCTTTATTTTTGGATCCTTTTGTTTAAAATTTTGGTGTGTTTCAGGGAAGGAAGTTAAGTAATATGTGTGGCTCCACCATCTTTCTGAGAAACTTCTGATCATCTTTTTAAAAGTAGCAATAAACATCTTGATGCTGCTATTTTGATTTAGAAAGTATTACAGGAATAGCTCAACCATCACTATTCCTATCTGTTCAAAAATATAATGGCTCTGGTATTGTAGTTGTTAGTGGTCAATGATTAAATTAGTAGGAACTCAGGAAACTTCAGATACTATAAATTTTTTGGTTAGGAGTGAAAAAGGCACTAAGAAGTGAGTCATTTCTTAAAAAAAAAAAAAACCAACAGAAAACAAAGGAAAAGACTACCCCAAGTTTCCAATGAAGTTAAAATTGAGAGACTATTCTGTTGCATATGTTACAGATGAAAACAGACTAATCATCAGGAATGTAGGTTTATTTCATTAAAAACAAAACAAAACAGTCATCTCCCAAAGAGAACTGTACATTTTAAAGCAGCAGCAATCACAAGGCACATATGTCCGAGATAACTCCAATAAAATAGAAACTAAACATTTAAAAATACAAGGTGTTATTTAAAAACATGTTGAAGACCACTTGTTAATATGAACATAGGTTATGAAAATGACTTTTTTTTCTTTTTACAATTTTATTCCTTTACCTTTAATAAGAGAAGGAATAATGGTGTGTGTGTGTATATATATATATATATGAGTTATCTTGCAGTACTTATCACAAAACTTTACACCACCTAATTTGGTTTGCTGAAGAAAAAACAGATAGCTAAAGTATAACTTAAAATTTTCATTTTTAGTGCTTCCATATCTCTTTTTAGACATTTGGAGTTTATAACGCTGAAAAGAAAGAAAAAAAAAAAAAACTTCACTTCTCTTAGCTTAGAAAAAGCCTGTGGTTATCCATCCCCAGGCAAACCCACTCTACAAAAAAAGAATACATTCAAGATATTCTAAAATAGCAGGGACATGATTTATTTTGGGATCATCACAAAAACATTTCCTAAAATAGATTACAAGCCAATACATAATGTAAAGGTCAACTATATTAAAATAAAATAGTATTTGATTTAAATTATTGCTCACTTAGGAAGTAGAATGAATATTCTTTTAAGGATGCTAAGATTAGCTGTTAGAAATGGTGTAACTATATTTAGTATACAAAAACTCTACATTCAAATATATTCTAATAAAAAGTTTATAATAATCACACAAAACGTGTTCCTTTGTATATTAACCACCATTTAGCTTCATGTGATGGAGACTGGAAAAAATGTAGTCGAATTAGATCTTCAAATAATAAATACTGCATCACAGATGTCGGAGTGTTCCTCTAAGCTTTTATGTTTCAAAGTCATTTTTATACAAAATAGTAGGGTGTTAAAGAGTGCTTACAGAACCTTTCTACTAGAAGACAGAGAAGAGACACTAAAGCTCCATTTTTAAACAATGACAACATAACACAATATAACATGGTGTAACAAAGTGTTTGAACAGTACTAAAGAGCACAATTTAAATACCTGTCATACACTGTAATTAGTTTGCCTCTTTAAAAATTCAGTTCCTGGGCTTTTAGATACGTTTTCTTTTTAAAAATAATAAGCATCCTTCTCACTGCCATACATTTGGTCCACATCCACGCCATTTGGTAATAATCCTAGTAAACATCTACAGCTCTCGCTTGGGTCCCTCCACGGCCAGCCTGAGGTCTGTGAGACGTCCACGCTCCCCAGCGACGGAGGCCTCTGCCCTCCTGCTGAGTGGAAGGAGTCCACCCAGCCCGGAGCCAAGGCCTAGAGCAGGACAACCTGGGCCACCTCCTTGATGGTGGACGCGGCTTTCTCCAGTTCTTCTTCCGTTTGTTCAACTGTGACCACAACCCTAATGCTGAGAGACAATAGAGGGTATAAGAAGTTATCCAGGGTGAGCCTATGCCAAAGGCTGGCACGCTATGTCCTAAGAACTAAACCCAGCCCGCCACCTGTTTTCATAAGTAACGTTTTATTGGAACCAGCCGCACTCATTTGTGTATGCCTGGTTTCCAGTGCTTTCCTACCACATGGGCAGAGGTGAATAGTTGAGACAGGGACCCTATGGCCTGCAAGCCTAAAATATTTACTCTTTGGCCCTTTGCAGAAGAAATTTGTTGGCCTCTGGCCTATACTATTAGTATATTATCTAGACAAGGTAACCTTTCAGTGCGGCCTGCCCAGTGAAGCCAGGAAACTGTCCTCTAAATAATTTACTGCTACAAGCAGTACCAGGACAAAAAAAAGAACAAAAAACAAACAAAAAACCCCCCAGGATATCAGCATTTCTCAAACCAATGAATAAGTGTTTGGATGTTCACATTTATAATTCAATAAGTAATGTGGAAGTTCTATACTACTTTGAGGCAAGGCAGAACATTTCAAGTTTTCAGAAAGTTGAAGAAAAATATCAGCTTGACAGGGTAATACCACCCATACCTCTGTCCCTTTCCCTTGAAAACGCCTGCTTCATCCATGAAATGAATATTTACCGAACTGTTCTGTGCTAGGCATGCGGTACCAAGGGGCACAAAAGAAGCATGGGTTCTCTCCTCATCAACCTACAGTCATACCAACAAGTGTATCTACACAGGTGCAATGTAACATGAGGGGGGCAGGATCTTCAAGGTGGTTTCTAGCTGTTGCCAGAGGGATCTTCCAAAATCCAAATCTGGCCCTCCAAGTCTGTATAACATTCCAACTCCTTGATGTGTGACTCTGAATCCTCCCTGACTTGGCGTCGTTTCCTCTCCAGCTTCCCTCTCTCTGGTACTTCTGAAACTCGTGCTCTGGGTCTGCAGATGTACACATAGATCTCCAAACCATTTCAACCCCCAAGCAAAGCTCACGCAACCTTGTCAGCGGGAATGCCACGCTGCCTACCACTGATTCGACACAAGCATGCTTGGTTTCCGAGGCTCAGCTGAAGCATCACCTGTTCTAGGAAGCCAGGCCAGACCTAACCTATGACCCCAATTAATCCAGGGCTATAACCTCTGATGTATGTCCACCTCCTTTGATGATACTATAAGCTCTGTGAAGACAGATTCATGTCTCCTTTAATATTTTTTTACCTTCAGTACATTTTGTTGAATGAACATTGATTTAAAATTGTGACTCAAGGCACATTCTCACAGAGGGCTTCCTGAACCTTTGTAGAGTTTCCTCGCCCTTTGCTTTGTTTTCCTCTAGGTGTTTCAGTGTGTTCTGGATGAAGTATCACACAGGACCTAGTGTGGGATAATCGCCACAACCCAGACTGCTGTCCCTTCTCTGCAGGACTGTCCTGGGCAGATGCTGCTGGCCTAGCATGTGGTACATTAGTGTTACTGTAGATACCAGCTTTGCTGCTTTGAATGTATTATGTCCCTCAAAATGCCATTATCTTTGATGCAATCTTGTGTGGGCAGACATATTAGTGTTGATTAGACTGTAATTCTTCGAGTGTTCCCATGGAGGTGCGACTCACCCAACTGTAGGTGATAACTCTGATTAGATAACTTCCATGGAGGTGTGACCCCACCCATTCAGCAGGGCCTTGATTAGTTTACTGGAGCACTATATAAGCTCAGACAGAAGGAGCGAGCTTGCTACAGCCAAGAGGGACACTTTGAAGAACGCAAAGGAGCTGAGAGAGGATCTGCAGCTTACAGAGACATTTTGGAGGCGGCCTTTGAAAGCAGACTTCTGCTCCGGAGAAGCTAAGAGAGGACAAATGCCCCAAGAGCAACTAAGAGTGACATTTTTGAGGAGCTGGAGCCTAGAGAGGAATGTCCTGGGAGAAAGCCATTTGGAAACCAGAACTCTGGAAAGCTGCCAGCCACGTGCCTTCACAGCTAACAGAGGTTTTCTGGATGCCACTGGCCATCCTTCAGTGAAAATGCCCCCTTACTTTGGACACTTCATGGCCTTAAGACTGTACTTGTGTAACCAAATAAACCCCCTTTATAAAAGCCGATCCATTTCTCATATTTTGCAAAAAGGCAGCGTTAGCAAACTGGAACACCAGCTGAGTGGAACTTCAGTTGGTCCCAGAGGTTTGTGGGAGGGTACTTGAGTCCTAAAGGACTTCTCAGTTACAATTTGAAAACATCTAGCTAAAGAACAGAAACAGGGGATGGACCTTTTAATGACAGACATTTTTCCTTATCCTGTGATAGCCTTTTGAAAATTTTTAAACAATACGTTTCAGGCAGACATGAAAGTAGGAAAAACAAGAAAGGTCATATTTTAATGTCAACCAACCTTGGAGGAGGGAGGCACTTCTCTTCTTTCTCCAAGTAGCGCGCCTGAGTTAATGCAATACTTCTGTTCATGCACTGCAAGAAGAAAAAGAAATAGATCTGCAACCCACACTTGAGACACTATGTTATATAATTAAAACAGGAAGCTAAACTGAAACGCTATCCCTCGACAGTAGTTTTTAATTCATTTTTCCAATTATAAACACCAGGAGACAAAACAAAAACATAAGATAATCCAGAGTAGCAGCACAGTTCCACAGAACTCTTTGCAATGATGGATATACTCCTTTCTGCTCTGTTCAAAAGAGCAGCCACTGGCTGCTAGTGCACACATTTCCATGAGAAGCAAAATTTTAAAATTTACATTTAATTAATTTATACTAGACAGAAGAGTTAGAGAATGGTATGAGCAAAGCCCCACAAGCTAACAAAGAGTTGAACTTAAGAACAAAGGCAGATTCGCTTCAGGAAGAGCCTCTAGCACTTTGAATATCAGCACTAACCACAATCTCCATGTGTTACAGAGGGGCACAGAAAGCCTGGTGTTTACACATTTTTGGCATGTCTTTCCCATGTCAGTATTTATTATATTCATTCAAAAATTCTCTAACAAAAGAAATCAGAGCAAGGTAATGGGTATGGGGTGGGGGAGGGTTCTTTATGGGGTGATGAAAATGTTCAGGAATTATGTAAGTGATGGTTGCACAACCTTGTGAATATTAAAAACCACTGAATGAATGGTATGGTATGTGAATTAAAACGGGGAAAAAAGCCACAGAGCAACAATAAAAATACGGTTGCCTAAAAGGAAAAAAACAAGTATTCCAGTCCCTGACAGTAAAAGTTTGTGCATGAATAGTTAGTTCATCTCATAAGCTACAAAGCCTGTTTTTTCCTACTAGGAAGAGATTAAAAAACCATGTCAGGCAATGATTATAGATTCTTGCTACTTATAGATTCTGGAACTGTACTTGGAAAAGTTAACTCCTCCTGAAAACATCTGTACTGGCTGTTTCTAGACCTGGCTGATTAAGAAACATTAAAAAACCATAACTTAGAAGTTTATAAAAACAGTGTTTTGTTGAGCAACTCAACCTAAACTTGGCAAGACCTCTCCATTCTATAAAGTCTAAACAAGAGTTACAGTACTGTGATTCTTTTCTCTCCCTCAAATATCGCAAAGAAAAAGGAGAGAGGAGAGAGACAAAAGAAAATTTTGAAGTTGCCAGTAGTTACTAATCTTTTTTCTTCCTACAACTGAAGTTTCCAGATACCCTGCTCTCTTCTCACTAAACCCTCAAGACATAATTTTGGGATCTGAGTGATACATAAGACTTTCATTTTTCCTTCTCGTCATTTCATTCATATGCCCTCCTCCTGTGTCTCTCATTACAACCAAGACAGTCTTACTACTATGACTGTAACTGTTACCATCTAGTGAAAAAGGAACAGAGGTGGATTTAATACCGAACGGGCACCTTGACATCCAAAGAAGGTCAATGTCACATGACACAAGTGTGTGTAGATAACTGTGCTAAGAGTGTGGTTGTTGACTCGGAGGGAGAAAACGACTCGAGTCAACACAAGGTATCTACTTCCCAAGAAACTGCACTGCAGCAGCCAGCACCCATCCTACAACCAGGTCGATAAAACCAGAAGCTGCCTCACCCATTAATTAAGGTAATGTCATTCATTTGAATTCTACTGGCTTATCCCTTTAGTTTGTATTTCATTTCTGCATTTCTCTTGACATTACATTTGTGTAAGAACTCTAAAGCACAAGGATACTGTACTTACTTTTATGCTTCTACATATTTAAGTAAAATTACAATAAAAATACCAAGGCAATAAAAGGGGTCTGTGGCATATTTTTTCCCTGTAAAGACAGTCTCTCATTTTTCAAGCTGGCAGAACTTTGCCTAAGGGCATATTTGTGACATTTCCTCACCCAACAAGGCAAGAGTCATTTGAGCCTGATCACTTGTAATCTGACACAGTTCCTTAATTAGGAATCTCACAGTCTCTTTTTGATTTTATTTTTGTTTTTTGAAAACGACTGAACCCAGTCACATGAAGTGCTCCACGAATCTATTCCAGATTATGTGGTTCAAATGTCAAGCCCCGGGTCCTCACATTTAACAGCCATGGGATCGTGGAGGGGCAGGCACTGAGACGTACCTGAGATGCTGGATGGAGGAAGCCCTGTGTGGGACCTGGCACGGAAAAGGACCATGACAGACGGCAACCATCATTATTATATGTGCATCTTAGTTAATAGTGAAGTTGTACTTAGTAGCAAGAAGACTTTCAGAAGACAAAGATCATTAAAATCATTAACTAAACTTCCCAATGGGCACGTTAAAGAAATCATTTTCTTCTTTCCTTTTTTTTCCTCTTTTTTTTTCCTTCATTAGAGAAGTTGTGGGTTTACAGAACAATCATGCATAAAATACAGGATTCTCTGCACTCCAAAGCCCCCCAACACTTTTTACATTGCTGTGATAGTACATTTTTATAATTATACTATTAAAGTGTATTTTCATGGATTTTTTAAAAAAATTTTATTCTGTTACCATACATACAATGTAACATTTTCCCTTTTAATCACATTGACATATGTATTTCAGTGCTGTTAATTGCGTTCTCAATGTTGTGCTACCATCACCACCATCTATTACCAAAACATTTCCATTATTCCAAATAGGAACCCAGTACATTTTAAGCCTTAACTTCCCATTCTCTATTTGCAACCCATCCCATGGTAATCTATAGTCTAGATTCATACTCTATGAGTTTGCTTACTTTAATTGTTTCAAATCAGTGAGATCATACAATGGTTGTCCTTTTTATCTGGCTTATTCACTCAACATGATGACTTTGAGGTTGTTGCATGTATCAGGACTTCATTCTTTACTATGGCTGAGTAATATTCCACTGTATGTATATACCATATTTTGATTATCCATTCATTGACCGATGGACACTTGGGTTGCTTTCATCTTTTGGCAATTGTGAATAATGCCGCTATGATCATCAGTGTTCAATTACCTGTTTGAGCCCGTGTTTTCAATTCTTTGGTGTATATACCTGGAAGTGAGGTTGCCAGGTCATATGGTAGTTCTATACTTAGCTGTCTGAGGAATCAAAAACCTGTCTTCCACAGTGGCTGCACCATTGTACATTGCCACCAGCAATAAATGAGTGTTCCTACTTCTCCCCATCTTCTCCAATACTTGTTATTTTCCTTTTTTTAAACAGCAGCATTCCAATGGGTGGGAAATCATATCTTATTGTTATTATGATCTGCATTTCCCTGATGGCTAATGATGTTGGGCATCTTTTCCATGTGCTTTCTGGCCATCTGTATACCTTCTTTGGAGAGATGTTTGCTCAAGTCTTGTCCATTTTTTAACCGGGTTGTCTTTTTGTTGTTAATTGAGGGATTTCTTTATCTATACTGGGTATTAGTCCTTAATCGGTTTTGTGGTTTCCAAATATTTTGTTGCATTGTGTAGGTTATATTTTTAGTTTCATGGCAAATTCCTTTGAGAAACAAAAGTTTCTGATTTTGATGAAGTCTCATTTATCTATTTTATCTTTTGTTGTTTGTGCTCTAAGAAACCACTGCTTTGGATTTATTTGCCAAGTTAGGCTTAGAGAAAGTCCACATCTGAGCAACAAAAGTTCTCTAGAGGTGACTCCCAGGCACAATTATAGGTGGGCTTAGGCTCCCCTTTACAACCACAAATGTCACCTAAGCAAGCCTCAAGATCGAAGGCTTGACTTACAAAGTAGGGGGTTCCTCAGGTCACACAGCATATGTTATGCTCACGATAATCCATCCACTATCTTACATTATCATCACTTAGTTGTACAATCCTTACCACTCTCCATTTTAAACAATTCTCATGACCCAGAACACCTCACAGCTTTTATCAGCCCTTAATTATTTGTCCCTAGTCTCTGTGTGGTATTCCTGTTAATTACAGTCCCTAGGACAGGATCCCCAACCCCCCACCCCCATCTCTGCCCCAGATGAATGAGTCTTCCTGGCAATATGGGACACAGATTCTGGGAGTGAGCCTAACCCTGGCACTGAGGGATTGAGAAGCCCTTTTTGACCAAAGGGGGGAAAAGAAAGGCAACAAAGCAATGTTTCAGCGGCTAGGAGAGTTCAAACGGAGTCACAAGGTCCTGAACATGCTTCTCCATGTTTTCTTCCAAGAGACTGAGAGTCCCAGTTCTTATATTTAGGTCTTTAAACCATTTTGGGTTGATTTTTGTAGACAGTGTGAGATACGGGTCCTCCTTTTTATTTTGGCAAATGGAGATCCAGTTTTCCCAGCACCATTTGTTGAAGAGAATATTCTTTCACAATTGAGTAGTCCTTGCTGTCTTGTCAAAAAAACAGTTGTGAGGGAATGATTTCTGAATTCTCAATTCTATTCCACTGGTCTAAATGTCTGTCATCGAGCCAGTACCATCCTATTTTGATTATTGTGGCTTTTTTAGTAAGTTTTCAGATTGGGAAGTACGAGTCTTCCAACTTCATTCCTTTTCAAGATGGCTTTAGCTATCCAGGGCCCCTTACCTTCCCATATAAATTTTTTTTTTTTTTTAAATTGAATTCTTTTTTATTGAGATATATTCACATACCATACAATCATCCATGGTGTACAATCAACTGTTCACAGTACCATCATAGAGTTATGCATTCATCACCCCAATATATTTTTGAACATTTTCCTTACACCAGAAAGAATCAGAATAAGAATAAAAAATAAAACTAAAAAAGAACACTCAAATCACCCCCCCATCCCACCCTATTTTTCATTTAGTTTTTGTTCCCATTTTTCTACTTATTCATCCATACACTGGATAAAAGGAGTGTGAGTCACAAGGTTTTCACAATCCGTCACCCCTTGTAAGCTACACTGTTATACAATCGTCTTTAAAAGTCAAGGCTACTGGGTTAGAGTTTGATAGTTTCAGGTGTTTAGTTCTAGCTACTCGAATATATTAAAACCTAAAAAGGGTTATCTATAAAGTGCAAAAGAATGCCCACCAGAGTGACCTCTCGACTCCATCTGAAATCGCTCAGCCAATGAAACTTTATTCCGTTTCATTTCTCATGCCCCCTTTGGTCTAGATGTTCTCAATCCCACGACGCCAGGTCCAGATTCATCCCCGGGAGTCATATCCTGCGTTGCCAGGGAGATTTACACCCTGGGAGCGTCAGACTGAATTTTATGTGTAAATGAGCAGCAAGAAATGAGTGTCAGAATGGCAGACGACCTTAAATGCAGGCTAAGGAGTCCCATTTAAAACAAGAGCTCGGCTAAAGCATTTCTTCTGCAGAGGTGAGGAAGTGCATGCATCTATCATCTATTGGGGACCAGCTATGTGCCAGGCCCTTCTCTCTTAGTAAAATCTCTCATTAGGCTGCGAGTCAGGATTCCTGTATCGTGACGGTGCCCCTACCCTCCTTATCTTTCGTACATCGGAGCCAAATGCACACAGCATGCTTGCTGCTGCTTTCTCAAGATTACCTTTCCATATAAATTTGATGAATGGTTTTTCCATTTCTGAAAATAAGGTAGCTGGGATATTTATTGGGATTGCATTGAATCTATAAATTGCTTTGGGGGGTACTGACATCTTAATGATATTTAGTCTTTCAATCCATGAACATGGAATATCCTTCCATTTATTTAGATCTTTTTTAATTTCTTTTAACAATGTTGTATAGTTTTCTGTACATAAGTCCTTTACATCCTTGGTTAGATTTATTCCTTGATATCTGATTCTTTTAATTGCTATTGTGAATGAATTTTTTTTCTTGATTTCTTCCTTCAATTGTTCATTGCTTGTATATAGAAACACTACTGATTTCTGTGGGCTGATATTTTACCCTACCACTTTGCTGAATTCATTTATTAGCTCTAGGAGCTTTGTTGTGGATTTCTCAGGATTTTCTCTACATAGGATCATATACCTGCAAATAAGGAAACTTTTAATCTTCCTTTCCAATTTAGATGCCTTTTATTTTTCTCGCCCAAGGCTCTGCCAAGAAGTTCCACCACAATGTTGAATAGCCGTGGTGACAGTGGGCATCCTTGTCTTGTTCCTGATCTTAGATGGAAAGCTTTCAGTCTTACCATTAAGTAGGATGTTAGCTGTGGTCTTTTCTTATATGCCGTTTACCATGTTGAGAAAGTTTCCTTCTATTCCTAGTGTTCTAAGTGGTTTTATCAAGAAAGGATGCGTATATTGTTAAACACCTTTTCTGCATCGATTGAGATGATCATCTGGTTTTTTACACTTGATTCTGTTAATGTGGTGTATTACATGAATTGATTTTCTTATGTTGAAACAACCTTGCATACCAGGGATAAATACCACTTGATCATGGTGTATAATTCTTTTAACATGCTGTCAGATTTGGGTTGCTAGTATTTTGTTGAGGATATTTCTATCTACATTCATAAGAGACACTGGTCTGCAGTTTTCTATTCTGTGGTATCTTTGTCTGGATTTGGTATGATGGTGATGTTGGCCTTGAAGAATGAGTTAGGGAGTGTTCCCTCCCCTTCAATTTTTTGATGACTTATTCAATCTTTTTACTAGTAATTGGATTGTTGAAATCTTCTATTTCTTCTTGATTCAGTGTAGTTTACTCATGTGTTTCTAGCATTATGTCCATTTCATCTAGGTTATCTAATTTATTGGTATACAGTTGTTCACAGTATCCACTTACAGTCCGTTTTATTTCAGTGGGATTGGTAGTAATGTCTCCCTTTTCATTTCCGATTTTCGTTATTTGTATTCTTTTTTGGCAGTGTAGCTAATGGTCTGTCAAATTTATGGAACTTTTCAAAGAAACAACTTTTGTTCATCTTGATTCTATTGTTTTCTATTTCATTTATGTCTGCTCTAATCTTTGTTATTTCCTTCCTTCTGCTTGCTTTGGTTTTGTTTGCTCTTCTTTTTCTCATTCTTATAGTTTTGAGGTTAGGACTCTGATTTGCAGTCTTTCTTCTTCTTTAATGCTGGCATTCAGAGCTGTAAATTTCTCTCTTAGCACTGCCTTCTCTGTATCCTGTAAGTTTTGGTATGTTGCATTTTTATTTACATCTGCTTCAAAATTTTTCCTAACATTGCTTCTGATTTCCTCTTTAACTCCCTTGTTTAAAAGTATGCTGTTTAATTCCCACATATTTGTGAATTTTCCCTTTCTCCCTCTGTTATTGATTTCTGCCTTCATTCTGTTGTGGCTGGAGAACATACATTGTGTGATTTCAATATTTCTGAATTTACTAAGACTTGTTTTGTGACCTAACATATGGTCTACCCTGGAGAATAACCCATGTGCACTCTAGAACAATGTCTACTGTTTTTGTTGGGTGCAGTGTTCTATATATGTCTGTTAGATCTACTCGATTCAGTGTATCATTCAAGTCTTGTACTTTCTTACTGACCTTCTGACTAGATGTTCTATCCATTATGGAGAGTGGTGTGTTAAAGTCTACTATTAATGTGGAACTGTCAATTTCTCCCTTCAAATCTGTTCATATTTGCATCATATATTTTGTGGCTCTGCTGTTAGGTGCATATATCTTACTGTCAAATTATCTCCATTATCAGTATGTAATAGCCATTTTGTCCCCTGTAACTGTTTTTGCCTTAAAGTCTATTTTATCAGATATTAATATAGCCATTCCAGCTTTCTTTTGGATACCATTTGTATGGTATATTTTTCTCCATCCTTTGACCATTTGTATCTTTGAATTTAAGGTGAGTCTCCTGCATGCAGACTATATATAGTTGGGTCATCTTTTTAAACATTTTGCTAATCTCTGCTTTTTGACCAGAGAGTTTCATCCATTTAATTTAAAGTCACTACTGATAATTCAGGACTTTTGTCTGCCATTTTGTTATTGAGACTTTGTAACTCTTACAGCATTTTGGTTCCTCACTTCTGTTTAAGCTTATTTAATATTTATTTGCTTTCTCGTGGTGTACCATATCGAGAGCTTTCTCATTTCTATCTGGATATATTTTTCATCTGTTTTCCTAGAGGTTACCATGGGGTTAAAATTTAGCATCCTAAACATATAACCATTATATTTGGTTTGATACCAAGTTAACTTCAATAGCCTGCACATATACTTTGCCTATACTCCTCTCTCTCCCCACCATTTTATTTGTACTTGTTACCACTTGTCCAAAAACATAGATTTATCATTACTTTCTATGCATCTGCATTTTAGCACCTGTAGGAAGTAAGAAGTCGAGTTACACACCAAATAATACAATGAAATAATACTGGCATTTAGAAATACCCAAATGGTTACCTTTACTGCAGGTCTTTATTTCTTTATGCTGCTTTGAACCACTGTCATTTTGTTTCAGGACGAAGAACTCCCTTTAGTTTTGCTTGTAGGGTAAATCTATTGGCGATGAACTCCCTCATCTTTTGTTTATCTGAGAATGTCTTAATCTCTCCCTTATTTTTGAAAGAAAGTCTTGCTAGATATAAGATTCTTGGCTGGCCACTGTTTTCCTTCAACGCTTTAGGTATTTCAACCCACTGCCTTCTTGTCTCCATGGTTTCCAATGAGAAATCGGCACTCAATCTAACTGGGACTCCATTGTACATAACAAATTGCTTTTCTCTTGCAGCTTTCAAAACTCTTTCCTTGTCCTTTTTATTTGATAGTGTTATCAACATATGATGGGGTATACTTTTCTTCTTGTTTGTCCTGTTGGGTGTTCTCTGAGCTTGAATGTGTAAATTCACGTCTTTTGCTAAGTTTGGGCAATTCTCTGTCTTTGTTTCTTTGACTATTCCTTCTACCCCTTTCTTTCCTCTCATTCTGGGACTCCCATAATGTGAGTATTGGTGTCCTTGATGATGCCCCAAAGTTGTTTTAGGCTATTTTTGCTTTTAGTATTTTTTTTCTTTCTGTTCTTCAGCCTGACTCATTTTAAGTGCACTGCCTTCAAGTTCACCGATTCTTTCTTCTACCAGCCAGCTCCAATCTGCTCTTGAAACCTTCCTGGGCACTTTTCATTTCAGTTATTGTGATCTTCAATTCCAGTAGTTCTGTTTGGTTCCTTTTTAAAATTTCTCTTTACCTAGACTCTCATACTGTTCCTTCATTGTTTTCCTGACATCCTTTAGTTCTTTCTCTGTACTTTAGTTCATCTTCTTTTAAATGTCATCTTTCATGTCATCTTTGTTGGTGTTTTCTGTATTTTTTTATTCTTTTCCCCTGGACAGGCCATCATTTCATTTTTTTGTTTGTCTTGTATTTTTTTGCTGCACATTGCACATTTTAATATTTTAAAATATTTAAAATCCCAAGGGATTTATTCCTTGGGATGTCTGTTTCTTGGTTTTGTAACCAGTTGGTGATAAGACAGATTTTCTTAAGCTTCAGCCCTCCTATAGGAAGGTCTGCCCAAAACAAATGCAGTGTACAGGGTTTTCCCTGTCTTTCTGGTCCTGTGCCTTGTCCTGGGGTTTTCCTTGTTAGTTGTTTTGGAGTTTCCTTGTTTACAGGAGTTTGGCTGTCCCATTTCCCAGGGGATAAACTTCCCTCTTCCAGGTATTTGAAGCCACAGGAATTTGTCCCAGACTGTTGTATCTATAGTTTTTTACATTCCTCTCATTGTCTCCTGCTACTTTTGCTTGGAGGGCAAATTCTGGGAGAAGGGTGACCCCAAGAAGGACTTTCCCAAGTCAGTCGTTCCCAGCCCCAAACAGCCAGGGACCTGTGAAGAGGGCACAGAGCAGCTCCAAAGTGCCCCCTGGAGGGGGTCAGGATGGGCACCAAGAACTTTTCCAACTGCTCACCCAAAGCCCAGCAAATGCAGCCCTTCAGCTAACTTTCCCCACAGCCCTGAGGGAGCCCTGTGTCTTTAAATCTCCACTGCCTCTGTCCCTGTCTGGGGAGTGCTGAAACAATGGCTGCTGTCACCTCTGTCCAGGGCTGGTTGAAACAACTGCCCACAGAACCGGGACCCAGGGATCTGAATTCGCTAATCAAAAGCTGTGATAAGTGATCAGCTATGCACATCA
Organism: Choloepus didactylus; assembly: GCF_015220235.1. Classification (NCBI taxonomy): domain Eukaryota; kingdom Metazoa; phylum Chordata; class Mammalia; order Pilosa; family Megalonychidae; genus Choloepus; species Choloepus didactylus. The sequence continues at coordinate 20,412,646 of NC_051316.1, forward strand.
CTGTTCTCGGGGAAGAGGATTTTTATGTCCCTTTCTGTCAGCAGCTGCTAGCCAGGGACTGGACCCTGCGGTGGCCTGCTGCGAGAGTGGGGCATAGGTGCCGGTAGCTGCCTTGCAGAGAAAGCAATTTACTGACCTCTGGAGTTTCAAAATAGTTGTTTCAGACAGTTCCTGCCTATTTAATATTTGTTTTGGTGGAAGGACTGAATCCTGGAGCTCCCTACTCCACCATCTTCTCTAAAAGTTCTCTTCTTTCCTTTTTTGATTATAAGAGTATTACGATGTCAAGACTACAATGTGGTGCTACATGAAGAATAACCATGTTGGAGTTCACTCCAAGATAATCATCTGTTCAGCAGTGTATGCAATTACTATACACAATGCCTTCTCCAACTACATTTATGAAAGTCTAGCCTTGTAAATGGTAAGGAAATTGAAGTTTCTGGAAGGCTAATTATTCAGAGTAGATGCAAAGTTCATTATATAAATATGATATGGCACAGAATACAGTGCTAAATGAAAAATAGGTCCAATCAGAGAAACCAAAGCCTGTCACCACAGACATGATATAAATTTAATTAGGCAGCACCAGCCGTCAGGGGTTATGTCATTTCCATGTCAGAAGAGGGAGACACGCAACTTCTTTTATATCCTAACTCTTGAGGCAGAGGTTGTGGTTGCTTGGAGTTAGGTACCCCAGAAAAACATGTTCTTCACTGTAATCCATTCCTTGGGTGTGAACACACTGTGAATAGGACCTTTGGATGAGACTATTTTTAGTTAAGGTATGGCCAACTGAATTCGGATGAGTCTTAATTCTATTCTTGGAAGCCTTATAGAGAGGGTCACAGAGAGAAGTCATGGAGAGCAGCCAGAAGCCAGAAGGGTCACAGAGAGAAGTCATGGAGAGCAGCCAGAAGCCAGAAGTCAACAGAACCCAGAAGAAAAACGAGAAGATGCTACCACATGCACTGCCATGTGACAGAAAAGCCAAGGACCAGGGATTGCTGGCAGTCTGCCCCCAGAATGCCACAGTTGATTTGGGACTTCTCCTAGGCTCAAAACTGGGGGCCAATATATTCCCATTGTTTAAGCCAACCCTTTCTATAGTATTTGTTTTAGCAGCCAGGAAAATAAAACAAGTCTTTCTTAACTAAGAGCATTAACAAAAATTGCTTGCAGTAAAGGTGGCAGTGGTGTGGAGAGATCCACTTGAATAACTAGATACTTACTTGATCTACAATTTCCTGTAGTAGTTTAACATCTTTTTCTCGAGACCCAGTGCTCTCTTCTAGTTGTAGGTGAAATGCTGGAGAAAATGACTCCCCCACCACCTTTAATCCAGAAATGCTAAAGAAGGAAAACACACACATAGACATTAAATCTCTTCTGGGCTAAATGAAACCTCACATATCAGTAATTCAAAAACGCCTGCAGTGTACAGGCCCACAGAATCCAACAGAAATGTGTGACTTTTACTGGAAACATCACCATAACTGTGGTGTAACTCTAAATTCCAACAAAGAAAGTTAAAAATACATACCTTGGGCAATGCTTCCTACTCTCGGGAAAAAACACTGCAAGGCTCCCTGCTAGGTAGATGGGATACCTCTGTCTCATATTTCACTGACAAAACACAAGCCATCCCCAGTTCTCTGTTCCTCCTACCTCAGCCCCCTTGGTTAGTGTCACTTATCCTCAGGTATATCCTCACAGTCCAACTCACCCCTGGGCCTCTGGCTCCATCATTTCCTGCCTGGTTGGCTTTCATGCCCCTTCTTCCTATTGCTCGCTGCCATATATGACAGGTTCCAGCTCCAGTGTCACTTCCCTGGTGGAGCCTCTCCCATCAGACTAATTTGTGCTTTGATCAGATGGACTCATCTCACATGATGGGTGGGGTAGGCCTTTGGGAGAAGGAATGAAACAAAATGCCCTATTTCAATTGCCTAGATGCTGAGAGTCAGATTAAAGTTTAACTAAAACCAAATGAATGCAAAAGTTTTAGTTCAAGTTCAGAAACTTCAGAAGCTGTGCTCCAGAGCCTATTACATGCCTCAAAGAAAAATTTTGAACATATTGCTTTATCCAAATGGGTAAAACCCAAGCACTAGACTAGGTACTACAGACAGGGCAGTCAACAAGAAAGATATGGTTTCTATTTTTATACGTTCACAGTCCAGGGAGAGAATCAGACACAAAAAAATTACCCATATTAATATTTGGGGAATATCTGAGTTTCCAATGAGGAGGCAAATTAGCATAAGCTGATGACTTTCTCTCTCAAACTCAATTTTAGAGATGAAAGAAGTCAATTACTGACTAGAGGGAAAAATTTTTTAATTATTTAGAACTAAACATTGAAAATATTATCTGTGAAAATAATTTCTTTAAATATATTATTGGAAAACAAGAAATAAAACCAATAAGCTAATGTAAGAAGCTAAAAAAAAAGAACACGAATTCAATGAAACAGAAAAGTAGAACAAAAAGGCAGAAATGAATGAAGTAAAAAATATGATACTAAACAAAATCAAATTTAAGACTGTGCTGGACAAAATTCTGGAAAGATTACGAAGAAAATGGAGAATAAAGAAATAGAAAATAAAAAGGGGAAAATAATGTAGACTCAGAGAGATAATCATAGACTATCACCCCAATTCTAAAGCCCCAAGCCTAGAGAGCCTTAAGGAAGAGTCCTGCCCAACTTTTAAGAATCAAATAATCAAGCCCTGTCTTATACTGTTGCTCCATAAAGCAGAACAAATGGAAAAATTTTCCAATCATTTATTAAGGCTACTATATACATTGATTTCTAGCCCCATTTGAATTATAAATATAGATTAAAAAAACTCAAAGTAAAATGTTATTAATTTAACAAAGTAGAACAATATATTGTGATCATGTAGGGGTTATCTCAGGAACACAAAAACGGTTAAATATCAGAAAATCTGTCAATATAGTTCAGCTTATGAGACATGATTTCTCTTCACAGATATGAAAAACATTTGACAAAGTTGAACATCTATTTATGATAAAAAAAATTCTCCAAAATTAGGAATAATTTAATAAAGTCCACCTATCAAAAATGTTTTATATTTAACAAAGAAAGGACTTTATAATGGGAATAAGAGAAGGATGTCTGTTGTTCCTGCAATTATTCAATACAATATTTGAGACCCTGACCAATTTACTAAAAGAAGAAAAAGAAATAAGATGTATAAGAACTGGGAAAGGAAGAGAGAAACCATTACTGCAGATAATAGGATTTCCATGTACCTGATTGTAACAGAACCAAGCAAACTACTGGATTTATACAGGAGCTTAGAAAGACTGCTTGGATATAGGTTTAGAGAAATTAATAACATTCTTATAAATTAGCAATAATCAAGTAGACAAATAAGAGAAAAGACAACTCCATTCAAATAGCGGCAGTTATCTGTAGAACATCCAGAAATTCCCTTAACGAGTCCATAAAGATACAAGGACTTTATGGAGAAAAAGTTTATACTACATTAAAGGACACATAGGAAAATTCAAATAAGAGATTGTGTTCATGGATGACAATTCCCTCTACATTAATCAGAAAATTTGATGTAATTCTAGTTAAAATTCCAGCAATATTTCTAGAGGAATTTAAACTGACTCCAAAACTGATACAGTGATAAAAACAGATAGAGGACTGAGCAAATAAACCAAGGAACTAAAAGAGTATTCAAAACCAGATCCAAGGATAAATGGGAAACTGGCAGGTGACAGCGACGGTACTACAAACCAGTAAAAGAAAGGATATGGTGTCTGAACGGTAGTTAGAAACTGAATTCACTTGACCGCATTTCTTCCTCTAGTTACCACGACATTTCTCTGTTCTTCCTTACAACAAAACTTCGCAAAATAGTTGTTAGTGTGTCCAAATCCTCTCCTCCCATTCTCTCAGAAACCTACTTCAATCAGGCTTTTTGCCTCCCTGAAATTGCTCATCAAGCCACTAATAATCTCCATGTTATGAAAGCAAAGGCCCAATTCTCAGTTATTTTATTTGCCCTATGGACGGCAGTATTTGATGGGTGGAACAAATGCTTCTACTTAGCATTTCTTGGCTTCCAGGACCAAAAACTCCTTTGGTTTGCCTCTTCCCCACTAGCTTCTCTTTCTCAGCCTCCCATGCTGGTTCCTGACCTCTTAATATTAAAAAGCTTAAAATACTATCTATATACTAATGACTCACAAATTTCTCTATCTCATTCCTCTCCCTTAAACTTCAGCCTTGTATATCCACCTGTTGCTCTCTACTCAGTGTCCGCTGGGCATTTCAAGCTTAACAAACTCTGAACTTCCCCCCAAACTCTTAACAGAAACCTTGAGTCTCCCCCCTGTATATGAACTTCTGACAAAGGTAGCTGGCTCCATCCCTCAAAACACATCCAGAACTCAAACACTTCTCACTGCTACTACCAAGGTCAGTCACCCTTATCTTCTGCCTGCATCACTGAAACAATCTCCTAACTGGCCTTGCTTTTTCTCTTGCCACCATATAATCTCTTTTCACACTACAGTGATGAAATTGTGCTTAGACCCAAGTTCAATCGTGTCATGTCACTCCTTTGCTCAAAACCATGCCATGGCTTCCTCTTTGAGAGTGACAGCCAAGGTTCTAGCCTTGCCTGTAAAGTCTCTGAATAGTCTGCCCCCAATACCTGGTCCTCATCTGTACATACCCTCATTCTCTTCCCTCTTTTCACAATGGCCTCACTGCTATTTTGTTTGCTGTTCCCTCTAACTATCTACATTCCTAAACGGTTTGCTCCCAAACTTCCTTTAGTGTTTAGTGTCAGGTGCCTTGGAAGTCATCCAAATGTAGACACTGAGTAGGCAACTGGGAGATGAGGCCTGAGCCCCAACGCGTAGTGCAGACTAGAGATATAAATTGGTGAATTGTCTACCTATTGCAGGTGTCATGCAATGATTTGAGGCTCCAGTTGTGAAAGAAGAAAACTGAGAAGAAAAGAGGACAAGAACTAAGCCCTGTTGAGGAGGGTGTTGAAAGAAAGCCTTCAAAGGAGACCAAAATGAAGCAGTTGAAAGAGGTAGGACCAGGATGTCTGCTATCTCACAAGGCGTGTGATGTAACAGACTTCAAGCAAAGAAAGAGCTGCAAGAAGGAAAGAGCAGTCAACTGTGTTGAAAGCTAATGAGGGGTAAATAAGAGGGGCTCTGCAGACCGTTCACTGGATTTAGCAGTGTGATAGTCACTGGTCATCTCTACAGAAGCAGTGTGGGTAAAGTATAAGAGTAGAAGAGTAGAAGTTTCAAGTAAAAATGAGAGAATGAGGATGTGAAGAAAAAGCACACACAACTCTTGAGAAGATCCGCTACAAAGAAAAGGAGAGAAATAGGGCAGCTGCTAGCAGGGAATTTGGAGTCCAGGGAAAGAGGGATTTAAAGATGAGAGAGTAGCATATACCTGAATGCTAATAAAATGACTCAGGGCCAGGAGAGATTGATGATAAAGGAGATGGACATCCCAAAATTCAGAAAGCAGAAGGGCCTGTAATAGCTGGAGGAATATTTCCTTAGCTCCAACAGCAGGGAAGACAGACACTGGTAGGTGTGTAGATTTGTTTGGGAAAATGAGGGCATTCCCAAGTGACAGCAGGAGGCAAGGTTTCAGCTGGATGGAGTGAAGACAGGGGACTATGCATTCAGGAGAGAACAGGGAAAAGGGCATTTGAGGCTGGTGTGCATGAATCTACAGTAACTCCAACATGCCAGGCTGTGTTAGTATATTAATATTTCATACAACCAATGTAACTGAGGCCAATATAAATAATATCTCCTAACCATAACTTTTGTTATTATACAGACACACCCAGAACTTGAATTATTTCTGTCCCTACTGTATCTGGAACAGCTGTGATCTACTCATTGAACAACTGTCCTTTTCTTTTAGTAGAGTCTCTAGTTTCCATTCCTGGAAATAAAGAGATAGGACCTTTGTGACTGAAAAGACATGTTTTACCTTAGGAAAGGCAAAAAGAAACACCCTGGGCAATGCAAGATCATTTTCTATTATGTTGAGAAGTATGCCCAAAGATGTCACCAACCTCAAATTCTTTTTCTTAACTCTAAAGAAATCTTAAGGATTTCTTCTTGTGTAGTTAAAAACAAACAAACAAACAAACAAAACTTTTATAAGGTTCACGTCAATTTCACTTGTTTCTTTTTCTTGTAAAATAAAATTTTCAGTAATAAATTTGGTAATTTATTACAAAGTAACATGGATGGTATGGATCCGCTGTCATTTAATTATATAATACAATATATAATTATATCCTTTTATCTGTACTGATGTGGAGAGAGTCTAAAATGTTTATATCTAGTGGTAGGATTTTGGGTGATTTGTCATTTTCATCTTTGTATCTTCTGTATTGCTATAGTATTTTATGAATGACCTTACATAATTTTTACAAAAACAAAGTCATGCTTCTTTAAAACAACAATAAAATGGAGGGTCTGGTTTTATACAAGTACATCAATTTTAGTGAACTGAGGTTTTGGTTTCTCGGTTCCAATTAAGTTGAACTGAGCTTTACATAAGAGTAAAATTTTCCATTAGTTGTTTGAACACGGTGCATAAAAACTTTAAGTTGTCTGAAAATACATAAAACTTACCCTTGTAAAGCTTTATGAATTTGTTTGCACTTTTCCTGCAACAATGCAAAAATACCTGAATGGGAAAAAAAAATACCTTTGAAAGCATACCTGGAACATTTGCTATTACTAACCTAAAACTATTTTTAAAGACCCAGTTCATGTTCATCAATTTAAAATACTGTAAAACCTTCCACATTAATAGAGCCAGTATTGCACTCTTCTGAAGGCCCGAGCTTTTGTCTTTGGCACTTATTAACACCCATTGCCATCTACCTTGTACCCCACTTTCAGCAAAATCTGGGGTGTGTTGTCCAAGCAAAAGAGTAGCCCTTACTCCTAACAAGATTCTATAAGTAATTTGGCTAAGAGGATCAGGAAAAGAAGAGTACAAACCTATCACTTATTTCCAGATCGTGGAAAACAGATGCTATCCTAATTTTTACAACCTTTTCTTGGTGTTTTTCCTTTTGTTCAAGGAAAATTAAAAAACTGAATCCTACTTCTAGGTATATACCCCAAAGACTCTGAAAGCAGGACTTGAACAGATATTTGCACACCAAAGTTTAAAGTGGCATTATTCACAATTGCTGAAAAGTGGAAGCAACCCAAGTGTCCATCAACTGATGAATGGATACAGAAAACATGGTATGCACACACAATGGAATATTATTATTCAGCCATAAAAACGAATAAAGTTCTGATATACGTGACCACATGGATGAACCTTGAAGACATCACGCTGAGTGAAATAAGCCAGACATAAAAGGACAAATATTTTATGACCTCATTGATATGAAATAATTAGAATAAACAAAGTCATAGAGTCAGCGTCTAAATAGGTTACCAGGGGATGGGGTGGGGATAGGGACTAGGGAGTTTAAAAAAAAAAAAAAAAGGAAACATCTGATCAGGAGGTGGGACTGGCAGGCTATCTGACAAACAAGCTAGGAATGTGCACACAGGCACACTCACATTTTTTAATTCCCTGAATTAAAATCAACATAGAAAATTTAGAAAAAGAAGTGCCAGTAAGGCCTGCTTTTCCCTTTCCATTTTAAGTTTTGTCAAGGTGGCTCTATCATAGCCAAAAGTCACATCTTTAACTCTTAGCTGACTTTTGATTTTGCTAAAACAATTCCTGGTTTTAGATCATTATTTAAGGGTTAAAAATTTTATTCTAGCTGGGAGGATTTCAAAAAACTAGTAGTAGAAAGAATTTCTAGTAAAAATTTATTCAAGAGAAAAAGCTGGACTTAAAATTGAATTGAGAGTAAATGGTTAGTAAAATAAAGTTGAAAAGAGTTGCAATTTCTCCCATTTCTTTAAATATTTTGGCTTTTTTAAATTAAAAAGCAAAAGATAAATATTTTTTAATTCCTTTTGGAAGGCTAGTATTGGCAAATTTAAAGAAAAGGAAAAGAAATGTGAAGTCCAGAAAATTTTTATATTTAAACTCTTTTGTTGGGAATTCAGGGCAGAAGAGATGGGGAGTACATGGTCTGTCAAACTTACATCTTTTCTAACAGTCTTTGCATCTATTTCATAAAGATACACATCGTCTGTTGTAAAAGCAGCACTGAGAAACACATCTTCTGGGAATTAGGAAACATGACCTATATTCCAACTCTCTGGCAAGAGGTTTCGCAGGCCACAGGCGGCGAGAGGGTTGCTTTACCTTTAGGTGCCTTGGTTCCTTTATCTTCCAAACCCTGAGCCACCTCATTTACAGTGTGTCTCAGTAACAGATGCCGCAGAAGAAAATCAACAGCATTTCCTCACTGATGATTATTCAGTGGTGAGTCTTAAATATCTGACTGTTTAAAAAGCTTGTTTTGATTTTTTTTTTGTACAAACAAGATAAGAATCTGTTCCCATAAACCCTATCAACAAAAGAGTCTGCTAAGACTCACTCTAAGTGAGTGGGCCCACTGAGTAAGCTCTTTATTGGTGAACCAAGTTTCACCTCAGTTCCAACGAACGATTCAAAGGCTGGGGGCAAATGAGATGAGGGCTGTAAAACTAGATATGACAAAAAGCAGCATATTCCAGCTAATTTCTCAAAAAACTATGAATCCAACAATGAATGTGGTTTTCTAAAAATGTACACATGAATGGAAACATCTGGGCACAGAACTGAACTACTGCCTCTCCTCCTCTTAGCATCTGCACACACCAGCTGGAGCCAGCCCTGCTCTGGCTTCAAATCTGAGAACGAGAGGGAAGTTCCAAATGGTATCTCTGAGGCAGGGACAATTTCTTCACTGAAATTCTTCCTATAAATGCCAAATGATGCAATTCAGAACTAGAGTTTTATCTGATAAATAAAAAAGCAAACCAGTTACATGATTAGCATAACTTGAGTCCTCTCTGATTTCCTGGGTTTAAAATCAGGTACCTGGATTCTCTTCCATAATATTGAGGGCTTCAATTGCAGCGGCAGCTAGCAGAGGAGGTAACGAAGCCGAAAAGCAGTATCCCTGGCCAGAAAGTCGCTGAGAAGAAACAAAACATAAAACACGTATTATTTCTGTCTTTTTTTGGGTAAACATCCTGAAGGCACTGATTCCCTGCCCCACTGACCAAGCCGTGTGTACAAATGGTGATGTGGTAAGATCAAGGAATGTAACAAAAACAAGACTTTTTTTAAAAGAGAAATAATTTCTAAATATAAATATTTTCAGTGATTCTCTAAAATCAAATTTTAAATAAAAATTGAGTGATAAACTAAGTTAGAGTGAAGTTTTATATTTAGAACCTACATTTTGAGGTGACCAACGGAACAGTTTCTTTTGGTTTTGTTTTCAAAAAGTGCCTACCTGATGGTCAATTACGAAAGACCTGCCACAGCAGAAGCCCCCAATAGAAGCAAGTGAATTCTCCATGTTTGCGCTGATAAGATCAATATCGTCAATCTGCCAGAAGAGAGGCAGAGAGTGGTAGTTATTCTTCAATTTAAAGGAAAAAAAGAGGCAATGTCAAGCCTAAAGACAAAATTTCAGCATTAGTCATGAGTACTAACATTTGGATCAAAAAAACTAGCTATGTGAAAATAAAGGATAAACTACACAAAAATCTATTGCTAAAAGGATCAACATTTCAAAGCCTGTCTCTGAGAATGTCTCATTTTATACTGTTGTTGGGCCATTTCATCACACATTCAAAGGCTTAAACTTATACTCATAGGAAAAGAAATAAATCAAAAGGAGATGAAATCCAAAGCTATTTGTTAACAGGTTTTATTGGAAAGGAAACCAAGCCGGCACCTAATGGACAAAACCACTTTATTTACTATTTACTGGTTGCAAAATCCTGAAATTACCAAAATAACCATAACCATAAACTTGGGCCAGCAGATAGTTGTCTAAGAAATCTCATTTAGGGTTCTTGTAGTAAACTCAGCCTGAAGAACTGAGTTCTAAGAGATGGTATAGTACATTGAAAAAGCAATAATAATAGATTTCTTGGTGGATTTTTTTCTACTTGAGAACAAAATTTAGTGCAGGATAATATACATAATGTTCTGTCCTGCAAAGGGACATGACGTGTATTCACATACATAGTACATGCTCAGAATTTCATAAAGGATTAAATGAAAAAACTATCAGAAGTACAAAAAAATATTGCTTTCATGCTAAAAAGTGGTCTAAATGGTCTTCTACCTAGAAGATACTTGAGATCAATAGAAATAAAGCTATCAAAGTTTGAGCACTTTATCTCTATTAGTTTACATTTTCTTGCATCATTTCAAAAATGCAATTTATCCAAACATCTTGCCAGTGGAATACTGTATATTGCTAAATTTGCTTGAATTATGTTTCCAATTCTCTATAATTCATCAGTGCATTTAACCCTGAATGTTGTTTGTGTTAGAAGAGTTTTCTTAAATCTAAGTTCATGCAATATTCATTCTGCTTTGTGTTTTTCTCTAGGACTGTATGGGCAGTGAGATGCAGATAATCTATGGTGGTTTTATATTTTACAGTACAATTTTGTAACACAGGTTGCAAAACTTTTACGTCCATTTTTTGAACAAATTGGGCACTGGATGAACCTACTGTGCCTGTGGACTTCTGGGTCCCCACTCCCTTCCCAAAGCAGCAACTCCTCTGCTCCTCACCTTCCATTCCAGTTCCCAGCAGTAAGTTACATTCTGGGTCCACAGGAGGTATGCAATAAATACTCACTGATGGCCATTATATGACTGGCTAGGTTAGATCTGGTGTTTTTGTAAGTGTTCTGTATACCCAATATAGACCCCACTCTGCATTCTTGTTCTGAAGCCCTCATGAATATTATTTCAATGACAAATGCTGAAATTATTTAGAAAAATAGAACACTGGATTAATTCAGCATTTCCTCTTCTTTAACATCTTTATGCCTTAAAAAACTGAGTGTAATAATTCAGCATTTTTTTCCCTCAACATCTTCATGCCTTAAAAAACTACTCTAGTGCATTGCTAAATTTGATTGAATTATGCTTCCATTTATCTTAAACTCCTCAGTGAATTTAACTGATATATGTTCAGTGTGTCTTAAGAGTTTGCTTAAATCTAAGTTCATACAATATTCATTCTCCTCCATGTTTTTCTCTAGAACTTTATGATGCAACTGAGATGCACATAATCTTCGATGGTTTTATATTTTATAGTACAATTTTGTAACAAAGATTGCAAAATTTTTATGTGCATGTTTTGGAGAAAAGGTTTCCTTCAACTCTAACAACACCAATAGGTGAAGAAAGGCTCTCAAGACTGGCTGACATCACTCTTTCTCAGAGGCTCCAGGAGCACAAACCCTTCAGCACTGTGGGCAGTTTGGGTTTATTTCCCTTCAGCACAAGAAACATGACAAACTCCCTCCAACTGTTTGGGACCCTGAAGAGCTTTGCTGATTTGCATGCCAGTGGTATTCCTAACAATGTATGTTTACAAAAAGAAGGCGTAACCTTATTGAACATCCCTCCCTGCCCAAACACACACACAAAAATTATGTGAAAAACAAAATATTAAATACTAGAGAGAACTTCTTTTCACTGCCATCATACTTTTTTTTTAAAGGACTACTTAGGGAATTCTTATTGATTTTAAGAAAAAGTAGAAAGCAAAATTTAACTGTTTCTAGAGAAGAGACATTAAAAGCCGAGATCAAATGCTACTGTATAAAAAGAACACCAATTCCATCATTAGCCACTTGGAGTTATAGGTTTAGAGAGAAGACAGGGTCCCCTGGTCTGGCCGACCAGGCTCAGTGGGAAGTGAGGGTAGACAGCAAAGCTCCATGACCCTCCAAACTGATGACCAGCACAGTCTTTTGCCTATAAAATTAAGCCTAGCAGAATGGAACACCATGTTTCCCATATGAAGGAAATGTTCCAAAAAAGAGTAACTCACACTGATTCCATAATGTTCGGTGACTCCTCTGCCGTGCTCTCCTAGAACGCCAAAAGAAAGGCTTTCTTCCAGAAAGATTCTCGCCTTGTATTTATACTTTAACTTAACCTAGGTGTCAAATAAAACACAACTTTAAAATACTGATTAGCAGCATAAAGAACAATTTAAACTTAAAAAAAGAGTAAAAAGCATATACTTTAGACGCTCTCAAATGGTTAATCCAAAAATAGACGTGACATAATGCCAATTTTTTAAAAAAGGAATCGTTAAGGCAATTATGGGTACAGAGATCTGTTAAACAGTCTGACAATACACAGAAACTCCTGGGGAAATGGTGTACATATTTCTCCCTCAGTGACTCACTGTTTTAACTTGGATTGATAACATTTTTTAAAGACAGAAAAGGTTTCAATTATTATGTTTTTCAGTGTGTTTTTTTCCTTTGCTTTCATGCTTACAAGAAAGTCCTTCTTTCTTGTTTGGGTTTGGATGCACATATATCTATATATTCTTCTGATTATTTCATTATTTTATTTTATTTTTGCACAATTCAACAATCCATTAGGAAGCTGAATACATGCATGTCTAGGTATAGTTATTTTTTTCCTAATGGCTAATCAATTTACCCAAATACCATTTTTACATAAACATTTTCACAACTGAATTAAAATGCAATGATCAACAACCACCAAATTTTTATATATATAACATGAACAGTTGCCAGGCCCTCAAATATTCTTTCCCCAATTCCTGTATCTTTTTTCTGTGCCATTATTGCACTGTTTATTAAAAAGGATTTGATTACTAAGAGCTTTTCCCACTTAAACTATAGAAATAATGCACAAGAATATGTAAGATGACAATGCCCCACAGCACAGGATTCTAATCATTTACCTTTAATCATCAAATTTTTACTGTCTATTCTTACTACTCAATGACAAACTGGGAAGGAGAGGAGTTCCAACCAGCTTCTGGTTGAATTTTCACTAACAGTGTATAACTAATTTGGAGTGAATTGCATCTTTTCAGAACTGGGTCTTTTCTACCCATTAACATGACTAACATACTACACAGTTTCTAAACAACATGTTTTAGAAAATATTTAATGATATTATAACAATACTGGCACACAAATGACAAGTCAGGAATCCCACAGTCAAACCTAATTCGTATCATATAATCTTTACATACTCAATGATCATGTATACTTGGTCTGTTCCCGCAATGCATATTTTGTTTCACTGCTCTGGTTGCTCATCTACTGCTTAATTATTGAGCCCTTTAACATACAGTTCTAGTATCTTTGGGTATGCTCTCCACCTCCCCAATGCCCAATTATTCTCTTCTATCAGTCTTTGACACTCTTGCAAAAAAAGGAGAGGAAAACAAATACATCTTTTATTGATATTTAGGATGGATCTAGATTTACTTATTAGATAGTAAAAAACAATATGTGAAACCCTTATTTGAATCCTTATTCAGTGCATGGATTCATAATATCAAGTTCCAGTGGTTTATTGCAAGTGGTTCAACATATGAAAATCAATCAATATATATATATAGCACATTGATAGTATGAAGGAAAATAACCATCTGATCATCTAAATTGATGTAGGAAAAGCGTTTGACAAAATCCTACAACCTTTCATGATAAAAGCACTTAATAAAGTAAGAACAGAAGGTGTGCCAGTGTGGATATATTATGGCCTCCAAAAGCCATATTCTTTAATGCAATCTGTGGAGGCAGACATATCAGTGTTGATTAGGTTGGAATCTTTTGATTTTTTCCATGGAGATGTGACTCAATCAACTGTGGGTGAACTGTTTGATGAAATTATTTCCATGGAGATATTCCATTCAGGGTGGTTCTTGATTTAATCACTGGAGTCCTATAAAAGAGCTCACAAACAGAAGGAGCTCAGAGCAGCTGAGAGGGACATTCTGGAGAGAAGCTAGGAGGTGACACTTGGAGATGCTAGCCCAGAGTTTGCTCCAGAGAAGCTAAGAGAGATCCAGAGACATTTTGAAGAAAGCCATTTTGAAACGTCTTGGGAGAAAGAACCAAGAATGCACAGGAGCTGAGAGAGGGGCTGGAACACAACCCAGGATCAATAGCAACCAGCCACGTGCCTTCCCAGCTAATGGAGGTTTTCTGGATACCATCGGCCATCCTTCAGTGAAGGTATCGTTTGTTGATGCCTTAGTTTGAACACTTTTATGGCCTGAGAACTGTTAATTTGTAACTTAATAAATCCCCTTTAAAAAAGCCAATCAATTTCTTGTGTTTTGCATAACAACAGCATTAACAAACCGGAACAGAAGGGGACATCCTCAACTTGAAAAAGGGCACTCATGAAAAACACAGCTAACATCACACTCAATGGGGAAAGATCAAAAGCTTTCCCCCTAAAGTAAGGAACAAGAGAAGGCAATAGTTCTTTAGATATGACCCAAAAACAAAAGCAACAAAAGAAAAAATTAATTGGACTTCATCAAAATTTAAAAATTCTGTGCATCAAAGGACATTATGAAGGATGTGAAAAGACTACCTACAGAATGAAAGAAAATATATTTTATCAGGTAAATGTTTAGAATTCAATATATATAAAGAACTCTTATAACTCAACAACAAATTTAAAAATGGGCAGAGGACTTGAAGACATTTCTCCAAAGAAAAGCTGAGTTTTGCAAAACACATATTGTATGCTTTCATTTATAAGAATTTCTACAAAAAGACCCCCCCATTGAAGGTGGGTCTTAATCCTTTTTACTGGAGTTCTTTATGAGAGGATAAAGGACAGAAAAAGTCGAGAGCTCAGAGACAGAAAAGTCCCATAGATGCTAAGATAGGACCCAGGGAAGCTCAAAGAGGAGGCCACTGGAACTAGGAGCTGAAAGCAATGAAACCTGGGAGCAAAGAACCAGCAGTCACTAGCCACGGGTCTTGCCATCTGACAGAGGAACCCCGGATGCAAGAGGCCTTTCTTCAGAGAAGGTATCATCCTGTTGATGCCTTAATTGGGACATTTGCACAGCCTTGGAACTGTAAATTTGTAAACTAATAAAAATCCATTAGCCAACCCATTTATGGTATATTATATTCTGGCAGCTTAAGCAAACTGAAACAGCAGGTATTCAAACAAATACTTGTATGTGAATGCTTATAATAGCACTAGTCACACCAAAAACTGAAAAGAAACCAAACGTCCACCAACAGATGAATGGATAAGCCAAATGTGGTACATATATACAATGCAGTATTATTGTATTATTCAGTCATAGAAAGGAATGGCATTCTGATTCACGCTAAAATTATGCTAAGCAAAAGGAGCCAGATGCAAAAAGTCACATAGTATATGATACCACACGTATGAAATATCCAGAACAGGTAAATCCACAGACAGAATGCAGACAGGCAACTGCCAGGGGCTGGAGGGAGGAGAAATGGAGAGTGATGGCTTAATGAAGTCAGTTTTGAGGCTGACAGAAACGGCTTGGACCTCACAGAGGTGGTGGTTGTGCAATACTATGAATGCACTAAATGCTAACGAACTTCCAAACAGTTAATTTTATGATATGTGAATTTCACCTCAGTAACACACAGATATGGTCATGGCTTCTGTGCTGGTCTGGATGTATTACATCCCCCAAAATGCCATTATCTTTGATGTATTCTTGTGTGGACAGACGTAATAGTGTTGATTAGATTGTAATTCTTTGAGTTTTTCCATGGAGATGCGACCCACCCAACTGTGGGTGATGACTCTGACTGGATAGTTTCCATGAAGCTGTGGCCCCGCCCATTCAGCATGGGCCTTGACTAGTTTACTAGAGAACTATATAAGCTCAGAAAGAAGGAGTGAGCTTGCTACAGCCAAGAGGAACACTTTGAAGAATGTACAGAAGCTGAGAGAGTAGCTGCCGATGAGAGACAGTCTGAAGTCGGTCATTGAAAGCAGACTCTTGCTCCAGAGAAGCTAAGAGAGGACAAACACCCCAAGAGCAACTGAGAGTGACATTTTTGAGGAACTGCAGTCTAGAGAGGAACATCCTGGGAGAAAGCCATTTTGAAACCAGAACTCTGGAGCAGACGCCAGCCACGTGCCTTCCCAGCTAACAGAGGTTTTCCGGACACCACTGGCCATCCTCCAGTGAAGGTACCGATTGTTGATGACTTACCTTGGACACTTTATGGCCTTAAGACTGTAACTTTGTAACCAAATAAACCCCCTTTATAAAAGCCAATCCATTTCTGGTGTTTTGCATATGCACAGCATATTGCTTCCACTGTTAAAAAGCTGAGTTTTACAAAACACAAATTGTATGCTTTCATTTATATGAATTTCTACAAAAAGCAAAACTAATCCATAGTAACAGAAAGCAGACAGAAGGTTGTCTGTGGACAGGGATGGGGGGATTAACTACAAAGAGACATGAGGGAACTTTCTGGAGAGATGGAGGGGGCAGTGGTGGTGACAAGGATATGTTCATCTGTCAAAACTTATCAATCTGTACACTAAAAATAGGTGTATTTTATTATATGCCAGTTATATATCAGCAAAGTTGATTTTAAAAGCACAGTCTTATTACTCTTTAAAGTCTAACACTGGCATTTAATAGGTTAATCTACTTTCCTGATATGATCACAATATACTTATGCTATCCTACATTGCAAAGCAATGTAGACGTTATACATTAGAAGTAGTCCTAAACAAAAGGCATACCTGCCAAATAGTTTAAATACTAAAATAATGAGTAAACATGGTCGCTTACCAATTCTGGAAGAGGACAAATACTTCCAGTGTTCATATACAATCCTTCCACTACTATGAAACGTCGCGTTACACGAGCCTTGCGAGGATTCTTTAAAAGAGAAAAAAAACCCAGATTTCTTAAATGTCAGAAAATTCAAACACAGATCTGCTGCATGCTCCCAAGCATTCTCACCTTACAAGATTTATTAAAAGATAAATCATCTGAATTTAAAATTCAAGGCTCAAGGTCCTGTTAGCTTGAGATTAAGAACAGTGCTCCTTCTCTCAGACATATTTATTGGCCCTCAGAATCAACTGGGTGACCTCATGCACAAACAAAAACTCTTCAGGCACTCTCAGAACATTAAAACATAAGCAAACAAAGCTCTCCAACTCCAGGATGACTGGGAAGGAGCCTGAGGGAACTTTCAGGGGAGATGGAAATGTTTTATATCATGATAGGGGTCAGGAAACCTGGGTTAAACAAGTATAACCACTGGCTGAAATTGTATGGCTAACAGTTATGTAATTTTGGTGTTTATAAATTTTACTTGAAACGAAGAGGACTGTAATAACCATCATAATAATAGGGATGGGGGTGAGGAGTAGATAGAGGCATAGATAATACAAGAATGGTCAAATGTTGATAACAGTTGAAACTAAGAGAAAGGCAAGGGGCTTCATGAAACTATTGTGCTTCCTTTGTATATGTTGGGAATTTTCCATAACAAAAAGTTAAAAAATAGACAAATCCTGCTCTCCTTCACCTACCTAAAAACAAAGAAAATTCTTCTCCTTCCTCACTCCACCTAATCTATCACTGGGTCTCTTGTAATCCAGGCAAAGTAAAACTTGATTATAACCTCGTCTAGTGATATTCAAAGATAGTGGAGTGGCTTTTTCAAACAAAATGCACCTTCCCCCATTTCACTGATGGTAAGTCACCAATAAATCATTAGCATTTGGAAATCTATTAGATGCCTCAGGTGCACTGGGCTGAAAAAACACTGAGAACCAAAGTTATAGGTCAGAGGTTGCGACCTTCCTACTCAAAAGTTGCTAAGTAACATTTTCAAGGGTAGTTTAGAACCCACAGCTGGCAACGCTCAAAAAAAAAATGTTGAGGTCTGCAAAAGTACACATTCCGAGGCTGTGCAATTATATTCATTCTATTGTTAACTTAAAAACTTATGCTGTGGCAGCTAGCAATACAGACCCCTTAGGAGGCACTGAGGAAGACAGCACTACCTTCCTTTCAACATGATGGTGAACATCCTGTCTCTTCCTGCCTTTTTAAAAAAAATGAAGTATTTTTTCTTATGATTTAAAAATATGTAGGAAGCATGGGAAATCATAAAGTACAAAACAGAATTTAAAAAATTATCTACAGTGACCCTACAAAGCGGTAATTTTTGTCTTTATTTTATATACATATATTTATAAATTACTGTTCAAAGTTAGGATTTAACTGTAGTTTTAGAACCTGCTTTTAAAGAATATTATGTTGTGAACACTTATTTCTACATTATTTAATATTATTTAAAACTTGATTTCAATGGAGAGCTAATATCCTACCTGTAGATAAACCAGAAATTATTTATCTATTCCCCTAATTTTCGATTTAGGTTTTTATCCACATTTTGTTTTTTTACAACACACATGATTATCCTTCAATCTCCGATTCCATTTCTGATTATTTTTTAAGGATACTCCCAGATATGGGTTAAAGGGCATGAATATTTAAGGATCCTGGAATACATCTGCCCACTTATCCCCGAGAAAGCCTAGGCCAATTTAAACTACCCACTCACAGCTATCGGAAAGAGGTTGGGATAGGGAGAAGAATGCCACTTTGTTCATTAATTCATAAATTGAGACCTTCCTTCATTCTTTCCTCCAGTTAATTAACACATGATGTATACTGGTATGAACAAGCTTATTTTGAATTCACTAGGCACATCTCTTCAAAGCCCCAATGAGTTCTGGTATTATTACTATAAATTGACAGTATACATCCTGTCCCCATTCCCCACAAGTGCATGCTGTTTTTTCTCTATTAAAAATCTAAGGTTGCACAGACATTCTTGAATGTAAATCTTTGTGCACATCCTTAATTATGCTGGCCAAATTACTAAGTCAGAGTGTATAAATATTTTGGAAGATTTTTGATAATGATTGACAAATGACCAACCAGAAAATTTGCTCCAATTACATGCCCAACTGTGGTGTATAAAAATATTTTATTTTTTTCCAGAAACACTCACAGCCCAATATTCTTATATATTTTTGCCTATTTGTTGAGGAAAAAAAAAGATATTTCATTGGTTCAATGTGTATTTCTTTGATTGAGAGTGAGATTGAACTTTTTCATATATGTTTATGGATCATTTAGATTTTTTTTGTTTGAATTGTTTTTTCAGCAGTTTATTTTTCTATTTGGGACATTCACTGTTTTCTTACTGTTTTGTAAAGGTTCTTTACATATGTGTGTGAGCCTGTATGTGTGTATACATATTCCCCATATATATATATATATTCCCCATATATATATTTATCATAAATGCTTAAAAAAAAAAAAAAATCTTAGGTTGCATAAATATTACCAGAATAAAATTTTTAAAAACCATAGGGTTGTACAATGCCAACAGTTAACCCTAAAGTAAATTATGGACTATGGTTAATAGCATAATTACAATAATATTGTTTCATCAATTTTAACAAAGGTACCACACTAATGCAAAGTGTCATTAATAGGGGGAGTATACGGGAACTCTACTTTCTGCATGATTTTTCTATAAACCTACTTCTCTAATTTAAAAAAAAAAAAAAAAAGCTGCCTGGATTACCTTCCCCCAAATTTGCCATATGTAATTATGGCAATGACAAGGCAATTACAGTCAAACTTGGCTCTCCAACACAAAGTATATTTAAGCAAAAATGGCCTTATTTAATACCCAAATGTGATCCACAGGCAAGTCTTCATGACAAATTACCATTTCATATATAATTTAGCTGGTTAGAAAAGTACAAAAGAACTGAATAATTTTCTTCAAAAGAATCATACCTTTTGATCTTCGATCTCCTGTTCTTTTAGTAATCGCTCCAGGTCAGCCATATCGTTATGCTTAAATAACTTAATGTCACTACGTGATGCCTGTAATCCCTTCTGAATAGCAAAGCAAGCAGCTCTATCTCTGCAAGAGAGAGAGACCCACCAAACCGAGGTTTAAATGGCCTTGTAAAAGTTCTCAGGAAAGGAACATTTGCTTTTTCTAAGTTGACCAATCTCCAATTTAGTTAACTTGAATACAGTATAAAATAAAACATGTTTGAACATTTATACATTATTTACACTTCACTTTTCACATAACTACCACACTTATTAATCTATTCCGAGAAGCACATTTTTGCCATATTTTAACTCTCTGAAATCTGCCTGCATCTTATAATGATGTATCAATTTAACTGAGAGTGCTTCCTCTTTATAAGAAATACATGAAATAATCATACATCTCACCATCAGTGGCATCTCTGATTTTACCAACATGTTACTGACACATGAAAAATATGAAAGCCTATTTCATGTGTAGAATAGGCTTTTCTTCTCTTCTTGAGATTTCTAAATTATGTTACATGGTTGAAGCAAAAATTACAATATGGTCTGATGCAGTTCTCAACGTACTGAAACATTTAAAAGTTATATTATAAATGGGGCAGAGTAAATGGATATAAAGGAAGATAAAGGTTTTTATACTTGACTTGAACTGGTAAAATACAACACCAGTAGTTTGTGATAACTTATGTAATATTTAGAACAATAACTAAAAAAGCTATATAAAGAGAAACACTCAAAGACATTATGGATAAATCAAAATGTAATTATAAAACATGTTCAGGCAACTGACAGAAAAGCAGATAAGAGAAAACAGAGAAGCAAAAAGTAGAGAGAACAAATAGGAAACAAAAAATGTCAGACTTAAGTCCAAACATACCAATAATTATACCAAATACATAAAAAACGTAATTTAAAGACAGACAGGCAGAGTATATGTTAATATGACCCAACTGTTCTAGTTTGCTAATGCTGCCAGAGTGCAAAACACTAGAGATGGATTGGCTTTTATAAAAGGGGGTTTATTTGGTTAAACAGTTACAGTCTTAAGGCCATAAAATGCCCAAGGTAATGCATCAATAATCGGATACCTTCACTGGAGGATGGCCAATGGTGTCCGGAAAACCTCTGTTAGCTGGGAAGGCACGTGGCTGGCGTCTGCTCCAAGTTCTGGTTTCAAAATGGCTTTCTCCCAGGACGTTTCTCTCTAGGCCGCAGTTCCTCTTCAAAATATCACTCTCAGTTGCTCTTGGGGCATTTGTCCTCTCTTAGCTTCTCCGGAATAAGAATCTGCTTTCAGCGGCCATCTTCAAACTGTCTCTCATCTGCAGCTCCTCTGTTAGCTCCTGGGCATTCTTCAGAGTGTCCCTCTTGGCTGTAGCTCCTCTTCAGAATGTCACTCTCAGCTGCACTGAGTTCCTTCTGTTTGTCAGCTCATTTATATGGCTCCAGTGATTTAATTTAGACCCACTGAATGGGTGGGGTAACACCTCCATGGAAATTATCCAATCAAAGTCATCCCCCACAGTTGGGTGGGGCACATCTCCATGGAAATACTCAAAGAATTACAATCTAATCAACACTGATATATCTGCCCACACAAGATTACATCAAAGATAAAGGCGTTTTGGGGGACATAACATTTTCAAACTGGCACACCAACTATACATGTCTACAAGAAACTCATTTTAAATATACTGGCAGAGGATGTCATCAACATTGCAATGTAAGCCATCCTCTCAGAATCAACTAATAAAAGGAGAAATCCCACTTGTTTGAATCTCAATATTATGAGACTGGAGAAGGACTCCACAAACAATGAAATGAAGAAAAAGAAAAACAAACACCAAAACAAGGTAGGAGATTTCCACCTTGGACCTGCCAGTCTGGACCCTTCCACCTCACTTGGTCTGACGCAGGTTGGCAGTCACTGAGGCAGCACAGCTTGGGTCCCTCCTGCCAAGGATGCAGACTGCAGAGCTGCTCACAGCAGCGAGTTAGAACCCTTCACATCTCCAAGCACAGGGACCCAAGGCAGAGACCCAGGGTAGAACACAAACAGCGAGGAGTGCCACATACAAAAGTGCCCCAGAGAAAAAAGAGACCACAGCAGAACTGTTGGCAAAAGGTGCAAACACACAATCCCATCTGTTTGCTGGACCACCCAAATGCAAAATGGACCTTGCTGGATTAACCGCATCTGGCTCCCCAGGATGGAGGCAGAAAAGCCTCATGGAAAAGACATAGGGGTGGGGTAAGACAGGATGGGTCCCAGAACTGAAAAGTGTAATGAAAAGGGGACAATGAGTGAGAGAGAGAATTTTAAGCAAATCATAAAAGCTGAGGTGAAAATTCTGCACAAAAACAAACAGAAAAGATTTAGATTCCCAGAGAAAGAATAGTGGAAAGGAAGCTTTCTCCTGGAGGTGAAACAATTGCACATAAAAAGGGCAATCTTAAAAACTGTAGCACAAGGCAAGAATCATGTGCAGAAGAGTTGAGAAAATCTGAACAGTAGAACCCAGACTACGCTAAAAGTCCAGAATAAGTTGGGCCAAGCATCAAAGAAGAGCCTTAACACAAAGCCAACCAACAAAATCCTAGGCAAAACACTTCAAAATAATCAGATGCCCAGATATCGGCAAAAAATTACAGGTCATACTAAGAAACAGGAAGGTTTTGTTTGCTCAGTCAGGGGAACAAACTAAAACTTCAGAGGAGACAGAATATGGAACAACTAATCAAACAAGTTCAACCAAATCTCCTAAATCAATTCAAGGACTTGGAGAAAAGTATGGATAGAAATAAACTAAAGGTGAATACAGAGTTAAAGGATATTTAGACAACACGTGAGCACAAAAAAGAATTTGAAAGTTTTAAAAACATAAATTATGGGGTGAAAGTCACAATAATGAGAAATTAAAAATACACTAGAGGCATACAACAGCAGATGTGAACAGGCAGAAGAAAGAATCAGCAAATTAGAAGTCAGGACATTCAAAATTATACAGACAAAGAATAGAGAAAAGAATAGAAAAAATTGAGCAGTGTTTCACGGACCTGAGTGGCAGCATGAAGCATACAAACATACGCATCATGGGTATATCAAGAGGAGAACAGAGAAGGGACAGAAAGAATATCTGAGGAAAGAACGGCCCCAAATTTCCCAACTCTCAGGAAAGATATAAATATACAATGCCCTAGAAGTGCAAAATACTTCAAAAAGAATAACCCCTAACTGATCTACTACTAGTTGCATACTAATCAGAATGTCAAATGCTAACAAAAAAGAGAAGTTTCTGAAAGTAGCAAGAGAAAAGGCAATTCATCACATACATGTTCTTTGATGCAATCTTGTGGGTGCAGGCATATTAGTGTTGATTAGGTTGGAACCTATTGATTGTGTGTTTCCAAGGAGATGTGACTCAATCGACAGTGGGCAAGACCTTTGACTGGATAATTTCCATGGAGATATTACTCTGAATGGGTTGAGTCTGAATTAAATCACCAGAGTCATATAAAGGAGTTCACAGACAGAAGGACCTGAGAGGAACTGAGACTGACATTTTGAAGAGCAGCTGCAGCTAAGAGAGAACAAAGAGCCCCAAGAGCAACATTTTGGAGAATGCCATTTTGAAACACAACCTGGGAGCAAGTGGACACCAGTCACATGCTTTCCAGGCTAACAAAGGTTTTCTGGATGCCAACGGCTATCCTTCAGTGAAGGTATCCTATTGTTGATGCCTTACCTTGGACACTAGTTGGCCTTATGACTGTAACTTTGTAACCAAACAAACCCCTTTTATAAAAGCCAATCTATTTCTGGTGTTTACTTGTAAAACGGCAGCATTAGCAAACCAGAACAGTAACTAAAATGGTAAATGCAAAACCCAATAGTAATGGATCCTCAACACGTAACTCTATTCTTTAATTCCTAGAAGACTCAGAATACAACTGAACAGGGTAAAGTTGTATTTCCTGTTAATGGACACACAAAACGCAAAGGGGTAATGTAGAACCAAAAAAATTATACAGAGGGGAAACAGGGATATGGGAGCAGGAATGTGTATGCTACTGAAGCTAAGATCTTATCTTTTCAAATTAGTAGGTTATAGACATAGGTTGTGTAACACAAGCCCCAGGATAACCACACAGAAAGTATTTTAAAGATATACAGAAACAGAAATGAAAAAGGGATCAGTCAGATATATCAAAAAAGATCAGCGATACAGAAAAGGAGGTTACAATAAAGGAAAAGAGACAAAGAAGATATATAAAAGCCAAAGGATAAAATGGCTGAAGTATGTACTGCATTTATAGTAGTAACACTGTGTGTGAATAGATTAAACTCCTCAATCAAAAAAACACAGACTGGTAGAATGGGTTAAAAAAAGCACAATCCAACAATATGTTGTTTACAAGAGAATCACCTTAGACCCAAAAGCACAAATAAGTTGAAAGTGAAAGGATGGAAAAAGATAATCCATGCAAACAGTAACCAAAAAAGAGCAGGGGTAGCTATAATATTGGACAAAAGAGATTTTAAGTTAAAACCTGCTATAAAAGACAAAGATTATATATTATATATTAATAAAAGGGGCAATCCACAAAGAAGAAATAACAATCATAAATATTTATACACCAAACCACGGTGACCCAAAATACTTGAGGCAAACACAGGCAAAACTGCAGGGAGAAACAGACACCTCGAAATAATAGTTGGAGACTTCAAAACACCACTCTCATCAACACACAGTACATCTAGACAGAGGATCAGTAAGGAAACAGAGAACTTGAATAATATGATAAATGAACTAGACCTAACAGACATAGAGAGGACATTACAACCCAAAATAGCAGGACATACATTGTTCTCAAGTGCACAAGATTATTCTACAGAAGAAAACATGTTAGGTCACAAAACAAGTCTTAATAAATTTAAAAGACTGAAATTATACAACGCATCTTCTCTGACCACAATGGAATGAAGCTGGAAATCAGTAACAGGCAGAGAACTGGAAAATGAACAAATAAAAGGAAGTTAAACAACATACTCTCAAACAGTGGGACAAGGAAGAAATTACAAGGGAGATTAGCAAATATCCTGAGATGAATGAAAACAAGAATGCAACGTATCAAAACTCAGGGATGCAGTGAAGGCAGTGCTGAGAGGAAATTTATAGCCTTAAAATACTTACATTAAAAAAGAAGAAAGAGCTATAACCAAAGACCTAACTGCATACCTGGAGGAACTAGAAAATCCCAAAGCAAGAAGAAAGAAATAACAAAGATTAGAGCATTTTCCGGAGAAGGAAATCAAAAAATAAATTCCATTTACAATAGCAACTAAAAGAATTAAAAATCTTGCTAAAAGGAAGCAAAGAAGATCTAAATAAATGGAAGGATATTCCATGCTCATGGATTAGAAGCCTAAACATTGCCAAGATGTCAATTCTACCCAAAGCAATGTATAGAGTCAATGCAATACCAATAAAAATTCCAGTAACCTCCCTTGCAGAAATGGAAAAGCCCATCATCAAGTTTATATGGAAAGGTAAGAGGCCCCAGATAGAAAAATCCATCTTGAAAAAGAAGAATGAAGTTGGAGAACTCATACTTTCTGATCTTAAAACTTATTACAAAGCCACAGTAATCAAAACAACGTGGTACTGCACAAGACAGACATATAGACCAATGGAATAGAATTAAGAGTTCCGACCCTTACATCTATGGCCAATTGATTTTCAGCAAGGCTGCCAAGTCCACTCAACTGGAAAAAAACAGTGTCTTCAACAAATGGTGCTGGTAGAACTGGATATCCATATGCAAAAGAATAAAGGAAAACCCCTATCTAACACCATATACAAAAATTAACTCAAAATGAATCAAAGATCTAAATATAAGAGACAAGACGATAACACTCCTAGAAGAAAACATACAGCAGAAAACATACCTGGTGGTAGGCAATGATTTCTTAGACTTTACACCCAAAGCACAAGCAACAAAAAATAGGTAAGTAGGACCTCATAAAAATTAAAAACTTTTGTGCATCAAGGGACTTTATCATGAAAGAGAAGACAACTTACTCAATGCAAGAGAACATTTGGAAACCACATATTCAATAAGGGTTTAATATCCAGACTATATAAAGAAATCATACAACCGAATAACAAAAAGACAACTCAATTTAAAAACGGGCAAAGACTTTAACAGACATTTATCCAAAGAGGACATAGAAATAACTAAAAGGCACATCAAAAGATACTCAAACATCATAAGCTATTAGGGATGTGAAAATCAAAACCATGAGATACCATCTAATACCCACTGGAATAGTTACTGTTTAAAAAACAGAAAGTACAAGTGTTGGAATGAATTGGTGAAATAGGAACAAATCATTCACCGCTGGCAGGTTTGTAAAATGGTGCAGCTGCTGGAGACACTTTGGTGCTTCATCAGAAAGTTAGTCATAGAATTGCCATATGATCCAGCAATCTCACTACTAGGTACAAGACCCAATTAAAAGCAGGAACTCAAACAGATATTTGTGCCTCGATATTCACAGTGGCATTATTCACAAATTCCCAAAAGACTGAATCAACCCAAGTGTCTATCAACTGATAAATGGATAAACAGAATGTGATATATATGTACAATGAAATACTGTTCAGCATTAAAAAGGAATGAAGTTCTGATGTATGCAACACCATGGATGAACCTTGAAGACATTATGTTGAGTAAAATAAGCCAGACATAAAAGGACGAATATTATATAATCTCACTCATATGAGATAATTAGAATAAGCAAATTCAGAGAGTCAGAATCTAGAACACAGGTTACCAGGGGCTCGGTTGGGTGTAGGGAATGGGGAGTTAATCCTTTAACTATACAGAATTTCTATTAGGTATATTGTAAAGTTTTGGTAATGGATGGTGGTGATGGCAGCACAACATTCTAAATGTAATTAACATTGAATTATATATTTGAAAGTGACTACAAGAGGAAGATTCAGGTCGTATTTTTGTTACTGGAATAACAAAAGAAAACAAAGGACTGTACAACACAGTGAAACCTTTTGTAAATGATATACTATAGTTAATGTACATTTATAAAAGCATTCTTCCGTGAATTACAACAAATGTTCCTCACTAATGCAAGGTGTTAATAGGGTAGTATATGGGAACTCTGTGTTTTGTATATTTTATGAATGATATTTCTATAAACCTACAACTTTTCTAACAAAAGAAAATTATTACTCACAATGAAAAATGAAAAAAATATAATGGCGTAGGTAGGGTGAAAGTAAAAGAATGGAAAAGATATCATGCAAACATTAATCACAGAAAAGTAGGAGCATTTTATTACTATCTGATATAGTTGACTTCTGAGCAAAGAAAATTATCATAGACACATTGTATAATAGTGAAATGGTTAATAAACCAAGAAACCTTAGCAATCCTAAATGTGTATGCACCAAACAGAGCTGCAAAATAAGTGAAGCAAAGCTGATAAAACTAAAAGAAGAAATAAATAAATCACAACTACAGTTGGAGATTTCACCATCTCTCTCAACACCAACTGACAGAACTAGACAGAAAAATGGTAAGAAGACAGAAGAATGCAACACCATCAACCAACAAGACTGACAGATACTTATAAATCACACCACAACAACAGTAGCACACACACATTCTTTTTCAGTGCCCATGTGCTACGCTAGATCACATCATGGGCCATAAAACAAACTGCAACAAACTGAAAATCTCCAACTTGGAAACAAAACAACATACTTCTAAATAATGAGAAAGTCTAAACAGAGAAGTCTAAAAGTAAATCAAGAAATAAAATGAATGGAATGAAAATGATTATATAACGTATCAAAATTAGTGAGGCATAAAAAAGCAGCCCTGAAAGGGAAATTCATAGCACTAAATATATATATTAGAAAAGTCTCAAATCAATAATGTAAGCTCCCATCTCAAGAACCTAGAAAAAAGAAAAGCAAAAGAA
Source organism: Choloepus didactylus (assembly GCF_015220235.1). Taxonomy (NCBI): domain Eukaryota; kingdom Metazoa; phylum Chordata; class Mammalia; order Pilosa; family Megalonychidae; genus Choloepus; species Choloepus didactylus. The sequence goes on from NC_051316.1 coordinate 20,440,567, forward strand.
ACCAAAAGTGAACAGAAAGCAGGAAATGAATAGAAGTCAATAAAACTGAAAACAGAAACACAACAACAGGAAAGTCAGTGAAACAAAGAACTGATTCTTTGAAAAACTCAATAAAATGGACAAACCTCTAGGAAGATTGCCAAAGGAAAAAAGAGAGAAGTCCCAAATTACAACTGAGAAACAGTGGACAGCACAACAGACCCCTGAGACATTAGAAGGATAAGGGAAAAGACTATGAACAACTCTATACACATAAATTTGACAACATGCAAGAAATGGACCAATTTCTCAAAAAACACAAACTACCTCAACTCACAGAATAAGAAATAATCTGTATAGTTCTTTAACTCTTAAGAAAATTGAATTCAGAATAAAAACACTTCCAAAAAAGAAATCTCCAGGTCCAGACGGTTTCAATGAAGATTTCTACAAAACATTTAAAGAATTAACAATAATTCCATACAATCTCCTCCAGAAAACAGAAGACAAGGGAACACTTTTCAATTCATTTTATGAAACTCATATTACCCTGATACTAAAATCAGAAAAAGACAGTATAAAAAAAGAACACAACAGATCAGTATCACTCATGAATACAGACACAAAAATCTGTAACAAAACATTAGCAAATAGAATTCAGGAAAATAGAAAAAGAATTATACAAAACAGCCAAATAGGGTTTATTCCAGGGATACAAGGTTCATTCAATATCTCAAAAATCAATGTAATGCACTATATTAACAAATTTTTAAAAATATCACATAATCATATCCAATTGACACAGAAAAAGCATTTAACATAATTCACCCCTCATTCAGTATAAAAACTCTCAGAAAATAGGAACTGAAGGGGAACATCTCAACTTGATATTGTCTATAAAAATTTGTATCTAACATACTTCATAGTAAAAGACTGAATGCTTTTCTCCTAAGACAGGGCACAAGGCGTCTGCTCTCACTACACGATCCAGTGCAAAAAGGCAAGCAAAGGAAATAAAAGGCATACAGATTGAAAAGAAGAAATAACACTTTCCCTATTTGCAGATGACAAAATTATCTATTCCTTGGCAGAATCCCAAAGAATCTACCCAAAACTCCTAGCACTAATAATAATAAACAGGATATAAGATCAACATACAAAAAAAAATCAACTGTATTTCTATGTATCAGCCATGAATATGTGGATGCTGAAATTAAAAATACAATACCATTTACAAATGCTCAAGAAACAAAAAGAAAAAGAAAGACTTACGTATAAATCTAACAAAATATGTACAGGACTTGTACAGTAAAGATTAAAATGCACTGTTAAATAAAATTAAAAATATATCAAAATAAATGGAGAGATAATAGTGTATTCATGTACTGAAAGACGTGACAAAGTAAAGACGTCAATTCTCTCCAAACTGATACACAGGGCTGTCTTAGTTTGCCAGAACTGATATAACAAATACAATAGAGTGGCTGGCTCAAAGAATAGGAATTTATTGTCACACTATTTTGGAGTCTATCAATCTAAAATCAAACTGTTAGCAGGATCATACTTTCTCTGACCCCTGCAGCATTCTGGTAGTGGCTTGCTGGTGATCCGTAACTCAACCAATAACTCCGTCACATGGCCACGTCTCTTTCTGTCTCCTACTACTGTGTCCAAATCTCCTCTGCTTATAAGGACTCCAATCATATTGAATCAAGGCCCAGCCTGATACAGTTTGGCCTCATTTTAACTAACTGGATCTTTTTTTTTTTTTTTTTTTTTTTTTTTTTTTTTTTTTAATTTTTATTTTTAAATAAATTCAAACTTACAGTAACAGTTGCAAAAATAATACATATCCCATACATAGAACTCCAGCATATCCCAACCCCCCTCCACCAATACCCCGATCTACCAACTTTAATAATGTCACTTTACCATTTCTTTCTTTCCCTCGCTCCCTATCATCCATCATCTATTGCTGTCTTATGAACAAATGAGAGCAAGCTGCACACATCCTTGAACAAATTATAATTCACATATACATTTCCTATGAACAAGCACATTCATTTATGTAATCAAATTAAGTGTAGTTAAGAAGTTCAAGAGATTTAACATTGATATAAAGCTTACATTCTGTATTTCATTTTTTTTCTTATGTCCCGATTGTGTCCTTTTGAGCCTTTTCTCCTCTATTCTTAGATCTCATCCAGGATCATCTATGGCATTTAATTGTCATTATCTACTTAGACTGTCTTTTTTTTCAATTGTGGAAACATACATACAGCATAAATCTTCCCATTCCATCCCCTCCCAAGCATTCCATTTAGTGGGATTAATCACATTCACAATGTTGCAATGCCATCACCTTCCCACCATCCATTACTAGATATTTCCCTTCACCCCAAACAGAAACCCTACACTCATTTCTTATTAACTCCCCATTGCCCTTTCCCCCACTTCTTGTAACCCATACTCTACTTTTCATCTCTATGATCGTATTCTCTGATACTCTGTTTTTACCGTGGGGCTTAAATTTAACATCCTAAGTCTATAACAATCTTTTTTTCTTTGATACCAACTTAACTTCAATAGGACACATAAACTATGTTCCTATACTCCTCCATTCCCCCACCTTTATGTAGTTCTTGTCAAAAATTACATATTTTACATTGAGTCCAAAACCACTGATTTGTCATTACACTTTATGTATTTTAGATCCTGTAGAAAGTACACAGTGGAGTTACAAATAAAAAATACAGTAGTACTGGTATTTATATTTACCATGTGATCTTTACTGGAAATCTTTATTTCTTCATGTGGTTTTAGTCAATTGCTCAGTGTCTCTTCCTTTCAGCCTGCACAATTTCCTTTAGCATTTCTTATAGGACTGATCTACTGGTGATGAAGTCCCTCAGCTTTTGATTATCCGGGAATGTTTTCATCTCCCCCTCATTTTTAACCTCCAGGTGTTTGTGAATTTTCTAAGTCTCTGATGGTTATCGATTTCTATTTGTATTCCATTGTGGTCAGAGAACGTGCTTTGAATAATTTTAAATTTTTTAAATTCATTGAGGCTTGTTTTATGTCCCAGCCTAAGGTCTATTCTGGAGAAAGTTCCATGATCACTAGAGAAGAATGCATATCTTGGTGATTTGAGATGTAATGTTCTATATATGTCTGTTAAATTTCTCTATATCTCTCTCTCCTTTCTTTGTTTCTCTGTTGGTAGGGCTCCCTTTAGTATTCGAAGTAGGGCAGGTTTTTCATTAGCAAAATCTCTCAGCATTTGCTTGCCTGTGAAAAATTTAAGCTCTCCCTCAAATTTGAAGGAGAGTTTTGCTGGATAAAGTATTCTTGGTTGGAAATTTTTCTCTCTCAGAATTTTAAATATGCCACGCCACTGCCTTCTTGCCTCCATGGTGGCCGCTGAATAGTCACTACTTAGTCTTATGTTGTTTCCTCTGTATATGATGAATTGCTTTTCTCTTGCTGCTTTCAGAACTTGCTCCTCCCCTTCAGTATCTGACAGTCTGATCAGAATATGTCTTGGAGTGGGTTTATTTGGAGTTATTCTATTTGGAGTTCACTGGGCATTTATGTTTTGTGTATTTATATTGTGTAGAAGGTTTAGGAAGTTTCCCCCAACAATTTCTTTGAATACTCCTTCTAGACCTTTACCCTTCTCTTCCCCTTCTGGGACACCAATGAGCTTTATATTTGGATGTTTTATTTTATCTATCATATCCCTGAGATCCATTTCGATTTCTTTGATTTTTTTCCCTATTCTTTCTTTTGTTCTTTCATTTTCCGTTCTGTGGTCCTTGAGGTCGCTGAGTCATTGTTCAGCTTCCACTAGTCTTGTACTATGAGTATCCAGAATCTTTTTAATTTGGTCAACAGTTTCTTTTATTTCCATAAGATCATCTATTTTTTTATTTACTCTTGCAATGTCTTCTTTATGCTCTTCTAGGGTCTTCTTCATGTCCTTTATATCCTGTGCCATGCTCTCGTTGTTTGTCTAGTTCTTTGATTAACTGTTGCAAGTACTGTGTTTCCTCTGATCTTCTGATTTGGGTGTTTGGGTTTGGGTTATCCATATAGTCTGGTTTTTTCATATGCTTTAAAATTTTCCGTTGTTTTGGGGCTCTTGGCATTTGCTTTACTTGATAGGGTTCTTTTAGGATATGAAGGATTATTCAAACACCAATCTCTAGTTTGTCAGATCTACAGCTTGGTGGTGTATACTTTCTCTAACTAACCAGCAGATGGCATCCACGAGTCACCTATTCCCCTCAAATCAGTTCTCCCCAACTTTGTCTTTGTGGTGTGCGGGGGTCTGGTTCTTGTGGGGTCCAATTGGTGCACCAATTCTGGGTGTGTTGCCCGCCCTGAATGTGGGGCGTGTGTCTCTGTGGTTAGGGAGGCAGGGCAGCTTTAATAATCAAACCTCCCAGGTGTTCCTGGAGATTTAAGGCTGTTGCAAGAGTCTAAACCTTCAGTTCAGTCTTGCCACAGATTGTCTCTTCCACTGACCCACAAGTCCTTGATATTGGCATATGGTCCCTGGGATTTCCGAGCGGGTCCCTCTTCCCAGCCGTGCCCTTTTAGGGTCTCTGCTGAGGGAAGACTGTGCTATGTCACAAGTGCATGCTGTCTGTCAAGGGAAGCCCTGGGCTGCTGGGCCATGCAGGGGCATTCCCAGCCTGCTGTAAAGATGGCTGAATAGGGCGTGTTAATTTCCTCCTTTTCACACAGCTCCACCTTCCCAGCTCTGGGACAATTAGCTGTGGGTGCGTGAAAGGCTATTGTCCACACCCAATACTGTGGCATGTGCGCAGTATTGCCGGAAACACTTCCCATCACACTGGGTCCCTTGGCATGGCTCTGGGCTGTGGCTCCGGCACCGGGCAGGAGTGTTCCCAGCCTGCCGGGAAGATGGCTGCAAGGGGTGTGTTTTTTTTCCCCTTTTAGCTCCTCTCTGCCCTCCTTGCTCCAAGACAATTAGTAGTGGGTGCACCAAAGGCTATCTTCCCTGCCAGATATTGAGGCATTCACACAGCCCGTTTCTGCTGTGCTTCACTGTGCAGTTCTCTCTGCCGTATCTGTAGCAGCTTTTGTTTTTTTTTAAAAAGACTAGTCCGCATCCAAACGCCAACCCATGGTTTCCCCACACCGCAGCGTGGCTCACTCGTTTCAGAATGTAGACTCCCGGTTTTACCAAGTGCACGGTCCCTGTGGATTTAGCAGACCTTGTTCAGCTGGTGCATCACTGGAACTGGTGTTCTGGGTCACTTTCTGGCTTTTATCTAGTATTTTTCACGGAGGTGATTTTTTGCCCTGTCTCTCCTAGTCACCATCTTAGGTTGTCCACTAACTAGATCTTCTAAGATCCTACTTTCAAATGATTTCACATCCACAGGACTAGGCGTTAGGACTTGAACATATCTTAGTGGGGGATATGATTCAATCCATAACAAGGTTTGAGGCAATTGCCATTAAAAAATCCCAGCAAGATTTTCTTTGAAGCTATAGACAAAATTGTTTTAAAATTCATTTGGAAAGGAAAGGAACTAAAAATAATAGAAAAAACAAGAATTAAGTGGAAGAATCAGTCCCTGATTTCAAGACTCATTATACAGCCACAGTAATCAACATTGCATGGTACTATCAGAGAGATATATACATAGAGAACCCCGTAATAGAGCTACACAATTATGCTGAAATGATTTTGATATAGGTGCAAAAGCAATTCAGGGGAAGGAAGATACGCTTTTTGATAAATAGCACTGGAGAAAAGGGACTTCCATAGGCAAAAAATAAATAAACCTCAACCAAAGTCTCACCCCTTATACAAAAAAAGATCTCAAAATGGATTATGTGTAGGAAAAAAAGAATAGAGCTGCATATGGGAAAAAACATTGGTATTGCAAACTATGGACTATAGGTAAAAGTAATATTTTAATATTCTTTCATCAATAGTAACCAATGTACTACACCAATACTATGGGTCAACAGAACTGGGGGTGGGAATAAGAGGTAGAGGAGGATTTGGGCTTTATAATTTTATTCTTATCTCTGTTCTGGAGTAATGACAATGTTCTAAAATCGATCATGGGTATATATGCACAACTATGTGATGATAACATGAGCCAGTGATTGTAATACTTTGGATGGTGTGTGTGGTGTGTGAATGTATCTCAAAAAAGTTGGGGGAAAAAAAGTGGAAAAAAAAAAAAGGATTATGGACTTAACATGAAACTTTTAGGAAAAGGCAAGAAATTTTTCTGAATCTTGGGCTAAGCAAAGATTTCTTACTCTTAGACTTGACACTACACCATAATCCATAAAGGGGGAAAATTGATAAAATGGACTTCAATAAAATTAAAAACTTGCTCTGCCTTAGACCCCATTAAGAGGATAAAAAGACAAGCTACCGAGAAGGAGAAAATATTTGCAAACCGCATGCCCAACAAAGGACTAGTATCGAGAATGCAAAAGGAATTCTCAAAACCCAACAATAAAAAAACTGGACAAACTAATTAGAAATGGGTGAAAGACACGAACAGACATTTCGCTGAAGAGATGGCAAATAAGCACATGAAAAGATGTTCAACATCATTAGACATCAGGGAAATGTAAATTGAAACCACAATAAAAAATTTCTACAGGCCGACCAAAATGGCTAAAATGAAAAATGACAACACTAAATACTCTTCAGTACATGGAAAAACTGGATCATTCATACATTGCTGATAGGAATGCAAAATGATTACAGCCACTCTGGAAAACAGTTTGGGAATTTTTTAAAAACCTACACACGCAACTACCATATGACCCAGAAACTGTACTCTTCAGCATACATCCCAGAGAAATGAAAGCTTATGATCACACAAAAACCCGTGCACTAATATTTTACACTAGCTTTATTTTAAAAGCCACAAACTGGAAACAACCCAGATGCTCTTAATGGGTGACCAGTTTAAAAATATGTGGGACACCCCATACCATGGCACACTACTCAGCAATAAAAAAGAACAAACTCTTGATACACACAACAACCAGGAAAACAACCAGAGAATTATGCTGAATGAAAAAATCCAATCCCCCAGAAATCACCTACTGTATGACTCCATTTACTTAACATTCTTGAAATGAGAAAACTGTAGAAATGGAGAACAGATTAGTGGTTGCCAGAGGTTAAGGAGCTGGTGGGACAGAGGGAAGTAGGTGTGGCCACTGAAGGGCAGTATGAGGGATCCTTGTGGTGATGGAAATGTCCTATACTTGACTGTATCAATGTTGACATCTCAGTTGTGATACATAAGAGGTTACCATTGGAGCAGACTGGGTAAGGGTACACTGAATATCTCTGTATTTTTTTCCTTTTTTTTTTTTTTACAACTGCATGTGAATCTGTAATTACCTCAAAATAGAAAGTTTAATTTTGAAAAAGGCATATGAAATAATACGAACACAGACTTCATGGAGTGACCCAGGATAAGCTTACATAAATGAAAAGCCATTGTGCTGGATCTACTACTGGCAAAGCATTATCAGTGTTACTAAAAGGAAGAGAAAGAGGCACCCAGACGGTCTATGCTCAGGCCCTTATCACAAATATCACACAGTCTTTCTACCTTGAGTGCTCCTGCTTTCACACAAATTTCAGGCAGAACATAATATTTAAAATTTGATAGAAGAGAATAATTAAGCTATCCAGTATTTCACTGGAAACTCAAGTTTTCACAAATTGGGCATGAAATTTTCAACTGAATTCAGCCTAGGTATCTGAGCAGTTGAAACCAAAAGGAAAAGATAGTATTTTATTACCTGACAAAGGAAGTACACAAATTCATCTGTAACCATAAACTTTTTCTAGATTTAAGCTCAAAAAGGAATTTATAGTGGGGTGCTAGTATGAAGAGATATTGGATGACACTGTTGTTCTCTTTGACTATAATTTTACCAAAAACCTAGAAACATTGTTTAAATCAGTGTTTTTTTTAAGTTTTTGATGAGTCTTTCATGTCATTTGTTTTTTTAAACTATGTGCAAAAACACCAATGAAAGTATTCATCTTCACAGTCACATCAGGAAACAACACTCAGGCAATTTGCTGGAGAGCACCCAAGGGTATTCTGGGACTAAGGCGAAGAACAGGTTGCATGTGCCCTGAAAGCCCGGGCTGGAGCCGGCTCTGCCCGTCTGTGCAATGGAGGCTCTGCAGCTGCACAAGCAGCAGTGGCGTGTGGTGGGCCAGCAGGGTGGCGCCGGGATGAGGGAAGCCGGGTTCTAACATCAGGTCACCTCTTTTAAGCTCCAGCCTCCATTCAGTCACTGAACTAGTACTTATTGAGCACAACTAAATGGTAAATGCTATCCCAGGTAGTGGGTTCTCAGAAGGAAACTGAATCGAATAATCACATAGATATAAAATTATAAACTATTTTAAGTGCTATCAAAGAAAAGGCTAAGAGTTTGAGGCAAGATGAGCAGATGTGTGTGCATCTCTAAGGGAAGCTTGAGAGGCAGAGTGACTTTGCCAGGTAGTGTCAGTGGCCGTGTGATCAGATTTACAAGCATACCAAACTTGCTGGCTATAAGCTTTTCTCCACAAATAGAAGCAGTTCGTGAACTGTGTGCGAGGTTGGGGAAGGCTTCTCTGTCTGTGGAGATGACAGATGTGCAGGGATCTGAAGGATAAGCAGGAATTAAGCAAGAACTGAGAGGAGGAACAGTATTCTAGGCATAGGCTCTAGCATGTACAAAGTCCCTGAGGCGAGAGGAAACTAACACACATGGCTGGTAAGGTTACAGCGTGACCACCTGTGGGAAAATGGTCCAAAATAAGCCTGTAAGCATTGTCCAGATGCATAGGATCATAAGGACTTCAGTCTTTATTTTAAAAGCAATGGAAGTTCTTAAGTGTAATAAATCAGAATGTGACATAATCAGGTTTACTTTATTTTTCTTAAAGATTCCCCTGGGTATGGTGTTAAAAAAGGAAGAGGAAGCAAATGTAAATTTGAGGCCACCTGAAAGTTAAATGGTCATTTACTAGTTTACTCAACAGATGACAGTAGCTTGGCCTGGAGTGTAGATGATTCTGATGGGTGTAACCAACTGCCTGTGATGCTCCCAGCCCTTGCCCTGCTCTTCTTCACACATAAACAGTAGCACCAGACGTCCAGTGCAGATGCATGCATGTCTGCAGATTTGGCTGGGGAAGTTAAGCAAGCTCCCGGCTAGTGTGGGAGCCCATGTGAGATGTGATCATTGACTCACAGGGATACCAAAGTCTCGTTCTAAGATATTCTCCAGCTCCAGAGAGCTGCACGAGGACAGCAAACGGACAGCCTCATCTTGGATGAGTTTTGTCTTCTTGACATCAGCAATAAAATCACAATGGCAGATAACTGAGTATCAACACCGTTAAGCACACATCTAATGAAGGTCTCCCAAATTTTGTAGAATTACCTGGCTGGCATTTACATGTTTCTTTAAAAAATAAAATCAATATTATTTTAGCCAGATAACCTCCAAAGAAGGAATTCTCTAAGAGGGTCAATATTACTTCCAAAGGAATTATGATTAGAGATTTAGGTAAGGGCTACTTACGCAAACACAATGTCCCCTCTCTTAGAATATGCGGGAATGGCGCTGGCAACTGTGGCAAATCCATATGAGTATAAAATGGCCTCTTCCGTCTTCATAAATTTCGCCAGGCGGTCTTCCAAATCCAAATGCACATCTATTTCAATTTTTAAAAAGTTTAATGGTTAAACTGTCTTATAATTTTCCCATTACTAAAGAATAAAGAAGAGAATGTAAGTAGAGTAATTGTTAATTCTGTCACCCTATAGTCAAAGGGTAATTGTTTTTAAATTATAAATTATATATGAAATATTTTGGAATCAAAACTACTAATATATATGAACTGATATCAGCTACTCATTTGTTTGTAAGAGGTATTACTGGGGGTAGCTCCAACTCTGGGTTCTGTTATACCAGCCTACCATTATTTATCATTCCATTTCTGGTCTTGCCTAAAGTAATTTTTCTTACATTTTATTAATCCGTGGACTATTCCTGCTGGGGTAAAGAATTTAAGTCCCACTGACTTTATCTGCTTTAACTTCCCATGACAAAACACTGAGGTTTTACCAATATATGTTATTAATTTATTAATTCCTTTTTGCATTTTAGCATTTTAGCAGAAGGTACCAAACGAGGCCCTAAGAAAACCGTTAACCAGCTTTTGGGGGGGGGGGGTAGTAGTTACTTTAAAAAAGAAAACCCACATATTCTGCATCAAGACAGTAACAGTTACTTTGAACCTTGGTGTTAATCCTCTAACATTCTGTCTTGGTAATTCATTGTGGCACCTGCCGTCACTTTGTAGGACTACATTTCTGTCTTAATTTCTTTTTAAGTGTGCTGGAGAATTTATAAATTCATAGTACAAAAAGAAATAAAGTTATTTTATAGAAGGAGCTTCAGATGAATGATGATGAGGATAAAATTGTAATTATTTAAAGTGACCTTTTCATTTTCCCCTTTGATCACAGCCCATTGTGGCCCTTCACCTCCCAGGCTGAGCCATGAGGCTTCCTACCCTGGGACAGAAAGGCCAGCGATGCCTGGAATAAACAGGCCACCGACTGGCTTGGAGCCTTAAAACTTAAAAGTAGTCTTAAAATGAGGCATTACCAAGGAGAGGAAAGCATTTTTAAAAATTCCTTTTGCTCTTGTAACTATCGAGGACTCTATGCCCTATGCAAGGAGAGGTTGTTGAGGCACATGTGAGACCATGGAAGAGGGAGCCCTGCTAGGTAAACGGAGGGGAAAGGTGAAGTACAGGTGAGGCGGAGAGGGCCAATGAACTGGCAGAGCCTGGGATCAGACACACAGGTTCCATGGGTGGGGACCTCACTCCAGGCCTGCAAGCACCCGCTCACCTCAGCATCAGCTACCACGCCAGGGGGCAGGCAGCACTGCTGCACAGGCCAGGGAGAGTGCATGGCCCTTTATCTCCCAGTTCCGAAGGGGCCTGGTGAGCCCTTCATACCCCTAGAGGTCGGCTTGGGGAGAATGGGGAGAGGGATAAAACTTGAAGGACTGAGATACACAAGGGACAACTTAAACCAGCTCTACTACAAAGCTGGACTTTGAATAGACTAAATATTTATACTGTCAGGAACAGATATAGTTCATTGTCAATTGTAAGGTTTTAAGTTCCCGGACTACCTTCCAGGAAGGGACTTGTGAGGTCCAGCTGTAGGAAATAAGCAATTTCTTAGCACATCTGAATAGAGTATAAAATCTGTAAACCCACTGATTTATCAGAGACAGGCTAAAGTTACTGTGATACTTTTTAACCAGTAAAAGGTAGAGTTAAGAATTAGAAAAGCTGTAGCTTCATAAAGAACTCTATATTTTAAAAAGTAGTTAGATTGGGATTGGGACCTATTTTTTTTTCAGTTAATTCCCTAATTAATCAGATATTTACTGAATACCAAATACAGACCAGAAACTTTCATAAACACTGGATCAGGGAGAAATACAAGGTCCCTGCTACTTGACAAAATGACACAGCTAAGACAGTGGCACTACAAACTATAATTACTCTCTTCTCCATGGACAAGGAATATCTGAGAACTCACAGACCAGCGGGCAGAGGTAAAGCTAAGCTGTGCCTTCAACCTAACTGGCCTGAAGCACTTGGGTCTTTTCTACACTCAGAAATACAATCCATCTGGTGTAAAGACATGAATACCCAATTGTGAGGCCACAACTGGGGGTGAGTACCAGCTATTGAATGGGAGATGGGAAGACACAGATGGTTCAAACTAAACCCCAAGTTGATGGCAAGAGAGAGAGAGCAAGAACTTTAAAAGCTTAGCAACGATATCCAGAAAATAAAATAAACTGAGGCACAGTTTATTAATAGACTTCTTAAAGGATTCTCTATAACTGTTAAAATGAACACTATATCCCATTCCAACGAAGAAATGACAAAAAACTAAGCACATTTCTCTCCATTTATAATTTAAAATATATAAACTTAGTCTATGATCATATAAGAAACTAATGTAATATCATTTGATTTTCATTACTAATCAGTTACAGTTATTTCATAGAACTGATACTTTACATGCACATTTAATAAACATGGGATTTTACAGTAACACAAAAGTTTAGAAGAACTATCCCAGTTGATCAAAACAGTACCAAAATAGTACTCAGCTCTTTAAATATCAGATCTGGGATATTAACAGTGGAAAGTCAACGACCTGACCCAGCTGCACTTGACTAAAAGCAAGTGCATAGTGATGCTATCAGTGAATGGTTTCATTCAAAACCTGGCAAGAAAGAGGAAAAGCGGCACAGGACTCAGAAAACCAGCCACCTCGTGAGTAGCCAGTGCTGGTTAGTCTCAGTAGCACCTTCCCTTTCATCCTGCCAAGTGTCTTCTGAGTGCTGCAGGCCCCACCCCGTTACTCCCCACTTGAGGATCTCAGAGGCCTGAGACACATGTCCTGGGAAGAAGGCCTCCTTCAAATCACAATGCTGCCTCTAACCTGGGAATATCTCTTACAAATCTTCACAATTTAGCTAACAGATGAACAACTCGAGCTGCAGTGAACTGTTTTCATTCAATAACTCCATTTCAAAGAAAAATATGCGATGGATACAAACTATTTTTGCTAACTAGAAAAGGGCTTTTTAAGTCATTCTGCAGACTTCTTAGCTCTAAGTGATTCTCTTCATTGATGAGTGCTGAATCTGTAAAAGGGAATCTTTTTGGATTTGTTCAGGGTTTTAGAGTTAGTTACCCAGCTGAAGCAAATCAGTATATTATGAATATTCTTATCATCATATACATTAACAACCATTTATATAATTGTTATAAAGTAGTAAGAAGAGATAAGTCTGACTTATTGGTTCTTGCCTAGTACCAGAAATTTGAACAAGACTTAAATACTGGCCTTTTCCTCCCACTGCTATCTAAAGACACCAGACTTTTGCTGATGTTAACCTTGCAAAGCAGGAACATTCTTTTGTGATAGGTAACTGTAGATAATTGCGTAACTTCTTCCTCTTGAAGTATGATAACACCTGTGGAGGCAACTTCTTTGAGCAAAGAGGAAACTCAACCCAAGAGAGTGGCAGGCAGCAAACAGGAAAACTACCAGGGCACTTCTGGTCTACTTCTGATGTCTACGTCTTCCACTGGTATTCATTTCAATGAATGGTGCCATAGATTTGCATGAATCCAACTGAAACACTACATACTCCAACTCACTGCTAGGAGCAAAAGTGGTGGAACAGAGACCTTGGACGAAGGAGACCCAGAAAGCGTCTGCGTTTCCTCATAGCACTCGCTGTACTTCTTTACGTGTTTGTCTGACTCCCTCACTGGAAGGGAAGTGACAGGAGGCAGAGATGATGCTGTGCCCACTACAGGAACCCTGGCACCCAGCACAGGGCTCGCTTACTGCAGGTAGCAAAGGTCATGGATGTGCTAGCTCAGAGCTCAGACTTGGCAGCCAGGCCTCAGGAGGATCAAATCCTGGCTCCCCTCTCACCAGATGTGGACCGTGGGCAAACTCAAAACTGGTATTTGCCTCTCCATTCTTTCATCTGCTAAACAGAATTAATGGTGGTACTCTCCTCAAAGGACTGTGATCAGGACTGCATGAGTCACTGCTTATAGGACACTTAGTGCCTGGCATGGAGAAAGCAACTCTCTAAGTAAGTGTCTGTTCAAGTAAATCAATACTTGTAGAATAAGAGGTTTTCTTTAAAAAGGAAAAAATGTTACATTTTAAGCTATCTTCTCATTATCTGAATCCTGAATATTTAAAGATCATCTAGGTTAAGAATCACTTGTCCAGCTTCCCAATTACAAGGAGTCATGTAAGAGGAGATACTACGGTCTTCTTCATTGTTTTCAAGGAAAGGGCATAAAATCTTCAACTTCAAAATAGTTTAGAAACAAACAGCCAGCTAAATTTTCTCTTAAGGCCTCAGTAATTTTGTATACATACTGCTCTTTGTGTGTTTTTTTTAATATCTCTTATGACATGTGCAATTTTTCTTAAAAGAATAAATCATGTCATTTATGTACCCGTTAGAACATAAATATAGTGAATACTTTTCAAAATGTTTTCACACACAGGGTCTTCCATGATTCTTACCAAATGACTGTTCCCATCCTACAAACCTGAAAAAAATGAAGTTCAGGCTACCTACCATGACTGGTAGGAAAAAATGGCAGAGCTAGGAATTTTATGACCAAATGCTAAATGCTCTTCCTACTAAAACAGTCATGGTTCAGATGACTGCTCTAAAACAAAGAAAGAAAATATTAAAAAATAAACAATGAACAAGTGTTTGCATTAGCTCTAGAGTATAATTACATGCCCATGTCTTTCATTATGGAAACCTGTCCCTGGCTTTTGATCTAGTTGGAATTGAAGACCAAAGGGCCAATTAGGCAGCACACAAACAATGCAGATCCCAAGGAGCCAGGGTTAAACCACAGGTAAACAAGATCTGAATGCATTAAAAGCAAAACAAACAAAAAAACAAAAAAGTTCAACAGTATCTATCACAAGTAGGCTGGGATCCCACTAGCCCTAAAAAGGAAAGGAAGGGCCCTCAATCTGATAAAACCACCTCCTCAGTTCTAAAATACACATTAAAACAATAAAATGAGTAGAGAGAAAAAAGTTCTAATCACATAGTCTTCAAAAGATTATTCGAAGAACCTGTTTAGTTCTATCAGCCAGGCTTTAAGAATTGGGGGTAACATTTTGCCCAAGAAACTAGATGAATTTTAACTCAACTGTTGCTCCATTTTCTTTTTCCATATTAATCATCTAACTTACAAATGTTTCTGTGAAATAATAGAGATTGTTTTAACAAGGAAATTACTCTTACAGTAAGTGATTTATATTTGCTATCTGAAAAGTTGAGAAAAGAGCTAAAAAAGTCTTTGAAAATAGCTGTCTGAGTATGATACAGTGGGGAGAACAAAAAAAAAATTAGAAGCAAACTTTGTGGGGCCCAGTGGAGATCCTAACCTTGAACCAAGTTCTACAAGAATACACAAGCAAATATAAACATGAGAAAAGGGATTCTCACGTCTGCTTATTGCTTGGTGCAAAGGTCTAATGCATTCTAAACATTTAGAATAATTTAATTATAAAGAGTATTTGAGAGATCTAAAAGCCAGCCCTAGTGGACCCAAGTAGCTCCTGACTTTAATGCTGAAATTTCAAGGTAATTTAATACAATTGTGATTATCCAAATGACTACTTCCAGAATAAGGAAAAACACAGGAAAAAACATCCTGTTGGAAAACCAAAAAGCACAAATATCACCAATACACACATAAAGAGAGGAAAAAATGACAAGTAGACATGGCCGACTGTTAATGTACTGTTAAGAAGGAATGAAACAGGTTTATCTGAAGGACCATGTACTCAAAAAACATTACACCACACTTCAAGTTTTAGGTTTGGTGTCCTATTATAAAATTGCCACACTGCAAATTAACGTGCAACCTTCGTCCACAAGCCAAGTCTGTTTTAAATTTCAACTACAGTTTTAGGATAAAGATGACTCAGTGTCCAATAGTTTACAGAGGATTTGATACACTATTGGGTATCCATTTTACTGCCTCTGGAGACTCACTTTTAGACACCTGAAAGATCAAACCCAATTTAAATTTGAGACGGCCACTTCAACAGCAAAGTACAGAACAATGTATATAATATGCTACCATTTATTTTTGTAAAAATGGGGGGCAAGAAATATTTATGGAAGTGGTTTGCATATACTGAAAAGAAGTCCTTGGAAGAATAAGAAACTAATGATAGTAGTTGTCTTTTGGGGGTAAGAGTGGGGAAAGGGAGGGGAAAGGGCCAGAGGTTTGAAGACTTTCACTATTTCTATACACATTTTGGAGTTTATATCATGGTTGAATTACCTAGTTAAAAAAAAAGTAATTAAAAGAAGGAAACATTAACCTAAAGACTTCATATTTGAAAGCAATTAACATCCTATTAGGCATATTAAATTTCAGGTGACTCAAATGGCAAGTCAACAAGGCTATTTTAACAATTCATTTTCATAGCTTTGGGAAAACTGGTCTTGAAGATCTGAAACTTTTGTTTCATGATTTGATTTAGCAATAAATCCCTCCTGTGTCTTCCCAGATTAACTCCCAAGCAGGAGTCAAGGCCATATACGTGAATAAAACCCATTAGGAAAGAGAGGCTTTTAAGAAAGCAATTTCTTTACCCCAGCAAGTAGGTCACAGAAAGAAAGCCTTGTTGATCAGATTACAACAAACAACCCCATACAAAATGCCTTTTCTACTTTTCTAGTACTTGTTAAAGAAATAATTCCCTACCAATAAATATTAAACAAACAACCTATGTTTGCACTAGACTAGAGGAAAGAGAATCTGATATGAGCTCTTTTAAGTCTTTGATATTGCCACAAGACTAGAAAGAAACTTGTTACTAGTTCCAGGGTTGAAATTAATGAGCTGTGTGACTGTGAGGAAATCACTTGACCTCTCTGGGCTTCCTCCTTCCTCTTCTGAACAGCTGTAGGAGTCCCAGACACTAATTCTCCACATCTGTTTCCAGTATAAATAATTTAACCACTAAACTAGCTAAGGAATAAAGAAAGGTGCTCTCTTAAATAGAAACAACTGTTAATGTAAAAAAAACAAAAAAAGAACCAGAAGTGGAAATGAGGACAGAATTAACATACAAGATCCTCTTTTCTACTTTCCCCAACCTCCTACATTTTGCAAGCCATAATTTTCAATAATATATTCACCTGAACAATTGTATAATGACATTTTCAGAATTTTTAGAAGCAATGATAATAATACCAGAGTTTTCTATGACAGTAGGTTAGGAATTTCCTGAGTTAGGAAGTTCATAGTACTTGAAATCACATATTCATCAAAATACTTAATTAGCCTATCCCTGGTCATCCACACATAAGGAAGTCATCGATTCCTCAACTTCACTTCCAAAAAGAAAAAAAGTTGTGTATTTTACCTGCCCCTCCACCCTCTCAGCAGCTCATGACTTTCTGGCACACAGCTGCCCAGCTACAGCCACATCCCAGTCTCCTTTGCAGCGAGGCATGTGCTCAGCAACGGAATGTGTGCAGAAGCCTCTGTGGCGCCACTTCATCTGCCTAAAAGGGGACTGCTGCCTTGCACTGTTGTTCCCCCATACTCACCACCTGGCTTCAGCCATGCAGACAAGACGGTATCTTGGGATACAAGAGCAGTGAGATGGGGAGGATGAGTTCCTGCAAAACTATGAAGAGCCAAGGTACCCCAAAATTAGGCCCTCCGCCTCAGAACTGGCAAGCACAACAGGAATAAACTTCTCACACCACTGTCTGGTGGGGCATCTACAGCAGCAGCTTCGCCTTTACACTACAGATACAGCACAACCTGAGGTATCTATAGCTGCTCTCCACAAGGTACATTCAAGCCCAGCCCAGGAAATTTCCCACCAATGCTTTCCAACCACAAAATATTCTAGAAAGTTAGGAAAGAACTAGCACACACTAGGTTAACACCACGACTAGTTAAGAACATCTTTTCCAAAGTGTATTTAAGTAAAATTGAATCTTATCTTTTGAAAGTAATAGTTTGGAAAAGAATACAATAAAAACTTACCAAATGTGCCATAAAATCCTCTGGGTCCACAAGTCCCCACACCATACTTTTTTAGAGATGCTAAAGCTGCTGCCTTTATTAAATTAAGAAAAACTATATTATAAAAAGTTATCTTTGAGAGTACAAAACTGACATTTCCTATTCTTTGACCCATACAGCTTCTTTCTTTCTTAGAATTACAACAATGCTAATGTCAGGATTTAAAGAAAAGACAGATGTAAAGATTTAGGTATAAGACTGAACATATAGGAAACTTAAAAGCTCGATCTGTAAAACCCAACTAACTCAATGCCTTTATGCTTTTTTGCATTTGTGGGCTTTATAAATTAGTCTTTCCTCAAAAATGTTTACTAGCCCACAATCCCAACAGGAAACAGAACAACTTCCTAGATACTTCTCAGACTGTTAACCAGGTCTGACTCACACAGTCTCCTGGCTGTCATCAAACACCAAGCAACACTAGGCACTTGCCCTTTACCCAACCCTGTTAAAGAGTAACAGCAATTGTCTCTTATTGATTTTATGTTCAGTTTCTTAAGTCAGTAACGTTACCTGCTCACTTCAGATAGCATCATGAACTACTCACCTTAATCCTGGGGTTACCCAACAATCCAAGAAAATTAAACGAGGCAAAGTTTATACATTCTTTTCCATTCACCACTATGTTGTGGCCTGGAGGGCTATGGGAAAAAAGACAAAGAGTGATGTGTGTCAATACACATTCACACTATAGGATGCAGGCTGTCACACTACTCTGGTTGCAGGCATGACACAGAAGTGTCGTCATTATACCACATTTGCACATTGGCCTTCTCTTTTATTTCTTATTTTTAAACAGTGAAATTAGGAAATGGTATGTCAATAACCAGATATTGACCCAAGAATTCTATTCTTAATAGGTTACCCTGTACTATTTAACTAAAAAAGAAAAATGAACTAGAATTCCAAGACGGATGAAAAGCAAATCTTCACTTGTTTTCAAACTCACTTAGAAGGAGCTCAATAAAATATCTGGAAGAAAAAAGTGAAAAAGGAAGAAATATAAAAAGAACAAGATCAAAGGTAACAGAAAGAGCAAATTAAGATCTTACATAGTTAAGTGGTTTTAAAATAAGTCTTATCTATAGGAAACCACTAAGAAAATTAGGGGGATATGTTCCCTATTTCTAAAGTTAATGCTAGAATGTGATTTATGAGGGACCCTTAGTCTCCAAAAGGTGGCCAGACACAAAAAAGCACAGATCTGAAGTCAGCTGTGACAGGAGAATGGGCTCATGAGACAACCTATTAAATCCTTTGCTGACAAATACACTAGCTATATAAGTCATGCTTCAAAAACATGGAGTCAAGCTATGGGTCAGAAGCCATCAAAGGACTGTGAAATCAATTTAGTTTGTCACAACCAGCCTATTTTAACTAAAGGAAACTAAGAATAGATTGGAAAAGAAAATATCAGAATGCATTGCACAGGGTAAGAGAACTGACTATTTTGTGAAACTTGTTTCAGTTTACATGTGTTGATCTATGTACTGGGTTGCCTCATAAAACGCACTGTAGTCAGAAAAGACCGAGGAATGCTGCTCTCATCAGTGTCTTAAAAGAGCTAGTTTTCTGTGGGAAAAATTATACAAGATGCTGGGAAACCAGGGAAGAAAAAGAACGACAATATTAAGCACACTCACAAAAGCAGATTAATTCATATACAAGGCAAGAAGACTGAGTGAAAAGAACATGGATTGTAGAGTCAGACAGAACATGTCTTCATTGGCTCCACCACTGACTAGCTACATAAGCTTGGGTATGTCACCTGTCCTCTGTGACTCTTAGTCTCTTCACCTATAAAGTGGGGACATCACCTACCTCCCCCAGAGGAACCGACACTTTAAAAGTTTCTGGCACCCAGGGACTGCCCTCTAAGTATCTTCTTCCTTCTTCCCTACAGCATCAAGGGCTTCTTCTTGTCAAAATCCAATGTCACAGATCTCTTCAACCACTGTGACTCTGAATATATCATGTTATTTAGTTTCCTACTTCTCAAGACCTCTTTTCATTTTTGAAGTCATCCCTGCTGGTAGCACTCACAAAAAGATTAAAAAAGAAAGCAAATATGTAGTTAAGCCTACTAATGGTCCTGCTGTAAAAGTTGAGGTCATTCTACAAAAACTGCAGCATGCAGAGAAAATAAACTATCCAGAATAATTCATCTAAAGCCCCTGACCATAGTCGATAAGCTCTGTCAAGAGGCAGCATGACACAATCCTGTTTCTGTCCAGCACTTGGAGTAGGGAAGGAAAAGCAAGCTGACAAACGGCAACCTTCCACCTGTGCTCCATAAAGGCTTGCAGTAGTAAGTAGTACTCAGCAATGAAAAAAATTAAAGAGATGCAACAATATGAAAGAGTTTAAGAGACATGGAAGATATAAAGAAAAAGTTAAAAATTCATAGAACAAAAGAAGAGCAAGAGACACTGTTCAAAGAGATAACAGCTAAAATATTCCTGAATTCATACAAGACAGAAATCCACAGCTTGAAGAAGAAAAATGAACCTAAGCAGGATAAGTTAAAAATATTTGTTTCTCTGAATATTGTTCAATTCAACCTGCATTGTCCTGTTCCAACACTGCCATTCAAAACAAAATACCACGTCTTCCAGCTGCTGTTGCAACCAGGTATGCCCAAGGCTGCTTTAACCAAGCTGAGGAGGCTGGAAGGGGCCCTTTTTTGCCACTTTGTCTCTTCCCCTTCCTTGGCCCACAACTTGGCCATCCTGACTTAAGATGGCCAATTTAGTTTCCTTGGCTGCTCAAGTAAATACCATGAAATGGGTCAGGTTAAACAATGGGGATTTATTTCCTCATGGTTTGAGGCTGGGAAAAAGTCCAAATCAAGGCATCATCAAGGCCATACTTTTTTCCCGAAGACTCTGTAGTTCTGGGGTTGGCTATTGGCAATCTTTGGTCCTTAGCTTGTCACACGGCATCCTCTCCTGGCCTCTCCGCTCTCTTCCGGGTTCAGATGGTTTCAGTGATTGGGCTGTTCCCTCTGTGGCTTTCCATCTATCTGAACTTCACTCTGCTTATAAATGACTCCAGGAATAGGATTAAGACCCATCCAGATTGAGGTGGGCTATGCTTTCTTAACTGAAGTAACCACATCAAAAGGTCCTACTTACAACGGGTTCACACCCACAGGAATGCATTAAATTTAAGAACATGTTTTTCTGGGATACATACAGCTTCAAAGCACAACAGTGGTTTTCAAATGGAAGTCATATGCATCAGTGGCAGAGCCGCATGATGGTAACTTGAGTCTGTGATGATTTGTAGATCTGACTTCCCAGCCCTGAAATGCCTATCTTCACACTTTGAGGTGAGTGGAAATAAACTAATACATTGCTAAAGCCACTATTAGTTTGGGTTTCCTATTCATGCAACTGAACCCAAACCTAAATAATTACAATTTCAGCCTGAAATGATCTCAAATTGAAGGCACCAGGTTCCTTTGAAGGTAGGAGAGCATTTGGGGTTTACACAGTAAGACTAGCTGAGAGTTTTCATAAGAAGCAATTATTCCCTCAAATCCTCTCCCCAATCATATACAAAGACTGGAGATTTACGCTCTGGAAAGGCCAATATATACTGAAGGTCCTAAGGAGGGCTACCTAATGAAGAGTGAGATGTTGAACCCACTTCCTCCATCTCAGCTCCCAGAAAGCTGGAAATTAGGTTTATCCCCTCCAAGCAGCACACTGGAAGATGTAAGTACACTGAACAAAGATGACTAGTGTTACAGCTCTTTTAGAATTTGTCTAGCAGGTTTTCTGGTGTTAGCTGGAAAACCTTAAAAGAAAAAAAAAAAAAGATGACTGTGAGTATGGTTGAAAGAGGAAGGTTAGGGGCACATAGGACACCAGAAGGAAAGATGGAAGATAAAGACTGGGACTGTGTAATTTAGTGAAACCTGGAAAGGTCAATGACTCTGATTAAATGTACAAATATGTTTTTACAGGAGGGAGAACAAATGACTGTCAACTTTGCAATGCGTTAAAAATGGGGTGGTACTGGGGAAAAAATAGAATCAATGCAAACTAGAGTCTATAGTTAACAGTAATACTGAAACATGCTTCCATTAATTGTAACAAAGGGAATATACAAAGTTAAATGTCTATAAGAGGGGGATATAAGGGAGGGGTATGGGCTTCTTGGCATTGGTGGTGTTGCGTGACATTTTTATTGTACTTTATTTTTACTTTTTTTTGTTGTTGCTTTTTAGCTGTCATTTTTGTTTTTCTTTTTTTCATTTTTTTTCTGCCTCTTCCTCTTTCTTTGTGGAAGAAATAGAAATGTCCTCATGGAGACAGTATTATTGACTGCATATCTATGTGATTACACAGGGAACCACTGATTGTTTACTTAGGATGGAATCTATGGTGTGTGAACAAAACCGTCTAAAAAATAAACAGAGGGATATGAGTGCTGGTGAAAATGTGGAGAAAGGGATATACCTAATCATCATTGGTGGGGAAGCAGAACGGTGCAGCCCATCTGGAGGGCAGCGTAGTGGTTTCACAGGAAGCTAGGCATGGGGTTGTCATATGGTCCTGCAACTCAGTCACTGGGTATATACTTGCAAGAACTGAAAAGAGGGACACGACTGAACATTTGCATAGCGGGATTTGTGGTGTCAATATTCAGGATTTGCAGTAGATGGAGGTGACCTAAGGGCGCAACGACTGATGAACAGAATGGCAAACTGTGGTGTATACATACAATGGAATATTGTGCTGCTACAAGGAGTGAAGTTGTGAGGTGAACGGACATTGAGGACAGGATGTTGAGTTAAATAAACCAGAGATGAAAAGAAAAACATTATAATGCCTCACTAATATGGACTAACTATAATGTGCAAACTCTGAGAATTGAGTCTCGGAGCACAGGTTATCAGGGGAAGGCTTACTGTTAAAGGTTCCTAGATTGTAAAGCTCTTACAGCAGTTATATCTATTTCTGAGTTCTAATGGTTATTTCTAAATCCTGAGATGCTGAACTCTTTGTGTATAATCTGGTTGGTCCCTGGAACTTTGGGTACCTGTGTGACACCTGAGACTCAATGCCAGAGTCCGGCAGCTCTGAATGTTAGCATTACCCCATACAGCAAATGTTAAAGAGTCTGAAAAAAGAGATCAGATTTCAATTAGAGATATGAATGAAATGGACTTGGTTAGGACTAATGTAAATTACACTAAAGGTAAGGACAATATTGATGGTGTTTTTAAAACTTCAACTTCTGTGTGAGACCAAAGAAAGAGATGTTTATTAGTTGTGAAATCTATATTTTTGGTAACACACTATATAATTTAACTTGTACGGTCAGTTTATTCAAACAACTAAATTACATGGAACACTGAATAAGGAGTGATCTCTGGTTGGTTTGCACAGGTTAATGTGAAGCCCCAATACATCCCAGTGTAGTCTGGGCAGAGAATAAAGATGTATTTGCAAAGCTTCTTGAGGGACTGGGCAAAAATGTGGAATTATTATATTCCCCTGAGGAATTAATGATATTCCCACAAGCATTGGGGGCTACCAATTTAGAAGGCCGAGTCCTCGATCTTGGCGCTTGCCCTTATGAAGTTTGTTACTGCAAGGGAGAGGCTAAGCCTAGTTAAAATTGTGCCTATGAGTCACCCCCAGAGAAACTCTGTTGTTGCTCAGATGTGGCCTCTTTCTCTATTGCAATTCTGCAGGTAAACTCACTGCCCTCCCCCTTACATGGGACATGACTCCCAGGGGTGTAAATCTCCCTGGCAATGTGGGACATGACTCGTGGGGATGAGCGTGGCCCTGGCATCATGGGATTGAGAAAGCCTTCTTGGACCAAAAGGGGGAAGAGAAATGAAACAAAATAAAGTTTCAGTGGCTGAGAGATCTCAAATAGAGTCAAGACATCATTCTGGAAGTTATTTTTATGCATTATATAAATATCCCTTTTTAGTTTTTACTGTATTTGAATAGTTAGAAGGAAATTCCTGAAACTGCTGAACTGCAACCCAGTAACCTTGATTCTTGAAGATGACTGTGTGACCGTGTGATCATGAAAACTTTGTGGCTCCCATTCCCTTTATACAGTGTATGGACAGATGAATAGAAAAATGAAGACAAAAATTAAATGAATAATAGCAAGAGATGGGGGGTATGGGATATTTGGATGTTCTTTTTTACTTTAACTTTTATTCTTATTCCTTTTTGTGTGTTAATGAAAATGTTCAAATGCTGACGTGGTAATGACCGCACAACTATATAATGGTACCGTGAACAACTGATTGTACACTGTGGACAGTTCTATGTTATGTGAATATATCTCAATAAAATTGAATTTAAAAATTAAAAAAAAAAGTGATGTTGGATCCCTAACTCACACTATATACAAAAATTAATTCAAAATAAATCATAGACCTAAATGTGAGTGCAAAAACTATAAAACTCTTAGAAGAATACAAAGAAGTCTTTTTGACTTTGAATTAGGTAAAGATGTCTTAGATATAACACCAAAAGTACAAGCCACAGAAGGAAAAATAGATAAGCTGGGCTTCATTAAAATTTTAATTTTAAAAACTAAAAAATTTTGAGCTTCAGAGGACACCATTAAAGAGGTGAAAAGACAACTCTGAATGAGAGAAAATATTTACATATCTTATTATCTGATAAGGGACTGGTATCCAAAACACGTAAACAACTCCTACAACTCAATGATAAATATTCTGTAATTAGTGGGTGGCAGTGATTGCACAATTCTGCCAATACACTAAAAACATCTGGTTGTATACTTTAAAAGGGTGAATTTTACAAAAGAATTGAAAAGAGGGACTCAAACAGATATTTGTACATCAATGTTCCCAGTAAAATTATTCACAACAGCCAAAAGGTGGAGGTAACCCAAGTGTCCAAACAGATGAGTGGATAAATAAAATATGATATCCATACAATGGAATATTGTTCAGCCATGAAGAGGAATGAGGTTCTGATGTATGCTGCAACATGGGTGAACCTTGAGGATATTATGCTGAGAGAAATAACCCAGACACAAAAGCACAAATATTGTATGATTTCACTTATATGAAATACCTAGAATAAGTGAATTCATATATATGGAAAATAGATTACAGGTTACCAAGGTCTGGAGCAGGATGGGGATGGAATGGGGAGTTAGGTTTAATGGATATTCTGTTTGGGGTGATGAAAAAGTTTAAGTAATGGATGGTGGTAATGGTAGCACAATATTGTGAATGTAACTAATATCATTTAATCGTACACATGAAAGTGGTTAAAACGGGAAATTTTGTGTTGTATACATGTTAGCATAATAATTTTTTTTTTTTAAAGGGCAAATTTTATGGTATGGGAATCATATCCCAATAAAGCTGTTATTTTTTCAAAATGTAACTGCCCAAGTTAAGTAAATTCACTAATTCTTGTAATAGCTCAGTATTACTAACCTTGAAGGGGTATCATACAAATTGAAAATTCTATTTTTATCAATATCACAAAAATATTGTTCAATTTTTTCTCTTAGTTTTTCAGACAATTTACATAATGCTGTTGAGCAAAATTAAAATATTCTGCATATTGAAAGAAAAATGAATGGATGCCAAGGATCACCAGATATTGGGAAACTTTTTAACCGATGAATAAAACAGATAATCAGTCTAGTGCAAAAGGTAAAATTAAAACCAATTTTAAGATGTGTGACGTTTTGAAAAACCTACCTTTCACAGCCCTTTCTCAGGAGTCTATCTATACTCCACTAATACAGGGAGTAAAACAAGAAATACAAAACAACCCACGGAGACACAGAGGGAGTTCCCAAGGTGATGGTGACAGAAGATTCAGGGCTGGCCTGTGCAAACAGATCATTACAGCAACCAGTCAGGACTAGAGCAGGATGACAGGGTTCCGGGAAAGATATCTCTAAGAACAACAAAAATGAACCTAATAGATAGCTGATGTGCTCAAATCATTATACTCCTGGAGGAGGAAAACAGGATGAATCAAGAGACTGATACGTAGAATCCATACAAGCAAGTGAGCAAATGAACAAAAAATGATTAACTCTAGGGAAAACAAAAGGGTACAAGAAAAGAAGTGTCATCATGAAGTTTCAGCTCAAGTAATGAATTATATTAACCTAGTCATAAAAATGTAAACACTAAACAATCTACCAACATGTTACCAATGAACTCTGGTGGAGAGAAAGGAAGAACAGGGCTGCTGCCTGTGGCTGATGCCCTGTCCAGGGAGGGCCAGGGCCAGAGAGAAAAAAAAAAAAGGGCAATTACTTCTAGAGCGTGGGAACCTGAGATGAAGAGAAGGAGGCATGGTGGATTAGCATTTGTCATAAAAAATTTAAAGTATGCATATGCATAACTGATTAAAAAGAACCTTTAATCTAATATAGTAACCAATAAGAGTAAAGCCACAGATCATCCCCATGGATAAAGGAAAATTATTTGATAAAATTCAATACCCTCTTTTAAAAAACAAACAATGAAGTCTCTCCTTAGCAAACTTGGAAGAGAAAGGACCTCCTATAGCTCAATAAATGTTATCTCTTAAAAATTATTAAGTACAGGACAAGGAGGCCATATCCTATTCAACACTGTCTGGGTGATATTCTAGACAGTGCAATAAGACAAGTAAAATGAACAAAAAAGATGCTCCTTTTGGGGGACTGAATCATGTCCCCAATAAAGACATGTTCAAGTTCTAACCCCCAGTCCTGTGGGTGTGAACCCATTTGAAAATAGGATCTCTGAAGATGCTATTAGTTAAGGTATGCCCAAATTGAATGAGGATGGGCCTTACTCCATTTGTCTGGAGTCTTTATAAGGAGATGAGTAAGCAAGAGTAGAAACCAGAGTAAGAGATGAAAAGAGGTGGACTGTCATGTGAGGCAGGCAGAGATTGAGACACCACCAGAATGCCACAGACTTTGGAGAAAACATGGTCTGCCAATTCCTTGATGTTAGACTTCCAGTCTCAAAAACTGTGAGACAATAAATTCCCGTTGTTTAAGCCAACCTGTCTGTGGTATTTGTCACAGCAGCCCTGGCAAACTAAGATAATCCTCATGATCAAAATAAACATTTGAAGATACCTAGCAATGAATTCATTAAAATGTATGCAATCACTGTCAATTTGCTGGTTGTGATACTGTACTATGGTTCTACAAGATTATCATTGTGGGAAACTGGATGAAAGGGATATAGATTCTCTCTGAATTCTTACAACTGCAAGTGAATCTATAATTATTTCAAAAGAAAAAAGTAAAGCAAAAAAAAAAAAAAGATAGCCTTTATTAAGAAATGTATATAACTTTACTCTAGGACATAAAAAAGACCTAAGTATAGAAGTAATATATCAGTGTCAGCAAGGTAACAATTCTCTCCAAATTAATCCATAAATTTAATGCATTTCTAATTTTTAAAAAAACAAGCCCATTTTTTGGCCAAAGTTGATCTGCTATACCTAAACTCAGTGAAGAATAGAGTCAAGAATAGCCTCCCCAATCATGAAGAACAAGAAAGTGGAAGGACAGACTCGAGTCAAGGCTTATTCTAAAGCTGTAGTATTTACATGAGTGAGGTTCTGACTCAGGAAGACACAAATATACCAACAAAACAAGAAATTAAAGCCAGAAACAGACCTTTTATAAGAGAACTGCATCTAAAAAAGAAGAGAAATCTCCAATCTTTAGGTAAAGAATGACTATTCAACTAACAGTGCTGAGACAACTGACCATCATGTGGAAAACAGATCAAATCAGACCTCTGGGGCAGAGAAGGATTTCTCAAGACATCAAAAGCCTAAGCCACAAAATAAAATACTGGTAAGTATGATCTTAGTAACATGTAAAACTTCTGTAAGACCAAAGATATCTGTGAAAGTGAAAAATACAAGCCTCTCATATCAGATCAGAAGGATATATAATAGAATATATTGCATCACATTTTTAAACAAAATACTAAATATTTTCATGGCTACACGCATGTGCATTAAAAATATAAATACATGCAAAGGAAAGACACATGCCAACTTCAAGACAGTGGATACCTTGTGTGGGAGATAAGAGTAAGGGATGGCAGGGAAGGGGTTTCTTTAAGCTATATTTATAATGTTTTCTTTCTTTTAAAAATAGATTTGAAGTAAACATAGCAAAATGTTAATGCCTGTTAATTCTTGGTGGCAGGTACACAGTTGTCTGATGTTGTATATATACTTAAAATATTTCTTAATTTAAAAAACCACACATATTAGAACAAATATAATCAATAAAAGGACCAAAAACCAAAATAGATTGGACATTGAGAGCAGAGGAAGATAGCATAAGTGAGTTGAAGTTTCAACAGGTGTTGTCAATAGGTGATCCATCAAGAAATAGCGGTTTAAGTAGACTATTAATATTTAGAGTTAAGACAGTAACTTACAAAACTAAAATTAGAAACAAACCCAGTGGGCAAAAGAAGTCTGTTGCTTTTCATTTTAAGCACAGTTAACATTTGAAATATTTGAAACACTACATTTGAAATATGATGTGCTTGTATTACTTTGGAAAAAAGTGTTTTAAAAAAAGGACAAACATTAATGCTCAAATTGAAAAAAAAATGCCCATCCCATCTTCAAAAGAAATTTTTACATTGTCAAATAAGGAAGTTAGTTTCTAACCTCTGGAAATTCCTAAATGTTTTATTTCAGTTAAAAAGGAATACTATATATAAACTGCCATGTACTTTGGCGATATATCTCCAGAAAACCAAAAACAAGTCCCCTGAGTAGCCAAACTGATTTACCCTGAAACGATGTTGTACTTAAGAGCAGGATGGTCTTCTGAGACAGGAGAAACAAGAGGTTCTGGTTGCCATTCTTCAATCAATTCTTCCTTTTCCTACAGGAGAAAAGGAGTTAGAATAAAGCACAAATGCTAGTCACTTTACATCAACTCCAGCAAATATCTCAATTGTTTGATATAATGGAACTGTCATAATGAGGACACTACTAGAAGTACTATGTCTAGCTCTTGTGGCTAGAAATGAAACAGAAGCAATATTGAGTTTTGTGCTTAACACCGGAACCTCTTTCTTTATAACAAGGATAAAGGCTCTTTTTCCATGCAGTTTGGTAAGTGACTTGAAAATTTAAGAAAATTTATCTATCTTCAGGATCTTTTAATGTGGGAAGTAAGAAATATAACTGGTACTGATAATAAAACAAAAAGAAAATCTAAAACACAAAGGTGGGAAGCATGGCTTTAGATCAGTGAGCTCAGCCTCTATTCTAACATAGCACAAATATACCACACCCTAGGTTCTTACAGAATGACTTTTATGTGACAGGATGGACCAGATCACAAAGAACTGTCTGTCTAAGCCATCTGCTTATAAGATTCCAGAAACAGCTGAAATATAGAAAAAGTCTTTTATAATAATTACTGTAATGGGACTTAGTTGTTCTGAAATTTCTCATGAAAAGAACATTTTGTTTTATCCCTTCATGCATGACAAGTCTCTTGATTATCTTGAGTTTCTTACCCTTTCTTGAATGAATCAGAAAAAAAGTTAATGTGGTCTGTATGTACAGAATGAGATGAGACAACCTAAATTAACATGAGAGCCACAGCAATTTTTGCCTTCCAGATATGATCACTCCTTATAGTTCTATTTTAATACTTGTGTTAAATGCCTATGTACATTTTTCTGCTAATAGGCTCCTCTGGGACAGAACCAAGAACATACTCACCTGACTCAAGTACTCAAAAACACTTACAGAATAAATCAAGCAATAAATTCCTCATTTGTTTCTACCAATAACTCCATGGGGAAAAAAAAATAGCAGCCGAAAGAAGGCAGGAATATAAATAATACATACTGTTTACCAGCTACCATGAAGACAGATGGTAAAATCAACTCAAGATCTGCTGGTATTCAAGGGACTCTGCAGACCTATAAAACTGAGATGGCATTTCTTCCAAGCTGCTATATAGTTAAGCTTTAAAAACACTCATGGGCAGTTTTTCCTTCCTGAGCTTCTAGAGTAAGATGCTTGTGATTACTGAATCTTGAACTAGCTAAGTTTCACTCTCAAAGATGATTCTAAACTATGTTTAGGTATCATTCCATTAAAAAGTGCATATGTATGAATTGATGTTTAAAACTAAGAGTATTAGGAATGATCAGTCTCTTAAAAAGTTGGGCTAGGAATCTGTTTTATGGTCAAATAATCATTCATAAAGAGTTCCTAAATAGTAAGGAGAAAAACTAGACTCCGAGTTTCTGGTCCAGATGGCCAAATATTACTGCAATGTGATCAAGTGGGTGTTCCATGGCATGCTAATTTCACAAGGTATTCATCAAAAAAAAAAAAAAAAAAAAAAAGGAAAAGATCTGTGGTCAAGCTTAGCGCATTCCTCCAAGCAGAGATCAGAGATCCAAATGTCCACTAGCATTTTAAAGTTTCTAAGAAATCACATAATAAAACATCTATTTAATTCTGCTTTACCCAGGCTCCCAAAGTTTACTCACCCTAAGAACTATTTTGATGCATAATTACTATGAATACAGTCCCCAAAGGGGCAGTGATTACTCAGTGATTAACATTAATAATCAGGACAGCAGTGGCCATAGTCAATGAGACCATGGAAGCAATTATCACATTGATGTGACAATTTCACTCCACTTGCCCTTGCTCCTTGTACTTCCTGTGAATGCTCCAGTAAATAAAGAAAGCCCCAGTGTTCCATCTTTGCCGTAAAACATCTCTTGCAGTCCCTCTCTCCCTAAGTATTCTGGCACTAGGCTATAGGGCCTGGACCAGGAAACAATCCAAGTAACAGACACCATGCTGCAATCAAAACTGCTCTTCTCCTCCTACCCATGGGGTACAGTTACTGGACAGAACTAAATGTTCCTAACCTGAGTGAGAAGGATAAGCTTCTTTACCAGAAGCTTCCTCAGTCCCTCATACTACTAATGGACTCCAAGCAGGCTGCACCACAGATCCTCCATCAGTCCATCCTGGGCTCAAGCTGGACCCTTTACATAGAGAACACATCAAAACTCGATTTGGAGTGGTGTTGGGGGAGGGTTCTTTCCAACCCTCTATCTCCTTTATGACACCACAGGGAAAACTTCCCCTCTAAAGCTGTGCTTTTCCTGAGTACCTCATGTATTCTTACATATTGACATTTGGAATTTAGTATTTATTCATGCTTCCTTTCCACCATTTATTCATAAGACTGCTGTTTACACCTAGAAGGGTTTAAAGGACCATAATATGGCATTCACCTTGGGTATTTACTTTACCTCTGGGGTCACTGTACTTTGCCTACCCTGATGTTTCTTTCCCCTTATTTCCTCACATTACATACAACACTTCAACATATATAGTTAAGCCACCACAAATCCTTTTTGGAAAGATGTAACAACTACAGCCATATACCAAATAAAAGAGAAACCTGATTTCTTACCTTCAGTGTAAGATCAGATCGTTCTTGTAGTTTGTAAGTTTTAGAAAAGAGAAGTCTAATTATCCAGAGTATCAGAATTCCTTCCAAAATAAGATGATAAGCAGGAGCCTAAGAGTGAGTAAAAAACAAAAATAAAACCAACACAACAAACCAAAAACAAATTAAGTTATGAAATAAGCACTTTCAAAACCTGTATATAAACTTTAGCGCAACTCCATATACTGCCTCTCTAACCTATTACTTCATACAACTTATTTTCAAAGCTCTTTTTTTTAACTTTTAATAAGATTTATTCACACACCATACAATCATCCAAAGTATACAATCAATTGTTCACATTACCATAATACCAATCTATTTTCTTTTCAGTTTTATTGAGATACTTTCACATACCATACAATCACCAATGGTGTACAATCAACTGTTCACAGTACCATCATATAGTTGTGCATTCATCACCCCGATCTATTTTTGAACATTTTCCTTATACCAGAAAGAATCAGAATAAGAATAAAAAATAAAAATTAAAAAGAACACCCAAATCATCCCCCACATCCCACCCTATTTTTCATTTAGTTTTTGTTGCATTTTTCTACTCATCCATCCATACACTGGGTAAAGGGAGTGCGATCCACAAGGTTTTCACAACACACTGTCACCCCTTGTAAGCTACATTGTTATACAATCGTCTTCAAGAGTCAAAGCTACTGGGTTGGAGTTTGGTAGTTTCAGGTATTTACTTCTAGCTATTCCAATACATTAAAACCTAAAAAGTGTTATCTGTATCGTATGTAAGAATGTCCACCAGCGTGACCTCTCAACTCCATTTGAAATCTCTCAGCCACTGAAGCTTTATTCCGTTTCATTTCACATCTCCCTTTTGGTCAAGAAGATGTTCTCAATCCCACAATGCCAAGTCTAGATTCATCCCCGGGAGTCATATCCTGCATTGCCAGGGAGATTTACACCCCTGGGAGTCAGGTCCCACGTAGCGGGGAGGGCAGCGAGATCACCTGCCAAGGTGGCTTAGTTAGGGAGAGAGGGCCACATCTGAGCAACAAAGAGGCACTCAGGGGGAGACTCCTAGGCACAATTATAAGCAGGTTTAGCCTCTCCTCTCAGCAACAAGCTTCATAGGGGCCAGACCCAAGACAGAGGGCTCCACACATCAAGCCATCCGTCCCCAGTGTCTGTGAGAACACCAGCAACAATCCAGGTGAAGAAGTTCGACACCTCTGCATTCTCCCCCAGCTATTCAGGGGGGCCCCGAATATATATTGTTATTCTCCACCCAAATTACTTTAGGATGTATTGCTATTTCTTTCTAATCTATACATACCTACCATAGCTCACTTCCTATTCAAAGTTTGATGTAATTGTAGTGTTTGAACAAACTGACTGTAGAAGTTATATTGTTTAGAAAATATAGATCCTACACCAAATAAACATCTCTTCCCTTGGTCTCACATGGAAATTGAAGTTTGAACACAGACAGTTTCAACCTTTACTCTTTAGCCCGATTTGTTTTAGTCTTAACAAGATCTGCTTTATTCATATCTCTAATTGAAGTCTGGGCTCTAGTTCAGCTTTTTTTCTTTTTTCTTTTTTAACAGTTGCTGTATGTGTTAATACTGATATTCATATCTGCCAAACTCCAGCTCTGAGTTTCAGGTGTAACTCCAGAGACCAATCAGGTTATACATTAAGGGTTCAATATCTCAGAGTTTAGAGCTAGCCATTACAATTCAGGAAGAGCTTTGACCGCTCTAAGAGCTTACAGTGTAGGAACCATTATAATAATCATTTCCCTGTTAGGCTGTGCTCTAAGATTTAATTCTGAGTTTACACATTGTAGTTAGTCCATATTGGTGAGGCATGATAGTGTTTGCCTTGGTTTCTGGTGTACTTCACTCAACATGCTGTCTACAGAATCCATTCACCTCTTTGTGTGTCTCACAGCTTCACTCCTTGTAGTTGCTCAATATTCCACTGCATGCATACACCACAGTTCACCATTCTGTTCCTCAGTCAGTGTACCCTTAGGCCACCTCCACCCATTGCAAATCATGAATACTGCCTCCACAAACACCAGTGTTCAAGTGTCCATTCATGTCTCTGCTCTCAGATCTTCCAAATACATAACCCATAATGAGGTTGTAGGACCTTATGGCCCCACATACCTAAGCTTCTTGTGGAACCACCACACTAACCTCCAGAAAGGTTATACCATTCTGCCTCCTCATCAACAGTAAGTACATCCCTCTCTCCATGTTTTCTCCAGCACTTTTACCTCTATTTATATTTTTTCCTACGATCTTAGAGATATAGTTACATAACATACAGCCATCCACAGTGTACCATCAGTTGTTCATGGCATCATCACATACTTGCACATTTATCACCACAGTCAGCATTTGAACATATTGATTATGAAAAAGTGTTTTGTGCTTTTTTTTGGTGAATAATAAAAAAGATAATAAAAAGAAAAATAAAAATGTCATAAAATACAATATAACAGTAAGGACAAAAAACAATACCACTACCAAGAACCCCATATCCCTCCCTTATATCCCCCTCTCATACACATTTAACTTTGGTATATTGCCTTTGTTACTTTTAATGGAAGCATATTGGAATGTTACTGTTGACCATAGACTCCAGTTTGCTTTGATTGTGTTTTTTGTCAAATACCATCCCTTTTTCAACACTCTTCATGGTTGACATTCATTTGTCCTCCCACATGTGAGAACATGTTTATATTTGTACATTTAGCAACAGTCATTGGCCACTCCAGTTTCTGCCAAGTTATAGAGTCCCAGTCTTCATCATCTATCTTTACCTCTGGTGTCATACATTCCCCTATCCCACTGCTTTCAGCTTTACTCACAGACATTCGTTCCATGTACTTTCAATATTGTGCTACCATTACACAGTATTATGCTATCTATTTCTGGATCTATACAATCAGTTCTGCTGAACATTTCTGTAGTCCTTCAGTATCAAATGCCTGAACTCTACCCTCTTTCCATCTCCTGGTAGCCTGTGTTATCAGCTTTTAACACTCAAAGTTTGTTCATTAGTGTTATTTCATATTAGTGAGACCATACAGTATTTTACTTGTCCTTTTGTTTCTGGCTAACCTCACTCAACATAATGTCCTCAAGGTTCATCCACATGATTATATGTCCCACGTCTTTATTCTGTCTTACAGCTGCATAATATTCCATCATGTGTATATACCACAGTTTGTTTACCCACTCGTCTGTTGATGGACATTTGGGCTGCTTCCATCTCTTGGCAATCGTGAACAATGCTGCAATAAACATCGGTTTACAAATGTCCATTTGTGTCTTAGCTTTCAGTTCCTTTGAGTATATACCTAGCAATGGAATAGCTGGGTCATATGGCAAACCTATACTTAGCTTCCTAAGGAATCTCCACACTGTCTTCCAGAGTGGTTGCACCATTCTACATTTCCACCAGCAATCAATAAGTGTGCCTCTTTCTCCACATCCTCTCCAGCACTTGTCATTTTCTGCTTTTTGCATAGTGGCCATTCTGGCAGGTGTGAGATGGTATCTCATTGTGGTTTTGATTTGCATTTCCCTAAAAGCCAATGAAGTTGAGCATTTTTTCATATGTCTTTGAGTCATTTGTATTTCCTCTTCAGAAAAGTGTCTGTCCATGTCTTTTGCCCAGTTTTTAATTGGGTTGTTTTTCTTTCTGTTGTTGAGTTGTAGAATTGCTTTATATATTCGGGATATTAAACCCTTATCTGATACGTGGTTTCCAAATACTGTCTCCCATTGTGTAGGCTGCCTTTTTACTTTTCTAACAAAGTCCTTTGATGTACAAAAGTGTTTGATTTTGAGGAGATCCCATTTGTCTATTTGTTGTTTGGTTGCTCGCACTTTGAGTGTAAGGTCTAGGAAACCACCTCCTATGACAAGATCTTTAAGACAGTGCCCTACATTTTCTTCTAAGAGTCTTATGGTCTTAGTGTTTATGTTTAGGTCTTTGATCCAATTAAATTTAATTATTGTATAAGATGTGAGATAGGAGTCCTCTTTCATTCTTTTGGGAATGGATATCCAGTTCTCCAAACACCATTTATTGAAGAGGCTGCTCTGTCCCAGTTGATTTGGCTCGACTGCTTTATCAAAGATCAATTGTCCATAGATGCAAGAGTCTATTTCTGAACACTAAATTCAATTCCATTGGTCAGTTATCTCTGTCATTATGCCACACCATGCTGTTTTGAGCACTGTAGCTTTGTAATACGCTTCAAAATCAGGTAGTGTGAGACCTCCCACTTCATTCCTCTTTCTCAAGATATTTTTTGCTATTCGGGGCAGCTTGCCCTTCCAAATAAATTTGGTTATTGGTTTTTCTACATCTGCAAAGTAGGCTGTTGGGTTTTAATTCATATTGCATTGAATCTATTAATCAGTTTAGATAGAATTGACATCTTAATTATATTTAGTCTTCCAATCCATGAATACAGTATGTTCTTCCATCTTCTTGGGTCCTGTTCGGTTTCTTTTAGCAGTTTCTTGTAATTTTCTTTGTACGGGTCTTTTGTGGCCTTCGTTAAGTTTATTTCTAAATACTTGATTCTTTTGGTTGCTGTTGTAAAGGGAATCTTTTTTTATTTCTTCCTTTTGTTTCACATTACTTGTATATAAGAACACTACAGATTTTTGTATGATCTTGTAGCCTGCCACTTTGCTGTATTCATTGATTAGCTCTAATAGCTTTGCTATAGATTTTTCTGGATTTTCTACATATAGAATCATGTCATCTGCAAACAGTGAAAGTCTGACTTCTTCATCTCCAATTTGGATGCCTTTTATTTCTTTTTCCTGCCTGATTGCTCCAGCTAGAACTTCCAGCACGATGTTTTATAACAGTGTTGACAGTGGGCATCCCTGTCTTGTTCCTGATCTTAGAGGGGAAGCTTTCAGGCTTTCCCAATTGATTATGATATTAGCTGTGGGTTTTTCATATATTGCCTTTATCATACTGAGAAAGTTCACTTCTATTCATATCCTTTGAAGTGTTTTCATCAAGAAAGGATGTTGAATTTTGTCAAATGCCTTTTCTGCATCAATCGAGATGATCATGTTGTTTTGCTTTGATTTATTGATGTGGTATATTACATTAATTGATTTTCTTATGTGGAAGCAGCCTTGCATACCTGGAATAAACCCTACTTGGTTGTGGTATGTAATTCTTTTAATGTGCTGCTGGATTCATTTGCAAGTATTTTGTTGAGAATTTTTGCATCTTCATTCATTAAAGAGATTGGTCTATAATTTTCTTTTTTTGTAGTATCTGTCTGATTTTGGTATTAGGGTGATGTTGGCTTCAAGAATTAGTTGGGTAGTTTTCCCTCCTTTTCAATTTTTTTGAAGAGTTCGAGAAGGATTGGTATTAATTCTTTCCTGAGTGTTTGGTAGAATTCACATGTGAAGTCATCTGGTCCTGGGCTTTTCTTTTTTGGGAGCTTTCTGATGACTGACTCAATCTCTTTGCTTGTGATTGGTTTGTTGAGGTCCTCTAATTCTTCTTGGGTCAATGTTGGTTGTTTATGCTTTTCTAGGAAGTTGTCCATTTCGTCTAAGTTGTCCAGTTTATTAGCATATAGTTGCTCATAGTATCTCCTCATTATCTCCTATATTTCTACAGGGTCAGTAGTTATGTTTCCTTTCCCATTTCTGGTTGCATTTATTTGCATCCTCCCTCTCTCTTTTTATTTTTTTTAAGCCTAGCTAGGAGTACATCAATTTTTTTTTATTTTCTTGAAGAACCAGTTTCTGGTTTTGTTGATCCTCTCTATTGTTTTTCTGTTCTCAGTTTCATTTATTTCTGCTCTGATCTTTGTTATTTCTTTCCTTCCGTTTGCTTTGGGGTTTATTTGCTGTTTTTTCTCTAGTTCTTCGAGGTGGACAGTTAATTCTTCAATTTTTGCTCTCTCTTCTAATATAGGCATTCAGGGCAATAAATTTCCCTCTCAGCACTGCATTTGCTTCATCCCATAAGTTTTGATATGTTGTGTTTTCATTGTTATTTGCCTCGAGGTATTTACTAATTTCTCTTGTAATTTCTTCCTTTACCCACTGGTTTTCTAAGAGTGTGCTGTTTAGTCTCCATGTATTTGTGATTTTTCAATCTTCTGCCTGTTATTTATTTCCAACTTCATTCCTTTATGATCTGAGATAGTGTTTTTTATAATATCAATATTTTTTAATTTGTTGAGGCTTGCTTTGTGACCCAGCATGTGGTCTATCCTAGAAAATGTATCATGAGCACACAAGAAGAATGTGTTTCCTGCTGTTGTGGGCTGTAGTGTTCTATAAATATCTGTCAAGTCTAGTTCATTTATCATACAATTCAACATCTCCATTTCCTTGTTGATCCTCTGTCTAGATATTCTATCCATCGATGACACTGGGGTATTGAAGTCTCCAACTATTACTGTGGAGTTATCTACTTCTCCTTTCAGTGTTCTCAGTGTCTGCCTCATGAATTTGGTACACTCTGGCTTGGTGCATAAATGTTTCTGATTGTTATGTTTTCTTGATGAATTGACCCTTTTATTAACATATAGTGTCTTTGTCTATTTTAATTGTTTTACTTTTGAAGTCTACTTCTTCTGATATTAATATAGCTACTCCCGCTTTTTTCTGGTTGCTGTTTGCATGAAATATCTTTTTCCAACCTTTCACTTTCAGCCTATTTTTTTTTCCTGGTGTCTAAGGTGAGTTTCTTGCAGAGAGCATACAGATGGGTCCTGTTTTTTAATCCATTCTGCCAGTCTGTGTCTTTTTATTGGGGAGTTTAATCCATTAACATTTAGTGTAATTACTCTAAGGGCAGTACTTTCTTCTATCACATTTTGTCTTTTGGATTTTATATGTCATGTCTTATTTTTTCCTCTCTTTTTCCCTTCCTGATAATCTTCATTTCCACACTCTTCTCCAAACCTCTTTCTCCTGTCTTTTCCTATCAGCCTGTAGCACTCCCTTTAATATTTCCTGTAGCGCAGTCTTGTATTCATGAACTCTCTCAGTGTCTGTTTGTCTGAAAATATTTTAATCTCTCCCTCATTTTTGAAGGATAGTTTTGCTAGATATAGAATTCTTGGTTGGCAGTTCTTCTCTTTCAGTATGTTAAATATATCATACCACTGTCTTCTCGCCTCCACAGTTTCTGCGGAGAATCTGAGCATAGTCTTATCGAGCTTCCCTTGTATGTGATGGATTGCTTTTCTCTTGCTGCTTTCAGAATTGTCTTTGACACTGGACAATCAGTAAGTGTCTTGGAGTAAGTCTACTGGGCTCTATTCTATTTGGAGTGCACTGTACTTCTTGAACCTCTAATTTTCTGTCTTTCATAAGAGTTGAGAAATTTTCAGTGATTATTTCTTCTATTATTCTTTCTGCCCCTTTCCTCCCCTCTTCTCCCTCTGGGACACCCATAACACATATGTTTGTGTATTTCATGTTGTCAATTAGCTCCCTAAGACCCTGCTCATATTTTTCCATTCTTTTCTCCATCTGTTCTTTCATGTGTGTGAATTCAGATGTGTGGTCTTCCAATTCACTGATCCTTTCTTCTGCCTGTTCAAATCTACTGTTGTATCCCTCCACTGTCTTTTTCATCTCCTCCATTATGCCCTTCATTCCCATAAGTTCTGTCACTTTTTTTTTCAAGTTTATGAATTCTTCCTTATGGTCATCCAGTGTCCTTCTTATTTCCTTCATCTCTTTTGCTATGTCTTCCCTCAGTTCATTGGCTTGATTTTTGAATTGATCTGGATTTGTTTGAACATCTCCAATTAGTTCTTCCTTTAGCTCACTGAATTGATTTAGCAATAATTGCTTCAACTCCTGTATCTCAATTGAACTATTAGTTTCTTCCTTTGGCTGATCCATATTTTCATGTTTCCTAGTATGGCCTGCTATCTTAAGCTGTCTTGACATCTGACTTTCTTGATTAGTTTATTCTGGAGCTTGTTTTCACTCTTTTACCTAGGATTTTCTTGTTGGCTGGCTTTGTTCTCTAACCTTTGGTGTTTAGTTCAGCTTATTCTAGACC
Organism: Choloepus didactylus; assembly: GCF_015220235.1. NCBI lineage: Eukaryota > Metazoa > Chordata > Mammalia > Pilosa > Megalonychidae > Choloepus > Choloepus didactylus. The sequence continues at coordinate 20,479,883 of NC_051316.1, forward strand.
TTTAACTTAGAGTCTATTTAGTTGATCAGAGTTTTTCACCTCTTACTTTTCTGTTTCTTGCCCTGCCTCTATGCAGCCTTTTTGTGTGGTGATATAAGATATTTTCAGCCCCAGTAAGGTTTTCCTAGTCCAGAGAGGCCCAGGTCTCAGGCAGAGAGTATGGAGTTTCCTTGAAAATGAGACCCTCCTGTGAGGCCTTTAGACTCTGTGCTTCTCCTATGCTGTCCAGCAGGTGGCGCTTGCCAGCCCGCAGTTCCCCCACCAGTGTAAGGAGGCCGGGAGCCTTTAGTTCTCCAGGTGACCTTAACCCAGTCCAGGACATGGCTGACTAAAGCTAGTTACCAAATTCCAAACCTTGAGATCTGAACTCCCAAAAGGGGTGGGAAGTTATGGCGTTTAGCGAACTTTCTCTGCTACCAGATTTACTACTTTGTCTCTCACAGCTATCTTAGCTCTGCTCTTGCCTGGGCCTAAATTGCAAGTCTTTGAGGCTTTTGTAGTGGGCTTCTTAGAGTAATTGTTTTAGAAAAAGAGAAAAAAAATTTTAAACAAAAAAAAAGGAAGGGCCCAGTATGGACTATTTACAGTCTTTGCAGATCTAAATGCTAAAAGACCAGGAGTTGAGGGTGATTAAGGAGCAATCAAGAAAGCAGAGAAGTTGGCTTTTCAGACAAGGGCTCTCCCTCCCTAGATATGACTATGTGTCTGATTCTGTTTGTGCCCTGCCCTTCTCCGTATTATGTTCACCTGACTCCAAAAGGTCTCTGTTTTTATTCTGTTTTCTATTTTTTTGCTGTTTTGCTAGTCCTATCTCCTCTCCACTGGGCTGACTGCTCCCAGATTTTCCAGTGTCTCCTCTCAGTTCATCTATGGTTGCAGCTTTCGTTCTCCCTCCTGGTTCCCAGCACGGACGGCCCCTCCTCCTTTGGGATTGTGCCTGGCAGGGAGGGGCGCGGGGCGTGGGCCCCCTGGCTGCGAGAACTTACAGATTTCACTGATCTCAGCTGTTCCACACATTTGTGAGCATTGCATGGAGTTTGTGCAATCTCAAATTTCTCAGCAGTGTACAGTCCATGCAGTTCCTGGCTTTCTACTAGCTGCCCTGGAGGAGTAAGTACAACCTAGACTTCACTACTCCACCATCTTGCCCCGCTTCTCCAACCTAATTTTTTTTAACATTATCCTTGTACCAGAAAAAATGAAAATAAGAATTAAAAAAAGAAAGTAAAAAAAAAGAACACCCAATCATTCCCCGACTCCTGCCCTATTTTTCCTTTAGTTTTTTGCCCCCCTTTTTTCTACTCATCCATCCACACACTAGATAAAGGGGGATATGATCCACAAGGCTTCAAAGCCCTTTTAATTTCTACTCATTCCTTTCCCCATTTCCAATCTCTCCTACACATGATAAACCTCTAATATTGCATCTTTGAAACCTCTTTAGAATAAAAAAAAAAATTCATTTCATGAAATTTGATGGAGAATTGCAATATGTAAAACAATAGCAACTATGAGATCCTTCAGGTAATTTAAATTTTTACTGGTGTAAGATGACTATAACTGACCATTCACAGCTTAACAAGCCTTCTAACATCCTCATCTACCCATGGATGAGTCAGACAGTTAATTCGGAAACCAATTCTTAAAGAGTTTTGTGCATTTTACTTACTTTTCTGTATCCCTGATAAACCTCTTTAAATCCTTCTTGGAACATAGTGGAGAAAAAAAGTTGAGAAAATACATAAGGGAGTAGCAGGTCTGTTTTCTACCACAGTTTCCAGAAGTATGTAGTGCTTTCCACATCAACAGGACTAAAGGTACTTCAATGAAATTATCCATCTCAGGTCTTACTTTCAACTAGAAGTTTCCAGGATTTTAAAAAGCCAGGCCGACTTTTATGTTTTCTACTACTAGATACACTAAGTGCACATGGAAGACAGCAGATATCAAATAACCACCCCCACCGCCATTGGTCACTTAGGCGGTGCTCTACTACAATGGGGTTGTTGCTGAAAAATCATATAAAAGTGGCATTGATAAATCTAAACCCAAATTATTTTCAGACATTGGACAGAAAGAAAGTCACGGTGATTCACCTGCAATTTGGAGACTTAGAAAAACTGAGGACAAATTCCTATATAGGAGAAACTAAGATGGCGGCCAGGTGAGACAGGGCAAAAAAAACCCCTCTGTGAAAAACAGTAGATAAAAACCAGAAAGTAACCCAGAATACCGGTTACAGCGATGCGCCAGCTGGACGAGGTCTGCTAGTATCACAGGGGCCGTATACTTGGTGAAACCGGGAGTCTGCATTCTGAAACGAGTGAGTAAGCTGGCTGGAAGACCCGCAGCCGCGCGGCGCTGAGGGGAAGCCAGGGCTTGGCATTTGGAGACCGACTGGCTCTTTAAAAAAAAAAAAAAAAAAAAGGAAAAACCCAGGAGCAGCTGCAGTTGTGGGAGTGGGAACCATGCAGTAAAATACAGCAAGGGGGGGCTGGGCCAACCTCTCGGTGTCTGGCCTGGAAGACAGTCCGCTGCAGATACCCTCAGGGCCGGGGGAATGGAGGGGAGAGCTGGAAGCTGGAAGAAACCCCGCAGCTCACAGCTGGCTCCCCGGAGGGCTGGATAAACTCCTGTCCGGGGCTGTGCCCACAGCCCAGAGCCCTGCCAGTTGTCCCGGAAGGAGGAACTGTGCGGGGGGGGGGGGGTTGAGACACCCCGTTCGGCCATCTTTGCATCAGGTGGAGAGCGCCGCTGCACAGCCCGGCAGCCCAGGGCTTCCCTTGAGGGATGGCATGCACTGATGACATAGCACGGCATTCCCTAGGCAGAGCTTCTGGAGGATCGCGGCTGGGAGGGGGGACCCGCTTGGAGAACCTAGGTAGGGACACTACGCCAAGTCCAGTGGTTTGTGGGACAGCGAGAGAGAGGGTCTGGGGCTGAAATGAAATGAAGGCTTAGACTCTTGCGGCGGCCTTGAATCTCCAGGAACCTGGGGGATTTGAATATCAAAGCTGCCCTTCCTCCCTGGCCACCCGTACACACGCCCCACATTCAGGGCGGACGGCTCCAGCAACACACCCAATCTGAGTTCTCCAACTGAACCCCACAAGAATCATTTCCCACACACCGTGGGGACAAGGTGGAGAACTGACTTGAGGGGTATAGGTGACTCACAGACGCCATCTGCTGGTTAGTTAGAGAAAGTGTACGTCACCAAACTGCGTTTCTGAAAAATTTGATTGGTATCTTCTTTTTTACAACTTGAAAGAACCCTATCAAGCAAAGCAAATGCCAAGAGGCCAAAAACAACAGAAAATCCTAATCCATATGATAAAACCAGACAATATGGAGAATCCAGCTCCTAACACACAAATCAAGATATCAGAAGAGACTCAGTACTTGGCACAATTAATCAAAGAACTACAATCGAGGAATGAAAACATGGCAAAGGATTTAAAGGACATCAAGAAGACCACGGCCCAGGATATAAGCGACATAAAGAAGGCCCTAGAAGAGCATAAAGAAGACATTGCCAAGAGTAAATAAAAAAAATAGAAGATCTTATGGAAATAAAAGAAACTGTTGGCCAAATTAAAAAGACTCTGGATATTCACAATACAAGATTAGAGGAAGTCGAACAATGTCTCAGTGTCCTAGAAGTCCACAGGACAGAAAATGAAAGAACAAAAGAAAGAATGGAGAAAAAAACCGAAAAAATCAAAATGGATCTTAGGGATATGATAGATAAAATAAAACACCCAAACTTAAGACTCACTGGTGTCCCACAAGGGGAAAAGAAGGGTAAAGGTCTAGAAAGAGTATTCAAAGAAATTGCTGGGGAAAACTTCCCCAACCTTCTACACAATATAAATACACAAAGCATAAATGCCCAGCGAACTCCAAATAGAATAAATCCAAATAAACCCACTCCGAGACATATTCTCGTCAAACTCTCAAATACTGAAGAGAAGGAGCAAGTTCTGAAAGCAGCAAGAGAAAAGCAATTCACCACATACAAAGGAAACAACATAAGACTAAGTTGTTACTACTCAGCGGCCACCATGGAGGCGAGAAGGCAGTGGCATGACATGTTTAAAATTCTGAACGAGAAAAATTTCCAACCAAGAATACTTTATCCAGCAAAATTCTCCTTCAAATTTGAGGGAGAGCTTAAATTTTTCACAAACAAATGCGGAGAGACTTTGCCAATAAAAGACCTGCCCTACTTCAGATTCTAAAGGAAGCCCTACCAACAGACAAACAAAGAAAGGAAAAAGAGATATAGAGAATTTTAACAGACATATATAGTGCCTTACATCCCAAATCACCAGGACACTCATTTTTCCCTAGTGATCACAGATCTTTCTCGAGAAGGGACCATAAGCTGGGACATAAAACAAGCCTCAATAAATTAAAAAAAAAAAAATTGAATATACTCAAAGCACATTCTCCAATCACAATGGAATACAAACAGAAGTCAATAATTTTTGAACTGTAACTCCACTATTTAGTTCCTACACGATATAAAATACACAAACTCAAATGACAAATCAGTGGTTTTGAACTCAATGTAAAATATGTAATTTTAGACAACTATATAAAGGTGGGGGAATGGAGGAGTATAGGAACATAGTTTATGTGTCCTATTGAAATGAAGGTGGTATCAAAGAAAAACAAGATTGTTATGGATTTAAGAGGTTAATTTTAAGCCCCACAGTAAACACAAATAAATTATCAGAGAATATAACCATAGAGGTGAAAAGTAGAGTATGGGTTAAGAGAAATGGGGGAACGGGCAATGGGGAGTTAAGAAATTAGTGCAGGGTTGCTGTTTGAGGTGAAGGGAAATTTCTAGTAATGGATGGTGGGAAAGAGCATGACAACATTCTAAATGTGATTAATCCCACTAATGGAAGACTAGGGAGGGGGTGGAATGGGAAGACTTAGGCTGTATATATGTTTCCACAATTGAAAAAAAAAAAAGACAGTCTAAATAGATGACAGTTGAATGCCAAGGATGAGCCTGGATGGGACTGGAGGATGGAGGACAGGAGACTCAAAGGGACACAGTTGAGACATAAGGAAAAGGAAATACAGAATGTAAGCTTTGTATCATTGTTGAGTCTCTTGTACTTCTTAGCTGTGCTTAATGGGATTGCATAAAAGAATGTTCTTATTCATGGGAAGTGTATATGTGAATTATAGTGTTTGTTCAAGGGTGTGTGCAGTTAGCTCTCATATGTTCAGAAGACAGAGCAATAGACGATGGATGATTAGGGAGGGAGGGAGGGAAAGAAATAGCGATGTGGCAGCATGTTAAAGCTGGTGGATTGGGCTATCGGGGGAGGGGGGTCAGGGTATGATGGAATTCTGTGTATGGGATTAGTACTGTTTTTGCAAATGTTCCCATAACTTTGAATTTATTTCAAAATAAAAAAAAATTCCTATATAAACTTTTAAATTAAAGCACAAATAACTTTGAAGTACATACATATGTTACATACAAATAAACACACACACACACACACACACACACACTGCTGTTTCTTTTTTGGGTACATCATACTGTGTACTCAAGACTTCTCAAATTCTACAAACCAAGTACATAGAAACTGGAACAAAACCAGAAATCTCTCTTTAAGTTTATTTTTCAAATTTGGCTGATCCCTCTTGAATGAAACTTACTTAGGAATGAGGACTCTTGGTTTTCTCAACAATGGGATTCTAGCAGGCAAGTATCTGTTGAAGTCACTTAAACATCCCACTCCACAAAGAAATAATCCAAAGAAAAGCTGAGAGACTTACTCATCTAGTGAATTAGAAAATATCACAATGCCACTCTTTTTTTCTACCCAGAAAATTCAGGACTTCTCCCCAGTCTCACTTGACTAATTTCAGGGTATCCAAACTTACACTGTCAAACACAATCTTCAAAAAGTGAGCAAAGATATGTAACAGAAAATGCTCTGTTTCTAAAAAAAAAAAAAAAAAAACAAATTTTGTACCACTTCTTATTACCAAAAATAACCTAACACCGGACTTCACTTTAACAATTCATGGGGAACAGGGAGAGCCACATATGCTGTCAACTGTTTTCATGAAATAATTCTTGTTTATGTCTTGCAACGGAGGACATCATCATTAACCCTGCTACTAAACAGCAACATTAAGTTCAAAAAAAAATTATCAAAATAAAAGTGAAATTCACTTTAAATGAATGTAAGCTCTAGAAGCACTGGTACTTTTGGGTGTTTGCCAACCATAATATCCATAATATCTAGATCTGTGCTGTCCAATACCGCAGCCACTAGTCACCTGTGGTCGTTTAAATTCACATTTAAATTAAATAAAAAATTCAGTTCCTTAGTCACACTAGCCACATTTCAGCTGCCTAATAGCTACATGTGCTTAGTGACTATGGTACTGAGAAGCTCAGATGAAGAATCATCAGAGAAAGTTCTCCTGGACAGCGCGGGTAGACAGTGCCTAGCACAAAACAGAACCTCTGTAAATATCTGTTAAAGAATGAACGTTCTCTAAGACTGACATTTTGATTTCATATTATCTTAAATAGCCTTTCGAAAAACGCTTAACTGCTCCGCCTTTTAAAATCTACTAAAATAAATGCATCTTTATAAGACAGGAAATAGGAATGCGGGAGAATAATTAACTGGCCCATATTCGTAAATCCTAAATCACTCGGTTTATTTTCTAATTCCCTTCCCCTACATAAACAAACTCTAATGTATTAAAAATTCTTCCTTCAATTAACTACTCCACAGTTCCAAGGACCTGACTTCCCTAGACTGGACTTTTCCACCCTCATTTTCACCACCCCATTTTACCAACAGTCCCAACTCGGATTATTAAGTGCCAGCCTCTCAAGCGCCCCGACAGGACCCGAGCCGAATCCGTGCTTGCAGCTCAAATCGAGACCTTGGGCCCGGGTCCCGTCCGTTTCGAGACGTCTTCCCTTGCACTCGGCCGACGGGAGAGAGAGTGTCCAGAGCTCCTCCAACGAGGGACACTTAGAGTGCGGGCGTGACCAAGCAGCCCCGCCGAGGGCTCAGACCACAAATCCACGCAAACCACTTCTCCCTCCCCAGAGCCTGGTAGGGTCGCGGGCCGCTCGACGCGCGCAGTTTACCTCGTAGAGCGCCTGTACCATCTCCACTAGCACCCACTGCTCCGCAGTAGTCGCCATAGTCAGCTGCTGGGACTCTCTTCCGGAAAGTGGGATCGCAGAAACGTCAAATAGTGCGCGGCGCGGCCAGTGACGTCTTCGCGCCTTCGGGGGCGGGGTGGCCAGGCTCTGGGCCTCGCCTCGTCGCGCATGCGCACTGTACTTACGGGTGTGTTATCTCGCTTGGGTACCACCTGTTCCCGCTTGCACAGTTCCGGCTGTGTTCGGGGGAAGGCGCCTGGGTAAGAAGGAAAAGCTCCGGGGCTGTATGGGCTTTATCTTATCCTTTGCGTCACACCTCCCCAGCATGGGGAAGGCTTGTGGGTAGGGTGGAGGTGGGGGTGGGGGCGACAGGCAAGTTTCTTTAACAATTATTTGTCACTCGTTCGTTAGGTTCCAGGCCCCATGCTTTACTCTCGGGATGGAGAGATTAATTATAAATGGCCCTGGCCCTCAGCGGTCAGTTGGGCGCTGGGAATGTTCATCACAAACCTAGTCTTATTTTTATGAGCAATCCAGAAATATATACAAAAATAGCCGACTTTTATATAGCACTTACTTTGTGTCAGGCATAGTTTAAGACTTCTTCACAGGTATTTAATCATTTAGCAGTTTGGTGTGGAAACTTCTGGAGCCTTCTAAATGCAAATATAGTATGAACATCTGCACACACTTACTGGATTGGAGTTCTCAAAATTTGCATAATAGGAACAGCATTGTTCTACAGGTGGCTTTTTTCAATTTTTTTTTTGTATACATGTCTTGTATTTTTTTTAATTTTTAATGCAATTTTATTGAGATATAATCACATAACATACGATCATTCAAAGTGTATAATCACTTGTCCACAGTATCGTCATATAGTTGTGCTTTCATCACCAGAATCAAACTTTGAACATTTTCATTACTCCAAAAAATAAAATGAAAATTAAAATAAAAAAGACTATCCAAAACATCCCATTCCCCTCTTCCCTCTTTGTTCATTTACTTTTTTGTGATACAGTTTAATTGAGATGTGTTCACACACCCTACAGTCATCCACAGTGTACAGTGATTCACAACACCATCATACAATTGTGCATGCATCACCACAGTTTTTGAACCTTTTCCTTACTCCAAGATAAAAATAAAAGCAAAAAAGAACCCCTAAATTTTTCCATCCCCTCTATCCCACCCTATTCTTCATCTAATTTTTGTCCCCATTTTTCTACTCATTTGTCCATATACTGGATAAAGGGAGTGCGAGCCACAAGTTTTTCACAGTCACACAGCCATACTATGCAATCTACAGACCTATATAATAATCTTCAAGAATCAAGGCCACTGGGCTGCAGTTTGACAGCCTCAGGCAATTCCCTCCAGCCATTCCAACACACCAAAACTCATATTATTTTTAATGGCCCTAAGACTATTTCTTGGAATAACTTGTTATAAGTGTTTCTGGCTCAAATTTGTTTCAACATTTCCCTATTGAAGAACACTTAAATTATTTCCTCTTTTACCCCTATTTCAAACAATGCTGCCCAAAACACCAAAGTGCTAATATCTTTCTGTGTATGTTGAAGTACTTCCAACTAGTTTCCTTAAAGTGGAATTTTAGTCAAAGTATGCACATTATGAATTTTTATAAATATCTCCGTACTGCTCTACAAAACCACTCAACTAATTTAAACTGTTTGAAAGTTTGTTCACACTCCAGCCAATGATATATATTATCAGTTTTTTTCTTTTGCCAATTTAGTGTCAAGGAAATGATACACCACTGAGCTTTATCTTCTGTGCTTCTGATTACTCATGAGGTTGAGCACTTGCCATCCTTCTGTGAATCACCAGTGCATATTCTTTGCCCACTTTTCTATTGATTCTTTTCCTTATTGCCTTGTAGGAGCTCTTTATATATTCTGAACATCTTATATTTTCATGTTCTGTATGTGGCAATTATTTTTGCCCAGTTTCTGGCTGGTTGTTTATGTTGTGTCGTACCTATATTTTAAATTTTAAACCTGTCAGTCTGTTCCTTTATTGTCTCTAGGTTTCTTATCTTGCTTAGAATGGCTGTCTCTACCATAGGATTGTGAGACACACCTGTGTTTTCCTCCAATACTTGCATAGGATTGTTGTTTACAGTTAACTCTTTACTCTGGAAAGTATATTTTAGTATGATGAGAGGTATGAACCTTAATTATTTTTTACTAAAGGAATAACAAAATTTCCCAGCACCATTTATTTGAATAATCCTGACTTTTCCCAATAATTTGAAATGGTATTATAGAAAACATTGCCACATTGAATTGGCACTGTGTAGCAGATGATGTCAGAACTCTGCCCACATCCTCGTGGGTCCATTCTTGTGACTGTGTACCTTGCCTCCCCAGTGCTTTCACTTTCCAACAGCCTGCACCTGTATTTTCCAGACGCCTACCTTCGGGCTGCAAGAACCTATTTTTCCTGCCCTCCTGGAGAGTTGGAATTGCCTGAGAATTTATATGCTCTCCTCAGCAACCCTTAACTGGCTGTATGACGGACAATTGCCAGGGATATAAATATTTCAAACCTTTTCTCCCCCAAAGCAGGACAACTTTGAGGAGTGAATATCACCGCCTCCCCTGTGGACTGAGCCTGTGGTATTGTCTGCAAATTCTTTGACACACCCTTCAAAAGGTAGAGTCTTTGTTCCCTCCTCTTGAGCCTGGGTCTATCTTTGTGGCAACTTCAAAAATAGAATGCCAGGTAGACAGACCATATGAAGACCACCCAGAAAGAGAAAGAGGTGGTCAGGTGGCACTACCTGTTCCAGCCCCCAGATAAGTGAGTCTTACCAGTCCAGGTGCCAAACATGTGAGGGAAGACACCTTTGGGATGGCCCCAGTTACATCCAGCCATCATCTGGTTACAACCACTTGACAGACCCTCAGTGAGAAATGCCTAAGTCCAGCCAACCTCCAAATTCATGAGCAAAATTTATGATTGTTACTGTTTTATGCCAAAGTTTTTGGGATTATGTGTTTTGTCATAGTAGATAGCTGGTACCCTGTAGAGCTTTGCTGGATCTTTTGTTCTCTTGCTTGGCCTCTATTGGTTTCTAAGTCCAAATTCTCATCTAGACATCATTGGTTCAGTAGTCCCAAATCTTATTATCAAGATATCTAAATCAGGTATGGGCGAGACTCTGCACATGACCATGCCGGGGCAAAATTCCTTTCTGTTTATGGACCTGTGAAAATAAATAAAGCTATCTGTTTCGTAAATACCATGGTGGGACAGGCATAGGATAGGCATTCCCATTCCAAAAGGGAGAAAATGGAAGGAATGAAGAGATTATGTGTCCCAAGCAAGTTTCCAAATGGAAAAGCAAATCGAAGAAGAAGGCGGCATGGGGGACCTCACACTCACTACAAGGGAATTCCCAGATGTTAGCTGTGGAGCAAGCCAAAGTTGTGGCCATCGAAATTGGGTTAAGATGATGGAGGGCAGAAGGAGTGGACCTAAGTGGGGGGAAATGGAACTGACAGACTATGTTTGAGTTTATGAAAAATTGGACTGAGAGACATTTATACAACTGTGGGAAGACCTAGTCAGATATTCAAAGAAAACCAAGTGAATTAGTAGACAGGGGTAATTCCAGGATAAAAATGTTACAGATGGGAAATGTAATCACTACTTGGCTCAACAGTGAACAGCATGTATAAAGTTATAATATAATGAAAACAGTAAACAGAATTTATAAAGTTACAATATAATGAAAACACTCTAAATGGGCATAATGAAAAAATGTGTTGAGGCTATATGGAGATGATGGGATTAGAGTAAATGAGTGTGAGGAGTAATAGCATAGACCTAAATCTTCATCTTCTGTAGTAAGTTGTTAATGAACAATAGCTAAAACTAAAACATCGTAAGTGTGTTTAAAAATATGAGGACATTTTTATAACTAATGTTTAAAAGTGGTTGCCTTTTGGAAATGGTCTGTTGAGATCTATTTCTTCTTGTATCAGTTTAAGTAATTTGTGTGTTTCTAAGCATTTGCCCATTTCTTCTAGATTATCTAATTTGTTGGCATACAATTGTTCACAGTATTCCTCTTATAACATTTTTTATTTCTGTGGGGTCAGTAGTAATGTCTCTCCCCCTCCCTCCCATTTCTGATGTTTGTTGTTTGTGTCCTCTTTCTTTTTTTCTTTGCCACACTAGCTAAAGGTTTGTCAATTTTACTGATCTTTTTATATTTTTTTTAATCATCATTTTATTGAGATATATTCACATACCACGCAGTCATACAAAACAAATTGTACTTTCGATTGTTTACAGTACCATTACATAGTTGTACATTCATCACCTAAATCAATCCCTGACACCTTCATTAGCACACACACAAAAATAACAAGAATAATAATTAGAGTGAAAAAGAGCAATTGAAGTAAAAAAGAACACTGGGTACCTTTGTCTGTTTGTTACCTTCCCCTACTTTTCTACACATCCATCCATAAACTAGACAAAGTGGAGTTTGGTCCTTATGGCTTTCCCAATCCCATTGTCACCCCTCATAAGCTACATTTTTATACAACTGTCTTTGAGATTCATGGGTTCTGGGTTGTAGTTTGATAGTTTCAGGTATCCACCACCAGCTACCCCAATTCTTTAGAACCTAAAAAGGGTTGTCTAAAGTGTGCGTAAGAGTGCCCACCAGAGTGATCTCTCGGCTCGTTTAGGAATCTCTCTGCCACTGAAGCTTATTTCATTTCCTTTCACATCCCCCTTTTGGTCAAGAAGATGTTCTCCGTCCCACGATGCCGGGTCTACATTCCTCCCCGGGAGTCATATTCCACGTTGCCAGGGAGATTCACTCCCCTGGGTGTCTGATCCCACGTAGGGGGGAGGGCAGTGATTTCACCTTTCAAGTTGGCTTAGCCAGAGACAGAGGGCCACATCTGAGCAACAAAGAGGCATTCAGGAGGAGACTCTTAGGCACAAATATAGGGAGGCCTAGCCTCTCCTTTGCAGCAACCGTCTTCCCAAGGGTAAAACTTATGGTAGAGGGCTCAACCCATCAAACCACCAGTCCCCTATGTCTGTGGTCATGTTAGCAACCATGGAGGTGGGGTAGGCGAATACCCCTGCATTCTCCACAGGCTCCTCAAGGGGGCACTACATCTTTTTTTTTTTTTTTCACTTTCCCTTCTTTTTTAAATCAACTGTATGAAAAAAAAAGTTAAAAAGAAAACAAACATACAATAAAAGAACATTTCAAAGAGACCATAACAAGGGGGTAAGAAAAAGACTACTAACCTAAGATAACTGCTTAACTTCCAACATGTTCCTACTTTACCCCAAGAAAGTTACATAATATAGCAACATTTCTGTGAACTTGTTCCTACTATATCCATCAGAAATTAAAGACCATAGTCATTTCTGGGCATCCCCAGAACGTTAGCTTATCTGTTCTTCTTGGATTATTGTTCCTCCTTCCTTAATTGCTTTCTACTGCTAGTTCCCCTACATTCTACATTATAAACCATTTGTTTTACATTTTTCAAAGTTCACATTAGTGGTAGCATATAATATTTCTCTTTCTGTGCCTGACTTATTTCGCTCAGCATTATGTCTTCAAGATTCATCCATGTTGTCATATGTTTCACCAGATCGTTCCTTCTTACTGCCGCGTAGTATTCCATCGTGTGTATATACCACATTTTATTTATCCACTCATCTGTTGAAGGACATTTGGGTTGTTTCCATCTCTTGCCAATTGTGAATAATGCTGCTATGAACATTGGCGTGCAGATATCTGTTCGTGTCACTGCTTTCCGATCTTCCGGGTATATACCGAGAAGTGCAATCGCTGGATCGAATGGTAGCTCTATATCTAGTTTTCTAAGGAACTGCCAGACTGACTTCCAGAGTGGCTGAACCATTATACAGTCCCACCAACAATGAATAAGAGTTCCAATTTCTCCACATCCCCTCCAGCATTTGTAGTTTCCTGTTTGTTTAATGGCAGCCATTCTAACCGGTGTTAGATGGTATCTCATTGTGGTCTTAATTTGCATCTCTCTAATAGCTAGTGAAGCTGAACATTTTTTCATGTGTTTCTTGGCCATTTGTATTTCCTCTTCAGAGAACTGTCTTTTCATATCTTTTGCCCATTTTATAATTGGGCTGTCTGTACTATTGTCATTGAGTTGTAGGATTTCTTTGTATATGCAAGATATCAGTCTTTTGTCAGATACATGGTTTCCAAAAATTTTTTCCCATTGAGTTGGCTGCCTCTTTACCTTTTTGAGAAATTCCTTTGAGGTGCAGAAACTTCTAAGCTTGAGGAGTTCCCATTTATCTATTTTCTCTTTTGTTGCTTGTGCTTTGGGTGTAAAGTCTAGGAAGTGGCCTCCTAATACAAGGTCTTGAAGATGTTTTCCTACATTATCTTCTAGGAGTTTTATGGTACTTTCTTTTATATTGAGATCTTTGGTCCATTTTGAGTTAATTTTTGTGTAGGGGGTGAGGTAGGGGTCCTCTTTCATTCTTTTGGATATGGATATCCAACTCTCCCAGACCCATTTGTTGAAAAGACCATTATGGCTCAGTTCGGTGACTTTGGGGGCCTTATCAAAGATCAGTCGGCCATAGATCTGAGGGTCTATCTCTGAATTCTCAATTCGATTCCATTGATCTATATGTCTATCTTTGTGCCAGTACCATGCTGTTTTGGCAACTGTGGCTTTATAATAAGCTTCAAAGTCAGGGAGTGTAAGTCCTCCCACTTCGTTTTTCTTTTTTAGAGTGTCTTTAGCAATTCGAGGTATCTTCCCTTTCCAAATAAATTTGATAACTAGCTTTTCCAAGTCTGCAAAGTAGGTTGTTGGAATTTTGATTGGGATTGCATTGAATCTGTAGATGAGTTTGGGTAGAATTGACATCTTAATGACATTTAGCCTTCCTATCCATGAACATGGAATATTTTTCCATCTTTTAAGGTCCCCTTCTATTTCTTTTAGTAGAGTTATATAGTTTTCTTTGTATAGGTCTTTTACATCTTTGGTTAAGTTGATTCCTAGGTACTTGATTTTTTTACTTGCTATTGAAAATGGTATCTTTTTCTTGAGTGTCTCTTCAGTTTGTTCATTTCTAGCATATAGAAACATTACTGACTTATGTGCATTAATCTTGTATCCCGCTACTTTGCTAAATTTGTTTATTAGCTCTAGTAGGTGTATCGTTGATTTCTCAGGGTTTTCTAGATATAAGATCATATCATCTGCAAACAATGACAGTTTTACTTCTTCTTTTCCAATTTGGATGCCTTTTATTTCTCTGTCTTGCCAGATTGCCCTGGCTAGCACTTCCAGCACAATGTTGAATAACAGTGGTGATAGCGGGCATCCTTGTCTTGTTCCTGATCTTAGAGGGAAGGCTTTCAGTCTCTCACCATTGAGTACTATGCTGGCTGTGGGTTTTTCATATATGCTCTTTATCATGTTGAGGAAGTTTCCTTCAATTCCTACCTATTGAAGTGTTTTTATCAAAAAGGGATGTTGGATTTTGTCAAATGCTTTTTCAGCATCTATTGAGATGATCAATTGATTTTTCCCTTTCGAGTTTTTAATGTGTCGTAATACATTGATTGTTTTTCTTATGTTGAACCATCCTTGCATGCCTGGAATGAACCCCACTTGGTCATGGTGTATGATTTTTTTAATGTGTCTTTGGATTCGATTTGCAAGTATTTTGTTGAGGATTTTTGCATCTATATTCATTAGGGAGATTGGCCGGTAGTTTTCCTTTTTTGTAGCATCTTTGCCTGGTTTTGGTATTAGATTGATGTTAGCTTCATAAAATGAGTTAGGTAGTGTTCCATTTTTTTCAATGTTTTGAAAGAGTTTGAGTAAGATTGGTGTCAGTTCTTTCTGGAAAGTTTGGTAGAATTCCCCTGTAAAGCCATCTGGCCCTGGGCATTTATTTGTGGGAAGATTTTTGATGACTGATTGGATCTCTTTGCTTGTGATGGGTTGGTTGAGGTCTTCTATTTCTTCTCTGGTCAGTCTAAGTTGTTCATATGTTTCCAGGAAATTGTCCATTTCTTCTACATTATCCAGTTTGTTGCCATACAGTTGTTCATAATATCTTCTTATAATTTTTTTAATTTCTTCAGGATCTGCAGTTATGTCACCTTTTTCATTCATTATTTTGTTTATATGGGTCTTCTCTCTTTTTGATTTTGTCAGTCTAGCTAGGGGCTTGTCAATCTTGTTGATCTTCTCAAAGAACCAACTTTTGGTGATATTTATCCTCTCTATTGTTTTTTTGTTCTCTATGTCATTTATTTCTGCTTTAATCCTTGTTATTTCTTTTCTTGTACTTGGTTTAGGATTGGTTTGCTGTTCATTTTCTAGCTTCTTCAGTTGATCCATTAGTTCTTTGATTTTGGCTCTTTCTTCCTTTTTAATATATGCGTTTAGTGCTATAAATTTCCCCCTTAGCACTGCTTTTGCTGCATCCCATAGGTTTTGGTATGTTGTGTTCTCATTTGCGTTCGTCTCTATATATTTAGCAATTTCTCTTGCTATTTCTTCTTTAACCCACTGATTGTTTAGGAGTGTGTTGTTTAACCTCCAGGTATTTGTGAATTTTCTAAGTCTCTGATGGTTATTGACTTCTAATTGTATTCCATTGTGGTCAGAGAATGTGCTTTGAATAATTTCAATCTTTTTAAATTTATTGAGGCTTGTTTTATGTCCCAGCATATGATCTATTCTGGAGAAAGTTCCGTGAGCACTAGAAAAGTATGTGTATCCTGGTGATTTGGGATGTAATGTCCTGTATATGTCTGTTAAATCTAATTCATTTATCAGATTGTTTAGGTTTTCAATTTCCTTATTGGTCTTCTGTCTGGTTGATCTATCTATAGGAGAGAGTGATGTGTTGAAGTCTCCCACAATTATTGTAGAAACATCAATTGCTTCCTTTAGTTTTTCCAGTGTTTCTCTCATATATTTTGTGGCACCTTGATTGGGTGCATAGACATTTACGATTGTTATTTCTTCTTGCTGAATTGCCCCTTTTATTAGTATGTAGTGGCCTTCTTTGTCTCTCAAAACATCCCTACATTTGAAGTCGATTTTATCTGAGATTAATATTGCTACACCTGCTTTCTTTTGGCTGTAGCTTGCATGAAATATTTTTTTCCATCCTTTCACTTTCAGTTTCTTTGTGTCCCTGTGTCTAAGATGAGTCTCTTGTATGCAACATATTGATGGTTCATTTTTTTTGATCCATTCTGCGAATCTATATCTTTTAATTGGGGAGTTTAATCCATTTACATTCAACGTTAAAACCGTGAAGGCATTTCTTGAATCGGCCATCTTATCCTTTGGTTTATGTTTGCCATATTTTTCCCTCTCTCTATTAATATCCTTTATTGTACCCATACCGAATCTCTTTAGTACTGAACCTTTCTCCAAGTCTCTCTGCCCTGTCTTTGTTTCTCTGTCTGTAGGGCTCCCTTTAGTATCTCCAGTAGGGCAGGTCTCTTGTTAGCAAATTCTCTCAGCATTTGTTTGTCTGTGAAAAATTTAAGCTCTCCCTCAAATTTGAAGGAGAGCTTTGCTGGATAAAGTATTCTTGGCTGGAAATTTTTCTCACTCAGAATTTTAAATATATCGTGCCACTGCCTTCTTGCCTCCATGGTGGCTGCTGAGTAGTCACTACTTAGTCTTATGCTGTTTCCTTTGTATGTGGTGAATTGCTTTTCTCTTGCTGCTTTAAGAACTTGCTCCTTCTCTTCTGTGTTTGATAGTGTGATCAGTATATGTCTCGGAGTGGGTTTATTTGGATTTATTCTATTTGGAGTTCGCTGAGCATTTATGATTTGTGTATTTATGTTGTTTAGAAGATTTGGGAAGTTTTCCCCAACAATTTCTTTGAATACTCTTCCTAGACCTTTACCCTTTTCTTCCCCTTCTGGGACACCAATGAGTCTTATATTTGGACGTTTCATATTATCTATCATATCCCTGAGGTCCTTTTCGATTTTTTCAATTTTTTTCCCCATTCTTTCTTTTATGCTTTCATTTTCCATTCTGTCATCTTCCAGGTCACTGATTCGTTGTTCAACTTCCTCTAGTCTTGTACTATGAGTGTCCAGAATCTTTTTAATTTGGTCAACAGTTTCTTTAATTTCCATAAGATCATCCATTTTTTTATTTAGTCTTGCAATGTCTTCTTTATGCTATTCTAGAGTCTTCTTGATTTCCTTCATATCCCGTACTATGGTCTCATTGTTCATCTTTAGTTCTTTGAGTAGCTGCTCTAGGTGCTGTGTCTCTTCTGGTCTTTTGATTTGGGTGCTTGGGCTTGGGTTATCCATATCGTCTGGTTTTTTCATATGCTTTATAATTTTCTGTTGTTTTTGGCCTCGTGGCATTTGCTGAACTTGATAGGTTTCTTTTAGGGTTTGTAGACCTATTGAAGTCCTTATCTCTAATTTATCAGATCTACAGCTTCGTGGAGTACACTTTCTCTAACTAACCAGCAGGTGGCGTCCAGGAGCCACCTGTTCTCCACAAGCCAGTTTTCCCCTGCTTAGCCTTTTTGGTGAGTGGGGGAGTGAGTCTTGTGGGGCCCAATTGGTGTACCAAGCTTGCGTGTGTAGTTGGTGTTGCCTGCCCTGTATGTGGGGCGTGTTTCTGGGCAGTCGGGGAGGGGTGGTGACCCTAACAATCAAATCTCCCTGATGATCCTAGAGTTTTAAAGCTGCTGCAATAGTCTAATCCTTCAGTTCAGTCCTGCCACAGTTTGTCTCTGCCACTGACCCACAAGTCTTTGGTATTGGCGTATGGCTCCTGAGACTTGCAAGTGGGCCCCTCTTCCAGGCCGTACACCCCGGGTCCTCTGTTGAGGGATGACTGTGCTATGTCAGAGGTGAGTGCCGTCCCTCCAGGGCGGTTCTGGGCTGCTGGGCTGTGTAGGGAGGCTCCCAGTCTGCTCAAATAATGGCTGAATGGGGCTTTGTTAATTCACACTGCTCCGCCTTCCCAGCTCTGGGACAATCAGCTGAGGTTGCAGGGAAGGCTAATGTCCACGCCCAGTTTTGTGGTGTGTGCCTGTTATTTGAAGCACTGCCGTCACACTGGGTTTTCTGGGGCAGCTCTGGGCTATGGGGCTGGCGATGGGCAGGAGTGTTTCCTGTCCACCAGGATGGTGGCTGTGAGCGGACACCCCCCTTTTCTTGGGAAGTTGTGGTGTTTGGTGAATTTTCTCAGCCACTGGATTATTGCCTTTTGTCTCAGAGCTCTCTTAGTTCTGCTCTTGACTTGACGTGCCCAAATTGCGATTCTTTGAAGCTTTCTGTATTGGGCTTCTTAGAGTAATTGTTTTAGAAAAAGAAAAAAGGATTAAAAAAAAAAAACATGGGCCCTCCTCAGAGATCTAATGGGTTATTGAAATGCTAATAGACAAAGCAACCAGGGCCATTAAGGAAAGGTCCACAGGGCAGAGAGATCAGCTTTTCTTCGGGATTTGCATATGCGCCTCAAGGCCTGAGCTCCGCCCTTCCCCTTTCTGTGTTCACCAGAACTCCAAAAATCCTCTGCTTTTATTTTGGAGTTTTTCGTGTTATTTTTTTTTTTCTATGCCTGTCTCCTCTCTGCTGGGCTGGCAGCTCTCAGATTCTCTGGTGTCTGGTCTCGGTCTATCTATGGTTGGAGTTTGAATCAGTAGAATGAGTTTCCGAGAAGGGCTACCACTGCAGTTCTCCCTTCTCCTTCCTGGAGCTGACAGCCCCTCCTCCCACGGGACTGAGCCTGGCAGGGAGGGGCGCGGGTCCCCTGGCCGCAAAAACTTACAGATTTCGCTGATCTCAGCAGTTCGACATTTTCATGAGTGTTGTATGAAGTATGCCCAAAGACAGATTGCTCTGTGGTGTCCAGTCCACGCAGTTCCTGGCTTTTTACCTACTTTCCTGGAGGAGTAACTAAAACTTACAGCTCACCAGTCTGCCATCTTGCCCCGCCTCCCTGATCTTTTTAAAGAGCCAACTTTTGGTTTCATTGATTCTATTATTTTTTTATTCTCTATTTCAATTATCTCTGCTCTCATCTGTATTATTTCATTTCTCCTGCTCACTTTGAAGTTCTGATGCATGCTACAACATGAATTAACCTTGAGATATCTTGTTGAATGAAATAAGCCAGACAGAAAACACAAATATTGTATGATCTCAGTTATATGAAATAGCTAGAACATGCACATTCACAGAGACAGAAAGTTTACAGGGTATCAGGGGCAGGCATGGGTGGGGTGGGGATGGGTAGTTAATGCTTAATGGGTACATAGTTTATGTTTGGGGTAATGGAAAACTTTTGGTAATGGATGGTGATGATGGTAGCACAACATTGTGAATGTAATCAACACCAGTGAGTTGTATACTTGAAAGTGGCTAAAGTGGGAAACATTATGTCATAAATACATTACCACAATAAAATTTTGTTTAAAGTTGAAATAACACGTGTATATATTATTCCAAAATAAAAAGTTTATTTTAAAAATATGTTCATAAATTCTTTGATACTTCTTAATTCAAAAGGTAGATCTTAAATTCCCCTCCTCTTGACAGGGTCTTACTTCGGAAGAATAGACTACAACAGAAGTGACAGCATGTCATGAAAAAATTTTGAATTAAAAAAATTTGCTTAGACTGGTTTTGTATTGTAACATATGATCTATTCTAGAGAATGATCATGTGCAATTGAGTAGAATGTATACTCTTTTGTTGCTGGATGAAGTATTCTATGTATGTCTGACAGGTCTAGTTGGCTTATAATATTGTTCAAGTCCTCTATTTCCTTATTTATCTTCTGTCTAGATGTTCTATCCATTATTGAGGGTAGGGTATTGAAGTTTCCAACTATTTAAATAGAACCATCTATTTCTAGCTTCAAATCTATAAATTTTTGTTGCATATATTTTTGAGTCTGTTGGTACATTATATGTTTATAGTTACTCTATCTTCTTGATAAATTGACACTTTTATCAATATATAGGGCCCTTCTTTGTCCTTTTTAACAGTTTTTGACTTGGAGTGTATTTTTTGATATTAGTATAGCTACTCCACTCTCTTTTGTTTAGTATTTGCATGGAATATTTTTTTCCATCATTTCATTTTCAACCCATTTGTGTCTTTGAATTTAATGTTAGTCTGTTGTAAACCACATATAGTTGGGTCATGCTTTTAAGCCCATCCTGCCAATCTCTGTCTTTTGCCTGGAGAGATCAATTCGTTTACATTTAAAAGTAACTATTGATAATGCAGGACTTATTTCTGCCATTTTATTATTTGGTTTTTGTAAGTCTTATACTTTTTTTGTCCCTTGATTCTTCAATCACTGCCTACTTTTGTATTTGGTTGATCTTTTGTAGTGAACCCTTTAGAAACCCTTTTTATTTTCTTCTGTGCAGATTTATCATATAATATCTTTCTGGTTACCATGGTTTACATTTTACATCCTAAATCTATGAAATCTCATTTGCTTTGATACCGACTTAACTTCAACAGCATAAACAAACTGTGTTCAATACTCCTCTGTCCCCCCACCTTTATGTTGTTCATGTCACAGATTACATCCTTATACATTGTGTGTTCAAAACCATAGATTTACCGTTACTTTTTATACACTTGCCTTTTGGTCCTCTAAGAAGTAAAAAGTGGATTTACAACCCAAAATAGAATTGTACTAGCATTTATATTTGCCCATGTATGTACCTTTACTGGTGATCTTTATTTCTTTATGTGTCTTTGGTCCATTATCTAATGTCCTTTCCTTTCAACCTGAAGAACTTCCTTTAGTGCTTTTTGTAGGTCTGGTCAAACTCCCTCTGATTTTGTTTATGTGGGAATGTCTTAATCTCTCCCTCATTTTTGAAAGACAGTTTTGCTAGATATGGAATTCCTGGTTGTCAGTGGTTTTCCTTCAGCACTTTAAATATATTTTATCCCACTGCCTTTTGTTTCCATGGTCTCTGATGAGAAATCAGAACTTTATTGAGGCTCACTAGTACATGACACATTGCTTCTTTTGCATCTTTCAGGATTCTTTCTTTGTCTTGGCCTTTGACAGCTTGATTATATTGTATCTAGTTATGGGCTCTTTGAATTTATCTTATTTGGAGTTTATTGAGGTTCTTGGATGTATATATTCATGTCTTTCATAAAATTTGGGAAGTTTTCAGCCACTGTTTCTTTGAATATTCTTTCTGCTCTATTCTGTCTTTCTTCTCCTTCTAGGACTCCTATATTGCGTATATTGGTATGTTTGATGATGTCCCATAGGTCTCTTAGGTTCTGGTCATTTTCTTTCAATCTTTTTTCTTTCTGCTCCTAAGACTGAATAATTTCAATTGTTGTATCTTCAAGTTTACTGATTCTTTTTTCTGCCGGCTCCAATCTGCTGTTGAACCCCTCTAGGAAAATTTTAATTTCAGTTATTGTGGTCTTTGGCCCCCGTATTTCTGTTTGGTTCCTTTTTATGATTGCACTTTATTGAAATTCTCTTTTTTTTCATCTATCAGTTTCCTGATTTCCTTTAGTTCTTTGTCAGTGTTTCCTTTAGCTCTTTGAACACATTTAAGCTAATTTTTCAAAAGTCTTTGTCTGGTATGTCCAAAGTCTGGTCTTCCTTGGTGATGGTTTATAATGCTTTATCTTACTCATTTGCATGAACTTTTGTTTCTTTTTTCTTTGTCTGTCTTGTAATGTTTCATGGTACAGTGGATATTTTAATATTTTAATGTGATTTTTCTTGGGCTTTCATTTAGTTTGTATCCGATTAGTATTCTGTAGAGATTTCCTTGAATGCTAGGCACGAAAAAAGGGGAGGAGAGAGAGGCAGACAGACAGAAAACATCTTTCCCAGTTGTTTCGGTTTGCTAAAGCTGCCAAAATGCAAAATACCAGAAATGGATTGGCTTTTACAAGGGGGGGTTATTAGTTACAAATTCACAGTTTTAAGGGCATGAAAATGTCCAGATTAAGGCATCAACAGGTAGATACCTTGTCTGAGGAAAGGCTGATGGTGTCTGGGGTTCCTCTGTCACATGGGAAGACACATGGCTGACTCTGCTGAACCTTCTTTCCCTGGTTTAGCTTCTGGTTTCAGTGGCTTTCTCCACAGTGTCTCTGGGCTTCTGTCTTAGATTCTCTCTCTCAGCTCCTGTGTGCCCTTACTTTTTTCTCCCAGGGCATTTCTCTCTAAGTATCTGGGGGTCTTCTCTTAGCTTCTCTGGGGCAAACTCTGGATTTCATTTCTTAGTTTCTCTCCTGGTTCTGGTTTCAATGACTATCTCTAAGTGTCCTGGTCTGTGTCAGCTCTCTGGGCTCAGGTGGTTCTGATCACCAATCCTGTGCTTTGAATCTCTGGGATCAGTTGGTCTCACCCTGGACTGACCTGTGGCTGTTCTCTCTGTCTCCAACCTCACTCCTTTTGAATCTGTCCTCCCCACTGTGTCCTAAATGCTTTTTCTAAAGCATACATCTCACTCCTGTCTTTCAGTCTGACATGTCTTCAGAGCTCTCAGGATGTTTCAGACTCCTTAACATAGCACATGATGCACTTCATGATCTGGCTAGTTCTCCAGTCCCTTTTCTGCCAGTGCTGTTGAGCAAGTCATTTCACTCCTGTGGGCCTCTATTTTCATACATAAATGCAGTAGTTGAACTAGATCTGTGATTCACAACCTTGGCTGCAAATTAGATTTGTTTGAAGTGCTTTTACAGCACAATTTGTAGAATATTCATAGCATGCCAAATGCTTCATATCCTATACAAATCTCATCTGATTCAGTAGTGCTCTGAGAGCTCACTGAGTAAGTGAGGAACACCTGATCTCATGGAGGCTCTCTCCAAATGCTTGGGTGATTGCTCCAACATATCCTGTTGGGGAAACCACCCTGTTCTTGGCTCCATCATCCTCAAACATCTGGGTGGCACTCAGACTCTCTGCCATCTCTGGGGCACACAAAACCCCTTCAGAATAGTGAGTTGGTGGCCAGGCTCTCCCCAATCCCTGGGGGATGTGCTCTATCCTCTTTGAACTCACTCCACATGTATGGGTGGGTCTGCTGTCCTGGCTTCTTGACTCCAGACCTCAGCTTCTGTTGTTCTGCCTTTGAAGAGTTTTTTCCTTCAATCTGTCCCTTTTCTATCCCTTTTAGTCCAGACTGGCAGTGGCTCCATTTATACAGATCTCACAAAAAATTTGTTGGCTTGGCATGAGCATACAGGGGTCAAAACCAATAGACAATAGGACTTTCCACAAATCCTTGGTGGATAACTCCATCTCCGATCCTGGTTTGTATTGAAATGGCTGACTGATTTCATGTTTAATTAAATCCTCACATGGGGCATTATCCTCTGAGATCTCACTTTCTGGAAACCCAGAATTTTCCAGACCATCAATTTCTGGTTTCTTTGTACCCAAGAGTTCAGTAGTCAGCTTATCTCTTTCCTCTTGCATTTTATTGTGAGCTGCAAGGAGAAGCCAGGCTGCATTTTCCACATTTAGTTTGGAGATCTCTTCAGCTAAGTATTGCAGTTCATCGCTTTTAAACTTTGCCTTCCATCCAACAACAAGACTCAATTTTGCTAACTTCTCTGCGACTTTAAAACAAGGATTGTCTTCCTTCAAGTTTGCAATAATGCATGCATTATTTCTGTCTAAGTCCTCATCAGAAGTATCTTTAGAGTCCATGTTTCTACCAACAGTCTCTTCAAAGCAATCTAGACCTTTTCTATCAGGCTCCTCACAATTCTTCCAGAATCTTCCCCTTATTCATTTAAAAAGCCATTCTAGCATTTTTGATATTTGCAAATCACATATTCATCTGTGTGAGTGCTCTCCTGCAGAGCTTAGCTAACCTAACAATTATTCTAAAGAGCACTGTCTTAGTTTGCCAGAGCTGCTGTGATACATACCACACAATGGGTGGCTTAACTACTGGAATTTTTGGTTTCACAGTTTTGGAGGCTGGAAGTCCAAAATCAAGGGATCAGCAAGGCCATACTTTCTTTCTGAAGCCTGTAGTGTTCTGGTGCTGGCTTGCTGCAATCCTTGAGATTCCTGGGCTTGCAGCCCTGTCTCCCATCACATGGTGGTCTCTTTCACCTTGTGTCTGCTCTTCCAGTTTCCATTGACTTCTAGCTTCTTTTGTGGCTTTCTCTGAGTGACTGCATACAGATTTCCTCTCTTTATAGGCCTCCAGTAATACAAATTAAGACCCACCCTAATTCAATTTGGCCTACATTAAGTAAGAATAAGGTCTTCAATAGGTCCTATTTACAAATGGCTTCACACCTATGGGAATGTGTGTTAAAATTTGGACATGTCATTTGTTGGGTGCATGATTCAATCCCCCAGAAGCAGCCTGAGATGAAAGCATAGTCCTTTTCAGGCTTTTCTGAGAATGTGTCTTATTCTGTCTTATTCTAGGAATTCCCCCATTTACATGGAGCCAAATGTCCCTTTTCCTGTTGTAGGTCTTAAAGAAGATATCCCTTCAACACAGGCAGCTGCAATATAATTGTTTTCTGACAGTGATTTAGATGCCCTGAGAGCCACTTCTTAACGTAGGGCAGGTTCTGGAATGATGAGCCAGCAGTCAGTGTCCTCTTCAGTCCTTCAGGCTGCCACCAGACAGACTGGTACAGATCCTAGTGTGTGCACAAGACCTCTAGCACCAGTCTTGGGAGTGTGGCCAGCTCTTCACCAAGCTGGATTGAGTGTGGGAAAAGGGTCAGCAAAAGTACCATGAGGTTTTTCTTCCATTTTTTAAGTTGCCCTTTTCTTGATTTGTCATTTGCCCAGTTACTGCAAATTTTTAACTGTTTTCTGAAGCTATGAGAAAGATAATTCTGCCTGTTTCTGCTTGTTGTTTAAAACTTCTGTGGAAAGACAGAACCCTGGAGCATCTTACTCTACCATCTTGGTGACATCACTCCCTATTATAATATTTTAAGTAATATTTACTTTTATTAGTAAATACAGTAATACAGTAAATATTTGCTATTATGTCCCAGGCATTTCTCTCAGTGGTTTAGGGGTATTAAACAGAGAAATAGCATCTTTTTGTGGTGGTGATGAAGGATTTCTATTTAGACCTAAATTAAAGTCAGCTTGTCAGTATAATAAAATTAACTTGAAAATTCCTTAAATCTCTGACAGATCTACAGTATATCAAATTGATAGTTTTATATACACGCTATTGAATCCGTTCCTGCAACTCTTCCTTAGGTGATATTTTTCAAGGGCTCCCAATTTATGTTTCACTTTTTTGTTAAGTCTTAGGGGTATAAATTGAATTATCCAGGCTCATAATTTGTAGTTTGCTCATTCCTTCATCCATTCTTTTGTAGTTTGCTCATTCCTTCATCCATTCTTTTGTCCCAGGTCCCCACTCCCATTTCCATCCTGTATCCTTCTGGACCCCCACTCTGATGTCTTTAAGTACACTTGCTACATGGCAAACTATGCAGTGACACTCATTGTTCAAATAATTTGTCTAAAATTTAAAAAGTGAGATTCAGTTCCTCTCTCCTAGCTACAGTCCTGTGGCTCAACAAAGCTAGTGAAGATTCTTTCAAATTCTTTTCTTTATTACTCAGAGTTTTAACCTCCCTTTAAGACCGATACTAAGATCATTTTAAGACCAATATTTCTGTTGTAAGATAGGCAACCAGTGGTGATCAGTTCTGCATGATTCTGTGTTAGTGTCCAGGTGAAGAGAGTAACCGGCTTCATGAGTTGCTTTTTTTCTTAAGAACAAGAAACCAACTGTGTCAATGGATCTCAGCAAACCTCTCCTCAAGTCTCTGTGCCCTAATTAGACTTAGATCTGCCCATTGCTGATTCAATCAGTATCAAGAAGATAAGGGATGAACACAGTAAGGTCCACCTTGGAGCTGAGATCTGTCACACAGTAAGGGGAAAGAAGGGGTACTGGGGAGCCAACCACAATCCTCTAAAGCCACCTAACTGGTCTCCCCAATTTTATTTCATTTTCCTCTGGTCCATTCGACACAGCAACCATTTGACAATGTCAATCATCACTTTAAATCCTTCAGTGGTACAGTAGCTGGTCTTTAAAACTGGCCCTCCCATTGAACTGCACCTCCCAATTTTCATGCCTTGAATCTGGTTTGGTTCTGTGATTTGCTTCTGAGCAATAAGAATACACTGAAAACGATGCTGTGTGACATCTGAAGCTAGGTCATAAAAAGCCTTGCTGTTTCTGAGAATATCAAGGTTCTAGGAACACTTTTTGTTTTTTTGTGTTTTTTCTTTTTTTTTGTAATGCCCCCTTTCAGAAATACCCACTGTGCTATGAGAGACCCAAGCCATATGAAGAGGCAGCGATTGAGAGACACAGCTGAGCTCCCAGCCAACGGCCAGCATCCACTACCAGCCATGTCTCTGAGCCATCTTGGACGTCCAGCCCAGTCAACTTATGCAGCCCCAGCTTTTTAGAACTGCAACCACGTGTAATATCTCAAGTATGAATTGCCCAGCCGAGCATAGTCAACATATAGAACTGTGAGAGATTATAATAAACTGCTCTTCTATGCAATCACCTTTTGGGGGTGGGTTTTTAAAATTAATTTATTTTCATTTTGGCCATAGATTGCTTATAGAATTCTTGTTTTTCCATTTTTTTTTATTGTGAACTTTAAAATATTTACATAACAGTGATAACTTTCAATGTAGGATTTCACAATTAGCAAATCACATAGAGTGTAATGGGTCACAATTTGGGGGTGGTTTGTTCTTCAGCAATAGATCATTGAACAATTAATGCCCTACCCTATGTATCAGTTTAGGTTGCCTCAGAGGATTCCTGACTGACAATGGCTTAAACAAAGTCCTTTAATGACTCATATACCAAGAAGCCTAGGGAAAGTAGTTCAAGGAATTGTTCAGTAGCTCAACAATGTCACTAAGGACCTAAGATCTTTCTGTACTTCCACAGTAGATGATAATCCTAACAATGCAAAGTAAACATGCTGACGATGCAGAGTGGATCTCAAGTTTACTTTGCATTGTTAGGATTATCATCTCACCAATTCCATATGGCCACAGTGCCACACAACCACATTAAAGTCAGCGTGTAGTGAAGAATTAACCTTACCCAAGGGAGGTCTGGCCTTTGTCCTTAGCTACCGGGAGGCCACCTCTAGTCTTGCCTAATAGAAGTGTCTTTTTGCTGTATATAGCTTCAGCCACCAACAATCTAACATATGATTTGTGATCATTTTCTGGATCTAGGAGCTGGGCATAACTTCATTGAGCTCAAGGGATCTCTGCCCACTGCCCGAATAAAATGGGGTCTACTTTCAGGAAAGAGGGGATGGAATTGCATGGGCCACAGTGTCTGCCACAGCCTCACTCTTAGATAAAGGTTAAATCCTTAACTATCCCCTTTGTTCTGAGCTTCAGCCCCACTAGCCTTTTCCGTTTCTCGAATGTGCCTGGTCCTTCCTGCCTCAAGGCCCTGGCACCTGCTATCTCTGCACCTGGAGTGCTTCTCCCTACCTTCTCCCAGCCATCCTTGACCTTCAGATCTCAGCTCAAAGGCCACCCTCTCTCCCTGAGTTATACGCTCCCTCAGGACTCCTACTTCTTGGTTTCACCTAATAAAACCTGCATATGTCATTGCATGCATGTAGATTAGAGTCTGCCTTCTCCATAAACCAAAGGTAGGCACTGTGACAATATTTTTTGTCACTGTATCCTCAGATCACAGTACACAGTACATGCTCAATAATTATTAAATACGTGAATGATTCCTTGTGTTTTGCTACCTCAGCTTCACTGGTGTTGTGTAAACACTGAAGTCATTTTTAAAAAGATATTCTGGGTCTTAAATCCTGAAAACTTTGACAGGTTGGTCTTAGATGGTCCATATCACACATTCTGTTTGGCTTAAACAGGAGCTCGTTTTATGCTTTGTGAAATTTGAGAGAGTTTCAGTTAAGTATACTACGGATGAGCAGTTTAAAATGAAAGGAGATAATATTTGTCTTTCGAATACTGGGTAATAACTATGTCATTGGCTTAAAAAGAAAATCTAGATTAATGTGATTAAGAGACCAGCCTTTAAAGAAGGATTAAGTTGGTTCTAGAAACTGCAGTAGTGTATTTTGTTAATATACTCAACCCGCAGTGCTCAGAGGTGAGCCATGACTGGGTTTCTTGGGAAATTAACTCTCAATACTGTAGAAAATCTTCAAAGGTAGACTGTTTGGTAGTGGGAAAACTCCTGGTCCAATATTCTGCAGATAGATGTTTAAAATAACATTTCCATACTTTATTATAAAGAAGGAGAAAACACTATTCCAAGTTATAATTTGCTCTTCTAGCCTTCTTCCACCTATGAGCTCTGTGCCTTTGGTCAAGTTGCTCAGTCTCTCTGTGCCCAAATTTCCTCGATTGTAAAACGGAAATAAGATTATTGTGAGGATTAGATGAGTTAGCACATGCAAAGTTCTTAGAATACAGTCTGGCCCAAAGTAAGTGCTGTCTGATTGTTGTGAGGCTTCGCAGATGAAAGTCAATGCAGAGTTATTAAAAGCTGGGGTTTGACCCCCTTTCAGTATGAGCAAGTTAGGGTGCTCACTGTCTAGACACCCCTATAGTTGGAGAAAGAGATTAAGTGAGAGGAAGGGGTAGCAACAAACAAAATAAGATTTAACAAAGGTCTATGAATACTGAAACTTCATATAATTATAGATTTTTTTTTTGATGCTGGGGTGTTGGAAGGGCTGGAAGGAGGTAAATGACATGGTAGAACTGTAGCCCAGAGCATCCTCTGGGATTTGTTCTATAGCTGCTCATTGGATTGTGCCTTGAAGGTCTTCGCCTTTCTGTATATACCTTGTATTGCATAATAAGGAAAGAACTGAAACTGTGGAACTGTACCCATAACAATTTTTGAAATTACCTCTATGATGCTTCTTGAGCTGTACATTGAGAGAAGACACCTTTCTGTATGTATGTTATGTTTTACATTAATGGAGTGGCTGAAGTTGTGGAACTGTGACCCATGACATACTTGAAATTTGCTCGCTAAATACTTGTGAAATCGTGCTTTGCAAGTTATCACTGTTATGTATATATGTTAAAGGTCACAATAAAAAAATTAAAAACAAAACAAAATAAAAGCATGGGGTTTGCAAAGATGGAAGCAACACAAGTGTCCATCAGCCGTTGAATGGATAAACAAAATGTGGT
This sequence comes from Choloepus didactylus, assembly GCF_015220235.1. Taxonomy (NCBI): domain Eukaryota; kingdom Metazoa; phylum Chordata; class Mammalia; order Pilosa; family Megalonychidae; genus Choloepus; species Choloepus didactylus. Next base: position 20,509,337 of record NC_051316.1, read on the forward strand.
ATATTCATACAGTGGAATATTATTCAGCCAGAAAAAAAACAGTGAAATCCTGATACGTGGTACAACATGGATGAACCTTGAAGACATCATGTTCAGTGGAATAAACCAGACACAAAAGGACAAATACTGTATGATTTCTCTTATATGAGTAAGCAAATTCACAGACAGAAAGAATTGTGGTGACCAAGGGTGGTGGTAGTGGGGGGGATAAGGAGTTATTGCTAAATGATTTAGGATGATGGGAGTTTGGCTTAGGATGATGAGAATAAACTGAAAATAGATACACAGTATTGCCTTTGTACTTAATGTCAAAAAATTGTCTACTTAAAGTAGTTAAAATAATTTTTGTTATGTATATTTTATTGCAAATAAAAATAAATAAATATATATATATTTAAAAGTCCATAGGAGGAGGATTAAAATCATTTGGGATCATGATAAAAACAAAAAAGCATAGGGTTTTCAAGGTTAGAAACCAGGCTCTACCACTTAACCAGTTCTGCAGTCTTGGTTAAACATTTCACTTCTTCAAGCCTGTTTTGTCATCCATGGAATGAGAATATTAATATCTACCTCATTAAATGAGGGTTAAATTAAATACTAGCTGTATAGTTAGCACACTGTCCCGCACAGCTCACGTTTGGCTTCAGTGGCCAAGGAGCCTTCACCCATGCATGTCAAGCTGCACAGCAACTAGGACTCAGAAGGCTGGAAAGAAATCCATATATCATTGAGTTCAAGCTCAGTCATTTTTCAGAGGAAACAACTTGTTTGAAGTCATCCAGCTGGTTAGAGACAGAGACAAGCAGAATCTACCATTTTAAAAGAAAAACAATTCTGTGCCTCTGTATTTTATGATAATGCGTTTTATTATGATTTATATTCTGTTGGTGTGCCAAAGCATAATGCCTCTTATTCCAGGAGTTGGAAACACTTCCCTGTAATCCTGATACTACCCAGTGAGGTTTACAATAATGGTTTGAAGCCATATGTAACCCAGAAAAGATTATATTCTTTTAATCCATTCCTGTGGGTGTAGTAGACCTGTTGTAGGTGGGACCTTTTACTAGGTTCTTCCAATTGAGATGTGACCCACCTCATTCAAGGTGGGTCTTAATCCTCTTATGGGAGTTTATAAGAGGATAAAGGACAGGGAGAAGACACAGCTCCAGAGAAGCTAAGCAAGCCAGAGAAGCTGAGAGTCAAGGACACACACACAAGCTGAGAGAGGAAGCCACTGAAGTCAGAAGCTGGAATCACAAAACCGGGAGAGAAGGGAGAGACCAGCAGACGTCCCCATGTGCCTGGCCACATGACAGAGGACCTGAGAATCGCCCGTAGCCGGTCTTTGGGGAGAAGGTATCAATTTGTTGATACCTTGATCTGGACATTTTCATGGCCTCAGAACTGTAAACTTGTAAGCTAATAAATTCCCATTGTAAAAGTCAACCCATTTCTGGTATATTGCATTTTGTCAGCTTTAGCAAACCAAACAGGTATAGAGAAGCAGGAATAAAACACTAACAAGTAACCAGTACTCCCTTATCCCTTAAATATCTTTTAGGAAGCCTTGTGACTGACACAGATTTTCTCTGATTCTCTGAAGAGGAGGAGCCAATGGACTGGAGCAGCTCTGAAGACATGACCCTGATGGCAGGTGGGAGGAGTTCCCACTGGGAGACTCCCCTGGGTCCTTAGCAACTCTCTAGCTTTGTTTCTTAATATAATTTTTGCAAATGGATGCATTGGGTTTTCATGAAAATCAGCTTTTTTTTTAAAGTCAGCACCTAAATAGAATGTCTGCAAAAGATCCAAGGGCAGTATCAGATAAATATTAGGAACATAGCCTAACCTCTCTTGGGGGTTCTTTGAGCCAGTTGGGGTGGGGTGGGGAGTGAGCTGGGCCAAGACATGGACAAATCGGAGCTGCAGAGCCAACCACGTGGTAGCCCACGAAGCTTCCATCAGGTGTGAGCCCTGGGGTTCCCTGTCCCTGGCAAGCCTCTCTTTGCCCTGCCAAGGATCACTCACCATAGCCACAGAGTCAGTGGATTTCTGTCTCTTGGATTAAAAACTGTTGCTCAGTCTTGCTGCTCCTGAATCAGGTATCTCAGCAGACACAGCACCCTGTCTTTGGAATCAGCCTAGATCTGCTCTGGAATTTGCTAATAAACTTTTCCCCACCTTCTGGAAAGAACAGAACTTTACTCTTTTCAAGCACACACACCATTGTATTCTTTCAACAGAAACAAAATACTTTCTTAGGATGATTTATGCAACCAACTCTCCAAAATTTAGAAAACAGACATAGATGGAGAATGATATAGCAAAGATGGCAAAAGGCAAATAGTTGGTGAATCTGGGTAGCTGGGTGAGGGATAGGTTGGAGTTCTAGGTATTGTTTCTGTATTATTTTTGCAGACTTTCTGTAAGTTAGAAATTATTTCAAAATAAAAAATTTTAAGAAGTCTAATTTCCTAGAGTAGGAAGAGGTAGTGAAGAGTTCAGATGAGGTCTGAAGGGACAAATTGAACAATGCAACTGCTTACAGGAGACTGTAAACATTAATTTGAACTGCTAACATGAGTGCATGTAAGAGAGGGAAAAATACCTTGCTGATTAGGTCTGTCATTCTCTGATGGTGCTGTGCATGGCTGGTTGTATTTGCGAAAGCATGGTGGGAAGCGTGTGGTTTTTAGAGGGGGCAGCCATATGCACACTTCATTTTTAACTCTGTTTCACACCAGACAGAATGGTGACCTTACAATCTTAGTTCAGGTGCGCTCTTCAGTGTCCCTCTTGGCTGCAGCAAGCTCACTCCTGTCTGAGCTTATAAAGGGCTCTTGTGAACTAATCCAGGCCCGTGCTGAATGGGCGGGGCCACACCTCCATGGAAATTATCCAGTCAGAGGTCTTGTCCACAGTTGATTGAATCACATCTCCATGGAAACACCCAAAGGATTCCAAAATCTAATCAACACGAAAATGTCTGCCCACACAAGATTGCATCAAAGATAATGGCGTTTAGGGGGACATAATACATTCAAACTGGCACAGTTCTCCTCCCCACTCCTCCCCATTATTTGATTTAGAAACTTGCCACATTCTCCATCCCCTACAAAGTACCCTACAATGCAAGGTCCAGTCCCCCTTCTGGAGTGTAGCCCCAAGGTCCTTCTCCTACCCAAAGACTGAAACTGCAACAGAATTGGATTCAACTAGAGGTTTTTTGTTTTTTTTTTTCTGAAAGAAAAAATAGTTTTATTTTATTGTTAAATACTCATTAACAGAATGTGTGTCCCTGCTGGACGCTGAACCAGTTCTCAGACCTCGGAATCAGACTGGACATCAGCAACCTAAGTCCTATCCCACGCTGAGTTTTGTTTTTTTTTTTTTAATTCAATTTTATTGACATATATTCACACATCATATAATTATCCATGGTGTACAATCAGTTGTTCACAGTACCATTATATAGTTGTGCATTCATCACCACAGTCAGTTTTTGAACATTTTCATTACCACATACAAAAAAGAATAAGAATAAAAGTTAAAAGTAGAAAAGAACACCCAACACATCCCATATCCCCCATTCTCCCTATTATTCCTTTATTTTTTGTCGTCATTTTTCTATTCATCTGTCCATACACTAGGTAAAGGGAGTGGGAGCCACAAAGTTTTCACAATCACACAATCACACAGTGTAAGCTATATAGTTATACAATCATCTTCAAGAATCGAGACTACTGGGTTGCACTTCACAGTTTCAGGTATTTCCTTCTAGCTGTTCAAATACACTAAAAACCAAAAGAATAACCTCCGAAATGACCTCTCGACTCTATTTGAGATCTCTCTGCCACTGAAACTTTAAATTTCGTTTCATTTCTCTTCACTCTTTGGTCCAAGAAGGCTTTCTCAATCCCATGATGCCAGGGTCAATCTCATCCTCGCAAGTCATGTCCCACGTTGCCAGGGAGATTTACACCCTTGGGAGTCATGTCCTTTGTAGGGAGGAGGGCAATGAGTTTACCTGCAGAGTTGGCTTAGAGAAAGAGGCCATGTCTGAACAACAAAAGGGGTTCTCTGGGGGTGATTCTTAGGCACAATTTTAAGTAGGCTTAGCCTCTCCTTTTCAGTAACAAACTTCATAAGGGCAAGCCCCAAGATCAATGTCTTGGCCTTCTAAATTGGTAGCCCCCAATGCTTGTGAGAATATCATTAATTCCTCAGGTGGAGAAATTTAATATTTCCACATTTTCCACCAGTTCCTCAAGGGAGCAGATATATCTTTTTTCTCTGCCCAAATTATGCTGGGATGTATTGGGGCTTCATACTAACCTGTTCAAAGCAACCAGATTTCATTCACTAGTCAATGTTCCGTGTAATTATGTTGTTTGAATAAACTGACCATAAAAGTTAAATTATATAGTGTGTTACAGAAAATATAGATTATGCACCTAATGGACATCTCTTCCTTTGGTCTCAAACAGAAGTTTTAAAAACACCGTCACTATCATCCTTCACCTTTTAGTCTGATTTACCTTAGTCCTAACCAAGCCCATTTCATTCATATCTCTAACTGAAGTCTGATTTCTGTTTTCAGACCCCTTAAATTTGCTGTATGGGGTAATGTTGACATTCATGGCTACCAGACTCTGGCTCTTAATCTCAGGTGTCACATGATACCCAAAGTTCCAGGGACCAGCCAGGTTATGCATAAAGAGTTCAGCATCTCAGAATTTAGAAATAGCAGTTACAACTCAGGAATAGATGTGACTGCTGTAAGAGCTTACAATCTAGGAACCTTTACAATAAGCCTTTGTCTGATAACCTGTGCTCTTAGACTCAGTTCTCAGAGTTTGCACATTATAGTTAATCCATATTAGTGAGGCATTATAATGTTTTCCTTTCCATTTCTGGTTTATTTCACTCAACATACTGTCCTGAATGTCCATTCACCTCACAACTTCACTCCTTGTAGCAGCTCAATATTCCATTGTATGTGTACACCACAGTTTGCCATTCTATTCATCAGCTGATGTACCCTTAGGTCACCTCCATCCACTGTAAATCATGAATACTGCCACCGTAAACCCCACTGTGCAAATGTCCATTTATGTCCCTCTTTTCAGTTCTTACAAGTATATACCCAATAACTGAGTTGCACGACCATATGACAACCCCATGCTTAGCTTCCTGTGGAACCACCACACTGCACTCCATATGGGCTGCACCATTCTACTTCCCCACCAAGGGTGATTAGGTATATCCCTTTCTCCACATTTTCTCCAGCACTCATATCCCTCTGTTTATTTTTTAGATGGTTTTATTCACACAGCATAGATTCCATACTAAGTAAACAATCAGTGGTTCCCTGTATAATCACATAGTTATGTATTCATCACCAGTACCTATATAAGGGCATTTCTGTTTCTTCCACACACAGAAAGAAGAAGAGGAGAAAAAAGTAAAAAGAAAAAAATGGAAAAGAAAGAAAGAAAAGGACAACTAAAAAACAACAAAAGAAAAAATAAAATGCAATTAAAAAGTCAGAAAACAACAATGCCAAGAATCCCATACCCCTCCCTTATATTCCCCGCCTTATAGACATTTAGCTTTGATATACTGCATTTGTTACAATTAATGGAAGCATATTTCAAAGTTACTGCTAACTAGAGACTCTAGTTTGCATTGATTCTATTTTTCCCCAACTCAACTCCATGTTTAACACCTTGCAAAGTTGACATTAATTTGTTCTCTCTCATGTAAAAACATATTTGTACATATAGTCACAATCATTGACCATTCTAGGTTTCTCTAAGTTATATAGTCCCAGTCTTTATCTTCTATCTTTCCTTCTGGTGTCCTATGTGCCCCTAACCTTCCTCTTTCAACTGTAGTCACAGTCATCTTTGTTTGGTGTACTTACATTCTTGTGCTACCATCACTGAATGTTGTAGTCCAAACCTCTCACTCCTGTGTTTTCCTACCTGTCTGTCATGCTCCCTTTAGTGTTTCCTACAGAGCAGATATCTTGTTCACAAACTCTCTCAGTGTCTGTTTTTTTGAAAATATTTTAAACTCTACCTCATTTTTGAAGGACAGTTTTGCTGGATATAGAATTCTTGGTTGGCAGTTTTTCTCTTTCAGTATCTTAACTATATCATACCATTGCCTTCTTGCCTCCATGGTTTGTACTGAGAAATCTGCACTTAATCTTATCAAGCGTCACTTGTATGTGATGGATTGCTTTTCTCTTGCTGATTTCAGAATTCTCTCTTTGTCTTTGACATTTGATAATCTGATTATTAAGTGTCTTGATGTAGGTCTGTTCAGATCTCTTCCATTTGGGGTACACTGTGCTTCCTGGGTCTGTAATTTTATGTCTTTCATAAGAGATGGAAATTTTCAGTGATTATTTCCCCAGTTATTGTTTTTGCCCCTTTTCCTTCTCTTCTCCTTCTGGGACATAACATGACATAGAAATTCATGTGCTTCATGTTGTCATTTAATTCCCTGAGATGCTGCTCATATTTTTCCATTATTTTTCCTATCTGTTCCTTTGAGTGTAGGATTTCACGTGTCCTGTCCTCCAGTTCATGAATCTTTTGTTCTGCCTCTTCAAATCTGCTGTTGTATGTCTCCACTGTGCTCTTCATCTCTTGTATTGTGCCTTTCATTCCCATAAGTTTTGCCAATTGTTTTTTCAAACTTTTGAATTCTTCTTTATATTCGCCCAATGTCATCTTCTTTTTTTTCCATTTTTTATCTATTATTTATTGAGCATTTATTATGTGCCTGGCTTTTCCCTTGGTATTGGGGATGTAGTTTGTTCACAAACTCTCTCAGTGTCTGTTTTTCTGAAAATATTTTAAACAAAATACATCCACCTTCATGAAACTGACATTCTACCAGGGAGGACAGACATTAGGGAAATCACATCATGTTGTAGTTAGTTCATATTTGAAGGGAGTCCATACTCCAGGTAGAGTTTTTCAAGAACCTTAGTAGCACTATTCATATATGCATCAGAGATTTTGCTGATTAACATAAGAGATGCCAGAAATAATTATTCACTGCTGAAATGAATAATATTCAAAATGTCTAGTTGATTAGAAAGATTATGAAGACAACTCTACTCTTGCTTGAATAAAACATTAGTTTTTTTTAAATGTTAGGTTATGAGAAACCCTGCAGCTAACCCCTTTGACATAGCAAGGTCTGGGATTCCATTTGATTCTCTGTCTTTCACACTTAATGAAGATTCCATCACCCTATCCCATTGGATGATTTGCTGAACGTATATACACCTTAGATTAAGGATTGCAGGCAAAGTGCTTGTAATAATTAAAAAGATAGAGTGTGAAAATTTCACCAACCTTACATGAAAAGGCTTTGTTAATGAAGGTTTACATAAATGACAGGATTCTGCCTGAGACTAGCTATCATTGAAAAAATTTCTTCTGTAAGTAAGATTGTTACAAAGCAGATTCACAACTTCCACTTACCTAAAATTTTTGAAGGCCATTGTTTAACAAAGTAATCTGGCAATGTGTGCAGCCAAATTGAGTTATCTTAATTTGTAACAAATAGATTGTCTCATTTAATTGGTTTACAGCAATAATGTGGTGTGGATACTAATACTGTTTTCCATCCATTTTATAGATTAGGCACTCATGGCTTAAAAAGATTAAATTGTTTCCTGATGCTCAGTTATTGGGTATCAAGTAGCAGAACCAGAACATAAATTGTTTTGTTTCCAAAGCCTATGCCATTTCTATTTCTGGTCCAAGAAGATCCTGATGTCACAAAGTCTATGGAAACCTGTCATTCAACACATCTCAATATAGCCTTGAGTTCCAGTTGGTCACTCTTTTTTTTTCTTTTCTTTTTTTAATTAAGATTTATTCACATACCATAAAGTCATCCAAAGTATATAATCCATTGATCACATCACCATCATATAGTTACTCATTCATCACCCTGATCTATTTTTTTTAGCATTTTCTTTGTACCAGAAAAAGTGAAAGCAAGAATTAAAAAAACAAGAGTAAAAAAAGAACACCCAAATTGCCTCCCCATTCTTCCTTCAGTTTTTTTTTTTTTTTTTTTTTTTTGCCCCCGTTTTGCTACTCATCCATCCATACACTGGACAAAGGGGAGTGTGATCCACATGGCTTTCCCATTCACATTGTCACCCCTTATAAGCTACATTGTCACACAATCATCTTTAAGATTCAGGGGTTCTGGGCTGTAGTTTGATAGTTTCAGGTATTTACTGCTAACTATTCCAATTCATTAAAACCTAAAAAGGGTTATCTCTATTGTGTGTAAGAGTGCCCACCAGAGTGACCTCTCAGCTCCTTTTGGAATCTCTCAGCCACTGAAACTTATTTCATTTCATTTCACGTCCCCCTATTGGTCAAGAAGATGTTCTCCATCCCACGATACCGGGTCTAGATTCTTCCCCGTGAGTCATATTCCATGTTGCCAGGGAGATTACTCCCCTGGGTGTCCCACATAGTGGGGAAGGCAGTGATTTCCCCTGCCAAGTTGGCTTAGCTAGAGAGAGGGCCACATCTGAGCAACGAGGCATTCAGGAGGAGACTCTTAGGCACAATTATAAGCAGGCCTAGCCTCTCCTTTGCAGCAACAGTTTTCCCAAGAGCAAGTCCCATGGTAGAGGGCTTGGCACATCAAACTGCCGGTTCCCCATTGAGGTAGGGAATCCCAACACCCCTGCATTCTCAACCAGCTCCTCGGGATCTGCATATTTTTTCATTTTTTTTTAAATTGACTATTAAGTATATAAAAAAATTTGAAAACTACAATAAAAAAATTTCAAACAAACCAAAACAAGGGAATAAGAAAAAGACAACTAACCTAAAATAACTACTTTACTTCCATCATGTTCCTACTCTACCCCAAGAAAATAGACAGTCTGTAACCCAGCCAAGGAATAAGAAAGACAGATAACCTAAGATAGCAACATTTCTATGAACTTGTTCCTACCGTACCCACCAGAAATAAACAAACCATAGTCATTCCTGGGCATTCCCAGAATGTTAAATTTACCCATGTTAGCTTATCTGTTCTTAATAGGTTATCGTTCCCCCTTCACTAATTGCTCTCTATTGCTAGGTCCCCTACATTCTACCTTATAAACCATTTATTTTGCATTTTTCAATGTTCACATTAGTGGTAGCATATAATATTTCTCTTTTTGTGCCTGGCTTATTTCACTCAGCATTATGTCTTCAAGGTTCATCCATGTTGTCATATGTTTTATGACATCGTTCCTTCTTACTGCCATGTAGTATTCCATCGTGTGTATATACCACGTTTTATTTATCCACTCATCTGTTGAAGGACATTTGGGTTGTTTCCATCTCTTCACACCAATGTCTTCATATCCTTCATCTCTTTTGCCATATCTTCCTTCAACTCATATATTTGATTTTTGAATTGATTTAGGAGATTTTCTTAATAATTAGTTGTTTCAATTCCTGTATCTCAGTTGAAGTATAAGTTTGTTCCTTTGTCTGCTCCATGTCTTTGTTTTTCCTAATGTGATTCATTATTTTTTGTGGTCTAGGCATTTGGTTTCCTTGATTACCTGAATTGGATTTTCCCAGACCAGATGGGCCCAGGTCTCAGGAGGAGACTGTATTCAGTATCAGGTTTCCCTGAGGGTGAGACCTAGCAGGTTGTCCGACTTTCCTGTGAGGCCTGTAGACTCTGTGCTTTTCCTATCCTGCCCAGCAGGTGGTGCTTGTCAGCCAATAGCTGCCCACTGGTATAAAGAGGGGCGGTCCCTTTAATTCTCAGTGGACCCTTTCCTTGCCAGGAGCTGAGTGTGTCCGAAGCCACCTTTCCTTGCCAGGAGCTGAGTGTGTCCGAAGCCAAGCTTGCATTGTTTCTGGTTTTTTCTTTCCTCCCCAGTCCTGGGCTCTGAATTCTTTGAGGGAGGGCAGCCATTGAGCTGGGCCTGCCCCCCTTTTCTTATGAAAGATACACCCTTTAGGGAGTTATCGTCTACACTTGAATTCCTCCTTTGTCTCTCTAACTCAGCACTGACAATTTTAAATGCCTGAGGCTTTCTCTAATGAGTTACTTAGTGTGAGATAAAACCCCTTTTCAGAGCCAGTCCCAGTTTCCCAGTTTCACCAGTCTACTGGTGTCGGTACCCGGTTCTCTGTGCCCCTTTTCTTAGGACATAACCATTTTTTCAGTGTTCTGAGCTCAGCTGTCTCCAAAATCTTCCGTTTTTAATTATGTACGTATTTTTTTCCTGTCAGCTCTGCATCCTCTCTGCTGGGAGGAACTTCAGTTTCCTTTCCTGATTGCTCCGGGTTTATCTGTGCTTGTATCTTGTATTCAGTAGTTCAAGTTTGTTAATTAAAACCACAATTGGAACTTGGTTGATTAATTTCCCTCATTCCAGGTAACCTGCTTCTTTTTTCCACAGGGAATATTTCATCTCAGCCTGCCATTCTGATTGGGGAGGGGTGCCAGCTCCGCAGTTTGGGGAGCTTTACGTACAGTTCTGTGCTGTGATCTCAGCCGTTCTACCCAATCCAGGCTGATGTACAATGTGTGCTCGGTCACAGATGTCCCAGACTATTTGCTTGTTTTCCTGGCTATTTACTTGCTACTCTAAAGGACTAACTAAATTTTATACCTCTCTATGCTGCCATATTGCCCCACCTCCCAGCTAGAATTTTTACATGAAATGCTCTTTGCTTCTATCTGAAGCCTCAAGCTCTCAAAGGAGTTACTGAAACTTTGTGTCTCCGACTGGAGGAAATTAATGTCAACTCTTTCTTCATTCTGAATATCTGAATGTTCAGATGTGTGGCAATGCTAGTCCTGAACCCAAACGGCATCTTGTTTGGGTAGGAGAAAGTGAAGGAGTGAAGGAACATAAACCAGACTATCTTGATTAGAGTGAAGCACAGGGTTTCTGGAGTGTGGTGGTTTGGAGCTATGTACCCGAGAAAAGCATATTCTTAGACGTAATCCATTCCTGTGGGTATGAACCCATTGCAAGTAGGACCTTTTGTTGAGGTTACTTCAGTTAAGGTGTGACCCAACTGAAGTAATAGGTCTTAATCCTATTACTGGAGCCCATTGTAAGCAGAATGAAATTCAGACAGATAGAGAGCCACAGGAAGCAAGAAGCTGAAGCTCAGTGGAACCTGGAAGAGAAAGGAGAGGCCAGAAGAGGCTGCCATGTGCATTGCCATGTGACAGAAGGGCCAAGGACAAGGTTCACTGGGAGCTGGCCCCAGAATGCCGGTCTTCGAAAAGAAAGCATCACCTGGATGATTCCTTGATTTGGTCTTCTCATAGCCTCAAAACCATGAACCAATAAATTCCCATTGTGCCTGCCAACTCATTGCATTGTTATTTGCTTTAGCAATGAGGAAAGCAAATGATGGAGTGAAAATATTCAGCATCTACAAGAAACAGGACTAGTTTGATGACATCACTATCTCCCTTGCTTATTACTTTGAGCCAGATTTCCCAATAGCAGGTTTGCACAATAGCATTTAAGAGATTTGCAAGGCTACCTATTTTAACATCCTTTTTATTGTTGTGGCTATATATGGATTTGAATGCTCGAGCTGAATTTCCATGGGGAGTGTGTGGTTTTCCCAATCCAATCCACTGTTGTGGACACATGAGTTCTAGACTTTTTTTTTTTTCCAGAGTTTTAGAATTCCTCGGGGAAAGGGCAAATGGATAGAAATTTACTGACAACTGTGCCTGACACACTTCCTCCCTCCATGTAGGGAAAATTGGTGATTTAATCACCATAAAAAGAAAGGCAGCACAATGTTAATTCTTTGCTACTTATATATTTTTTATTGCATATGTAATACTTGAAAGCATCCTTGTCGTAAAAGAGTCAATGAATATTTGAGTAGACAGACAAAAGTTCAAAAGTCCTTCTCTACCATCCCTCATTCTTACTGCCCTTCCCATCAGAGGTGAACACTTAATATATTTGGTGTATGTATTTCTGGATCATTTGCAAAGCATTTACATTCATACTTATGAACACATACACATGTCTTTTAAAAACATTGATGTTATCTTACCATAATTTTTTATTTATTCATTCATTCAAAAATATGTGATAGCATAACAAAGCACTGTGAATGTGATTAATCCACTGAATTCTTTGATTGAGATGAGAAATTTTGCATTGTCTATCTGTTTCCACAGTGAAAAAAGAGACTAAAGAAACAATGACAATTAAATGCAATACATGATCCTGGGCTGGATCAATGGAGAAGAGAAATGTCTGAAAGGACATTATTGGTACATATGAAAAAAAATGGATTATAGACAGTAAGTTTTATATCCATGTTATATTTCTTGAACTTGATAACTGCACTTAAGTGGATATCCTTGTTTGTAGGAAATATACATAGAAGTAGTAAGTGTTCAAGGAGCATGAAGTATATAACCTTCTCCCAAAGACAAAAGAAAATAGATACATAGACAGACAGATAGAGGGAGAGATAAATAGATCCATGGATGGCTAGATAGACTGATATGAAAAATGTAACAGAATGTTAAAAGTTGGTGGATCTGAGTATCTGGGTGGGGGTGGGGAGGGCAGATGTTGGAGCTCTCTGTATGGGTTTTGTTCTATTTTTGCAGCTTTCCTGTAAGTTTGAAATTATCTCAAAATAAAAAGTTAAAAACAAAACAAAATGCAAAAATATGCAATAGGGATGGGAGGAATATAAAATGGGAAGCAAATCCAGACCCAGCCTTCATGTAAATGTCTTGGGCCTGAGGGCAGATGTTAATTTAATAATTGTGTGAATACATGTAAGATCTTATCTCTGGCAAGTGCTATTAAGAAGTGGAGGAAAGAGAACACCAGTTAGAGCTAATAGCATATACAAAGGCCTTTCAGGAAACAGAAAGAAAAGTATAAGTGGAGCAAAGGGCCTGGGGCAAGACAAGGTAAGAATTGTTTTGTAACTTCCCTTTAAATGTTAAAAATGTCTTAGCAATACCTTCTTGTCAGTGTCTATATTCAACAGGGCCTGTAGAGGGTCCCTGCTTAGCTTCTTTTTCAAAGACAAAAGCTGCATAGGGAGGTTTTCTTTTTTGCAAGAAATCAGTCAGATTGGAAAATTAAGTAGATGCTATGTGCTTTGGAGGTGTGTGTGTGTGTGTGTGCGCAAGTATCTGTGTGTATGTTTATGCATGTATGTGTATGTGTGATGGGCACATCCTGAGGATTACACTGTGTAGAGGGGAGAGGTAAGTCATTCATTCATTTATTTGGTATGTATTTATTGAGCATCTCCTACATGCCAGGCATTGTTTTATAATGTAGAAGTAAACAAAGCAGTCAAGGTCCTTGCCCTCAGTGAGTTTATATTCTGGAAGCAGGAGGCAGTCAATAGAGGAGGCAATGTGAATGGGGGCATCACACAGTCAAGAATTAATATGTAATAATGGAGTTGATTGCAATTCCTGTGAACCTCCTGAAGTTTATGTTTTCCTTTTGGCAATTAAATCTGGGCTGAGAACAGGTAAGTGAATATACCGGCCACAGGGGGCAGAAAAGTCCAAGATCCGACAACAGAATTCTGGATGAAGTCATTAATGCTGAGATTTTCTTATATTTCTGTGCACTGATTCTCAAAGGAAGGTCACCAGACAAGCAATATCAGCATCACCTGATTCTTGAACCCTATCTCTTACCAAATCAGAAACTCTGGAATGGGTCCCAGAAATCTGTGCTGAAACAAGTCCTGCAAATTCTCAGCTCTGAGAACCACTGCCTCAGTGCCCCTCTGATTATCAGCCAGTGAGAGAGGAGAGTCAGGGAGAGAGGAAGAGGGAGAGGGAGAAGAGATGTCTTGGGAGATGTGTGTGGACAGGCTCTTAGAAGACTCCAGAAGGTTAGAGAGTCAGATAGAGGAAGATATTTTGAGCTTGGACTCTGCTTATGTTTCAGAAGACATATGAACACACACTGGACCAGCTGTTTGGCTGATTCTTCTCTGCAGGCTGCATACTCCACCAGTTGAAATCCAGGTTGCTCTCAACACGACTTGTTAGAGTTATCCTCTCACCCACAGAAGGTGAAAGTGCTGGTACTTTGCCTCCAGGCCTCTGCCAAATATTTTGCCAGTCTGTTGCTGGAGAAATGATGCTTCATAGTGGACTTAATGGACTTTTCTCTGATTACTAGTGAGGTAGAACATGTTTCTGCTGGAGGAACCATTTTCAAAACTTCAGTGAATTGTTTGTTCACACCTTTTGCCCATTTTCCCATGGAGCTACTTTTTTTCCTTATATGATTTTGTATATTTTGCATATTCCTTTCTTTTTTATATATGTCACACATATTTTCTTTCATTGAGTCACTTGCTTTTTTCTAAACTTTGTTTTGGTGTCTGTGCCGGTTTGGATGTATTGTGGCCCCCAAAATGCCCTTTTCTTTGATGCAGTCTTGTCTTGTGGGGGCTGATGTATTAGTGTTGATTAGGTTGGAACCTTTGGATTAGTTGTTTCCATGGAGATGTGACCCACCCAACTGTAGGTGATAACCTTGATTAGATAATCTCCATGGAGGTGTGGCCCCACCTATTCAGTGTGGGCCTTGATTAGTTTACTGGAGCCCTATATAAGAGCCCAGACAGAAGGTGCTTGCTGCTGCAACTTACAGAGATATTTTGAAGACAGCCATAGAAAGCAGAGTTTTGCTGACACTTTGGAGGTACTAGCCCAGAGTTTGCCCCAAGAGACTGATACAGAGACATTTGGGAGAACGCCATTTTGAAACACAACCTGGGAGCAAGGAGATGCCAGCCACATGCCTTTCCAGCTAACAGAGGTTTTCTGGACTCCAATGGCCTTTCTCTAGCGAAGGTACCCTTTTGTAGATGCCTTACCTTGGACACTTTATGGCCTTAAAACTGTAACTTTGTAACCAAATAAACCCCCCTTATACAAGCCAATCCATTTCTGGTGTTCTGCATAATGACAGCATTAGCAAACTGGAACAGTGTCTTTTACTGTACAGAATTAAGTTTTTTTTTTTAAGTAGCCAAACTTGCCATTCTTCCCCTTGTCGGCTCTTGGGATTTGTTTCTTGCCTAGAAAGACATTCTTCAAACTTACATTTTAAAAAGCTTTCCTATGCTTTCTTATAATATTTCGATAATTTTTTGGTTTTTATTTTTAATGGCATATCTGCAATTAATTTTTGTGTACAGAGTGAAGGAAGGATCTAACTTCTTTCTGCAGATACCTGATTCGTTAATAGGTGTAAGAAATTCACTTATAATCAGAGGAATACAATTTAAATAATGATGGGATACCACTTTCCAACCATCAGATGGACAAAATTAGAAAATTAGTACTATCAAATGCTGGTGATGATGTGGATGAGAACCACTGCCCACTGCTGGCAAGCTGTTAATTAGTGCCACTCTTTTCAAGAGTCACTGGGCTATACTTGGTGAAACCAAGTTCTCACCTCCTTTAGACCCAGCAGTTCTACTCCTGGGAATGTGTCCTAGAAAACCTTTCACACATGGTCATAAGGGGACACACATGAGGATATTCAGTACAGCATTATATGGGGTACGGGAAAGCTAAATTCTACCTGAAGGGGAGTAAATAATTCCACATGCTAGATGCTGCAGCAGAAGCTGTTGGTGCCCACTCCCCCACCTCCCCAGCCCCGTAAGTTCTGTGCAGCCCCTGCAATTGCTTTTTCTGTCTGCTGGAGCCCACTTTGCCTGCATGCTGGACAGGAGAAGGGCATGGAGGAAATGACACACCCTCAAATGGCTTCCTTCTCTCCCCTTCCCGCCTTCCCCGCTTCAGGTACTGCCAGCATTTCTTAAGGTCTTTTTCCAAATGAATCACTAGAACTCGCATCCTTACTCAGGGGCTCCCTCTGGGGGACCTGAATAAAAGATACATTCTGTGGAATACCACAGGGCTGCTAAAAACAACAAAGAAACATCACACACAAACACACATTACCTCCCCCCCACACACTCATCAACACGGATAGACCTTTTAAACAAAGAACTGAATGACCAAAGTAGGAAATAGAATGAGAGTTCAAAATACATGCCATTTATGTACATTTAAAAAGGTATATAGATAAAATAACAGTATTTTTTTATGAGGACACACATATAACCCAAGCCATATACTGTACACATTAGAGGAAGAAATAGGAGGGAAAAAAAATTCAGGGCTGAAGTGTAAATAGTAACATGCTACCAACTGAGTTTTATGGAAAATATATGTGTGTGTGTGTATATATCCATATGTTTTTTTTTAATTTGGGGGGGATACAAAGAAAAGAGAAGGAGAAAAGTACACCCTTTCTGTGTTTTCATGGATTTTTCCGTGCTCAGCCGCCATCCTAATCTGATCCATTTCTTCAGATTCATATTCAAAATGCCCCACTTTACATCTACCATGACACTTGCAGTTATGAATTGTGCAGCCGGGAGCACAGGGTTCCGGAGCCTTCCCTCCTCATCAGTCCGTCGACTCTTATCTGTGTCCCTGCTCCCACTCACAGTGTTTTAAAACTCCAGGGATCTGGTCCGCTGGCTCATCCTCCCCAGTCACCAGCGAGGGGATCGAGATCCTGCCCTTACTCTGCGGTGGGTGGGAGAGGGGAGCGTCGAAGCTGGAAACACATTCCTGAGTCGGATGGCGGGGACTCCCAGCCCAACTCTACCTCTTTCTAGTGGAGTGGATACTGTGGGTTAATTAACTTCTCTGTCCCCCAGTGGACTGGGTGTTGATGCGTCCCGCACCCCACACCCCGCCCCGGGCGTCTCCGTTTACCAGGGCTGCTAAGACAGACAGCACGCGTTGTTTGGCTTCCTGGCTATCCTCTGGCCATCCTCTGGCCTCTGGGCAGCAAAGTCTCTTAGAAGGTGGATACGGGAGGGCTTCTTGGGGTCCACACACTGTTCCTGAATGGGCACCATTGCCAGTGAACTGAAAGTCTTGCTAAAGCCAGAAGCACGTCATCGTCCCGAGGTCTCATACATTAGCTACAGCTAAGGCACTCCATGTTTCTGAACAGCACTGTCACACTCCAGAGACGTGGGTCTACTTTGGCAAGAGGGCAAAATTCTAAAGCACGATCAATTTTCAATGGCCATAAAAAAGAATATACTTGGGTTTTTTTTATTGTTTGTTTGTTTGTTTGTTTTTAACCTTGCTGCCATTGACCTATGCATGTTAAAGTTTATTTCTTTTCCCTAGACTGAAAAGAGTACTTGCAATAGGAAGAAAATAGATGCTGGAGACAAACTTTTTAACTGGTTAAAAAAAAAAAAAAAACATGCTGGGTTATAATGAATGACCATTCTGAGTGATTTTTACATAGCCCACTTATGATTGACAGAAAGTTAATGAAAATTTTATGAGAAGATGAATGACATGAAAAAATAGTGTTTCAGTTTGGAGAAGCATTCACAACTCATGCCATTCTTTCTGCCAGACTCCCTTGCAGGTAAGACTGCCCAATGTGAAGCAAGTAGAAGTCCCTAGACTGGAATTCTGGGAAAGTTAGCTGACTTAACTAGGAGCAGCACCCCTGCTGCCTTTCCTTTCTTCTTCCTTCCTCCAATTCAAATGTGATGGCTGGAGCAGTGGTAGCTATTTTGTGACAGGAAGGGACCTTGAGGATGGCAGCCATGCCTTCATGTTAGTGCATCAGAAACACAGAAGCCTTAGTCTGACTTCTTTTACCACAGAAAAATAACTCATTATCTTGATTAAGCCATTTTTTGGGTAATTCTAGCAGCCTAATGCAGTTCCTGATACACCCCCCCAGCCTACATTTATTTTATTGTCTGTCTCCTTGCACTGGAATGTAGGAACTTGTTTACTTAGTTTACTGCTGTGTCCCTGCACCTATTAAAAAGCTACTTGGTGTTCTGCATCTTTCACTTGCTGCCTGACAAAGAGAAATGAGTTACCTCAAAACTTCTGGCGCAGCCAGACTACAGCTGAAGTCCCCACGTGAATTCAGAATTATAGCTATGAAACTGGTTCTTTTGTAAATTGATAATAATTTTGTAGAAATATGGTGAGTGCACAGGATGGTATGTTTCTCCTTTCCCCTTTACTTTTCTTGTTATTTGGTGATCGTTAGAGGAATTGCAAATGTAAAGTGCTTGAACAAAGCCAAAGGAAACTCTTTAGCATTTACCACAACGTAGTGGCCTATTGTGAGGTCAATCCTTTGAACTAGAGTTAAAGGAATGATTCCAAGCTTACCCAGAAATGCAGAGAAAAAAAGTTTTGAGTTCAGAAAAGCATGAGGACAAAATAAAACACTACCAAACAGACAGTTTTTGAAGCACCTTTGAAGCACGTGTGGTTCTTGACTTCGCTTTTATTTGCTTTATTTAATTTTTATTATTTTAAAAGCTTATATACAGTAAATTGCCTTTTTTTGGCATACAGTTGTGTGAGTTTTAACACAGATTACTGAATAAATGGAGTCATAGAGTAGGTATCTTTTTGAGATTGACTTTTTTCACTTGATATAATGCCTTTAAGATTCATCCAAGTTGTTGTGTGTATCAATAGTTCATTCCTTTTTATTGCTGAGTAATATTCCATTGCATGGATATAGCAAAAATTGCTTATCACATCACTCAATGAAGGGCATTTGGGTAGTTTACAATTTTTTGAAATTATGAAGAGAACTGCTATAAATAGTCTTGTACAGGTTTTGTGTGAACATGTTTTCATTTTTCCAGGGTGAATATATTTATGATTGGGATTGTTGGGTCATACGGTGGGGGTATTAAGGGACTGTCAAACTGTTTTCCAGGCTGGTGGCATCATTTTGCATTCCCACCAACATCTTAGAGTTCCATTTGCCCAGCATCCTTGCCAGACATGACACTGACCCTTATGCCATTTTAATAGGTGTGAAATGGTATATCATGATTTAATTTTTGTTTCCCAAATGCTAATGGCTAATGATGTTGAGAATCTTTTCATTTGTTTGCCAACAATTTTCTTTGGTGAAGTATCTTTTCAAATCAATTTTTGCCATTTTAAAAAATTGGGTTGTTTTCTTACTACTGAAATTTGGAAGTTTTGTTTTTTAAAAATATATTCTGGATACAAGTCCTTTGTTGGATATGTGTTTTGCAAATGTTTTCTCCCAGTCTTCAGCTTGATTTTTCTTTCGTAAAGCAAGAGATTTAAATTTTGATGAAGTTCAATTTATTGTTTTTTTTTTTTTCTTTTATGGATCATGGTAAGAACTCTTTGCCAAACCAAGGTGATTAAGATTTTCTCTTATGTTTCTTCACAAAGTTTAATAGTTTTACTTTTCACATTTAGAGCTGCAATACCTTTTGAGTTAATGTTCGTTTGAGGTGTGAAGTTTTTCTTTTGTATATGTATGTCCCAGAGCCATTTATTTGTAAATGTTTATTTCTTTTTGAAAGCTTTGGTAGAATTTACCAGGGAAACTATGTGGGTCTGTAGTTTTCCTTTTGGGAAGGTTTTGAACCTTGGATGAGTTTTGGTATCGCTTATTTCTTTCAAGGAGATGGTCCATTTCATCCAATTCTAATTGATGTGGATAGAGTTGTTTGTAGTACTTTCTTTTTATCCTTTTAATGTCTGTAGGGTCCAAAGTGATATCCCTTTTTTCATTCCTGATACTGGTAATTTATGTCTTCTCTTTCTTTTTCTTTGTTTGTCTTGCTAGAGATTTATCAAATTTATTGATCTTCTCAAAGAATAATTTTGGGTTCTTTTGATTTTGTTTATTGTGTGTCTGTTTTCAATTTCATTGATCTCTCTTCTTATTTTTATAAATTCATTTTTTAACTTGTTTTGAATTTATTTTTTCTTATTTTCTAGGTTCTTAAAGGGAGAAATGTAAAATTGTTGATTTTGAGGCCATTCTTTTCTAACATAAGCAGGTAAAGATACAGATTTCTCTTTAAACACAGCTTTAGCTGCCTCCCACAAACTTTGATATGCTTTATTTCATTCCGTTCAAAACATTTTCTAATTCCCCTTGAGACTTCCTCTTTGACCGATGGGTTATTTAGAAGAATGTGTTTTAGTTTCCAAGTATCTGTAGATTTTTCAGTTATCTTTCTTAATTGAGTTCTAGTTTAATTTCTTTATGATCAGAGAACACACTCCGTATGATTTTGATTCTTTTAAATTTGTTGGGGCTTGTTTCATGAACTAGGATATGATCTCTCTTGTTGAAGGTTTCATGAGTACTTGAAAAGAATATGAATTCTGCTTTTTTTGGGTGGAGTGTTCTGTAAATGTCAATTAGGTCCACTTGGTTGATGAAGTTTTTTGGGTCTTCTATATCCTTGCTGATTTTCTGTCTACTTCTTATACTGATTATTCAGGAAGGAATACTGGTGTTTTAAACTATAATTTTGGAACTGTCCATTTCAACAGTTTTTGCTTCATGTATTTTGGTGCTGTTGTTTGATGTATACATATTTAGTTAGAACTGTATTTCTTCTAGGTGAATTGATCCTTTTATCATTATGTAATGTTCCTCTTTACCCCGGTAATTTGTCTTGTTCTGAAATTTACTTTGTTATTAGTATGGCCACCTTGGCTGGATCAGTGTTTACATAGTTTATCTTTTTCTATTTTTCATATTTAACTTATTTGTGTCTTTTTATTTAAAGTGTATTTTGCAAGCAGTGTATAGTCAGGATCTTGTTTTTATAATCCCATCTGACAGTCTCTTTTAATTTGTGTGTTTATAACATTGTTATTTAATGTAATTATCGCTAGTTTGTATTTAGGTCTACTATAATATTACTTGTTTGCTGTTTATTCTCTCTGTTTACCCTTTCCTGCTACATTTTGAATTACTTAAAAAATTTTGAAGTATTCCATTTTAATTTATCAATTGAGTTTTTCTACCATCTCTTTGCAAATTTTTAGTGATAGCACTAGGTACTGTAATATGCATATTTAACATTTCATAATCTACTTCGAGTGCATATTTTACCACTATGAATGGAATATAACTTATCACCATATGGGTTCTTTAACTCTCCTTTATTTAAGTTATAATTATTATATGTATTACATTTACAAACATTCAAAGCTCCACCTGACAGGGGCTTTTATTTCAATTGTCACAAATATTTTAAATAACTTAAAGCAGAGAAAAAATAGTCTATTATATTTGCCTTGCTATTTAATATTTTTGAGTATATAACAATCATACATAATGGATTGTTGCACATCTGGCTTTTTCCTCAATATTATTCCTGAGAGATTTTTTCATATTGCTGCATGTAGCAATATTTTCTTCTTTCTCATTGCTGTTGTATTTCGTCAATACAAATATATCACTTCTAAAAAATATTCTGCTATTGACTGATGTCTGGGTTGTTTCCAGTTTTTGGCTATTATTAAGAAGTTGCTATGAACATTTGTGCCCATGTCAGCCAAATGCAGAGAGTGATCTTGGATTAGATCTTGAACCAAGAAAGAAAAAACAGTGAAGGACATTACTGGGGTAAATGAGAAAATTTGCATATGGACTGTGGTTTAGTCAATAGTGTGGTGTCGATAAATTTCCAGGTTTTTATCCTTGTACTGTCACCATGTAGGCGAAGTCCTTGTTCTTAAGTATTTAAGAGTATGAAGACACTGTGTCTGCAACTATTTTCAGATGGTTCAGGAAAAAGAAAAAAATACATACATTGATTGTGGTGATAAATGTACAACTTTATGACGATACCATGAACAACTGACTATACGCTGTGGATAAATGTATGGTATGTGAATATATATCTATAAAATTGTAGGAAAAAATATAAATAGGTGTAAAAGTGCTGGAGAAAACATGAGAGGGATGTACCTATCTACTGTTGATGAGGAGGCAGAATGGCATAGCCTTTCTGGAGGTCACTGTGGTGGTTCCACAAAAAGCTAAGTATGTGGGGGCTATAAGGTTCTGTGTCCTCATTATGGGGTATGTAATTGGAAGATCTGAGAGCAGAGACATGAGTAGAATTTGCACACTGGTGTTTATGGAGGCAGTACTCATGATTTGCAATGGGTGGCGGTGGCCTAAGGGTACACTGACCCAGGAACAGAATGGTGAACTGTGGTGTATTCATGCAATGCAAAACTGAGCAACTATGAGAAGGAGTGAAGCCGTGAGACACACAACAAGGTGAATGGACCCTGTAGACAGCATTTTGAGTGAAGTACTCCAGAAACCAAGGCAAACACTATCATGCCTCACCAATATGGACTAACTACAATGTGTAGACTCAGAATTGAATCTTAGAGCACAGCCTAACAGGGGAACGATTATTGTAATGGTCCCTAGATTGTGAGTTCTTACAGCAGTCAAGTCTATTCCTGAATTGTAATGGCTGTCTCCAAACCCTGAGATGCTGGTCCTTTTGTGTATAATCTGATTGGCCTCTGGAACTTTGGGTATCTGTGTGACACCTGATTCTCAGAGCTAGAGCTGGGCAGATATGAATGTCAGTATTAGTACATACAGCAACTGTTAAAAAAAAAAGGCTGAAAAAGAGCCCAGACTTCAATTAGAGATATGAATGAAGCAGATCTGGTTAAGACTAGGGCAAATCAGGCCAAAGGGTAAAGGTTGAAACTGACTATATGTTTAAACTTCAACTTCCATGTGAGACCAAGGGAAGAGATGTTCATTTGGTGCAGGATCTGTATTTTCTAAACAGTATAACTTCTACAGCACAATTACATGGAGCTTTGACTAGGAAGTGAGATATGGTAAGTTTGCATATGTGGGAGTGAAATAGCTACACATCCCAAAGTAATTTGGATGGAGAATAAAAATATATATTCAGGGTCCCCCTGAGGAGCTGGGGGAAAATGCAGAAGTGTTGGACTTCCTCACCTGGATTGTTGCTGATGTTCTCACAAACATTGAGGACTGGCGGTGTGCTTGTTTGCACATATTATGTCCCCCAAAATGCCATTATCTTTGATGCAGTCTTGTGTGGGCAGGAAATGTATTGGTGTTGTTTGGGCTGGAGACTTCTGATTGGATGTTTCTGTGGAAGTATGATCACTCAACTGTGGGTGAGATCTTTCATTGGATAATCTCCATAGAGGTGTGGCCCCGCCCACTCAGCATGAGCCTTGATTAGTGTACTAGAGCACTATATAAGCTCTGACAGAAGAAGCAAGCTTGCTATAGCCAAGAGGGACACTTTGAAGAACACACAGGAGCTCAGAGCAGATGGAGATTACAGAGATATTTTGGAGATGGCCTTTGAAAGCAGTCTTTTACTCCTGAGAAGCTAAGAGAGAACAAACACCCCAAGAGCAACTGAGAGTGACATTTTGAAGAGAAGCTGCTGCCTAGAGAGGAACATCCTGGGAGAAAGCCATTTTGAAACCAGAACTCTGGAGCAAATGCCAGCCACATGCCTTCCCAGCTAACAGAGTTTTCTGGATGCCATTGGCCATCCTCCAGTGAAGGTACTTGATTGTTGATACCTTACTTGGACACTTTATGGCCTTAAGACTGTAACTGTGTAACCAAATTAACCCCCTTTATAAAAGCCAATCCATTTCTGGTGTTTTGCATAATGGCAGCATTAGCAAACTGGAACAGGCGGTTTGGTGGCCAAGCCCTCTATCATGGGACTTGCCCTTATGAAGCTCATTACTGCAAAGGAGGGACTAAACCTGTATATAATTGTGTCTGAGAGTCTCCCTCTGAGTACCTCCTTGTTGCTCAGATGTGGTCTCCTCTCTCTCTCTCTAGCTAAGCCACCTCAGCAGGTGAACTCACTGCCCTCCCCCCTATGTGGGACCTGACTCCCAGGGGTGTAAATCTCCCTGGCAATGCAGGATATGACTTCTGGGGATGAATCTGGACCTGGCATTGTGGGATTGAGAACATATTCTTGACCAAAAGGGGGATGAAAAATGAAATGAAATGACATTTCCGTGGCTGAGAGATTTCGAATAGAGTTGAGAGGTCACTCTGGTGGACATTCTTATGCGCTATATGGATAACACTTTTTAGGTTTAATGTATTGGAATAGCTAGAAGTAAATACCTGAAATTATCAAACTCCAACTCAGTAGCCTGGATTCTTGAAGACGATTGTATAACAATGTAGATTACAAGGAGTGACAGTGTGATTGTGAAAACCTTGTGGATCACATGCACTTTATCCAGTGTATGGATGAATGAGTAGAAAAATGGGGACAAAAACTAAATGAAAAATAGTGTGGGATGGGGGGGGGATGATTTGGGTGTTTTTTTTTTTAACTTTTATTTTTTATTCTTATTCTGATTCTTTCTGGTATAAGGAAAATGTTCAAAAATAGATTGGGCTGATGAATGCACAACTATATGATGGTGCTGTGAACAGTTGATTGTACACCATGGATGATTGTATGGTATGTGAATATATTTCAATAAAACTGAATTTAATTAAAAAATACATGTATAGAAGGGAAGCGGAAGGTGGGGAGAGGAGGAAAGAAAGAATGATAAAGTAAATGGACAAAATGTTAGAAATAAAGAATATCCAGCTCTTTGTACTCTTCTTATGCGTTTTCTGTAAATTCGAAACTATATCAAAATTAAAGATTACCAAAAGGAAATACCTCAACAAAGGAAAACAGAAAAAAAAACTTAACAGCTCCTGCTTGTCATATATATATCTGCAAGTTTGTTCTGAGATTTCATGATTCAAAGGCTGCTTTGAATTATCAAGTATCAAAATGGCTGTTTTAGCTGTCATCACCACAACGCCACTTACCAATTAAAGCAAGTTGTAGTCTAGGGTAGTGTTTCCTCTTTCCCCCCAAGGCCAGTTGTTGTCGATTGGTGGCCATCAACCCTGCACTCAGCACACTGGAGCCTTTATGATTAACTGCCACTGGGGCCAGAGCCACCTTGGAACGTTGGGAGACAGCAGTCTTCCAGCCCCCAGGGGGCAGCAGTTGGCTCAACCCCAGCAGCACCTTTTGACTGTTGGAGTGTTAGGAACTCTACCTTCAGTCTTCCTCTGCCAAGACTTTTTACCTGTCTCCAGGAGACAGCCTCAGAGTGATGGTGTCACCATGAGCAAAGACAGAATGCCCTTGTTTTGCAGGACGAATGAATACAAGCTCCTGCAGAATGCCTCGGGAAGGTATGTAAGTCCCACAGCCTCAGTTATTTCCCTATTAATTTATCGATAACCAATTAATGCTTTTTTTTTTTAGTCAATAATGTCTACACTTGTAACTGTGTTTCAGAGCTTCTGCTTTTGAATATTTCTCTTAATTAGATAAATTTCTATTATCTTTTAAAAATTATAATAGAAAAATGATGCTTTGGAATGCCAAAGGTAGCACCTATGTTTAAAACACATCATAGGTTTTTTTTTTCCAACTTCGTTTTCTAAAATTTTTTTTAAATTTTTTATTGAGATTGTACACATACCATACAACTATCCAAAGATCCAAAGTGTACAATCAGTTGCCCATGGTACCATCATACAGCTGTGCATCCATCAACACAATTAATCTTTTTTTCAAAAGAAAGACAAAAAAAGGAAACTCCAATCCTCCCATACCTCTAACCACCTTCTCTTCATTATTGATTCATAGTTTTGGTACAGTACATTTGTTACAGTTGATGAAAGAATGTTAAAATACTACTAACTGTAGTATATAGTTTGCAATAGGTATATACATTTTTTTGCTATATGCCCCTCTATTATGAACTTCTAGTTATAGTGTCATACATTTGTTCTAGTTCATGAGAGGGATTTCTAATACTTGTACAGTTAATCACAGACGTTGTTCACCACAAGATTCACTGTTTTATACATTCCCAGCTTTTAACCTCCAACTTTTCTTCTGGTGATGTACGTGACTCTGAGCTTACCCTTTCCACCACCTTCACACACTATTCAGCACTGTTAGCTATTCTCACAACATGCTACCATCACCTCTCCATTTCCAAGTGTTTAAGTTCACCCTAGTTGAACATTCTGCTCATAATAAGCAACCACTCCCCATTCTTTAGCCTCGTTCTATATTCTGGTAACTTATATTTCATGTCTATGAGTTTACATATTATAATTAGTTCATATCAGTGAGACCCTGCAATATTTGTCCTTCTGTCTGTCTCATTTCACTCAATATAGTGCCCTCAAGTTTTCTTCATTAACCCATTTTTTTTAAGATGGTTTTGTTCACACAACATACATTCCATCCTGAGTAAACAATCGTTTGTTCCCTGTATAGTCATATATTTGCATATTTAGCACCATCACCACTATCTATATAAGGACATCTCCATTTCTTCCACAAAGAAGGAGGAGGAGTCAAAGAATGTAGAGACACAAAAGTAAAAAGAGAGAGAAAAAAATGACAGCTAGAAAGCAAAAAACGGAAAGATAGCATTAAACTAAGAAGAATAGTCAGACAACATCACCAATGCCAGTAGTCCCATACCCTTCCCCTATGTGCCCTCCCCCCGCCCCGTATGCATTTAGCTTTGGTATATTGACTTTGTTATATTCAAGGAAGCATAATACAATGTTTCTGTTGATTATAGTCTCTAGTTTGCATTGATTGTATTTTTTTCCAATCCCACCCTATTTTTAATATTTTGCAATGTTGACATTCATTTGTTCTACCTCATGTAAAAATATATTTGTACCTTTTATTACAATTGTTGAGCACCCTAGGTTTCACTGTGTTATACAGTCCCAGTCTTTATCTTTCATCTTTCATTCTGGTGTCCCACATGGTCCTAACCTTCCTGTTTCAACCATGCTCACAGTCATCTTTGTTCAGTGTACTTACATTGCTGTGCTACTATCTCCCAAAATTGTTTACCAGACCTCTCACTCCTGTCTTTTCCTTTCTGTCTGCAGTGCTTCCTTTAGTGTTTCCTGTAAAGCAGGTATCTTGTTCACAAACTCTGTCATTGTCTGTTTGTCAGAGAATATTTTAAGCTCTCCCTCATATTTGAAGGACAGTTTTGCTGGATATAGGATTCTTTGTTGGTGGTTTTTCTCTTTAAGTATGTTAAATATATCACCCCACTTCCTTCTTGCCTCCATGGTTTCTATTGGGAAATCCACACATAGTCTTATCAAGCTTCCTTTGTATGTGATGGATCACTTTTCTCTTGCTGCTTTCTGGATTCTCTCTTTGTCTTTGACGTTTGATAATCTGATTATTAAGTGTCTTGGTGTAGGCCTATTCAGATATATTCTGTTTGGAGTATGCTGTGCTTCTTGGATCTGTAATTTTATGTATTTCATAAGAGATGGGACATCTTCATTGATTATTTCCTCTATTATTGCTTCTGCCCCTTTTCCCTTCTCTTCTCCTTCTGGGGCACCAGTGACACATATATTCCTGCATTTTGTTTTGTTCTTAAGTTTCCAGAGATGTTGCTCATATTTTCCCTTTCTTTTCTCTATTTGTTATTTTGTGTATAGGCTTTCAGGTGCCTTTTTCTCTAGTTCCTGAGCATTTTTTTTCCTGCCTCTTGAGATCTGCTGTTGTATGTTTCCATTGTGTCTTTCATCTCTTGTATTGTGCCTTTCATGTCCATAGATACTGCCAGTTGGTTTTTCAAACTTTCAATTTCTACCTTATGTATGCTCAGTGTTTTCGTTATACACTAGCCATATCTTCCCTAAACTTTCTGAATTGATTTAATATTAGTTGTTTAAATTCCTGTATCTCAGTTGAAGTGTAAGTTTGTTCCTTTGACTGGGCCATAACTTCATTTTTCTTAGTGTAGTTTGTAGTTTTCTGTTGTCTAGGCATCTGATTTCCTTGGTTACCCCTGTCAGGTTTTCCCAGAGCAGAACACGCTCAGGTCTCAGAAGGAGGCAATAGTATCACATCTTCCTGAGGGTATGTCTTAGAAAATTGATATACCCTGTGAGGCCTCAAGTCATTGGGCTTTTCTGCCCAGCAGGTGGCACCTGTCAGCCTGTAGCTCCAGACTGGTGTAAGGAGGTGTGGCCCATGGCTGTTTTCCCCCAGGCTCTGGGGTCTGGCTCTGAATGGAAGGCAGGTAGTATAACTTGGCACCACATTCTTCCTCTTAGGGAAAATACACCTCCTAGGGAGAGGTCATTTACATTTGAATTGTCTCTCTGCCTGTGCTAAATCCACCCTTGGCTGGGTCAGAGCACTGAGAGCTGAAAATGGCTGAGGTTTTCTCCACTGAGCTGAAACAGGGACACAAAGCCCCTTTCAGGGCCAGTCCGCAGCCATCCTCCGGCTCTCCAAGGTCAGTCGTCACCAAAAGCCTCTGCCTATTGGGGATTCATAGCTTGTAATGAGCAGTCTACACTTGTTAATTAAACCCCCAGTTGGAGCTCAGCTGAGCTATATTCACTTGCTCAGAGAGTGCTGCTCTCTAGCATCATGAGGCTTTGCGGTTCGGCCCATGGGGGGAAGGGGCTCCCAGCTTGGATCCACAGTTTGTACTTACAGGTTTTATGCTGCAATCTTGGGCATTTCTCACAATTCACGTTGGTGTATGATAAGTGGACAGTCACGTTTGTCCCCCCACAGTTATTCCAGATTATTTACTAGTTGTTCCTGTTTGTTTATCAGTTGTTTCTGGGAGACCAACTAGCTTCCACTCCTCTCTATGCCGCTATCTGCTTCCTCACATCATAGGTTTTTAAATCATGAGATTAGTGAATTAGGAAATTAACTGGGTTTGTAATTTCTTAACACTCTACAGTTCACTTTCCTGCTTTAAGTTCTAAGGTTTTCCCAGAGACTTAAAACTGTGACAATTTCTGTAAGTCAACTGTTATTGTTGTGTATTTAATAATATAGAGCAAAAAGTGTGCACACTGTGCATATATCTGATATATCAGGTCCTTCATATAATTTTTTTTTCCAGAAAGTTTTAAGTACTCTGCCAGGTGAATATTTATTAATATCCCCATTTCATACCTTCAGTTCAGCGATGTTTTGTAATATAGGCTCACAAGCTGGAGCCCAAATTGGTTCCCAGGATGATGTGACACCAGTGCCAGTGTTATTTTCACTGTTATGTCTCTTTCTTGTACATATTTTGGTTTGTATTTGTGTTGTCTAACCTCTTTTAGTTGTGATTTGTCATAGACAGTTATTTCCTCTCAATTCCTACAAGAATTTGTTTAAAGCATTGCACCCCTGTTTGCTCCTTTGATTATTAACATACAGGAGAGCACACACTAGACAATGATGTGATAGGGCTTATCCTAAAGGCCTTCATGTCACAGATTACATATACTTGAGATACAGCCTTAGTTTCCATACATTCCACTACAATTATATATAATTATATTGTTTAATATAAAAGCATTATAATAGCCCCCACCAATGTCTCTATAGAGCAAATTCAAAGAAATATAACTTCCAAATACATTAAGTTCAGTTCTTTGAGAACCTGTGATATTTCCTCTGATGGTAAGGATACAAGATGCTGTAGGTTTTCATTTTTAGCAATAAAAGTATTCAAATTGTATAACAATCTGTATATGGCACAGCTTTTCTAAGGTGCTCAAGAAATCTGCTCATTTCCTAGTAGGTGATGATTTTGATATGGAAGAATCACTACTCTATGAGTGTCACAGTTTTCCCAAGCAACATGTGGCTGCTAGAGAAGTTGATGGTAGGGTTCTCATTGCATTCCACCTGCATTTAAATGATCGAGAACTCTGATAACCTGCTCCAGTCATGATGTTGGTATAATCTGCGAGTTCAGCTTGAGAATGTTATTATTTATTAACATTTTTTGGACTTACCTGTAAGTTACTAGTTATGTTGTCATTTTTCTTGTGTCCTATGTCTACCTCTTTCTTGAATTTAGTTTTTGTTTTGTTCTGGAGAGCATCCTGAAGGAATTCTTTTGGAAACATCTATGTGTAGTGAACTTTCTGTCTTTTTTCAAGGCCAAAAGTGTCTTTAGGTTGCTTTTAGCCTGTATTCTTATTTGTCAGCCTCAGAACTTGCTAGTGGGTGATGGTGTTAACCATTCTAGAGGATCCTTCTGAGAATGCTGTTACATTGATAAATGATGTGCATTGTACTTAATGCTTACCAGTAAACTATCTTAAAAATAAGCAAAATGTAGAATTCCAATGACTATACTAAGATTAAGTTCTAAGTATGAATTAAAAGTTTGGAATAGTGACCTTTCTTACTCAAGAAAATACAACTGCTTTTGCCCTTGAAAGAGTGACTGATTTCTCTAACCATATGACCCAAATCTAGTATATTAGTGAGGTAGCCTTTTCTGGCCAATGTGCCTTAAATCTAGCCAACCACTTCACATTTTCTATAAGCTTTGTGAAAATCCAGGTTTGTTCACTTTGGTAGCATCTCCAGGTTTTTCCTTTTTTTCTGTTGGTATTAAATTATCATTTATAACTCCTTTAAATAGCCTTATGTTAAGATTTACTGTAATGCATCTTTCTTATATCCTTATTTAGGTGGTTTTATTTCATTCCACGTTGGCATTTCATATTTGTCTTTTACTTTCTATATCCTAGCATCAGGGATGTAATGGATGCCCAGGGCTTGACCTCAGAAATAACCAAAGAAGTGGAGTCTTTAAAAAATTTCAGCTTGGTTACAGGAACGAGAGTGAGTGTCTGTCATAATGCATGAAAGCTCACAGATTGCAAAAAAAGAAGAGCTGAAAATCATGATGTCAAAGATGCTTAAATATGTCCATTTATCTAAGTTTTAACCTATGGAAAACTTTTTCATAAGAAATCAGATAGCCCTGCTCTTCTACTGGCTGTGTTGTGAAACAGCTGTTTGATTGTGATTTGAAGGGCAGCTATCCTGGTGATGAGTATAAAAATGAGACTGTTCATATAGAGTCTTTAATTCTATCCCCCAATTTAATGAAAAGCATATTTGAACAATTCATTTTTCTCTTCACTATTCAAGAACAGTCAGATTCCCAAATACCTCCTAATTTTTTTTCTGGATATGATTTAAATGTCAATATAAGATAGAAATGAAAACCTAGTTACATGGTTTTGTAGAAAGTGCCAGGGGAGATGGATCGATTTGATAAACTGGATATGTCCACCATGCTTAAGTTGAAGTCAGCTCTGGAAAGAGAGAGAAGACCCAAACAGGTCCTGACAGAGCCACCTGCTTTCATGCTAGACTGGTAAGACTGAACGATACCTTTCTGGTAGAATATTTTATAAGTGGTTTGCAAAGTTCTTAAAATGAAGCTGCATGTTTTGTTTCTTCCTGTGACATAAAGTTTAGTTTTCCTAAAAAAAAAAAAAAAAAGATTTCTTCTATGAAATAAACAGTTATGAAAATAATAAGCTTTTAACATGTTTTCAACATATAGACTTTCAACAGATTTTAAGTGATACCTTTTTCCCACAAATTGCTATCAATGATACAGAATAGTACTAGAAATTCTATGATTGAAATTGCCATTGATTTCTCCTTTTGATTTGCAAAATTTCCTTGATTCACCAGTCTCCAATATCCTCTCATAAGAAGTATCTTGTATAGGTATTTAAAAACAATTTAAAATGAAAATAGAATGACGTAAACTAACAATTGTGTCTATTACACATAGACCTTTTACTTCTGAAGGTTCTACCAATGTTTGTTTCCACATGACATATTTTAAGTCATAACTTGTAACTTATATTGTGTATTACAATATGTTCATTTTTAAAAAAAGTAACTCTCCCTATTCTGTTGGCTGGTTATTAAAGCATTTCTTTCCATTCTTAACACAAAAGTAGGAAAAATGAAACTCCAACAATGTAGGTGATAATTTGATAATCATATAAATAGACAATAAACATGACTCATGACTATGTCAGTGTAGTTCACATGATGTCATATTGGAGAGTAAAAGGGGAAAAATTAAAATTCAAGCCAGAGTGATAATATAAATGCATCTGTTTCTACATCAACCCAAAATAGTCATTTAGTGAGAAGAGGAGAAATATATGCCTGTTAGGGTCAACTTCTGCACCTAAAGCCTTATTATTTAACTGTAGTTATTACCATTTGGAACAACTTAAATGCAAGAAGCTGAATTACTTAAAGCCAAAAGCTTTATATGTTACAAATGATTCAGTCACTCACAAGTATACTTTACTGAAATGTGCTTGGTTGCCCTGAAAATGAAATGACATTTTTCGGTATATGAATGGTGCAGTATAAAGAGTTATCGTCATCTTCTGTGTAGCGCTTCAGAATAAATGTATTTCATCTTATGCTCAGGGTATTGAGTTCACACAATTACTCAAAAGCACATATGCAGATCATACTGAAAATGGTATGTATATTTATTTATTTGCTCCATTACCTTGACTCCCTATAAAACAAATCCCAAAGCAATTGTTCCAGTTTGCTAATGCTGCCAGAATGCAAAACACCAGAAATGGATTGGCTTTTATAAAAGGGGGGTTTATTTGGTTACAGAGTTACAGTCGTAAGGCCATAAAAGTGTCCAAGGTAAGACATCAGCAATCAGGGATCTTCACTGGAGAAAGGCTATTGGTCTGTTAGCTTGGAAGGCATGTGACTGGTGTCTGCTTGCTCCCACTTTGTGTTTCAAAATGATGTTCTCCAAAATGTCAGTGTCAGCTTCCAAGGGCCATCTTCAAACTCTGTCTCTCAGCTGCAGCTAGCAGTGAGCTCCTTCTGCCTGAGCTTTGATAGGGCTCCAGTGAACTAATCAAGGCCCATGCTGAATGGGCAGGGCACCCCTCCATGGAAATTATCTAATCAGAGTTATCACCTCCATTTGGGTGGGTCACTTCTCCATGGAAACAACCTAATCCAAAGGTACCAACTTAATCAACATTAATACGTCTGCCGTTACAAGATTGCATTAAAGAATATGGCTTTTTCTGGGGGACGTAATATATACAAACCGGCACAGCAATTCTTAAATTTGCTTTTTTATTTTGAATGTTGGTTTAAATATGAAATCTGACTTGACTGACAATCCTAACCACATTAGTCCGACAATCCAATGATGTGGGATTGAGTTTCAGGTCACTTTTTAGCACTTAATGATGTCTTTACTTCTTTCTTCCTCTTTTAGTGACATGAAAGCCAAAGAGAAGTACCAATCTGACCTGTGGTTAGAAATTGAACACCTGAATAAGGGTAAGAAGCTTAGATCTAAAAATGAGTGTGGGGCTAAGGGATGCGTAAGTGAGGACTGATGGCACCACACTTCCAGGGGTCTGTCTGGGCCCAGGAGTGTCAGCTTACTGTGTAGTTATGGGAATAGCTCTCAGAAGCCAGCCTGGAGCCAGAGGTTTGTGTGTGAATATGAGTGTGTGTGTGTGTGTGTGTGTGTCTACTCTTGTTTGATAAAACATTCAGAGGGCCATTTTGTTTGGTTTTATTTTACATACTTTAGAAATTTCTCTCTCATACGCAAAGCAAAATATTTTGCCATGAGTTGGCCTACTTTTTTTGCAGTGCAATGGGATATTTCATAGATACATTTTTTGTGAGTGACAAAAAATGTTTATTTTATACTTGTTGTCACTTCCTATTTTTGGAATAGGCTCCTTATTTTGGCAGAGAAAAAGCCACTCTGGCTTTATGAATGTGTGCGAATGTTCCAACTGGATGAGGTCTAGTGAAAACGGGTTTATGTGTTCAGTGCTGGATGAGGGAAAGAGCAAAAATGAAAAGAAAGCAAGAGGTGCTGCTGCTGAAATGCAGGAAGCACAGCCAAAGACACACTCACGGAAACGCCAGAGGTTAGTGGAGGGTCATTAAGAATTGCACTGGGATGCGCTTGGTCATCTTTCTTTAGATTCTTCGAGTGCCTGCTTTAGGCCATTTTCAATGACATATTGATCTTTTTTTTTTTTTCCATCCCAATAAGCTTCTCCTGGACATTTTCCCATGAACCATGTGAGCTGAGAATGTGCCACACTTTTTAATACATGCATTTCTTAATTTTTGTTTCATTTTGAGGGTACTAATGAGATGAAAATTTAGCAAAGTAAACTCTGAAGGTTTCCTTTTAAATGAAGGGATATTCTATTTTCTTAGCAGAGGTCATCTCCTAATTACAAATTTTCTAGTAGGTCTCTTTCCACTCTCCTCTCATTCCACAGTTCTGTGGCACACACTGGACTGGGGTAGAGTGGGATGATGAATTTTCTGGAGGGTAGAGGGTATAGTAACAGCAAACTCAGGATAGGAAAGCTCCAGAAAGCAGTGGCTGTATAATAAATATGCATGGATTGACTTTTTCATGGCCAGTGGAAGAAACATTCAAGAGAGGTGTAAAGAAGTACTGAAGGTAGCATAAAAGCTATGTAAAGCATTGCAGTAGCTGTAGCCCCAGGGGCAAATATTCCAGGAAAGAAACCAAAGCCAAAGGATTGTTTGCTACAAAGCACCAGGAATGGGGATACTTTGAGTCCCCAAACTGATGGGTGGGGGTACTGATTGTGCTTGAAATTATGTTTGGAATGAACCTAAAAGAGAAAGGCTATGTACTATCATAATGCTTTATGAAATTAACATTTCAGCCTAGAGTTTTAGTTTTCTCATTGAATAGTGTAGAGCAATAAAATACTTCTGCAGTGTTATGTGACATTTCTGAACATGCTGCCTTATATGATCAATAAGCAATCATGCCAGCAATTTATATCTGAAAAACTCACACTACTGTCAATGCCAATTCCTAAAGGTATGTGTGTTAGAGAAATTAAAAATTTGTCCCTTTTTTCTTTAATATTTAAATGTAATTATGGTCATATTTTAAGACTTTATTTTGAATATCATTCATTTCATGTTAGTACAATTTGTAGGTGGCAATTATGGCATTTTCTTTAAAATTCTTCTGAGGAAAACACCTTGTGGGTGGTACTTTATTCTCTCTAAATGAGTACCTTAAATCGGGGTGACACTGTGATAAAATTTTAATTATAATTAAATATATTTGTTTTACAACTGATTATGCTTTTATTACTGATAACTTAGGTTAAGAGGTGCATACTATGTACCTGGTAGGAGTAATTTGAAATCGATTCCTGGAGTGAGGATAATTTAGCATAGAAAAAGAAGACAACATTGGCATGACCCTATTTCTGATATTCCCTTGGGTTTTCCAAAAATGTTCCAAGTTTTATTTAAACATCATGCTATTGAGGAAAAGAAAGCAATGATTTGATACCTAAGAGTTAAATAATTTACAAAAACTGATTATAATTTAGTTATGCACTTTCATCATAAGGCTATGATGAATTTGCTAAAACTTATTGTTTCATTTGAGATGCAGAAGGCTAAGAAATAGTACATATATTTTAATTTAAATATGTGAATTTGATGAATCAGATTATTTCTGAAATAAACGGTCTGAGAACAACTGAAAATAGAGTAAATCTGAAAGAGGCATGAAAATTAGTTTCAATTTTCTAACTTAAAAATAGTTTGCTGCTGTCTTCTAGGTATAATGCAACAAGACCCAAACCCATCATCCTTGGAGCTTTTTAATACAACTACCAAAATTGTGGATCAGTGTGAGGTAAGTACCAAGCTTTTTGCATATGTTCTATAGCCATTGCAGAACTCACTCTGTTGACAATTTTAAAAATATGAATCCATGTTATAGGACTGAAACAGGTTTGGTGGAAAGTAAGGTGGAAAGTTTATAAAGTTGAAAAGAAAAATATCCCTATTAGAATTAAAATAACTAACAACTTAAAACATTTTACATTGTGAAATATGACAAATATACAGAAATATGCATAATGTACCACTTTTTTTAAAAAAAGTAACCACTACCTAAGTAGTGCTCCCAGTCCCTCCCTCATACTAGAGGGAACTGTTATCCTCATGTTTATGGTTATAATTCCTCATTTTTATTTGTAATTTTGCAATTTACAAATGCATTCCTAAACAAAATGATTTAATTTCAGGATGTATATAAATGGACTCATACCATATATGTTGTTTTGTGTCATCAGTATTAGGTTTGTGAGTTTCATCCAGGTTGTTTGTGTAGTGATGGTTGGTTCATTTTTATTGATATATAATATTCCATTATGTGAATATCCTGTAATTTATTTATCTATTCTGTCACTTTGGATCTGTTGTGGTGAGTTCAAATTGGAGGATTTCAGAGTTGACCAAGAAAAAGATGTGACCACTAGATGGCAGTAAGCACACAAGCTATTTGTCAGGGGTGTGCTTTGCCAGGTTTGCGGTAGAAGAAACAGCCTCTAGTTGCTGGAAACTTTCCAGTAGGGGCAGAGAGAGGGAGCCACTATAGAGGGGAAGCAGGAAAAGTGACAACTCCCAAACTCCCAGGGGAGAAGGAAATGACAGTTGAGGGCTTTATGGAAGGGTGATTTTACATGCCTAGACAGTGTTAGCACAGTGGGGAGCCTCTGGGCCAGAAGTGCTGAAGTGGCTTGGAGTGTTTTGTTTTGTTTTGTTTTGTTTTAATCAGTGCTGGGCAGATGTTGGGCACAGTTTCATGGGTTATATAAAGCAAAATGGCTGAAAATAGCTTATTTAGGCTAGTTTAAAAATAATTGGGTGTGTAAGAGTTTGAGTTTGGTTCTGGTGGGCTTTTCTAACAGACCCAGGCTTTTCTGAAGAAGAAGCCAGCACACACAGGGGCACTACCCAAAGGCTATCTTTGGCTCATTTATATAACATCTGCATCAGGCTCCAGTCTGGAAAACAAGAAATAGACCAGGCATTTTACTAGAGACATAGAAAAACAGACACTGGAGGATTAGAAAAATAAAAAGCCAATACTGAGGTAACACAGAAGTAGCAATTACAAGAAGTAGCTACCACCCTGGAGCTGGGGAAAAGAAATGAAGTGGTGGGTTTCAGAATCTGGAAAAGGGGCAGCCCAGACCTCTGAGGGGAGTGGTTGTGTCCAGCTGATGTTGGCATCTCTGAGGGGTGCTGTGCCAGGTGAATCGTGGGAGGAGGGAAGAGACACAGACTGATACAGTATAACTATACAGAAGAGAATTGATTGAATTACAAAACTACAAACATTTATTATTAATTATACGATAGTTGAAAGTAAAGCGGTCTATCCAGCAGACAAAGAAAAGGAAAAGAAAAAACTCATTAAGCCAGGGTTACAAACTTTTATCATTAATAACACAATAGTTGAAAGCAAAGCAGTCTGCCCAGTGGAAAAAGAAAAGAAAAAGGAAAGCGCACCAAGCTGGGGAAAGCCCCCACATCTGCTACTACTGGCTGGGGAAGTCCCGGTTCTTCAGCCTGTCAGAGTGCCAGCTGGCACGTGGTCCCAGGCAGCCCGTCCCCTCCTGGGTGAGACTTCCAACTTTTCCTGGGACTAGGGCCAGGATTTATGGCAATTTGTCCAGGAGTAGAAGTGCTTTGCTGCATGCCCCAAGGAAGTGCTAATTCCTTGGGATGAGCACAAAGACTTCCTTACCTTAATTTCACTGGCATGTTTGCAGCGGGGGAGCCTAGCTCTCGGTGGAGACACAGGTGATCTATTATCTATTATTGAAACTCCCTGGTAAACTCTGTTAGGCTTCAGTGACTTCCTTTGTTACATGTATCTTTGGTTCTCTTTCCCTTTCAGACAGGCCGGCACCTGCTGTCATGCAGGGCAGCTATCTGCTTATGGTTCATGTTGGTTTCATCCATACATTCCATCTTCCTACAATTTCTAACACGGGGGGCTTGATAAACCTGGGTTGCAGACGGCACCAAGAAACTGTGGGCTGGAACCAACTGCTGCTGCCAGAGTGAGACACTGCTGCTGAGATGCCCCTGACAGGAAAAGCAAGGAGTCAGGAAGGAGCAAATCTTCTCATCTTTTCTGCATTCTGGTCTCCTTCCAGCATCCTCTACTAGCAGAGTGTGTATAGAACACAGAACCAGTTAGCAAAAATGTACAGAAACATATAGGAGAGTGGGTGTGAAGCTAATAGACCATAGCTCAATAACCAGCACAGTTTGCAGCTACTGCGAACCATATTTTACCTGGGTGCTAAATTTCTCTAGGGAAAATACCTGGGAGGGAAATTTCTGGGACTGGAGAAACTTGACCTTTACTAAATAACTTCTTCTAAAGTGGTGGCACCATTTCCATTTGCATTAGCATTGTAGTGTGCCATGTTCCTGTCAACAGCTTTCTAATTTTAGCCAGTCTCCTTGTGATGTTAATCTGCAATTTTCTAATGCTAATGAGGTTGAGCACCTCATAATTTTTTTTTATTGGCTGTTTGTTATAGCTTCTCTTGTAAAAAAGCCTGCTTAAGTCTTTTGCCCTTTTTCTGTTGGGTTTTCTGTCTTTTCTTTTTTCATTTGCAGGGGTTCTTTAAATGTTCTGGATATAATTGCCTCTTTATTGATTGATCTGTTGTAAATATCTTCTCTTATTCTATAGCCTCTTTCATTTTGTTATGGTGTCTTATGATGAACCGAAGTTCTAGATTTTAATATAGTCAAACGTACTAATCTTTCTTTATAACGAGAACTTTTAGTATCTGTTAAGCAATCTTTTCTTACTTGTGGTTAAGAAAAATATTCTCCTATACTCTCTTATAAATGTTTTGCCTTTCATTTTTCAGTCCACCCATGGGCTTTTGAGGTAGGGGCCCAAAGGACCTACTGCTATTTGTCAGAAAGTCCAGCATTGTATTGTCAGTGTTCTGCTGGATAAACTGTCTATATGGATGAAGGTTTGGTTAGGGACTTCCTGTTTTTCTTTTTTTTTGTAATAGCCATTTCTGGGCAAAGAAGACACAAGTTATTTATTACTACAAGACTGATACTTGATATATGGCAGAGAAAGTTCTCCTACTTTGTTCTCAAAGAGTATCTTAGCTATTATTGGCCATCTGCTTTTCATTATAAAAATTCGAATTAGCTTGTCAAGTTTCAAAAAAAAAAAAAAAATTGATCCCTGTGGGGCTTTTGATTGGGATTACATTGAATCTCTATATCACCTTGGGAGAACTGATACCTTTAAAATATTGAGTCTTCCAATCTATGACAATGATGTTCATTTATTGAGGCCTTCTTTACTATCTCTCATTAAATTTTCCTAGAAAAAAAAGCATGAAGTTTGATAGATTTATTCCTGGGAACTTGACCTTTTTTTTCTTTATGGAAAGTTTCTTTTATAGAATTTATTGGGATTCCATCATATTTTTAAATTTTGTTTTTAAATTGTTATTCAGTAAAATTGAATTTGGGGGAATATTTTCTGAATTTGAACTCATACATAGATTTGTGTAACCACCGCTACAATCAGAATACAAATAATCCATCACCCCATAAGACTCCCTTGTGCTATCTCATAGTTTTTCTCTCAGTTTCTAAACCCTGGGCAACCAAAGCTCTATTCTCCATCACCATGGTTTTGTCTTTTCAAGAATGTCATATAAATGGAATCATACAATATATAACCTCTTGAGACTGGCTTCTGTCACTCAGTTTAATGCTTTTGAAATTTATCCAAATTGTTGTATGTATTAATAGTTTTTTTCCTATTTATTGCTGAGTAATATTCCATTGAATGATGTACCATGTTTGTTTATCCAGTTTTTTAAAATGCTATTGTAAGTGGTTTTTAAAAATTTATGTTCTAGCTGATATATAGAACTGCAATTGATTTATACATTGAATTTTATCCAGAAATCTTGCCAAACTTTCTTGTTCATTCTACCACTCTATCTGCAGATTTTTAAAAAATTTCCACATACACAGAATATCATTTGTGAGTTATAGCAGTTATAATCTGCAGTATTGTGACAGATTTATTTCTTTATTTTTAACTCTTCCAGTTTTTATTTCTTTTTCTTATCCTAGTAGCACTGGATAGGTCCTCTAGTAAAATGATGAAATGTGGTGGTGACAGTAAGTGTCTTTGATTTGTTCCTTTTATCACAAAGGGAAAGCTTTTGACATTTCACCCACCTGTTTCTTCTCTCTCTCTTTTTCTGGGTCAGTCCATCTAAAGGCTTGTCACTTTTGTGGATCCTTTTTTAAGAATAAGCTTTGGTTTCATAGATATTTTCTATTGTTTCCTGTTTTCCATTTCCCTGATTCTGTTCTTTGTTATTTCTTCCTTCTGCT
This sequence comes from Choloepus didactylus, assembly GCF_015220235.1. NCBI lineage: Eukaryota > Metazoa > Chordata > Mammalia > Pilosa > Megalonychidae > Choloepus > Choloepus didactylus. The sequence continues at coordinate 20,549,479 of NC_051316.1, forward strand.
TGCATTGTTGTGTTTTCTTTTGCTGTTTTTCTCCCCCTAGTTTATTAAGGTAGAAGTTGAGATCTTTGATTTGATTCCTTCTTTCTAATATAGGTTTTAAACATTATACATTTTCTCTAAGCACTGCTTTACTTGTATTCCATAAATTTTGATATGTTGTGTTTTCATTTTCCTTGAGTTAAAAATATTCCGGAGGCGGGGCAAGATGGCAGACTGGTGAGCTGTATCTTTTAGTTACTCCTCCAGGAAAGTAGGTAGAAAGCCAGGAACTGCGTGGACTGGACACCACAGAGCAATCTGACTTTGGGCATACTTCATACAACACTCATGAAAACGTGGAACTGCTGAGATCAGCGAAATCTGTAAGTTTTTGCGGCCAGGGGACCCGCGCCCCTCCCTGCCAGGCTCAGTCCCGGGGGAGGAGGGGCTGTCAGCTCCAGGAAGGAGAAGGGAAAACTGCAGTGGCAGCCCTTATCGGAAACTCATTCTACTGATCCAAACTCCAACCATAGATAGACCGAGACCAGACACCAGAGAATCTGAGAGCAGCCAGCCCAGCAGAGAGGAGACAGGCATAGAAAAAAAACAACATGAAAAACTCCAAAATAAAAGCGGAGGATTTTTGGAGTTCTGGTGAACATAGAAAGGGGAAGGGCCCGGAGGCGCATATGCAAATCCCGAAGAAAAGCTGATCTCTCTGCCCTGTGGACCTTTCCTTAATGACCCTGGTTGCTTTGTCTCTTAGCATTTCAATAACACATTAGATCTCTGAGGAGGGCCCGTTTTTTTTTTTGTTTTTTTTTTTTTAATCCTTTTTTCTTTTTCTGAAACAATTACTCTAAGAAGCCCAATACAGAAAACTTCAAAGACTTGCTATTCGGGCAGGTCAAGTCAAGAGCAGAACTAGGAGAGCTCTGAGACAAAACGCAATAATCCAGTGGCTGAGAAAATTCACTAAACACCACAACTTCCCAAGAAAACGGGGGTGTCCGCTCACAGCCATCATCCTGGTGGACAGGAAACACTCCTGCCCATCGCCAGCCCCATAGCCCAGAACTGCCCCAGACAACCCAGTGTGACGGAAGTGCTTCAAATAAGAGGCACACACCACAAAACTGGGCGTGGGCATTAGCCTTCCCTGCAACCTCAGCTGATTGTCCCAGAGTTGGGAAGGTAGAACAGTGTGAATTAACAAAGCCCCATTCAGTCATCATTTCAGCAGACTGGGAGCCTCCCTACACAGCCCAGCAGCCCAGAACTGCCCTGGGGTGATGGCACTCACCTGTGACATAGCACAGTCATCCCTCAACAGAGGACCCGGGGTGCACGGCCTGGAAGAGGGGCCCACTTGCAAGTCTCAGGAGCCATACGCCAATACCAAGGACTTGTGGGTCAGTGGCAGAGACAAACTGTGGAAGGACTGAACTGAAGGATTAGACTATTGCAGCAGCTTTAAAACTCTAGGATCACCAGGGAGATTTGATTGTTAGGGCCAACCCCCGCTCCCTGACTGCCCAGAAACACACCCCATACACAGGGCAGGCAACACCAACTACACACGCAAGCTTGGTACACCAATTGGACCCCACAAGACTCACTCCCCCACTCACCAAAAAGGCTAAGCAGGGGAGAACTGGCTTGGGGAGAACAGGTGGCTCGTGGACGCCACCTGCTGGTTAGTTAGAGAAAGTGTACTCCACGAAGCTGTAGATCTGATAAATTAGAGATAAGGACTTCAACTGGTCTACAAATCCTAAAAGAACCCTATCAACTTCAGCAAATGCCACAAGGCCAAAAACAACAGAAAATTATAAAGCATATGAAGAAACCAGACGATATGGATAACCCAAGCCCAAGCACCCAAATCAAAAGACCAGAAGAGACACAGCACCTAGAGCAGCTACTCAAAGAACTAAAGATGAACAATGAGACCATAGTACGGGATATGAAGGAAATCAAGAAGACCCTAGAAGAGCATAAAGAAGACATTGCAAGACTAAATAAAAAAATGGATGATCTTATGGAAATTAAAGAAACTGTTGACCAAATTAAAAAGATTCTGGACACTCATAGTACAAGACTAGAGGAAGTTAAACAATGAATCAGTGACCTGGAAGATGACAGAATGGAAAATGAAAGCATAAAAGAAAGAATGGGGAAAAAAATTGAAAAAATCGAAATGGACCTCAGGGATATGATAGATAATATGAGACGTCCAAATATAAGACTCATTGGTGTCCCAGAAGGGGAAGAAAAGGGTAAAGGTCTAGGAAGAGTATTCAAAGAAATTGTTGGGGAAAACTTCCCAAATCTTCTAAACAACATAAATACACAAATCATAAATGCTCAGCGAACTCCAAATAGAATAAATCCAAATAAACCCACTCCGAGACATATACTGATCACACTATCAAACACAGAAGAGAAGGAGCAAGTTCTGAAAGCAGCAAGAGAAAAGCAATTCACCACATACAAAGGAAACAGCATAAGACTAAGTAGTGACTACTCAGCAGCCACCATGGAGGCGAGAAGGCAGTGGCACGATATATTTAAAATTCTGAGTGAGAAAAATTTCCAGCCAAGAATACTTTATCCAGCAAAGCTCTCCTTCAAATTTGAGGGAGAGCTTAAATTTTTCACAGACAAACAAATGCTGAGAGAATTTGCTAACAAGAGACCTGCCCTACTGGAGATACTCAAGGGAGCCCTACAGACAGAGAAACAAAGAAAGGACAGAGAGACTTGGAGAAAGGTTCAGTACTAAAGAGATTCGGTATGGGTACAATAAAGGATATTAATAGACAGAGGGGAAAAATATGACAAACATAAACCAAAGGATAAGATGGCTGATTCAAGAAATGCCTTCACGGTTATAACGTTGAATGTAAATGGATTAAACTCCCCAATTAAAAGATATAGATTCGCAGAATGGATCAAAAAAATGAACCATCAATATGTTGCATACAAGAGACTCATCTTAGACACAGGGACACAAAGAAACTGAAAGTGAAAGGATGGAAAAAAATATTTCATGCAAGCTACAGCCAAAAGAAAGCAGGTGTAGCAATATTAATCTCAGATAAAATAGACTTCAAATGCAGGGATGTTTTGAGAGACAAAGAAGGCCACTATGTACCAATAAAAGGGGCAATTCAGCAAGAAGAAATAACAATCGTAAATGTCTATGCACCCAACCAAGGTGCCACAAAATACATGAGAGAAACACTGGCAAAACTAAAGGAAGCAATTGATGTTTCCACAATAATTGTGGGAGACTTCAACACATCACTCTCTCCTATAGATAGATCAACCAGACAGAAGACCAATAAGGAAACTGAAAACCTAAACAATCTGATAAATGAATTAGATTTAACAGACATCTACAGGACATTACATCCCAAATCACCAGGATACACATACTTTTCTAGTGCTCATGGAACTTTCTCCAGAATAGATCATATGCTGGGACACAAAACAAGCCTCAATAAATTTAAAAAGATTGAAATTATTCACAGCACATTCTCTGACCACAATGGAATACAATTAGAAGTCAATAACCATCAGAGACTTAGAAAATTCACAAATACCTGGAGGTTAAACAACACACTCCTAAACAATCAGTGGGTTAAAGAAGAAATAGCAAGAGAAATTGCTAAATATATAGAGACAAATGAAAATGAGAACACAACATACCAAAACCTATGGGATGCAGCAAAAGCAGTGCTAAGAGGGAAATTTATAGCACTAAACGCATATATTAAAAAGGAAGAAAGAGCCAAAATCAAAGAACTAATGGATCAACTGAAGAAGCTAGAAAATGAACAGCAAACCAATCCTAAACCAAGTACAAGAAAAGAAATAACAAGGATTAAAGCAGAAATAAATGACATAGAGAACAAAAAAACAATAGAAAGGATAAATATCACCAAAAGTTGGTTCTTTGAGAAGATCAACAAGATTGACAAGCCCCTAGCTAGACTGACAAAATCAAAAAGAGAGAAGACCCATATAAACAAAATAATGAATGAAAAAGGTGACATAACTGCAGATCCTGAAGAAATTAAAAAAATTATAAGAGGATACTATGAACAACTGTATGGCAACAAACTGGATAATGTAGAGGAAATGGACAATTTCCTGGAAACATATGAACAACCTAGACTGACCAGAGAAGAAATAGAAGACCTCAACCAACCCATCACAAGCAAAGAGATCCAATCAGTCATCAAAAATCTTCCCACAAATAAATGCCCAGGGCCAGATGGCTTCACAGGGGAATTCTACCAAACTTTCCAGAAAGAACTGACACCAATCTTACTCAAACTCTTCCAAAACATTGAAGAAAATGGAACACTACCTAACTCATTTTATGAAGCTAACATCAATCTAATACCAAAACCAGGCAAAGATGTTACAAAAAAGGAAAACTACCGGCCAATCTCCCTAATGAATATAGATGCAAAAATCCTCAACAAAATACTTGCAAATCAAATCCAAAGACACATTAAAAAAATCATACACCATGACCAAGTGGGGTTTATTCCAGGCATGCAAGGATGGTTCAACATAAGAAAATCAATCAATGTATTACAACACATTAAAAACTCGAAAGGGAAAAATCAATTGATCATCTCAATAGATGCTGAAAAAGCATTTGACAAAATCCAACATCCCTTTTTGATAAAAACACTTCAAAAGGTAGGAATTGAAGGAAACTTCCTCAACATGATAAAGAGCATATATGAAAAACCCACAGCCAGCATAGTACTCAATGGTGAGAGACTGAAAGCCTTCCCTCTAATATCAGGAACAAGACAAGGATGTCCACTGTCACCACAGTTATTCAACATTGTGCTGGAAGTGCTAGCCAGGGCCATCTGGCAAGACAAAGAAATAAAAGGCATCCAAATTGGAAAAGAAGAAGTAAAACTGTCATTGTTTGCAGATGATATGATCTTATATCTAGAAAACCCTGAGAAATCAACGATACAGCTACTAGAGCTAATAAACAAAGTTAGCAAAGTAGCGGGATACAAGGTTAATGCACATAAGTCAGTAATGTTTCTATATGCTAGAAATGAACAAACTGAAGAGACACTCAAGAAAAAGATACCATTTTCAATAGCAACTAAAAAATCAAGTACCTAGGAATAAACTTAACCAAAGATGTAAAAGACCTATACAAAGAAAACTACATAACTCTACTAAAAGAAATAGAAGGGGACCTTAAAAGATGGAAAAATATTCCATGTTCATGGATAGGAAGACTAAATGTCATTAAGATGTCAATTCTACCCAAACTCATCTACAGATTCAATGCAATCCCAATCAAAATTCCAACAACCTACTTTGCAGACTTGGAAAAGCTAGTTATCAAATTTATTTGGAAAGGGAAGATGCCTCGAATTGCTAAAGGCACTCTAAAAAAGAAAAACGAAGTGGGAGGACTTACACTCCCTGACTTTGAAGCTTATTATAAAGCCACAGTTGCCAAAACAGCATGGTACTGGCACAAAGATAGACATATAGATCAATGGAATCGAATTGAGAATTCAGAGATAGACCCTCAGATCTATGGCCGACTGATCTTCGATAAGGCCCCCAAAGTCACTAACTGAGTCATAATGGTCTTTTCAACAAATGAGGCTGGGAGAGTTGGATATCCATATCCAAAAGAATGAAAGAGGACCCCTACCTCACGCCCTACACAAAAATTAACTCAAAATGGACCAAAGATCTCAATATAAAAGAAAGTACCATAAAACTCCTAGAAGAAAATGTAGGAAAACATCTTCAAGACCTTGTATTAGGCGGCCACTTCCTAGACTTTACACCCAAAGCACAAGCAACAAAAGAGAAAATAGATAAATGGGAACTCCTCAAGCTTAGAAGTTTCTGCACCTCAAAGGAATTTCTCAAAAAGGTAAAGAGGCAGCCAACTCAATGGGAAAAAATTTTTGGAAACCATGTATCTGACAAAAGACTGATATCTTGCATATATAAAGAAATCCTACAACTCAATGACAATAGTACAGTCGGCCCAATTATAAAATGGGCAAAAGATATGAAAAGACAGTTCTCTGAAGAGGAAATACAAATGGCCAAGAAACACATGAAAAAATGTTCAGCTTCACTAGCTATTAGAGAGATGCAAATTAAGACCACAATGAGATACCATCTAACACCGGTTAGAATGGCTGCCATTAAACAAACAGGAAACTACAAATGCTGGAGGGGATGTGGAGAAATTGGAACTCTTATTCACTGTTGGTGGGACTGTATAATGGTTCAGCCACTCTGGAAGTCAGTCTGGCAGTTTCTTAGAAAACTAGATATAGAGTTACCATTCGACCCAGCGATTGCACTTCTCGGTATATACCCGGAAGATCGGAAAGCAGTGACACGAACAGATATCTGCACGCCAATGTTCGTAGCAGCATTATTCACAATTGCCAAAAGATGGAAACAACCCAAATGTCCTTCAACAGATGAGTGGATAAATAAAATGTGGTATATACACACGATGGAATACTACGCGGCAGTAAGAAGGAACGATCTCGTGAAACATATGACAACATGGATGAACCTTGAAGACATAATGCTAAGCGAAATAAGCCAGGCACAAAAAGAGAAATATTATATGCTACCACTAATGTGAACTTTGAGAAATGTAAAACAAATGGCTTATAATGTAGAATGTAGGGGAACTAGCAATAGAGAGGAATTAAGGAAGGGGGAACAATAATCCAAGAAGAACAGAGAAGCTATTTAGCGTTCTGGGGATGCCCAGGAATGACTCTGGTCTGTTAATTTCTGATGGATATAGTAGGAGCAAGTTCACAGAAATGTTGCATATATTAGGTAACTTTCTTGGGGTAAAGTAGGAACATGTTGGAAGTTAAGCAGTTATCTTAGGTTAGTTGTCTTTTTCTTACTCCCTTGTTATGGTCTCTTTGAAATGTTCTTTTATTGTATGTTTGTTTTCTTTTTAACTTTTTTTTCATACAGTTGATTTAAAAAAGAAGGGAAAGTTAAAAAAAAAAAAAACAAGGAAAAAAAAAAGATGCAGTGCCCCCTTGAGGAGCCTGTGGAGAATGCAGGGGTATTCACCTACCCCACCTCCATGGTTGCTAACATGACCACAGACATAGGGGACTGGTGGTTTGATGGGTTGAGCCCTCTACCACAGGTTTTACCCTTGGGAAGACGGTTGCTGCAAAGGAGAGGCTAGGCCTCCCTATGTTTGTGCCTAAGAGCCTCCTCCCGAATGCCTCTTTGTTGCTCAGATGTGGCCCTGTCTCTCTAGCTAAGCCAACTTGAAAGGTGAAATCACTGCCCTCCCCCCTACGTGGGATCAGTCACCCAGGGGAGTGAATCTCCCTGGCAACGTGGAATATGACTCCCGGGGAGGAATGTAGACCTGGCATCGTGGGACGGAGAACATCTTCTTCACCAAAAGGGGGATGTGAAAGGAAATGAAATAAGCTTCAGTGGCAGAGAGAATCCAAAAGGAGCCGAGAGGTCACTCTGGTGGGCACTCTTACGCACACTTTAGACAACCCTTTTTAGGTTCTAAAGAATTGGGGTAGCTGGTGGTGGATACCTGAAACTATCAAACTACAACCCAGAACCCATGAATCTCGAAGACAGTTGTATAAAATGTAGCTTATGAGGGGTGACAAGGGGATTGGGAAAGCCATAAGGACCACACTCCACTTTGTCTAGTTTATGGATGGATGAGTAGAAAAATAGGGGAAGGAAACAAACAGACAAAGGTACCCAGTGTTCTTTTTTACTTGAATTGCTCTTTTTCACTCTAATTATTTTTCTTGTTATTCTTGTGTGTGTGCTAATGAAGGTGTCAGGGATTGATTTGGGTGATGAATGTACAACTATGTAATGGTACTGTGAACAATTGAAAGTACGATTTGTTTTGTATGGCTGCGTGGTATATGAATATATCTCAATAAAATGAAGATTAAAAAAAAATATTCCTAATTTGTCTTGTGATTTTTTCTGGGACCCATGGGTTATATAGAAGTGTGATTTTAAATTTCCAAATATTTGGGGGATTCCCCACATTTTTCTTGCTAATTTCTAATTCCATTGTAGTTTGGGAACATACTTTTAATGAACTCAATTCTTTCAAATGCGTCAAGGCATTTTTTTTGTGGCCTAGCAAATAGTCTATCCTGGGGAAAATTCTACATCTGCTTGAAAAGAATGTGTATTCTACTGCATTAGGTGGAATGTCTTGTAAATGTCAGTTAGGTCAATTTTGTCTATGGAGGTATTAAAGTTTTCTACAACCTTGCTGATTTTCTGTCAGGCTGTTTTTGTTAATTATTGAGAGTGGGGTATTGAAATCTTCAACTGTAATTGCTGAATTATCTATCCTTTCAATCCTGTGAGTTTTTGCTTTGTGTATTTTGGGAATATGTTGCTAGGTAGGAATGTATTTGTAAACCTATGTCCTCCTGTTATCTTTCTTTTTATCATTATCATTTTATCTTTGTCTCTAGTAACATTTCTTGCCTTGAAGTCATTTACTTGCTATTCATAAAGCCACTTCAGCTCTCTTATGGTTCCTATTTGCACGGTACATTTTTTTTCATCCTATTATTTTCAACCTTTTTGTATATTTGATTTGAAGTATGTTGTTCTCTTTTAGAGAGCATATATTAGGATCTTGTTCTTATATCCATTCTAACAATCTCTACCTTTTAATTAAAGTGTTTAGTCCATTTATGTTTAATGTAATTATTGATTTAGTTGGATTTATGTCTGCCATTTTTCTGTGTTTTTGTATGTCACATGTCTTTTTTGTTCCTCTGTTCCTTCACTGATGTCTTTTGTATTGAAAAATATTTTATGTACTGTTTTAGTTCCCTTTTTGATTTTGTCACTGTTTTTTTTTATTTTGAAATAATTTCCAACTTAGAACGATACAAATATAATACAAAAACAATACAGAGAACTCTAATATACCCCATACCCAGATAACAAGACTTATCAACTTTTAACATTTTCTCACTTTTGTTATATCATCCTATCTAACCATCTATCATCTATCACTGTATCTATCTATCTATCTATCTAATTTTCTAAGCATTTGAGATTAGATTGCATAGATCAGGCTCTTTTAACACTTATATTTCCATATATATTTTTTAAGAATGAGGATATTCACTTATGTAACCACATTAAGTACAGTTATCAATTTCAAGACATTTAACATTGATATAAAGTTTACAGTCTACACTACAATTTTTTTCATATGTCCCAATAATGTCCTTTTGGGTCTTTTCTTCTTCAATATTAGATCTCTCCGGGATCATGGATAGCTTTTAGTTATCATTGTCTCTTCAGTTTATCTTTTTAAAAAATTGTAGTAACATATTGTTCTAGTTTGCTAATGCTGCCAGAATGCAAAACACCAGAGATGGATTGGCTTTTATAAAAGGGGGTTTATTTGGTTACACAGTTACAGTCTTAAGGCCATAAAGTGTCCAATGTAACACATCAGCAGTTGGGTACCTTCACTGGATGATAGCCAGTGGTGTCCGGAAAACCTGTTAGCTGGGAAGGAATGTGGTTGGCGTCTGCTCCAAAGTTCTGGTCTCAAAATGGCTTTCTCCCAGGATGTTCCTCCCTAGGCTGCAGTTCCTCAAAAATGCCACTCCTAGTTGCACTTGGGATACCTGTCCTCTCTCAGCTTCTCCAGAGCAAGAGTCCACTTTCAACAGCCATCTTCAAACTGTAGTTCCTCTCTTAGCTTCTGGGCATTCTTCAGAGTGTCCCTCTTGGCTGTGGCAAGCTCGCTCCTTCTGTCTGAGCTTATATACTGCTCCAATAATCAAGGCCAACCCTGAATGGGTGGGGCTACGCCTCCATGGACATTATCTCATCAGAGTTATCACCTACAGTTGGGTGGGTCACATCTCCATGGAAATACTCAAAGGATTCCAATCTAATCAGCACTAAAATGTCTGCCCCACAAGATTGCATCAAAGTACATGGCTTTTTCTGGCAGACATAATACCTTCAAACTGGCACGTTCCACCCCCTGGACCACAGAAAAACATATTTTTTCCAAATACAAAATACATTCATGGCATCAAAATATCACAAAAACTTAAATCATTTCAGTAACGGAAGTTGAGTACAAGATCCCATCAAAATCAATTATAGGTGTGCTCAGTCTTAAGGCATAATTTTCCTTTAGCTGTGGATCTGTGAACTTAGAACAAGTTATGTGCTTCCAATATACAAAGGAGGAACATTCATAGGATAAATATTCCCATTGCCATAAGGAGAAAGAATAAGGAAAACAGGGTTCACAGGACCAAAACAGTTCCTAAAATCCGCAGGACAAACTCCATTACATTTCTTTCTTTTTTTTTTTTTTTAATTAAATTTAGTTTTATTGAAATACATTCACACACCATACAATCATCCATGATATACAATCCACTGTCCACAGTATGATAACATAGTTATGCGTTCATCACCACAATCTATCTCTGAACATTTTCCTTACATCAGAAAGAACCAGAACAAGAATAAAAAATAAAAGTGAAAAAAGAACACCCAAATCATCCCCCATCCCACCCCATTTGTCCTTTAGTTTTTATTCCCATTCCTCCACTCATCTATACACTAGATAAAGGGGGTGTGATCCACAAGGTCTTCACAATCACACTGTCACCCCTTGTAATCTACATTATTATATAATTGTCTTCAGGAGTCCAGACTGCTGGGTTGGAGTTTGGTAGTTTCAGGTATTTACTTCTAGCTATTCCAATACATTAAAACCTACGAGGTGTTATCTATATAGTGCATAAGAATGTCCACCAGAGTGACCTCTCGACTCTATTTGGAATCTCTCAGCCACTGAAACTATTTCGTCTCATTTTGCATCCCCCTTTTGGTCAAGAAGATACTCTCAGTCCCACGATGCCGGGTCCACATTCATCCCCGGGAGTCATACTCTGCATTGCCAGGGAGATTTACACCCCTGGGAGTCGGGTCCCACGTAGGGGGGAGGGCAGCGAGTTCACCTGTCGAGATGGCTCAGTTAGAGAGAGAGAGGGCCACATCTGAACAACAAAGAGGTACTCAGGGGGAGACTCTTAGGCACCATTACATACAACTTTAGACTCTCCTTTGTGGTAATGAGCTTCATAAGGGCAAGTCCCATGTTCGAGGGCTCAGCATATCAAACCGCTAGTCCCAGTTTGTGACAACATCAGCACCAGTCCAGGTGAGGATGTCCAACACATCCGCATCTTCCCCCAGATCCTTGGGGCTGGGGAGGGGGAGGCTGTAAATATATTATTTATTATCTGCCCAAATTACTCTGGGATGTGTCACTATTTCACTCCAGCCTATACTAACCTACCGTATCTCACTTCCTTTTCAAAGTTCCATGCAATTGTGGTGTTTGAACAAATCGACTGTAGAGTTGTACCGTTAAGAAAATTTAGATCCTGTACCAAATAGATATCTATTCCCTTGGTCTCATATGAAAGTTGAAGTTTTAAAACACAATCAGTTTCAACCTTTACCCTTTGGCCTGGCTTGCCCTGGTCTTAACCAGACCTGCTTCATTCATATCATTAATTGAAGTCTGGGCTCTTTTTCAGCTTTTTTTTTTTTTTTTTTTTGACAGTGGCTGTATGCGCTAATACTGACATTCATGTCTGCCGAGCTCTAGCTCTGAGTTTCAGGTGTCTCAGAGATATGCATTGTTCCAGAGACCAATCAGGTTATACGCTAGGGGATCAGCATCTCAAAGTTTAGAGATAGGCCTTACAATTCAGGGATAGAGTTAACTGCTGTAAGAGCTTACAATCTAGGGACTATTACAATTATTGTGTCCACGTTAGGCTATGTTCTAAGATTCAATTCTGAGTTTACACATTGTAGTTAGTCCATATTGGTGAGGCATCATCTTCTCACCATGTTTTCTCCAACACTTTTACTCCTATATATATATTTTCCTACAATTTTATAGAGATATATTCACATACCATATATTTATCCACAGTGTACAATCAGTTGTTCATGGTATCATCATAAAGTTGTACATTTATCACCACAATCAGCACTTGAACGTACTGATTACTACAAGAAAAAATTTTTTTTTTTTTTAGCAATAAGAAAAAATGATAAAAAGAAAAATAACATGTCATGCAATACAATATACTACTAAGGACAGCAAATAACACCACTACCAAGAATCCCATATTCCTCCCCTATATCCCCCTCTCATATACATTTAGCATTGGCATATTGCCTTTGTTACATTTAATGGAGGTATATTACAATGTTACTGTTGACCATAGACTACAGTTTGCTTTGATTATGTTTTTTCCTGAATACCATCCCTTTTTCAAATTTCTACATGGTTGACATTCATTTGCTTTCCCACATGCAAAAACATTTTTATATTTGTATATTTAGTAACAGTCATTGGCCACTCCAGTTTTTGCCACGTTATACAGTCCCAGTCTTTATCATCTATCTTTCCCTCTGGTGTCATACATTCTCCTATCCCACCTCTTTCAGCTTTACTCACAGACATCTTTGTTCAGTGTACTTACAATACCGTGCTACCATCACACAGTATTATGCTATCTATTTCTGGATCTATGCAATCAATCCTAAACATTCTGTAGTCCTTCAGCATCAAATGGCTGATCTCTGCCCTCTTTCTATCTCCTGGTCGCCTGTGTTGTCAGCTTTTAACTCCCAAAGTTTGTTCATTAATGTCTGTTCATATTAGTGAGACCATACAGAATCTGTCCTTTTGTTTCTGGCTAACTTCACTCAACATAATGTCCTCAAGGTTCATCCACATTATTACATGATCCATGTCTTTCTTCTGTCTTACAGCTGCATAATATTCCATCATGTGTATATACCACAGTTTGTTTATCCACTGATCCTTTGATGGACATTTGGGCTGTTTCCATCTCTTGGCAATAGTGAATAATGCTGCAATAAACATTGGTTTACAAATGTCTGTTTGTGTCTTAAGTTTCAGTTCCTCTGAGTATATACCCAGCAATGGAATAGCCGAGTCATATGGCAAATCTATATTTAGCTTCCTGAGGAACCTCCATACTGTCTTCCAGAGTGGTTGCACCATTCTACATTCCCACCAACAATGAATAAGTGTGCCTCTTTCTCCACATCCTCTCCAGCACTTGTCATTTTCTGTTTTTTGGATAATGGCCATTCTGGTAGGTGTGAGATGATATCTCATTGTGGTTTTGATTTGCATTTCCTTAATAGCCAGTGAAGTAGAGCATTTTTTCATATGCTTTTGAGCCATTTGTATTTCCTCTTCAGAAAAATGTCTGTTCATGTCTTTTGCCCATTTTTTAATTGGATTGTTTGTCTTTCTGTTATTGAGATGCAGGATTCCTTTATATATTCGGGATATTAAACCCTTATCTGATATGTGGTTTCCAAATATCATCTCCCATTGTGTAGGTTGCCTTTTTACTTTTCTGACAAAGTCCTTTGATGTCCAAAAGTGTTTAATTTTGAGGAGATCCCATTTGTCTATTTGTTCTTTGGTTGCTCGTGCCTTGGGTGTGAGGTCTATGAAACCACCTCCTTTCACGAGATCTTTAAGATATTGCCCTTCATTTTCTTCTAAGAGTTTTATGGTCTTGGTGCTAATCTTTAGATCTTTGATCCACTTTGAGTTAATTTTCGTATAAGGTGTGAGATGGACATCCTCTTTCATTCTTTTGGAAATGGATATCCAGTTCTCCAAACACCATCTATTGAACAGGCTGCTCTTTCCCAGTTGTTTTGGCTTCACTGCCTTATCAAAGATCAGTTGTCCATAGATGTAAGGGTCTACTTCTGAACACTCAATTCGATTCCATTGATCAGTATATCTGTCCTTATGCCAGTACCATGCTGTTTTGAGCACTGTAGCTTTGTAATATGCTTCAAAGTCAGGTAGTGTGAGACCTCCCACTTCATTCCTCTTTCTCAAGACATTTTTGGCTATTTGGGGCACCTTACCCTTCCAAATAAATTTAGTTATTGGTTTTTCTATTTCTGTAAAGTAAGTTGTTGGGATTTGAATTGGTGTTGCATTGAATCTGTAAATCAGTTTAGGTAAAATTGCCATCTTAACTATATTTAGTCTTCCAATCCATGAACATGGTATGTTCTTCCATTTTTTCAGGTCTTGTTCAATTTCTTTTAGCAGTTTCTTATAGTTTTCTATGTAAAGGTCTTTTGTGTCCTTGGTTAAGTTTATTCCTAAGTACTTGATTCTTTTGGTTGCTATTGTAAATGGGATTTTTTTCTTGATTTCCTCCTCTTGTTGCACATTACTTGTGTATGGGAACACTACAGATTTTTGCATGTTGATCGTGTAGCCTGCTACTTTTCTGTATTCATTGACTAGTTCTAGTAGCTTTGCTGTAGATTTTTCTGGATTTCCTACATATAGAATCATGTCATCTGCAAATAGTGAAAGTTTTACTTCTTCCTCTCCAATTTGGATGCCTTTTATTTCTTTTTCTTGCCTAATTGCTCTAGCTAGAACTTCCAGCACAATGTTGAATAACAATGGTGATAGTGGGCATCCCTGTCTTGTTCCTGATCTTAGAGGAAAAGCTTTCAGTCTCTCCCCATTGAGTGTGATGTTAGCTGTGGGTTTTTCATATATTGCCTTTATCATATTGAAAAAGTTCCCTTCTATTCCTATCCTTTGAAGTGTTTTCATCAGGAAAGGATGTTGAATTTTGTCAAATGCCTTTTCTGCATCAATCGAGATGATCATGTGGTTCTTCTGCTTTGATTTATTGATGTGGTGTATTACATTAATTGATTTTCTTGTGTTGAACCAGCCTTGCATACCTGGAATAAATCCCACCTGGTCGTGGTGTATAATTATTTTAATGTGATGCTGGATTCGATTTGCGAGTATTTTGTTGAGGATTTTTGCGTCTATATTCATTAAAGAAATTGGTCTATAATTTTCTTTTTTTGTAGTATCTTTGCCTGGTTTTGGTATTAGGGTGATGATGGCTTCATAGAAAGAGTTAGGTAGCTTTCCCTCTTCTTCAATTTTTTTGAAGAGATTGAGCAGGATTGGTACTAATTCGTTCTTGAATGCTTGGTAGAATTCACATGTGAAACCATCTGGTCCTGGGCTTTTCCTTTTTGGGAGCTTTTTGATGACTGACTCAATCTCTTTACTTGTGATTGGTTTGTTGAGGTCATCTATTTCTTCTTGAGTTAATGTTGGTTGTTTATGCTTTTCTAGGAAGTTGTCCATTTCATCTAAGTTGTCTAGTTTATTAGCATATAGTTGCTCATAGTATCTTCTCACTATCTCCTTAATTTCTGCAGGGTCGGTAGTTATATTTCCTTTCCCATTTCTGATTGCATTTATTTGCATCTGCTCTCTCTATTTTTTTGTTAGCCTAGCCGGTGGTCCATCAATTTTATTGATTTTCTCAAAGAACCAACTTTTGGTTTTGTTGATTCTCTCTATGGTTTTCCTGTTCTCAATTGCATTTATTTCTGCTCTAATCTTTGTTATTTCTTCCCTTCTGCTTGCTTTGGGGTTAGTTTTCTGTTCTTTCTCTAATTCCTCCAGGTGAGCAGTTAACTCTTCAATTTTTTCTCTCTGTTCTCTTTTAATATAGGCATTTAGGGCAATAAATTTCCCTCTCATCACCGCCTTTGCTGCATCCCATAAGTTTTGATAAGTTGTGTTTTCATTGTCATTTGCCTCGAGGTATTTACTAATTTCTCTTATAATTTCTTCCTTTACCCACTGGTTTTCTAAGAGGGTGTTGTTTAGCCTCCATATGTTTGTGAATTTTATGACCTTCTGCCTTTTATTTATTTCCAACTTCATTCCATTGTGGTCTGAGAAAGTGTTTTGTATAATATCAATATTTTTAAATTTGTTGAGACTTGCTTTGTGACCCAACATGTGGTCTATCCTAGAGAATGTTCCATGAGCACTGGAGAAAAAAGTGTATCCTGCTATTGTTGGATGTAGTGTTCTATAAATGTCTGTCAAGTCTAGTTCATTAATCATACAATTCAACATCTCTGTTTATTTAGTGATCCTCTGTCTAGATGTTCTATCCATTGATGAGAGTGGTGTATTGAAGTCTCCAACTATTATTGTAGAGGTATCTATTTCTCCTTTCAGTGATCGCAGTGTTTGCCTCATGAATTTTGGGGCATTCTGGTTTGGTGCATAAATATTTATGACTGTTATGTTTTCTTGATGAATTGACCCTTTTATTAATATATAGTGTCCTTTTTTGTCTCTTTTAATTGTTTCGCTTTTGAAGTCTAACTTGTCTGATATTAATATAGCTACTCCCGCTTTTTTCTGGTTGTTGTTTGCATGAAATATCTTTTTCCAACCTTTCACTTTCAGTCTATGTTTGTCCTTGTGTCTAAAGTGAGTTTCTTGTAGACAGCATATAGATGGGTCCTGTTTTTTAACCCATTCTGCCAGTCTGTGTCTGTTTATTGGGGAGTTTAATCCATTTACATTTAGTGTTATTACTGTAAGGGCAGTACTTTCTACTACCATTTTGTTTCTTGGAATTTATATGTCATATCTTATTTTTTCCTCTCCTTTTACCTTTCTTGATAATCTTCATTTCTGCACTCTTTTCCAACTCTCTCTCTCCTGTCTTTTCCTGTAGCACTCCCTTTAGTATTTCTTGTAGTGCCGGTCTCTTATTCACAAACTCTCTCAGTGTCTGTTTGTCTGAAAATGTTTTAATCTCTCCCTCATTTTTGAAGGAAAGTTTTGCTGGATATAGAATTCTTGGTTGGCAGTTTTTCTCTTTCAGTATCTTAAATATATCATGCCACTGTCTTCTTGTCTCCATGGTTTCTGCAGAGAGAGCTGTACATAGTCTTATTGACCTTCCCTTGTATGTGATGGATTGCTTTTCTCTTGCTGCTTTCAGAATCCTCTCTTTGTCTTTGACATTGGACAATCTGACCAGTAAGTGTCTTGGAGTAGGTCTATTGAGATCGATTCTATTTGGGGTACATTGTACTTCTTGAATCTCTAATTTTCTGTCTTTTATAAGAGTTGGGAAATTTTCAGTGAATATGTCTTCTGTTACTCTTTCTGCCCCTTTTCCCCTCTCTTCTCCTTCTGGGATACCCATAACACATATAGTTGTGCGTTTCATGTTGTCACTCAGCTCCCTAAGATCCTGCTCATATTTTTCCATTTTTGTCACCATCTGTACTTTTGTGTGTATGAATTCGAATGACCTGTCTTCCAGTTCACTGATCCTTTCTTCTGCCTGTTAAAATCTACTGTTGTGTCCCTCCATTGTGTTTTTCATCTCCTCCATTGTGGCCTTCATTCCCATGAGTTCTGCCATTTGTTTTTTTAAGTTTATGAATTCTTCTTTATGGTCAGCCAGTGTCTTCTTTATATCCTTCAGCTCTTTTGCTATATCCTCCTTCATTTCATCAAATTTATTTAGCACTAGTTGCCTCCACTCCTGTGTCTCAGCTGAGCTATTAGTTTGTTCCTTTGGCTGGTCCATGTTTTCGTGTTTCCTGGTATGGCTTGTTATCTTAAGTTGTCTAGGCATCTGATTTTCTTGATTAGTTTATTTTGGAGCTTGTTTTCTGTCTTTTACCTAGTGGTTTTCTTGTTGGTTGGCTTTGTTCTCTGGCCTCTGTTATTCAGTTCAACTTATTCTAGACCTCTAACTTAGGTTCTATTTAGTTGATCAGAATTTTTCCCCTCTTGTTTTTTCTGTTTCTTGCTCTGCCTCTATGTAACCTTTTTGTGAGTGGGTCTCCTCAGCTATGGTCGACCCTAGTCAGATTTTCCCAGTCTAGTGAGGCCCAGGTCTCATTGGGAGGGTATGGAGTTTTCCTGAGAATGAGACCCTCCTATGAGGCCTTTAGAATTGGTGCTTTTCCTCTCCTGTCCAGCAGGTGGCGCTGGCCAGCCTGCAGCTCCCCCACCAGTGTAAGGAGGTGTGGAGCCTTTAGTTCTCCTGGTGACTCTGATCCTGTCAGGGGCGTGGCTGACTGAAGCTGGAATCTGAATTCCAGCCCCTGGGGTCTGAATTCCCAGAAGGAGGACTGCCAGTTGAGCTGGACCTCCCTCCACTCTCCCAATCCTCAGAACTCCAGTTGTCTCTCAGGGGCACTATTATTCCCTTCTCCTCTCTCCTCTTTGGGGCCTCTCCAGGTAGATTCCTTGGTCAGCCTGAGTTGCCAATTAAAGACGGGGGTGGAGACCTTCAGTAGTGAATACGGAATTCAAAGACACTGTGGGTACTCTGTCTCCCCCAAGCCCAGCCTAGTCCCTCAACCTGGGCTTTCCGATAGAAAATAACCACATATATTACTTTTAGATTTAAAAAAAAAAAACGTAGAAAAGAAATCAAGAAAAAGAGAAAAGGAAAAAAAAAAAAAAAAAGAGTCTCTTTGAAAAGTCTTTCCCCAGCCTGGAAGTTTTGTCAGTGTCAGAATAGAGCATTTAAAGATATGCTTTGGGCTATTGTCTGATAATTACTCTCCAACTGCTTCAGTTCCACCCCTGCCGGGGGCTATTGAAATGCAAAAAGATAAGGGATCAGTGAGAAGCCAGAAGGGACAAAATGTAGGGGAAAAAAAAAATGGCTTTTTTGGAGTCTGGGAATGGGTGCCCGCTTTTACGTGCCCCCACTTCTCGGAGCCCAGCCCTTCTTTAGCACCCCAGCTCCCAAAGTTAGTTAATTAATTTGTTAATTAATTCTGCAGTTGAGGCTGGGTTGAGCCTCCCTTCTTGCCCTCAGCAGATTGCTGTTTTTTGGTTTTTTTTTTCCCCCCTTTCAGGGAGCCGGCAGCAAGACAGTCTGTGAGGTCTGGGTGGGGAGGGGCACCAGACCCCTGGTCCGGGGAACTTACAATGTTTGCTGCGATCTCAGCTTTTCCTCCAATTCCAAACTTGTGTCCAATGTGTGACTGGTTACTGGAGACCCCAAAAACACTGTTTCATATAGTTCTTGGGTAATTGCCAGCTGCTCTAGGGGAGAGACCAAATTCTGCTCCTCACCACTCCGCCATCTTGCCCCGCCTCCTCCATTAGATTTCAAAGTCTGACAGTCATTTACAGAACGCAGTTGCATCCTTGGGGCTTGAGAGAGCAGGAGTCTAACCCTTCCTAAGGGCCTTTGTGGCAGCCCTTTCCTCTCCAAATGCTTGGGTGAGTCCTCCAACATATCCACACATTGGGGAGACCACCTTCTTGGCCCCACCCTCCTCAAACATAGGGGCAGCACCTGGATTCCCTTCCATCTCCAGGCACACACTCAACCCCTTCAGAACAGTGTGGTGGCAGCCAGGCTCTCCCCAATTCCCTGGGAATGTGCTCCACCCTCTTTGGGACCTGGGGTGGCAAAACCCTTCCAGAGCATCGAGGCAGAATGACCAAGCTTGACCTCTGGGGCAAACTCACCCTTTCCATGCATGTGGGCCACTCCGCTCTCCCAGCTCAAGGCCTCTTGACTGCAGACCTCAACCTCCATGGCTCTGTCTTTGAAGAAATTTTTCCTTCAATTTGTTCCTTGTCTTTCTCCTCCAGTCCAGACTGGCAACAGCTCTGTCTATAAAGATCTGGCAAAAATTCTGTTGGCTTCACATGAAGCACACAGGGGTCAAAGCCCTCAGACAACAGGACTTTCCACAAATCTTTTCTGCTTAACTCCTTTTCCAATCTTGGCTTGTACTGTAATGGCAGCTGGGTTCCATGTTTGGTTACATCCTCACATTGGGCTGTAGCTTCTGGGATTCCACCCCCTGGAAGCCCATAATTTTCCAAGCCATCAGCTTCTTGTTTCTTTGAACCCAAGAGTTCAATTCTAAGTTTATCTCTCTTTGCTTGCATTGTACTATAAGCTGCAAGGAGAAGCCATGGTACATCCTCCACACGTAGTCTGGAGATCTCCTCAGCTAAGTATTCCAGGTTGTTGCTTTCAAATTCTTTCCATCTGACACCAGGACTCAATTTTGCCAAATTCTCTGCCACTTTGAAACAAGGTTCACCTTTCTTCCAGTTCGTAACAACACATTCATCATTTCTGTTCAAGGCCTCGTCAGAAGTATCTTTAGAGTCCATATTTCCACAAACACTCTCCTCAAAGCAGTTTAAGCCTTTTCTATCAAGCTTCTTCCAGACTCTTCCCCTTATCCATTTAAAAAGTTGTTCCAACATGTTTGCTATTTGCAAACTCAGAGGCAAAAGCACCCCACTTCTCCAGTACCCAAAATCTGTTCTAGTTTGCTAATGCTGCTGGAATGCAAAGCACCAGAGATGGATTGGCTTTTATAAAAGGGGGTTTATTTGGTTACACAGTTACAGTCTTAAGGCCATAAAGTGTCAAACATAACACATCAGCAATCAAGTACCTTCACTGATGATGGCCAGTGGTGTCCGGAAAACCTCTGTTAGCTGGGAAGGAATGTGGCTGGCGTCTGCTCCAAAGTTCTGGTCTCAAAATGGCTTTCTCCCAGGACGTTCCTCTCTAGGCTGCAGTTTCTCAAAAATGCCACTCCTTGTTGCACTTGGGATACCTGTCCTCTCTCAGCTTCTCCAGAGCAAAAGCCCACTTTCAACAGCCATCTTCAAACTGTAGTTCCTCTCTTAGCTTCTGGGCGGTCTTCAGAGTGTCCCTCTTGGCTGTGGTAAGCTCGCTCCTTCTGTCTGAGCTTATATACTGCTCCAGTAATCAAGACCCACCCTGAATGGGTGAGGCTATGCCTCCATGGACATTATCTCATCAGAGTTATCACCTACAGTTGGGTGGGTCACGTCTCCATGGAAATACTCAAAGGATTCCAATCTAATCAGCACTAAAACATCTGCCCCACAAGATAGCATCAAAATACATGGCTTTTTCTGGGGGACATAATACCTTCAAACTGGCACACATATATACAAAACAAAATCTTCTATCCCAACCATTCCCAAACATACAATTAATTGACATTAATTTCTTTAACAATGTTGTGTTACCATTGCCACCACCCATTACCAAACTTTTCCATCACCCCCAAAAGAAACGCTGTACCCATTATACATTAACATCCCATGCCCCTCCCCCCCACACCTGGTAAACTGCCCTCTACTTTCTGTTTCTATAAGTTTTCATATTCTAGTTATTTTACATAAGTAGAATCATCAATACCTATCCTTTTGTGTCTGGCTTATTTCACTCAATATGATGTCCTCAAGGTTCCTCCATGCTGTACCATGTATCTGAACTTCATTCCTTTTTATCTCTGAATGTGTTTGTGCATGTGTGTGTTTGTTTGTGTGTGTGTGTGGTATATATATATACCACATTTTGTTTATCCATTCATTTGTTGATGGATATTTGGGTTGCTTTTACCTTTTTACCATTGTGAAAAAAATAATGCTGCTATGAACATTGGTGTACAAATATCTGTTTGAATGTCTGCTTTCAGATCTTTTGGGTATATACCTAGAAGATCTATTGCTGAGTCAATAAGGTAGTTCTATGTTTAACTTTATGAGGGACTGCCACAGTTTTCCATAGTGGCTACATTTTACCTCCCAGCACTTGTTATTTTCTGTTTTTAAAATAATAGCTATTCTAGTGGATGTGAGGTGGTATTCCATCATGATTTTGATTTGTGGTTCCCTAGTAGCTAATGATATTAAGCATCTTTTCATGTGCTTATTGAGCATTTGTGTATCTTTGGGAAAACATCCATTCCAGTCCTTTGCCCATATTTTAATTGGGTTGTCTCTTTGTTGTTCAGTTATAGGAATTCTTTTTTATATTTTGGATATTAAACCCTTATCAGGTATATAGTTTCACTCTGTTTTGAGTTATTTCCTTAGTGGTTAGTCTAGAGACTAAAATATGCATGTTGACTTATCACAAGGTACTTCAAGTTAATTCTGATTTGATTCTAGTAACTGTGTTCCAATATAACTCTAATTCATCCCCCTTTTTGTATGCTATTGTTGTCATGTATGCGATATCTAAATATTCTAAAGACCCACAAAATACAGTGTTATTATTATTGTATAAAATTTTGTCCTTTAAAGAAATTAAGAGAAACAGAAAAAATGTATTTGTAAGTCTTTTATATTTGTACACATATTTATCATTTTTTTGGTATTCTTTGTTTTTTTCCTATGAATTCGAGTTACCATTCAGTGTTATTTTCTTTCAAACTGAAGGACTTCCTTTAGTATTTCTCACAAAGCAAGTCTGCCAGCAACAAATTGTGTCAGTCTCTGTTTATCTGTAATGTCTTTATTTCATCAACATTTAGAAAGGATAGTTTTGCTAAATACAAAATTCTTCATTGACATATTTTTCTTTCAGCACTTTGAATATGTCATTCCACTGTATTTGAGCCTCAGTTGTTTCTGATGAGAACAGCTGTTAATCTTACTGTGGTTATCCTGTATGATGTGAGTCATTTTTTTCTCTTGCTGTTTTCAAGATGTCCTCTTGGTCCAATTTATCTATTTTTCTTTTGTTCCTTGTGCTTTTGATGTCATATCTTCTATTTATTTTACTTCAGTTCATTGAGCTCCTTGGCTCTATAAATTAATATTTTTCATCCATTTTGGAAGGTTTTGGCAATGATTTCTTTAAATATTCTTTCTTCTTTCTCTTTCTTCTGTCCTTCTTGGAATTCCCATTACAGGTATGTATGTATGTTTGATGTTGTCCCACAAGTCTTTGAGGCTCTGTTCATTTTTCTAATATCTTTTCTCTCGTCTTCAGTTTGACTATTGCTCTATCTTAGAGTTCAATAATTATCTTTCTGCCACTTCACATCTGCCTTGAGACCATCTAATAAACTTTTAATTTCAGTTACTGTACTTTCCAACTGAAGAATTTCCCTTTTGTCCTTTTTAATAGTTTTTCTATTTCTTTATTGATATCCCCTGTTACTTAAGCCATTGTCTTTTTTGCCTTTAATTCTTCAAACATTTTAAAATTATTTGGATTGTTATTTATTTGAACATATTTATGATAACTTCTTTAAAATCTTTGTCAGATAATCTGATATCTAGGGACACTATGAGATAATTTGTATTGGCTACTTGTTTTCCTAAGTATGGGTCACCCTTTCTTGTTGCATGTCTCATGAATTTTTTCTTCAAAACTGGATTTTTAAATAATATTGTGCATAAAGTCAGGATTCTGTTTTTTTCCCACCTGAGGGTTGTCTATGTTTTTCTTTTCTTTTGCTTTTAAAAGTAACTTGCCTGGATTTAATCTGTATGATCTGTCTATCTTGCAGTATGTGGCCACTCATGACTTTCCTAAGTTTTTTATTATTATTATTATTTATTTTTAAAAATTATTTAAAAAAAGATACTCTAGCTTAGCTTCCTAGGGTTAACTTCTGTGTCTGCATAGCTTAGTAGTCAGCCAATTATTGGTCAAAATTTCTGCCCAAATGACTCAAGCAGTGAGGCTTTTACCTTCTGCTTATGGATCTATGCATGGGGACATTAAAAATTCAGGCACTTTTACTTGGGGTTCATTGAGCCTCAGCTTTGACTTTCCACGGGGCCGGTTCATATCTCTCCTGCATGTGCTTGCAACTTCCCAGTCAGCTGGAGTTGTGTGAAGAGTCCTTCCAGACTCTCTCATTTCCTGGATCTCCCTGTTAAATATCTGGCTGGTCCTTCAGTCTGCCACTTGCCGCAACTGGGACTGAAACCTAAGGATAGAAGAGCTACAGGCTTTTCTCATTTCCTACTGAACTTCCTACTTTTATTGACAGCTGTGCTCTCCAAATCAAATCATCCTCCTTCAGCAGCAAAGCTACTGGATTTCATGGTCAGCCCTGGCCTGTCAGAGCTTCCAGGCCACAGGATCTGGGGTGAAGGAAGATGGGAGCTACCCTATAGGCTAAACCACAGAATCCCTCTGTTCTAACTTGAACTCCAGAAGCTCCTCATGAATAGGTGATTTTCAATTTGTTGTTTGTCTTTGGTTGATTTTGAGAAACCTCAAATGGTTGTTTATGACAATTTTTGTCCAGTTTTATAGTTTCTTTGAGGAAGAGAATTTACTAAGTGCTTCACTGCACCATTTCTAGAAGTTATGCCCAGCTGCATTCCTTTTGATGCCTGCTTCCTGTTTGCATAAGTTTGGGGTCCTATGGATTGTTTTCAGGCATCTTTAATCTTTAGGCCAGGATTTTTGGTTCTTTGGCAATAAAATTCCCTGAAAAAAATTGAGTTTTTTTCTATACTTTCTACTGCTTAGTTCCACGTGCCAGTAACCAAAACAAAAATTCCTCACTTGACATAACTCTTAAGTCTGATTTATTTCATAGCTTCCTAGTGCAGATGCCTTTCTCTAAACTAAAAGCCGTCTGAAACTGTAGCCTTAGATAAGCAGGTCACAAACTTAATCTGATCTTAGTTAAAGGATTTAGTCATAATGAACATTTTTTCCTCCTCAAAGTCTCTTCATGTCTGGGTTAGAGAAACAGTTGGATTTTACAATCTTGTGGCCCCAAATTTCACCTGAACACCCACCAGTTTGCCCCTTGAGGTGGCCCAGAGGAACACTCATTTCATTAGGGCATTGAGAAACATATCACTGCAAGTGCACCATCAAGTTTGAAATGCTCCATAGCTTCTAGGTTAGAGATGATGCCGGGAGATGTGCCATGGAGTGGGCTTCCCATTTTGATGGAGGTAATGGCATCTGGGAGTGGCAGAGGTAACCAGGACAAAGTGGTAATCAGAGTGCTTTGAACTTTGAGGATATTTGGCAGTTGCTAATTGATCAAGGTGAATCTAGGAGTTAAGTAGATGGACATCTGTTTCCATTTGTTAATGCTGCTGTTACTCAAAACACCAGAAATGGATTGGCTTTTATAAAGGGGTGTTATTTGGTTACAAAGTTGCAGTCTTAAAGCCATAAAATGTCCAAGGTAAGGCATCAACAGTAGGGTACCTTTACTGAAAGAAGACCAATGGTGTCCGGAAAACCTCTGTTAGCTGGAAGGCACGTGGCTGGTGTCTTCTTGCTCTTGGGTTGTGTTCTCCAAAATATCAGCATCAGCTTTAAACAGCCATCTTCAAAATGTCTCTCTAAGCTGCAGCTGCTCTGAGGTCCTTCTGTTTGTGAGCTTTTATGCTCCAGTAAACTAATCAAGACCCACTCTGAATGGGCAGGGCCACACTTCCAATGGAAATAATCTAATCAAAGTATTACCCACAGTTGGGTGGGTCATATCTCTATGAAAACAGCCTAATCCAAAGATTCCAATCTAATCAACACTAATACATTGGTTTTCACAAGATTGCATTAAAGAACATGGCATTTTGGGGGACATGATACATCCAAACTGGCACAACAGCCTACTAAAATGTTACCTGATTCCTATAGTAAAAACCTGACTTGGGTCACCACAATAGAAAGTCATGGCATCCTACTCAGTTCCTAGACCTAAGCCGGGTCACCGTCCCAGATCCCCTTGCTCAAAAGGGAGGCCAAGTCTTTATGAGCAAGAACCCTGTAGCTCTGCTACAAAGTGAGATTGTAAATATTCCTCCAAATCTCCAAGGTGTCTGTAGGCAATTATGAAGTTATTGTGCATTTGGGAAAAGGAAAACACCTAGACTTCTTAGAGATTGTAAACACTGGTTCTAGGTTGATGCTAGATGTTGGGGAGAGTGGAGTGTAGAGGTGGCAGTTAATAGAGGTGGAAAGACTTGAGTTTTAATTGTTCCAGGCACTGTGATAAGAGCTGGAGATGCAAGAAGGACATCTCAAGAAGGTGTCATCCTCAGTGAGGCTCATGGCCTCACCAGGGAATAAATTTATTAGCGATAAGTAACAGATATTGGTGGGTTTTAAATCCCAACCTTCAGAGTTTGGCCTAATTATTTCATTGGGAGTTTTGTGAATTTTTCAAATATTAGCCATTCAGAGTATATTTAGTACCAGGAATTATTCCAAAAGCAGGTTTTAAAATTCTCCACACCAATACAATTATTAATTAAATATTATATGAACACTGCATCATAATTTCACAGCAGTAGCAGTACATGAATTAATAATGGAAGATAATGCCTCCAACTTGAGAAAATAAACAGGGCTTTTGGGAATTTAAGCCACATGTCTGGTTTTGGGAAGTGAAAACAAAGTTAGGAGGTAATTTACTAAGCAGAGCTTTTTGCTGGCCTATCATTAATTCTTTCTGCTACTTATTATTTAGCCTTGACTGTCTTAAGAGATCTTGTCCTGCTAGACCAGTAACGTGCTCTTACAAGCCCATGGAACTCTTTATTAATGGTGGCTCCAAGTCTGAGGGGTGGTTGGGGCCTTTCTATAACCTTTACCAGTTCCCCTAAATCCCTAAATCCTCAGTTACAATTGCCATCACCACCACCACCACCATCTTATGCGTATTAAATATAGTGTAAAGAAAACATGATATTTTTATTCTCTGGTAACATATAAAACACGGTGCTTGCAGGAGAACCTAAGATGGCGCCTAGGTGAGACAGGGCAAAAAAACACCTCCGTGAAAAATGCTAGATAAAAACCAGAAAGTGACCCAGAACACCAGTTCCAGTGATGCACCAGCCGGACAAGGTCTGCTAAATCCACAGGGAACATGCATTTGGTGAAACCAGGAGCCTGCATTCTGAAACGAGTGAGTGAGCTGGCTGAAAGTCCTGTGGCCACACTGTGGTGTAGGGAAATGGTGGGCTGGCATTTGGAGATGGACTAGTTCTTTAAAAAAAAACAGCCTGGGAGTGGCTACAGATACGACAGTGAGAGCCGCACAGTGAAGCACGGTGGGAGCAGGCTGGGCTAACACCTCGGTGTCTGGAATGGAGGATACCCCTTCCCACACCTGGTGCTGACTGTCTCGAGACCAGAGGAGCAGAGGGGAGCCAAAAGGAGAAAAAACCCCACATTCCTTGCAGCCGTCTCCCCAGCAGGCAGGGGACGCTCCTGCCCAGGACCAGACCGACAACCCAGAGCCATGCCAAGAAACCCAGTGTGATAGGGAATCTTTCCCACAGCACTACACGCAAGCCACAATATCGGCCATGGACAGTGGCCTTTAATACACCCACAACTGATTGTCCCGGAGCTAGGAGGGCAGAGCTATGTGAAAAGGGGGAAGTTAACACGTCCCATTCAACCATCTTTGAAGCAGGCTGGGAGCGCCCCTGCATGGCCCAGTGACCCAGGGCTTCCCTGGTGGGCCAGCACACACTCGTGACATGGCACAGCCCTCCCTCAGCAGAGGTCCTGGAAGAGCAAAGCTGGGAAGGGGGAACTTGGAAATCTCAGGGACCCTACGCAAATACCAAGGACTTGTGGGTCAGCAGCAGAGACAGTCGGTGGAAAGACTGAAATGAAGGCTTAGGCTGTGGCAACAGCCGTAAATCTCCAGGAACATCTGGGAGGTTTGCTTATTAAAGCTGCCCTGTCTCCTAACCACCCAGACACACGCCCCACATTCAGGGCAGACAGCACCAGCAGCACACCCAAACTTGGTGCACCAGTTGGACCCCACAAGAATCAGACCCCTACACACCACAAAAACAAAGTGGGGGAGAACTGACTTGAGGGGAATAGGTGACTCACGGACGCCATCTGCTGGTTAGTTAGAGAAAGTGTATGCCACCAAGGTGCAGTTCTTTCAAATTAGGGATCAAGTAAAGGAAATGCCAAGAGGCCAAAAACAACAGAAAATCTTAAAGCATATGATAAAACCAGATGATATGTAGAACCAAAACCCAAACACCCAAATCAAAAGATCAGAAGACACACAGTACTTGGCACAATTAATCAAAGAATTACATACAAGCAACAAGAGCATGGCTCAGGATATAAAGGACATGAAGAAGAGCATGGCACAGGATATAAACGGCATAAAGAAGACCCTAGAAGAACATAAAGAAGAAATTGCAAGAGTAAATAAAAAAATAGAAGATCTTATGGAAATAAAAGAAACTGTTGGCCAAATTAAAAAGACTCTGGATACTCATAATACAAGATGAGAGGAACTTGAACAACAACTCAGCCTCCTCAAAGACCACAGAACATAAAATGAAAGAACAAAAGAAAGAATGGGGAAAAACTTGAAAAAATCGAAATGGATCTTAGGGATATGATAGATAAAATAAAACATCCAAATTTAAGACTCATTGGTGTCCCAGAAGGAGAAGAGAAGGGTAAAGGTCTAGAAAGAGTATTCAAAGAAATTGTTGGGGAAAACTTCCCAAACCTTCTACACAATATAAATGCATAAAGCATAAATGCCCAGTGAACTCCAAATAGAATAAATCCAAATAAACCCACTCCAAGACATATTGTGATCAGACTGTCAAATACTGAAGAGAAGGAGCAAGTTCTGAAAGCAGCAAGAGAAAAGCAATTCACCACATACAAAGGAAACAACATAAGACTAAATAGTGACTACTCAGCGGCTGGCCACATTGGAGGCAAGAAGGCAGTGGTATGGCATATTTAAAACTCTGAGAGAGAAAAATTCACAACCAAGAATACTTTATCCAGCAAAACTCTCCTTCAGATTTGAGGGAGAGCTTAAATTTTTCACAGACAAACAAATGCTGAGAGATTTTGCTAATAAAAGACCTGCCCTACTTCAGATACTAAAGGGAGCCCTACCGACAGAGAAAAAAGCTGAAGGACTTCACCACCAGTAGATCAGTCCTATAAGAAATGCTAAACGGAGTTGAGCAGGCTGAAAGGAAGGGACACTGAACAATTGACTGAAACTACATGAAGAAATAAATTGAGGAGGCGGGGCAAGATGGCAGACTGGTGAGCTGTAAGTTTTAGCTACTCCTCCAGGAAAGTAGGTAAAAAACCAGGAACTGCGTGGACTGGACACCACAGAGCAATCTGACTTTGGGCATACTTCATACAACACTCATGAAAACGTGGAACTGCTGAGATCAGCGAAATCTGTAAGTTTTTGCAGCCAGGGGACCCGCGCCCCTCCCTGCCAGGCTCAGTCCCGGGGGAGGAGGGGCTGTCAGCTCCGGGAAGGAGAAGGGAGAATTGCAGTGGCAGCTCTTATCGGAAACTCATTCTACTGATTCAAACTCCAACCATAGATAGACTGAGACCAGACACCAGAGACTCTGAGAGCAGCCAGCCCAGCAGAGAGGAGACAGGCATAGAAAAAAAACAACACGAAAAACTCCAAAATAAAAGCGGAGGATTTTTGGAGTCCTGGTGAACACAGAGGGGGGAAGGGCGGAGCTCAGGCCTTGAGGCGCATATGCAAATCCCGAAGCAAAGCTGATCTCTCTGCCCTGTGGACCTTTCCTTAATGGCCCTGGTTGCTTTGTCTATTAGCATTTCAATAACCCATTAGATCTCTGAGGAGGGCCGTTTTTTTTTGTTTGTTTTTTTTTTTTAAATCCTTTTTGCTTTTTCTAAAACAATTACTCTAAGAAGCTCAATACAGAAAGCTTCAAAGAATTGCAGTTTGGGCACGGCAAGTCAAGAGCAGAACT
The DNA here is from genome assembly GCF_015220235.1 of Choloepus didactylus. Classification (NCBI taxonomy): domain Eukaryota; kingdom Metazoa; phylum Chordata; class Mammalia; order Pilosa; family Megalonychidae; genus Choloepus; species Choloepus didactylus. Next base: position 20,579,036 of record NC_051316.1, read on the forward strand.
AAGAGAGCTCTGAGACAAAAGGCAATAATCCAGTGGCTGAGAAAATTCACTAAACAACACAACTTCCCAAGAAAAGGGGGGTGTCCGCTCACAGCCACCATCCTGGTGGACAGGAAACACTCCTACCCATCGCCAGCCCCATAGCCCAGAGCTGCCCCAGACAACCCAGTGTGACGGAAGTGCTTCAAATAACAGGCACACACCACAAAACTGGGCGTGGACATTAGCCTTCCCTGCAACCTCAGCTGAATGTCCCAGAGCTGGAAAGGTGGAGCAGTGTGAATTAACAAAGCCCCATTCAGCCATCATTTGAGCAGACTGGGAGCCTCCCTACACAGCCCAGCAGCCCAGAACTGCCCTGGGGAGACGGCACTCACCTGTGACATAGCACAGTCATCCCTCAACAGAGGACCCGGGGTGCACGGCCTGGAAGAGGGGCCCACTTGCAAGTCTCAGGAGCCATACGCCAATACCAAAGACTTGTGGGTCAGTGGCAGAGACAAACTGTGGCAGGACTGAACTGAAGGATTAGACTATTGCAGCAGCTTTAAAACTCTAGGATCATCAGGGAGATTTGATTGTTAGGGCCACCTCCCCTCCCCGACTGCCCAGAAACACGCCCCACATACAGGGCAGGCAACACCAACTACACACGCAAGCTTGGTACACCAATTGGGCCCCACAAGACTCACTCCCCCACTCACCAAAAAGGCTAAGCAGGGGAGATCTGGCTTGTGGAGAACAGGTGGCTCGTGGACGCCACCTGCTGGTTAGTTAGAGAAAGTGTACTCCACGAAGCTCTAGATCTGATAAATTAGAGATAAGGACTTCAGCTGGTCTACAAACCCTAAAAGAACCCTATCAAGTTCAGCAAATGCCACGAGGCCAAAAACAACAGAAAATTATAAAGCATATGAAAAAACCAGACGATATGGATAACCCAAGCCCAAGCACCCAAATCAAAAGACCAGAAGAGACACAGCACCTAGAGCAGCTACTCAAAGAACTAAAGATGAACAATGAGACCATAGTACGGGATATGAAGGAAATCAAGAAGACCCTAGAAGAGCATAAAGAAGACATTGCAAGACTAAATAAAAAAATGGATGATCTTATGGAAATTAAAGAAACTGTTGACCAAATTAAAAAGATTCTGGACACTCATAGTACAAGACTAGAGGAAGTTGAACAACGAATCAGTGACCTGGAAGATGACAGAATGGAAAATGAAAGCATAAAAGAAAGAATGGGGAAAAAATTGAAAAACTCGAAATGGACCTCAGGGATATGATAGATAATATGAAACGTCCAAATATAAGACTCATTGGTGTCCCAGAAGGGGAAGAAAAGGGTAAAGGTCTAGGAAGAGTATTCAAAGAAATTGTTGGGGAAAACTTCCCAAATCTTCTAAACAACATAAATACACAAATCATAAATGCTCAGCGAACTCCAAATAGAATAAATCAAAAAAAACCCACTCCGAGACATATACTGATCACACTGTCAAACATAGAAGAGAAGGAGCAAGTTCTGAAAGCAGCAAGAGAGAAGCAATTCACCACATACAAAGGAAACAGCATAAGACTAAGTAGTGACTACTCAGCAGCCACCATGGAGGCAAGAAGGCAGTGGCACGATATATTTAAAATTCTGAGTGAGAAAAATTTCCAGCCAAGAATACTTTATCCAGCAAAGCTCTCCTTCAAATTTGAGGGAGAGCTTAAATTTTTCACAGACAAAGAAATGCTGAGAGAATTTGCTAACAAGAGACCTGCCCTACTGGAGATACTAAAGGGAGCCCTACAGACAGAGAAACAAAGACAGGACAGAGAGACTTGGAGAAAGGTTCAGTACTAAAGAGATTCGGTATGGGTACAATAAAGGATATTAATAGAGAGAGGGAAAAATATGGCAAACATAATCCAAAGGATAAGATGGCTGATTCAAGAAATGCCTTCACGGTTTTAACGTTGAATGTAAATGGATTAAACTCCCCAATTAAAAGATATAGATTCGCAGAATGGATCAAAAAGAATGAACCATCAATATGTTGCATACAAGAGACTCATCTTAGACACAGGGACACAAAGAAACTGAAAGTGAAAGGATGGAAAAAAATATTTCATGCAAGCTACAGCCAAAAGAAAGCAGGTGTAGCAATATTAATCTCAGATAAAATAGACTTCAAATGCAGGGATGTTTTGAGAGACAAAGAAGGCCACTACATACTAATAAAAGGGGCAATTCAGCAAGAAGAAATAACAATCGTAAATGTCTATGCACCCAATCAAGGTGCCACAAAATACATGAAAGAAACACTGGCAAAACTAAAGGAAGCAATTGATGTTTCCACAATAATTGTGGGAGACTTCAACACATCACTCTCTCCTATAGATAGATCAACCAGACAGAAGACCAATAAGGAAATTGAAAACCTAAACAATCTGATAAATGAATTAGATTTAACAGACATCTACAGGACATTACATCCCAAATCACCAGGATACACATACTTTTCTAGTGCTCACGGAACTTTCTCCAGAATAGATCATATGCTGGGACATAAAACAAGCCTCAATAAATTTAAAAAGATTGAAATTATTCAAAGCACATTCTCTGACCACAATGGAATACAATTAGAAGTCAATAACCATCAGAGACTTAGAAAATTCACAAATACCTGGAGGTTAAACAACACACTCCTAAACAATCAGTGGGTTAAAGAAGAAATAGCAAGAGAAATTGCTAAATATATAGAGACAAATGAAAATGAGAACACAACATACCAAAACCTATGGGATGCAGCAAAAGCAGTGCTAAGGGGGAAATTTATAGCACTAAACGCATATATTAAAAAGGAAGAAAGAGCCAAAATCAAAGAACTAATGGATCAACTGAAGAAGCTAGAAAATGAACAGCAAACCAATCCTAAACCAAGTACAAGAAAAGAAATAACAAGGATTAAAGCAGAAATAAATGACATAGAGAACAAAAAAACAATAGAAAGGATAAATATCACCAAAAGTTGGTTCTTTGAGAAGATCAACAAGATTGACAAGCCCCTAGCTAGACTGACAAAATCAAAAAGAGAGAAGACCCATATAAACAAAATAATGAATGAAAAAGGTGACATAACTGCAGATCCTGAAGAAATTAAAAAAATTATAAGAGGATATTATGAACAACTGTATGGCAACAAACTGGATAATGTAGAAGAAATGGACAATTTCCTGGAAACATATGAACAACCTAGACTGACCAGAGAAGAAATAGAAGACCTCAACCAACCCATCACAAGCAAAGAGATCCAATCAGTCATCAAAAATCTTCCCACAAATAAATGCCCAGGGCTAGATGGCTTCACAGGGGAATTCTACCAAACTTTCCAGAAAGAACTGACACCAATCTTACTCAAACTCTTTCAAAACATTGAAAAAAATGGAACACTACCTAACTCATTTTATGAAGCTAACATCAATCTAATACCAAAACCAGGCAAAGATGCTACAAAAAAGGAAAACTACCGGCCAATCTCCCTAATGAATATAGATGCAAAAATCCTCAACAAAATACTTGCAAATCAAATCCAAAGACACATTAAAAAAATCATACACCATGACCAAGTGGGGTTCATTCCAGGCATGCAAGGATGGTTCAACATAAGAAAAACAATCAATGTATTACAACACATTAAAAACTCGAAAGGGAAAAATCAATTGATCATCTCAATAGATGCTGAAAAAGCATTTGACAAAATCCAACATCCCTTTTTGATAAAAACACTTCAAAAGGTAGGAATTGAAGGAAACTTCCTCAACATGATAAAGAGCATATATCAAAAACCCACAGCCAGCATAATACTCAATGGTGAGAGACTGAAAGCCTTCCCTCTAAGATCAGGAACAAGACAAGGATGCCCGCTGTCACCACTGTTATTCAACATTGTGCTGGAAGTGCTAGCCAGGGCAATCCGGCAAGACAAAGAAATAAAAGGCATCCAAATTGGAAAAGAAGAAGTAAAACTGTCATTGTTTGCAGATGATATGATCTTATATCTAGAAAACCCTGAGAAATCAACGATACACCTACTAGAGCTAATAAACAAATTTAGCAAAGTAGCGGGATACAAGATTAATGCACATAAGTCAGTAATGTTTCTATATGCTAGAAATGAACAAACTGAAGAGACACTCAAGAAAACGATACCATTTTCAATAGCAACTAAAAAAATCAAGTACCTAGGAATAAACTTAACCAAAGATGTAAAAGACATATACAAAGAAAACTACATAACTCTACTAAAAGAAATAGAAGGGGACCTTAAAAGATGGAAAAATATTCCATGTTCATGGATAGGAAGGCTAAATGTCATTAAGATGTCAATTCTACCCAAACTCATCTACAGATTCAATGCAATCCCAATCAAAATTCCAACAACCTACTTTGCAGACTTGGAAAAGCTAGTTATCAAATTTATTTGGAAAGGGAAGATGCCTCGAATTGCTAAAGACACTCTAAAAAAGAAAAACGAAGTGGGAGGACTTACACTCCCTGACTTTGAAGCTTATTATAAAGCCACAGTTGCCAAAACAGCATGGTACTGGCACAAAGATAGACATATAGATCAATGGAATCGAATTGAGAATTCAGAGATAGACCCTCAGATCTATGGCCGACTGATCTTTGATAAGGCCCCCAAAGTCACCGAACTGAGTCATAATGGTCTTTTCAACAAATGGGGCTGGGAGAGTTGGATATCCATATCCAAAAGAATGAAAGAGGACCCCTACCTCACCCCCTACACAAAAATTAACTCAAAATGGACCAAAGATCTCAATATAAAAGAAAGTACCATAAAACTCCTAGAAGATAATGTAGGAAAACATCTTCAAGACCTTGTATTAGGAGGCCACTTCCTAGACTTTACACCCAAAGCACAAGCAACAAAAGAGAAAATAGATAAATGGGAACTCCTCAAGCTTAGAAGTTTCTGCACCTCAAAGGAATTTCTCAAAAAGGTAAAGAGGCAGCCAACTCAATGGGAAAAAATTTTTGGAAACCATGTATCTGACAAAAGACTGATATCTTGCATATACAAAGAAATCCTGCAACTCAATGACAATAGTACAGACAGCCCAATTATAAAATGGGCAAAAGATATGAAAAGACAGTTCTCTGAAGAGGAAATACAAATGGCCAAGAAACACATGAAAAAATGTTCAGCTTCACTAGCTATTAGAGAGATGCAAATTAAGACCACAATGAGATACCATCTAACACCGATTAGAATGGCTGCCATTAAACAAACAGGAAACTACAAATGCTGGAGGGGATGTGGAGAAATTGGAACTCTTATTCATTGTTGGTGGGACTGTATAATGGTTCAGCCACTCTGGAAGTCAGTCTGGCAGTTCCTTAGAAAACTAGATATAGAGCTACCATTCGATCCAGCGATTGCACTTCTCGGTATATACCCGGAAGATCGGAAAGCAGTGACACGAACAGATATCTGCACGCCAATGTTCATAGCAGCATTATTCACAATTGCCAAGAGATGGAAACAACCCAAATGTCCTTCAACAGATGAGTGGATAAATAAAATGTGGTATATACACACGATGGAATACTACGCGGCAGTAAGAAGGAACGATCTGGTGAAACATATGACAACATGGATGAACCTTGAAGACATAATGCTGAGCGAAATAAGCCAGGCACAAAAAGAGAAATATTATATGCTACCACTAATGTGAACTTTGAAAAATGTAAAACAAATGGTTTATAATGTAGAATGTAGGGGAACTAGCAGTAGAGAGCAATTAAGGAAGGGGGAACAATAATCCAAGAAGAACAGATAAGCTATTTAACGTTCTGGGGATGCCCAGAAATGACTATGGTCTGTTAATTTCTGATGGATGTAGTAGGAACAAGTTCACTGAAATGTTGCTATATTATGTAACTTTCTTGGGGTAAAGTAGGAAGATGTTGGAAGTTAAGCAGTTATCTTAGGTTAGTTGTCTTTTTCTTACTCCCTTGTTATGGTCTCTTTGAAATGTTCTTTTATTGTATGTTTGTTTTCTTTTTAACTTTTTTTTTCATACAGTTGATTTAAAAAAGAAGGGAAAGTTAAAAAAAAAAAAAAGAAAAAAGACAAACAAGGAAAAAAAAAAAAAAAGATTTAGTGCCCCCTTGAGGAGCCTGTGGAGAATGCAGGGGTATTCGCCTACCCCACCTCCATGGTTGCTAACATGACCACAGACATAGGGGACTGGTGGTTTGATGGGTTGAGCCCTCTACCATAAGTTTTACCCTTGGGAAGATGGTTGCTGCAAAGGAGAGGCTAGGCCTCCCTGTATTTGTGCCTAAGAGTCTCCTCCTGAATGCCTCTTTGTTGCTCAGATGTGGCCCTGTCTCTCTGGCTAAGCCAACTTGAAAGGTGAAATCACTGCCCTCCCCCCTACGTGGGATCAGACACCCAGGGAAGTGAATCTCCCTGGCAACGTGGAATATGACTCCTGGGGAGGAATGTAGACCCGGCATCGTGGGATGGAGAACATCTTCTTGACCAAAAGGGGGATGTGAAAGGAAATGAAATAAGCTTCAGTGGCAGAGAGATTCCAAAACGAGCCGAGAGATCACTCTGGTGGGCACTCTTACGCACACTTTAGACAACCTTTTTTAGGTTCTAAAGAATTGGGGTAGCTGGTGGTGGATACCTGAAACTTTTAAACTACAACCCAGAACCCATGAATCTCGAAGACAGTTGTATAAAAATGTAGCTTATGAGGGGTGACAGTGGGATTGGGAATGCCATAAGGACCAAACTCCACTTTGTCTAGTTTATGGATGGATGTGTAGAAAAGTAGGGGAAGCAAACAAACAGATAAAGGTACCCAGTGTTCTTTTTTACTTCAATTGCTCTTTTTCACTCTAATTATTATTCTTGTTATTTTTGTGTGTGTGCTAATGAAGGTGTCAGGGATTGATTTAGGTGATGAATGTACAACTATGTAATGGTACTGTAAACAATTGAAAGTACAATTTGTTTTGTATGACTGCGTGGTATGTGAATATATCTCAATAAAATGATGATTAAAAAAAAAAAAAAAGAAAAAGAAATAAATTGAACCACTAAAGATCACATGGTAAATATAAATAACAATACTACTGTATTTTTGATTTGTAACTCCAGTATTGACTTCCTACAGGATCTAAAATACATAAACGGTAATGAGAAATCAGTGGTTTTGGACTCAGCGTAAAATACATAATTTTTGACAAGAACTACATAAAAGTGGGGGAATGAGGGAGCTTAGGAACATAGTTTATGTGTCATATTGAAGTTAAGTTGGTATCAAAGAAAAACAAGATTGTTATAGATTTAAGATGTTAAATTTAAGCCCCATGGTAAACACAAAGAAAGTATCAGAGAATATGACCATAGAGATGAAAAGTAGAATAGGGGTTTCGGAAGTGGGGGAAGGGGCAATGGGGAGTTAAGAAATGACTGTAGGGTTTCTGTTTGGGGTGAAGGGAAACTTCTAGAAATGGATGGTGGGAAGGTGATAGCCTTGCAACATTCTAAATGTGATTAATCCCACTAATGGAATGCTAGGGAGGGGGTGGAATGGGAAGAATCAGGCTGTATATATGTTTCCACAATTGAAAAAAAAAAAAGGAAATATAGAATGTAAGCTTTGTATCAATGTTGAATTTCTTGAACTTCTTAGCTGCATTTAATGGGATTGCATAAAAGAATGTTCTTGTTCATGGGAAATGTATATGTGAATTATATTGTTTTTTCAAGGATGTGTGCAGCTTGTGCTCATATGTTCAGAAGACAGAGCAATAGATGATGGATGATAGGGAGGGAGACGGGGGGAGCGAGGGAAGCAGGGAAAGAAAGAAATGGTGGTGTGACAGGATGTTAAAGGTGGTGGATGGAGTATAGGGGGAGGGGGATCGGGGTATGCTGGAGTTCTATGTATGGGGTTTGTACTGTTTTTGCAGCTATTCCTGTAAGTTTGAATTTATCTCAAAATAAAATTTCTTATTAAAAAAACAAAAAAAACCCCACGGTGCTTGCTATGTACATGCAACACTAGACGGATCCTCTAGAGGGCACCCTTTTGCTTATGACCCATTTCCACCCTGTCCCTCTCTGCATCTCATTTAAGAAACTTTATAACTTTATAAATTACTAAATTATGCTCCATATGATCTTCCAAACTAAAATTTAAAAAAAATCATAACATAAAAGGTGTTGACCCCAAATGTCACGTACTTCCATGCTGTAGAAAAAGTGGGTCTACATTTGCACCAAAACCCACAACAATGATTGGTTTCCTTTACTTTCAGCATTTTATATGGGTACCCACAGGGACAGAATCCTTCTCTTTAATTTCTAGTTAATTGCTCTATCACACACTGAGTGGAATCCACCTGTTTAAGTTTTTTTTTGATGTCCTTATGCTTCCCCGTGGAACCAAAGGATGAAACAGGCCATGGAGCTCAGTGCTGGAGGAAAGAACTCAGCCTTGCAGATGGGGCACAGCTTTTTGCCTGCAGTGGTGGCCGTTTTCTACGTTGAAATACTACTAACAAAAATACCAAAACTCTAGTTTCATTATCCGTCCTTGAGAAACGTACCGTCCATGACTTATGTTTTGAACTTTGGCTTTTCCTGACTTGTTTTTCTAGACGGATCCAGTTGAGAACATGCTTGCACAGAATCTGGAGATCAAGTTTTACATAAGTTCCGGGTCCTCGTCTCCTTCCTCATATAGTGGAGATGAAGCCGATCCAGTTAAGGTGTGTTCCCGGACAGCTTTGCCCCCCAGCTTCTTATGTTGAAAGAACAGAGTGAGGTTTCTCCGCTAATCAAATATATTGCTTAATGAGGCACAGTCTTCTAGAGAATATTACATTTCACTGAAAACTAAGAAAGAGTTGAAATGCAAATGAGAAAACTGTTCCCGAAAATCAACAATAAAAGGCAAAAATTCTAACTGCCTTTGAACAATGAGGCTCACAGTGGTGTCTGTTATGAAGTGAGGATTAAAAAGAGCAGAGAACACAATGATGTGAATTATGAAATGATCAGTCCAAATGTGGTATAGGCCACGTGGGGACATGGTCTGGAAGGGACAATTTTCTCATTATTTTCGTTGCTTCATTTAACATTTATAAGTCATGATATAACAGGAACATTGTAGATAATCATATAATTGTTATAATATCAAGTCTGGTGTTATATATAGTTGGTAAGGTGTAAGGATGTATTTGTAGTTGCACTTATTAAAATCAGACAACATGAAATGGTGTCTAGATAATAGTACAGAAAATCCCTCTTCTTAGGCCTGTCATAGTTAACCAGAGGACATGACTCTCCACAAGAGAAAGTCGTTCCTCAGGAAGTCAAAAGGTTTGGTGGTTCACACCCTTCCCTCTTGAAAGATGCCGTTCCATTTCTTCTCTGCCTCTCACTCGCCCTTGTTAATTCTGCCCAAATTAGTTTTTTTTTTTCTTTTTAATTCTGCCAAAAAAAAAAAAAAAAAAGGATTTCTTTTTTAATTAATACTTTGGCATCCCAGGGGCTGGGCCTAAAGTTCCAAGAGGCAGGTAGTTTCGTTTGGAAAACTTCCATGTGGTTTATAGCCATATCGGACCTTATTTTAAAACTCTGCCCAGAGACTGAAATTTTGAAAACAATTTTATTTTATCGTCTTGCTTTAAAACATTTAATTTTGAAATATGTCAACCACAGAGGAAAATACAGAGAATAATCTATCACAAATCTGTGTACTTACTGTCCACACATTTAGCAAAGCATTTTGCCAGTTTTGTTTCAGGTTAGAAAAAAAATTAAAATGATCCTGAAACAGTTGAACTCATCTAGCTACATTCTTCTACCTCCTGAGAGGTTACTGAATATCCTGAAATGATTCTTCTTGCCCAATTTCTTATACTTTAATGACATATGCATGTATCCTTAAAGTGATGGCATTGCTTGATCTATTTAAAAAACATACACAAATGCCATCCCTGTTATTTTGCAATTTTTGTGGTTTCACACTATGTATTCATGTTGAAACAGTCTGTTCCTTTTAACGTCTGTGTAGTATTCCAGTGTATAAATATATACATAACAATGCTCCTTTTGATGGACTTTAGAGTTGATTTCCATTTTTCACTATTTGCCTTTTCTCTATTGTTGTAATGAGCCCATTGGGATTTATTAGCTTATGTACAGATGGGACAGTTTGATAGCTGTTGGTAGAAGTAATGCATATTTTTTGACTTAAAATTTCATTTAATTTTTGTTTTTTTTTTTAAATCACAAATTTTACAGAAATCTTTTCAAGTACAGCATACTTTTTTTTTTCCTGGACCATCTGAGAGCAGGTTGCCATCTGATGCTCCATTATTCCTAATACTATAGTATATATTTCTTACAAACAAGGATATTCTCCTACATATCCTCAGTAAAACCATCAAATTCCTTAAAATGATGCATTTCTGCTATCTAATCCTCAGACCCCATTCAAACGTCACCAGGTACCCCCATGGTGTCCTTCTAGCAAAAGGATCCAGTTCAGGATCAGGTGTTGCATTTGGCTGTCATCTCCCTGTAGACTCAGGCCAGTTATTTGGTAGAATGCCCCTCATTTTGTTGTTGTTGTTGTTGTTTCCTTATGATTTGATTCAGGTTGTGCATCTTTGGCAGGGGTATCACAGAAGTGATGTCATGGTCTTCCCCCTGTGTCCTATCAGGGGACATATAATTTCTGTTTATTCCATTATTGATATTCACTTTGATCACTGGATTAAGGTGAAGTCTTCCAGGCCTTTCCACTGTGAAATTGCTCTTTTTCCCTTTGTAAGTATTTTGTGGGGAGGTACTTTGAAACTATGATTTTTTGATATCTTTTGATATCAAACTTGGTTTTTTAATATCTGTATGGACTCATGGTTTCCTACTTTATTCAATGTTTTATAATCCATTATTGTCATTATTTATTTCAACACTCAAATTTTCCCAGCTTTGGCCAGTGTGAGCCCCTCAGCCTCACTGCTGTCTTATTTTTTAAATGCAATTTTATTGAGATATATTCACACACCATACAATCCATCCAAAGTATGCAATCAGTGGCTCCCAGTATCATCAGCTACTGTATATTTTTGATGTATCCATCACTCTTTGAGCACTTACTTTCTGTGCTAGTTTGGATATATTATGTCCCACCAAAAGCCATATTCTTTAATGCAATCTTGGGGGGGCGGAAGTATTAGTGTTGATTAGGTTGGAATCCTTTGATTGAGTGTTTCCCCATGGAATGTGACTCAATCAACTGTGAGTGAAACATTTGATTAAATTATTTCCATGGAGATATGGAGCCTGCCCATTCAGGGTGGGTCTTGATTTAATCACAGGAGTCCTATAAAAGAGCTCACAAACAGAAGGAGATCAGAGAAGCTGAGAGTGACCTTTTGCAGAGCAGCTGACAGAGACATTTTGGAGATGGCCGCTGAAAGCAGACTTCTGCTGACACTTTGGAGATGCTAGCCCAGAGTTTTCTCTGGAGAAGCTAAGAGAGGACAAAACACCCCCAGAGCAACATTTTGAAGAATGCACAAGAGCTGAGAGAGGAGCCGGAACACAACCCAGGATCAGCAGACGCCAGCCATGTGCCTTCCCAACTAACAGAGATTTTCTGGACGCCATTGGCCTTGCTTTGCTGAAGGTATACTCGTGTTGATGCCTTAATTTGGACATTTTCATGGCCTTCAGACTGTAAATTTGTAACCAAATAAACCCCCCTTATAGAAGCCAATCCATTTCTGGTATTTTGCATAATGGCAACATTAGCAAACCAGAACACTTTCTATTTGGCAGAATAAGATGTTCCAGTTCATCTTCTATTACCACAGCCCTGGTGGATACAGTTATTTCTCCAAGGAACATTGATCGATTCCTGTTAGTGGAGAATGGTATTTAGAAATCAAGATTTGGGTGCAGATATTCTATTGTTATTGGGTGTCATTACTACTGGCCTTTTTAGTGGACAGAGCTAGAGAAAAAAATACATACATATAGATACATATTTCTATCTTAGTCTCTATATAGAAATATATCTATTTTTCTCTATCGTTACCTACCATCTATCTATCTATGAAAACTATGAATTCACACACACACATATATACTTCTTCAATCCAGCACCCCTGGGTTTCATTCTAGCTTTCTCCTTTTCCATATTTGTAACTCCCTTCTGTGACAGTGAGTAACCTGCCTTCATTATCCTCGCTATGCTTACTTACTTGATCAGTTCTTCTTTATATACTCAATCTCCCATCTCCACAGCTCTTCCTTACCTCATCACACCACTTGGGATCTGCACCCCCTACCCCATATATATGCTTTTCTCACCCTGCTTGGGCAACAGCATTCTTAAAATCTAGAGTTTACTCTTACCTGGCAGCACGTAAGACTTCACATTTCCTTTTGTCCATGCCAATACTTGCTGCTACCAGACATTTGAAATTGTGAAATTCTTATGGGTATGACATGGTATCATTTGTCATGTGGAAGTTTCTAATTCTAATATAGTAAAATTTATCATCCTTTTATTGCTAGTGCTTTTTAAAATTGTTTTTAAAGAAATCCATTTTTATCCTACCCTAAAAATTCCAAAAGATATAATGTCTTGCTTTTCACATTTAAGTCCTTAAATCAGTAGGAATTGTAGTGTTGTTTTCTGTGAAGTAGGACTCTAATTCCACTTTTCCCCAACAGGATGTTTAGTTGTCCTGGCCCCATTCATTGACTAGTCTGTTATTTCCCTATTATTTGAAATGTCACATCTGTCATATACCAATATCTCATATCTGTGTGTATCTATGTCAGGATTCTGTTATCTGTTTGATTTGCCTATTTGCCTATCTGTCACCAAGGCAATGCTTGTTAAAATTTTATAGGTTTATGAGTCTTCATGTCATGTAGATGAGTCCTCCCTTCCTTATTCTTATTTAAAGCTTTTTTTTGCTTCCTCTTCCAATTAAATAAAATTTTATTGAAGAATAATATGCATACATTAGAGTGCACAGATTATAATACATTTTCAAAAACTGAACACATCCATGTACCACGACCAGTCTTCTTTATTCCCTCATTACATTTTTCTTTCTACTGGTTTTTAAGTTATGCACTTTATGCATTTTTCTTGTTTTACCTGCATATTTAAGTTAATAAAGTTTGTTTATCAATATATTTAACTTCCTACCAAACAAATTTTACCTGCATATTTAACTTAATAAAGTTTGTTTATCAACTTCCTACCAAACAATACAAGGAAAATACCTAAACTCCTAACATTCTCTCCCAGTTTATATGTTATTGATGACTGGTGGTATAGTTTTACCTTGTGTTTTTCTAATACCAAAATATTGGACAATACTGCTTTTGTTTTATACAATGTTTATTTAATTTACCCATGTTTACTATTTTCTTTGCTCATCATTCCTTCCTGCATCTTCCTTCTGGCATCATTTTCTTCTTTCTGAAGTTTATATTTTATAAGTTCCCTTGGTGAGTATCTATTAGTGGTGAACTTTCTTCAGTGTTTGTCTGAAATGGTCTCATTCTTGAAAGATAATTTAACTGCATATACAGATTCTAGATTGACAGTTCTTTAAATTGAATAAAACAGTCCACTGTCCTCTGGCTTTCATTGTGCTCTTGAGATGTCAGCTATCAGACTGGTTGTTGTTTCTTTGAAGGTAACTGGTAATTTTTCTCTGGCAATTATTTTTTCTAAACAGCATTACTTAAGTACAGTTGACATACAATAAACTGTACTTAGGTACAGTTTTATTTTTTGTCATATGTGAAACATCTGTAAAATCATCATCCCAATTAAGACAATGAGCATACCTACTGCAAAAGCTTCCTTATGCCCCTTTAAATCCACTCCTTTCCCCCCACACTCCACCCTATTCATAGGCTACCCAGATCTGCTTTCGGTCGCTATAAATAAGTCTGTATTTTCTGGAAGTTTTATGTAAATGAAATCTCTTTTAGTTTCCTGGCCTGCTCAAGCAAATGCCATGAAATGGGTTGGGTTAAACAATGGGAATTTATTAGCTTACAATTTTGAGGCTAAAAGGAAGTCCAAATCAAGGCATCACCAAAGCAATGCTTCCTTCCCCAAAACCGTGGTGTTCTGGGGCTGGTGGCTGGCGATCCTGGGCTCCTCTGTCACACGGCAAGGCACATGGTGGCCTCTCCTGGCCTCTCCCTTCTCTCTGCGTTCTGTTGATGTCCAGCCTTTTGCTCCCTGTGGCTTTCTCTCTGTGTGAATTTCTCTCCACATATAAAGGAATCCAGTAATAGAATTAAGACCCATCTTGATTGAAGTGGGCCGCATCTTAACTGAAGTAGCCTCAACAAAAGGTCCTTTTACAATGAATTCACACCCACAGGAATGGATTAAATTTAATAACATGTTTTTCTGGGGTACATACAGTTTCAAACCACCAGAGAATCATACATTTTTGTGTCCAACTTCTTTCACTCAGCATAAATATTTTGAGATTCATCCATGTTACTCCATGTATCAGTAGTTCATTTCTTTTTATTGTTGAATTGCATTCCATTGTATGGCTATATCACAATTTGTTTATCCTTTTACCTGTTGATGGATATTTGAGTTGTTTTCAATTTTTAATTATTACAAACAAACCTGCTGGGAACATCCATGGACCAGTCTTTGTGTGGACAAATGCTTTCATTTCTCTTAGATTAGACTGACTAAAGGATTGTTAGGTGAATGTTTAACTTTTTAAGAAACCTGTTAAACTAGTTTCCTAAGTGGTTGCACCATTTTGCATTCCAATCAGTAGTGTATGTGTTACAGTTGCTCCACATCCTTGTCAATACCTGCTGTAGTCCATTTTTAAAATGTTAGCCATTCTAAAGGGTATAGAGCAGTATCCTACTGTGGTTTTAATCTGGATTTTCCTAATAACAGTGTTGAGCATCTTTTCACTTGCTCTCATGCCATCTATTCATATCTTTGCCCATTTTTAACTGGGCTCTTTGTCTTATTACCAACTTGTAAGAGTCCTTTATATAGTCTAGATAAAAGCCCTATGTTGTATGTGTATTTTTTGCAAATACTTTCTTCCCAGTCTGTAGCTTGCCTTAAATTTTTTTAACAGTTTGTTTTAAATAGTGAGTGTTCTTACTTTAGATGAAGTTCAAAATATTGTTTTCCATGCTCTTTGTGTTCTATTCAAGAAGTCTCTGCCAAACTGAAGATCACTAAGATTCTCTCCTATATTTTCTTCTATGAGTTTTATAGTTTTAGCTCTTCCTTTTTGGTGTATGGTCCATTCTGAATTAACTTTGTATGTTGTGAGAGATAAGAGTTGAGATTTCACGTTTGCGCAACCATAATTGAAAGAATTATCATTTCTCCATTGAATTGTCTTGGCATCTTTGTCACAAATCCGTTAGCCATATATATGCGTTAGTCTAAATCTGGATTCTCTTTTCTGTTCCACTGATTTATATATCTATCTTTATGCCAGTCCACTGTATCTTAATTACTGTAGCTTTATAAGTCGTAAAATCAAGTAGTGTAAATCCTCCAAATTTGTTTTTTTTCAAAATTGTTTTGACTATTCCAGATCCTTTGCATTTCTATATAAATTTTAAAATCAGCTTGTCAATATCTGTTTAAAAAAGGCTGTTTATGAATGTGTGGGATTTCAAAACAAATTGGGGAGATTCGATCTCGTAACAATATGGTGTCTTCTGAGCCATGAGCACTGTATACAGTATATCTATTCATATCAATATTCTTTCATTTCTCTCAGCAGTGTTTTGCAATTTTCAATGCACATGTTGGCCGTTCTGCTCCCTAGAAGGTTTCCTCTGTGTGCTCAAATAGACTATCCTCCAACTATCATGGGATGTATAGTGATACAGAAACAAATATTCAACCAGATTGAGGGGGTCACAAAGAACCAAATACCAAGAGTCCCATCTTCACATGATTTGTGGTTTCCTCCATGACCTCAAGGGAGAGGTAGGCAGGGGGAGGTGGCCCCGGTTCTGCTCAGGCACAGCAGTGGTGACAGCCGTGGGGACGCTGGTGGGCTCCCACATCACCGTAGGCTGCACGGGTGCCACCATGGTGGGGGTGCAGCTGCTCACATCCTATACATTTTGGTAAATTGTGTCTGTTTTCATTTGTCTCAAAGTATGTTCTAATGTCCCTTGTAATTTCTTCTTTTATCCGCTGGTTATTTAAAAGTGTGCTGTCTGATTCTCACATATTTGTACATTTTCTGGTTTCCCTTCTGTTCTTGATTTCTAGCTTTCTTTCTTTGTGGTCAGAGAGGTTACTTCTTATGATTTCAATATTTTTAAATTTATTGAGATTCCTCTTATACCCTAATATATTGTCCCCTGTAGAGAATCAGTCATGTGCACTTGAATATGTATTTAGCTGTTGTTGGGTGAAGTGTGCTATATATGTCAGTTAGATGTAGTTGTTTTATAGTGTTATTCCTTGCTGACCTTCTGTTTAGATTTTGTATCCAGTATGGAAAATGGTGTATTGAAATCTCTATTACTGTAGAACTGTCTATTTCTCCCCTCAATCCTGCAGTGTTTGCTTCATGCATTTTGGTGCTCTGCTGTTAGGTGCATATGTTAAATCTTGTTGAATTTTCCATTTTATTGATATATATACTATCCTTTGTCTCTTGTAACAATTTTTAACTTAAAGTCTATTTTGTTTGATATTCATATAGCCACTCCCTCTCTCTTTTGATTACTATTTGCATGAAATATTTTTCCATCGTTTCACTTTAAACCCATTTGTATCTATGGATATGTGTCTCATGTAAATAGAATATGGATGGATCATGTTTCTTTATCCATTCTGCCAATTTCTACCTTTTCATTTGAGAGTTTAATCCATTTACATATAAGGAAATTACTGATTACTGATTTGCCCTTGCCCCTTTACAGTATAATTGTCTTACATATTTCCTTTACATGCATTGAGAAACATATTAGTAGTGTTATATGATTTTTGCTTCAACTGTCCAACATAATATAGAAAATTCAAGAGGAGGAAAACTTATTTACCAATATTTTCAATCTTCTCCATGTCACTTCTTTTCTGATGTTTCAAGATTCTTTTTTATATAATTTCCTATCTGTTTAGAGAACTTTCTTTAGCCATTCTTTTTTTTTAAATTCAGTTTTATTGAGATATATTCACGTATCATACAATCATCCATGGTGTACAATCAGCAGTTCACAGTACGATCATATAGTTGTGCATTCATTACCCCAATCTATTTTTGATCATTTTCCTTATACCAGAAAGAATCAGAATCAGAATAAAAAATAAAAATAAAAAAGAACACCCAAATCATCCCCCCCATCCCACCCTATTTTTCATTTAGTTTTTGTCCCCATTTATCTACTCATCCATCCATGCACTGGATAAAGGGAGTGTGATCCACAAGGTTTTCACAATCACACTGTTACCCGTTGTAAGCTACATTGCTATACAATCGTCTTCAAGAGTGAAGGCTACTGGATTGGAGTTTGGTGGTTTCAGGTATTTACTTCCAGCTTTTCCAGTTTATTAAAACCTAAATAGGGTTATCTATATAATACATAAGAATGCCTACCAGAGTGACCTCTCAACTCCATTTGAAATCTCTCAGCCACTGAAGCTTTATTTCATTTCATTTCACATCCCCCTTTTGGTCAAGAAGATGTTCTCAATCCAACAATGTCGGGTCCAGATTCATCCCCAGGAGTCATATCCTGCGTTGCCAGGGAGATTTACACCCGTGGGAGTCAGGTCCCACGTAGGGGGGAGGGCAGTGAGTTCACCTGCCAGCATGGTTTAGCCATTCTTTTAGGTCTATTGACAACAACTTCTCTTAGAGTGTCTTCATCTGAGAATGTCTTGATTTTCCCTTCATTTTTGAAGGATATTTTCAGTATATATAGTGAGAGTCCTTTTCTATCAGAACTTTAAAAATATTTTTCCACTTTCTTCTGGCCTTTATAGTTTCCGGTGAAATATGTACTCTCATTCAAATTGCATTTCCCTTATAAGTAATATGTCATTTCTGACTGTTTTTCACGATATTTTTTCCTTAGTCTTTAATTTACAGAAATTTGACTATGATGTGTCTGGCCATGTATTTTTAGGTTTATCTTGTTTGGAGTTTGCTTAGCTTCTTGAATCTGTAGTTTATGTCCTTTGCCAAATTTGGCAGAATTTCAGCCATTATTTGGCCACACCCTCTTCCTACTGTCCTTCTGGGACTCTGATGACATTATTGTTAGTGTTTTTACTGTGGTTCTTTTTTTTTTTTCTTCCAGTCTGTTTTCTCTATGTGGTTCATATTGGGTAATTTATATTGTTCTATCATCAAGTTCGTAGATGCTTTCTTTTGTTCTCTCCATTCTCTTTTTTAGCCCGTCCATTGAGTTTTTATTTTTGTTATTGCATTTTTAAGTTCTAAAATTTCCATTTGGTTCTTCTCTGTTTCTTTCATTCTCTGCTGAGGCATTATAAATGTTTTCTAAAATATTTTTACTATTCCAATTTCTTTGCCTTTTATATAAATTTTAAAATCATGTCTACGTCTGCAAAAAAAATCTTGCTGAGAATTTGATTGGTATTGTGCTAAATGTATAGATTAATTTGGGAAGAATTAACATACCCCTTACTTTGTATCTTCCAATTCATGAACATGGCATGGCTCTCCATTTACTAGGATTTCTTAAATTTTTTTCATCAGTATTTTGTAGTTTTCAGTCTACTGATACTATATATTGTTAGGCTTTTACCTAAGTATTTCACTTATTTTGCAGCTATCATAAATTGTATTAAAAGTTAGTTTCCAAATATTTATTGCTAGTATATATAAAAATGATTGATTTTATGTATTAACCTTCTGTCAGGTGACCTTGCTAAACTTATTGGTTCTAATTTTTTTTTCCTTAAGATTCCTTGGGATTTTTTTTTATCTTCAGATGTTATCTGCAGATGGGGACAGTGTGAGTTCTTCTGTTCCAATTCATTTGCCTGTTATTTCTTATTCTTGTCTTATGGCACTCTCTAGGACTTCCAATATGATATTGAATTGGAGAGGTGGGAGTAGACATCCTTATCTAGTTTCTGATCTTAGGAAAAAGAATTCAATATTTCATCATTAGTTACGTTTGCCTTGATTTTTTTTAGGTGCCCTTTTTTGAGATTAATGAAGTTTCTTGTAGTCCTAATTTGTTGGAAGTTTTTTCATGAATAGATGCTGAATTTGGCCAAATGCTTCTTTTATGTATCAGTTAATATGCTTATATGGTTTTTCTCTATTAGACTGGAGACAGTCTCTGGTTAATCAAAATAAAACTAAAATTGGGGCTAAGTTATCAATAAATGAAATCCAAGATTCCCAAGAGGCTTAGTTTTATTTTATTTATGTCTATAAATTCATATGAAAAAGTCTTTTTATTGAGATGCATAATAAAAGTGCATCGGAATGCTATCAACTGTTTCTTAATATCTTAGTAAAGTTGACAAATATTCTGAGTCTCCTGAATTTGAGACCAGTTTCCTTCTCTATGTTTACTCCTTGGGAGTTATCATCCTGGAAAGAGAGACAGTCTCCAAGTATGTTTATTTACATGTTCTGTTCAGCTATTTAGCATCTTTGCCTACAAATAAACTTTACTCTTCAGTATCATCCTGTAGCATGCAGTTCCGTCCATTTCAGGGAGTATTTTATACTAGTTCTCAGGAAAGAAAGGTTTTATTTAATATATACAGCTAATAAAGATATGGTTGTAATTAAATTTTATATAATTTTGTAGTATAATTATAGAAAGTTATTCTAAGTTGCCTGAGTATATTTTTAGATTCTTAATACTCCCCAAGTCTTGCTGAACCCTCTACAACTGATTTAAATATATTTATACATAGTCACACCCATAAGATTCCCCTCCATACCCATGAAGGAGGCAGCTCAAAGGATCTTTTGAAAATTCTGATCATGTTATCTACTTCTTAAAAGTCTTCAAAAAATTTTTAATGATTAATGTCCTTTCAATGAAGTCTATGTGCTATAACATTTCCATTTTTGATGACTTATTTTTCATATTATTTTTAAATATTCAAATCAAAATAAATTGTATGAAATATACAAGTAGTTTGTAGAAACTGAAAACAGATATTTAAATTACCCAAAATACATTTTCAACACTGTGAACATTTCAGTTTTACTGAGTTTTTGTCTGTTAACAAGTATAATTATTTTGCCTTACTTGAGGGATCTATTCAATTCTGGTAAATTTTGAAATATATATAACTTTTCTTTATTTCTTTTTATCCCCCTGATTCAGATTATAGATTCTGCTCATCTCCCCGTTCACACACCAACAATTAGCAGAAAGGCATATCATAGTAGAATCCTCTTCTCATCTAAGGTGCTAATTTATTTTTAAGCTTCATGGGTTCCTTAAAAATGGGAATAAATAGTTTTTGCTCTCTGTTTTGCCTTGGCATTTATCAAAATTTTTTTCAGAGTTACATTCATCAAAGTTCAGGTCATAATGAAAAATAAACACTACAGAAAAATCACACTTAAAAAAGTCTTCATAAATTTGGGAATACGCCAATAAAGAGGTGACATATTTAGTGAAAAATTCAGGTTTTTTTTTAACTCTTCAGTGGGTTTTGGTTGTTTTTATCAAGCCTTATTTAGAAATTCCAGATAATGGTGAACTAATATGGGCTGCTCAAATCTTTTTCCTGAAACCAACTCAAAGGATCTACATTTTATACCTTATATCCAGACAAATTTTAAGTTCATCTGTAATTTAAATGTAAAACTCAAACCACAGAAGTACTAGAAGTGTGCTAGAATGTCTTATAACCTTGGAATAGAGAAGTCCTTTTTTTGGTTTTTGGAACAAAGTGAAGGTGCTACGTCTTCAAAAAATAATCCAAGATGACCAAAATAGTCCAAACATCCTCTCTAATAACAATAAGAAACTAGAAAAAATATAACAAATAGGAATTCATAAATGATGGACTGTTTTCCAAAACCTAATAGTAAATATTATCCTAAATTTTTCAATATTATCTCATATAGCCATTAGTATTCAGCAATTTTTTGAATATTATAGGAAATGCAATAAGAAATGAAAGTGAAATAACTGGCATAAACATTGGGAGATAAACCTATTTCATAACCTGATTTGTATGGTTGTTTCTCAGAAAACCCAAGATTCTGGTTTAAGATAACTACTAAAATTAATAAGGTAACTTTGATGTAAGATAAATATACAAAATAACACTCATCTCTGCTACATCTAGAAAAGAAGCTAGAAAAGATGTCTGTACAAATATCAACAAAACATATATTAAAGGAAGCTAAGAATAAAATAAACATGATGATCTGTCCGATTTGCCAAAGACAATATAATTAGAATATAAAAGGGTATACTTTTTATTCCTTTTTTCCTTTGAAAAATGCATACATTTTTTGCTTTCTACTGAAATCTCTCTAAAGAGAGAAAAGAAGAGTGGGCATCTTTGGGAAGATGACAGCCTGAATGAGGGGTTAACAGAGCTGAGAAATCTGAATATCAAATGCTTGGAGAGTGCATGCCAAAATGTCACAAGATGACTAGTATCTTAGAGCCCTGGAAAGACTTGGATTAGAGATGCCAGGTCTCTCATGAGGTGAGGGTGATTGCAATGCCCAGAACAGGGGAATTAACTGAAGATCTGTACAAGAAACAAGTAGACCCCTGTACCGGCACACACACCCATGGCAGGTGCTACAACTCTATCCATTTTACAGACGAAGCAACTGAGACACAGAGAAGTTGAGAAAACTTGCCAACTAGTAAATGGAGAAGCCAGATTTTGTTATAATTTACATATTGCTAATTTATGCTAGCAATTAATTTGGGGGCCAAAAGGCATGATCCAGAAATGGAAAATTCATAGTAGATTACCAACTTGTAGATAAATCTGTGAAGACACTTACCAACTTAGTTACCGGAGTTTCAGAAAATTGAGGATGCTCTCTGCCTCAGCAATCAAATAGGTTCTCTTTGTATTTGTTCAGGTGTAATATCACCTACTTCAAGGGAGGTTAAATTCATGAAACATTTTTTAATTGATAGTACAAAATGAAGCATATAATTTGCTATAGAGATAAAAATTTGAAATTATTCTTTCCTTTCAAAGAAGGTGTGAAAACACATTATTTTATATTGTTGTTCTCACCATAAATAGTATGGCAATTCTCACTTAATTTTTGGTTAAAGAATAATTTGAAGAATTTAACAATCTAGAAAGCATCCTTTCAAATGTTCAGGATATATCAGCCCAATGGCCATACTTCATTTATGTGGTTCCAAAAAGCATGAATGAACATTTGATTACCACTGAAATCCTTTTTTAGTTTTGGTAACTTTGAGGATCTCTTGTCCGATATTTTACAATTAGGAGATGATTAAGGGGTATGTATCTTAAAGGATGGTGAGAATATCATTGTATATAAAATGATATTTTGGGTAGGGTGGGTTTGCAGCAATAGACTAGAATCACCTTTTCAAAACTCTTTAATCACCGATGTCTTTTTTTGCCTCTTTGTTTTGTAGGATAAGACTCATCAGTTTTTCCTCATGTCCTTTACTGTTCCCACCAAGTGTCACCAGTGCACGTCTCTGATGGTGGGTTTGGTAAGACAGGGCTGTGTTTGTGAAGGTACGACTACAATGGAAAAAATATATATGAATTTAGAGTCATGATTATACCTAAGTTGGTAATCGGAAATTTTGTTCTCTTTAAATTTAGAAGCATGACAGTAAACTGAACACTTTACTAAAAATCTTCTTCCACCTGCTGTGTACTGGAAATATTGGACTGATGGTCCTTGGGAACATTTTGGGGAGCTTTTACACTGTACCTCTCCAAACCACCTCATTCACCTTAATAGTGTGAATGGTGTCCCCAGGTGTTGTGCAGTGCTTGCCTGCAGGCAGCACCACGTTTACTGAGATAACGTATTTGAATATATTTCATTTTCTGTAGCACTGGTAGAGTGAATTTATGGACCAAATTCATTAGCTTCTGTGACAGGAATATGGATTGCTCTCCTGAGTTGTAAATGTTTTATTTTACTCAATTTATTACTGTAAATATTGTTGAAAGAGAGTAGTCTATTTACAGTGCTGCCCACTGCCCAGTGCCAGTCAGTCCCCTTATCTGCCAATGCCATTCTAGCGCATTAAACGCAGTGGGATTTAAAATGGGGGATTAGGCGCTTATAAAGTCATCTCTGGGGCTGCAGAGGCAGGCTCTGAGTTGAGTCCCCAGGAGCATCTCCTGCACCCAGCAACGCTCGGCCCCTGCCGAGCCCGGGGTGGTTGCCGCCCCTGTCACAAGGAGGTGATGAATCAGGAAGCTGCCACCATTGCTCTGCCCTCAGAACCCGTTGCTTCCGCCGGGATTAGGGGAGTCACTGTCCACCCTGCAGAATCGTGACAGCACCTGAAGAATTAAGCTCCCTCCAAATTATGAGGCCACCTCTGTAGCTATAACCTCAAGCTCACCACCAGTAAAACAATTGCACTGCACCCTGCATCTCTCCCAGCTTAACTCAAGAAGTCTCACACAAAGTCATCTTATCAGCAGACCCCAAATCGGGTCCTAACCCTAGCTGCAAGAGAGTCTAGGAAATGTAGTTTTTAGCATTTTGGCCTCTTCAACAGTAGAAGGAATGTAACGGAGGACAAGGGAGGATCCACTGCAATCATATTTCTTTGTTTCCTTGGAAAAGCATGTGGGTTCTCATGCCACACAACCTGTGTGGAAAAAGTTCCAAGAGTGTGTCCAGTGCCTCCTCAACAGAAGAAAAGTGCTCTCTGTTTAGACCCACAGAAAGGCACGGGAACAGCTTACGAAGGCCATGTCTGGGTAAGTGTCAGTATTTTGCATTTAGATGAACTCTTAAAAAGTTTATTAACTGCCTCTGACTTTGTAAGCACAATATTTGTTGGAAATAGTAAGTGGCTGAAAAAAGCAATTGAAAATGTGTCTCATACTAAGAAGAAGATTTTGGAACAGAAGTTAGCTGTCTCCAGTAGGATATTCTGAAATGTCTCTAAGTTTTCTGTTTAGTCCTTGCCTTGGGATGAATAAATGCTGAAATCCTTCCTACAGATATAGCTTTGACTGCTGGTCAGCACTGATAAATTAAGACTAAATGTGAAACAAACTTCTTGAGAAATATTTAAAATCTGAGGTGAATTTGAGGCATGGTGCTACCAATTTTGAATTTCATGTTACCTAGAGGCAAAGCTGTGACTGTTATTTGAAAGAACTGCTGGTGTTAATTGAAGTGGTATCACTTTTACTTCCACAGCACAAAAGCCATTCTGCCCTCGAAGGAATTGCCTTGTTTTTTAAAATTTCATTCATATTATAGAGTTCCATTCTGTATCTTTAGCAAGAAAAGTGACAGGTTTATAAAAACATTTTGTTTTAATTCATATGTAATAATTGGGTAGTAATTGATGTTTCCATTGGACTTGTTTTCATTTGTTCTTTAAAAAATCAAAACTAAAGATACCAAAGAAAGCAGGAGTGAAAAAAGGATGGCAGAGAGTATTGGCTATAGTATGTGACTTCAAACTCTTTCTGTATGAGATAGATGAAGAAAAAACATGGAAACCCAGTGTCGTAGTGAGTCAAGTAGTTGACATGAGGTAAGCTATGGAAGGGAGAATATTTTTTTCCTTATAAAAAAATCTGGAAATAAAAATGGTTTCTGATATTTTCTCTAAGTGTTATTCCCATTTAAATTTAACTTTATGTTAACTTTCTAATTTTCTCCCTTGCCCTATGAACGTTAAAATAGATTTTGCCTAAAGTTTGCTGTCGCCATCTTTTAGGGATGAACTATGTTCCTTGTGATATTAGTAAGAATTTTCTTCATCAACAGTTTGTTTTCTAACTATATACATATGCATGTGTGTTTATATATGTGTGTGTATGTATTCAGTAGGAAAGGAAATAAAACCTCAAAACCAAGCACCCTTTTGTTGAGATATAGTTCACATACCATAAAGATCAGCATTTTAAAGTGTGTGACTGGGTTTTTTAGTATATAAACAAGGTGACCAACCATTGCTGCTGGCAATCACTAATCTACTTTCCATCTCTGTGGATTTGATTTGCCTGTTCTGGATGTTCCAGGTAAGTGGAATCATACAGTATGTAGTCTTTTGTGACTGGCTTCTTTCACTAAGCATCATGTTTTCTGGGTTCACACTTCATTCCTTTTTATGGCTGATATACTTTATTAGGTTGAGGCAGTTCCCTTCAGTTCTTAGTCTGTTGAGTGTTTTTATCATGAAAGAGTGTGGAATTTTGTGAAATTATATTTCAATGTCTATTGCAATGAACATGTGGGGCTTCCCCCTTTGTTTTAATCACATGGTGTATTACATTGATAGAATTTTGTATGTTGCATCAACCTTACATTCCTGGAATAAATCCCACTTGGTTGTGGTGTATAATACTTTTATATAGTGCAGGATTGGGTTTGCTAGTATATTGTTGAGGATTTTTGCTTCTACATTCATAAGGGATGTTGGTCTATATTTCTTTTCTTGTAATGGTTTTGTCTGGTTTTGGTATTAGGATAATACTGGCATCATAGAATGAGTTGGAAAGTGTTCTCTCCTTTTCTATTTTTTTGGAAGAGCCTGTGAAGGATTGGTATTGATTCTTCTTTAAATGTTTGGCAGAATTCACCCATGAATCCTTTGGGTCTGGGACTTTTCTTTGTGGGAAGTTTTTTTGTTTTTTGTTTTTTTTTTTAATTACTCGTTCAATCTCTTCACTTGTTATTGGTCTATTGAGATTTTCTATACCTTCTGAGTCAGTTTCAGTAGTTTGTGTCTTTCTAGGAAATTTTCCAGTTCATTTAGGTTATTTAATTTGTTGACATAAAAATATTCATAGTATTCCCTTATACTTTTTATTTCTGTAAGGTTGGTAGAAATGTCTTCTCTTTCATTCCTGGTTTTAGTAATTTGAGACTTTTCTCTTTTTTTCTTAGTCAGTTAAGCTAAAAGGCTTGTCAATTTTGTCAATCTTTTCAAAGAACCACTGCATTTTTATACACTGTAAATCAACACAGATTTATATTGTTGCTTTATGCAATTACCTTTTTAAACAGATAGGGAAAAAAGAGATATAAACAAAAAAATATATATATGCTGCCTTTTATATTTACTTGCATTTACCTGCATATAATCTGTGGCTACTGTTACTAGTGCTCTTTATTTCTTCCTTTGGAGTCCAGTATCTAGTATCCTTTCATTTCAGCCTGTAGGACTCCCTTTAGCATTTTTTTTTTTAAGGCATATCTGCTAGCAATGAATTCCTTCAGCTTTGGTTTTTTGGGAATGACTTGATTTCTCCTCCAGTTGTTTGAAGGATAGTTTTGCTGGGTATAGAATTCTTGGTTGACAGTCTTTTTTTTTTTTGTCACCTTAAATATATCATCCTACTGCCTTCTGGCTTCCATGGTTTTTGAAGAGAAATCAGTTGTTAAACTATGCCTCAGTAGCCATGAAATTAAAAGACTTGCCTGAAATTATTTTCTATAAATGGTCCCCCAGGGAAAAAGCTTTTCACACTGGTTGAACTCTGAATCAGGTCAGACGCAGAGAGTCTTGTAAACTGAGTCTTCCAGGGAACAACCAGGCAGGAAAAAGAATGGCAATTCATTTGGAATGATGCTTTTAAAAAGCTCCGGCTCCTTGCTGTTCCTTCCTGCTCTCTCTTGCATCTTCCAGTGTCCAGTGCTTTCTATTCTGCACCAGGAAAGTGGACTGCCATTTTCCAAGGCCACTGTGGAGCTGGAGAGTGGAAAATGGCATTGAGGCAAGTCATAACACCACTATTATTACCAAGATTTGGCTGTTTTCCTTGACTAAGGCCTCCCTGGATTGCTGCAAGTCTTTGACTAATTTCTGTAAAAGTTGATTCTTAGAAATTTTGCCAACTTTATCATTGCTTTTATGGAGAAGAGAATTTTTAGAAATCTTTATGCTGCCATTTTCTTTGACATCATTGCAGACATTCTTGAAGCACTTACTAAAGGATACTGCGTCTGTGAACTTGTAGTGAGCATATCCTGTTGAAGGAAATGCAATGTGGTTCTCTGTTCCACTGAAAGTTCTGAATATTTTAGGTTCCTCTACACCTCCCTCTTAATGTCCCTTAGACTCTATCCTTGGCCTTCTTCTCTTCATCCTATGCAGACACTTTGGATGATTCCATCACATACTGTGGCACCAGGTGTCAAGTGACAGCTTGAGTGACCTCTCAACATGGACTTTGTCCTTATCATCAGTAAAATAACAATGAAATTAAAATTTAGGATTGTTTTTTATGCATTGTTTTACTCACTTTCTGGTGACTCTACTCACATTCAGTGTTTTACTTTTCCTCCAGGGATGGAGCATTTTCTGTCGGTTCCATCTGGCCTTCTGATTTTATTCCTGTCAGGAGAAAGGAACTGTCCCGTATCTTTAAAGTAAGCATGCATGCTGCAATTGATTCACTTGATTATATGGTTTTTGTTTTTGTTGTTTTTTTTTTTCAGTTCATGCCTTGCCTTTACACAGAAATTAATGTTCCTGGGTGGCTGAAGGTCACTGGAGGTTGAGATTTCAGAAATGCTGCAAGGGAACTTCCTCCTTGCTCCTACTTGCCCCAATCTATCCCCCATTCTTATTCAAAAATACTATGAATAGTTTTCTGCATGTGTCACAGTCTTTCATTCCACAGGTAAATCTGAGGCTTAACATGCAAATATTCCTGAGGTTGTCCATTCAGGCTACACTAAGGTTTACAGGACAGGTATCAGATTCATAGCTGAAAACAGGGTGACTTAAAAAGCAGGACTGTATTGGAAAGCTGAAAGAAAAGGAAAAAATGTCAGAGAAAGAGAGGTGATTCAAAAGTGACATGCTTCCAGGTTGTGTCTAAGGGGGAAAAATCTCCTTTGGTATGGATACCAAGTCTCATTTCCTTTTTGTCTCCACTGTACCTATCATGGGACTGTGTAGACTACAATTTGGATGTAAATGTTTGCTAAAAATAGAGACACTTTGAAAAATAGTTTCCTCTGGAACAAATTTTGAAGCCATAATTCAAATTCAAATCAAGACAACCACTTGGAAAAATCAGGGAAGTATGTGGTTTTGCAATGTCACAAAATTAGAGGCTCCACTCTTAAAAATGCATGTAAAAAATTAAAGTGATTCTGGAATGGGTTAAATAAAATGACCAAGAGAGGAAAGGTCTGCTGTCTCCTCATTTGACCCATGTGGTTTTAGTCAGTCTATGAATCTTGTATTTAACAAAGACTGGACAGAGAGATTCTTAGTTTCTCAGCCCATGATATATAACTATTTAGATTCTGCTATACCAACAAACAGTCCCTACAAAGACCTGGCTGTCTGTAACACAGTGGAAATTTATTGCTTCATTGCTGCTTAACTGATGTTTACTAGGAAAGCTTTATATATAAATTTAGAGTTCTGCTAGCCTAATAATGTATTTTTTTTTAATATATAAGTTTGACTTGCCATTTACTAATAATTAAGTTACAGGCACATAGCAGCCAAAAGCATAAGTATTCTTGAATGTTTCTAACTTAATGACAAAAAATAAAAAACCCTGATAATCACAATTGTAATATGTTCACAACTGCAAGACATATTACCATTTCAGAGATATCAAAAAGTGCAAAAGCTGTGTCTTTGATGAAATATAGAGGTTGAGAGAGTGGGTTCTGGCATCAGACTGCCTGGTTCTCTCTCTCTATGCCTGTTTTCTCACCTGTATAATGGAGAGAATAATAGTACCTACTGGTGAGGTTCTGTGAGGATGAAATAACTTAATACATGGAAATTCCTAGTTGTTCCTAGTGCAGAGTCAGCACATGAGCAATAATTATTTTCATTTGATGAAGTACAATATATTATTTAGTGGCAGCACGCCACTATTTTTATGAGGGTTAAAGTAGACGTGAAGGGGATATTTTACAGTGTATCTGACTCTTGCTTTTGCCCTGGGTTCTGATAGTCACACCGTTTATTCTAATAACCAGGAAGAGAGTAACTGTGTTAGAGGTGTCACTTACCAATGGTGAGTTTAATGCAAAATGCTAATCAGGCTAGCATAAAGAGTATCTGCTTTCTTATAACATAGCTATTCCTTAAATTGTTCTAGGTCACAGCTTCCCAGATCTCAGCACCTAGTAATAAATATTCAATCCCAATATTAGCAGATAGCAAGAATGAGAAGAGTGAGTGGGTGAGAGTGCTGAGTGACTTGCACAAGATTTTGAAAAAAAATCATTCCAGAGACCGCTCAGTCTATGTTCTGAAAGAGGCTTACGACAGCACTCTACCCCTGATCAAAACCACCCAGGCAGCTGCAATCATAGGTATGGATTTATATAACCTCTATCCAACTAGGTTTGTATCCCCCTTACCCACAATTCGAAAACTGAAACTAGAAAACCTTAAGTTTATTCACAGCTCGCCCGGCAGCAAAACCTGATCTTAACTGACATGAGGCTGATACTTGGTGTGACTATTCATTGTATTCTCTGCAAAAAATTAATATATCTGATTATATCATGCTTCCCCAGACCCCACTAAGGGGATTGTATAATACGGTGTTGACATGTATATGGTTATGCCATCTGAAAACTTCTGAGTTCCACAACACATATGGTCCCCAGGGTATTAGGTTGTGATCCTGTATAATAATTGCAGACTGTCTAACTTGAAGGCAGGAATGGTCTTTCATATCCCAATTCCCAATACTCAATAGATAAATGAATAGAAAGTGAAGCAATAAATAAATTACTAAAGTCAACATGCAAGCTTTTGTTAATAAACAAGAATATTTGCATTTCCCAAATGTCATGAGAACCACTTAGCTATTTACTGCTTGTGAAACACAGAGTGAGCTACTAAACAGCTTTGAGCATTACTGGGCTCGTGTGCTAAATGCAGATTATTCCTGCATTTCAAAGTTATGGTATGTTGCATTTAAGGCCTTCACGCAATAAATACCATCTTTGATACCTGAAGGTTTAAATCTTGCTATATTCTTACATACACTCCAACACGGTTACCTTTCAGACCCTGATCACTGAAAAATTAGATTGTAGAATTTTTTATTCATGTAACAGCCATTTATTTTGAATGCTTTGAAAGCATATCATTACTTGAATAGTATACTTTCTTCAAGTATTCATAAAGATTACTTTGTAATGATCTTTATTTAGAAAAGTCATGCTTTAGTATGCTTCTACAATCTGAAAGAAAACACAATAGTGCAAATTAATTATTCTTCTTATATTCCTGTTCATTTTTATATCTGTTAAATCTGTCTAACTTTTTCAGTATTGATAAAATTTTTCAGTTTACTCTATTAGCTTTATTTCATGTTTCCCCCCCAAATAAAGGTTGATGTTTTTGTTTATATGTCAAATACAGATCACAAAAGAATCGCTCTGGGAAATGAAGAAGGGTTATTTGTTGTTCATGTTACCATAGATGGTAAGAAGCATCTTTACTCTTCTGGAATAACTTTAAGTTCTAATAATAGTAATACTATCAGATCTATTCTCTTTTTTTTTTCTGCAAATGAAACCTTCCACCTAAAGTTTAATGAGTTTTCAAGTCAAATGATGATGTTTCTAATTTCTGTACTCCTCCTGGAATCTAAATATCTTCACAGGTGATTTGATCTAATAATTCCACTGTAATTTAGTAAGTCTTAAAGTTGGTGCCTGAAAGAAAAGGAAATTCTGCTCAATCCCCCCACCCCCAACCCGGTCATCCTCAACTGTAATATTAGCACCACAAAGAGTAATGCTATAAAAAACTCCAGCAGGGTTCCTTGCTTTTGTTGTATGTTTGCTTTTACAGTTGTTTGAAGGACACATGAATAGAATCTGGAGCCTAAATTTAGTGCTTTATTATAGCAATTTTATCTGGAATTATTAAGGTAATTATGTTGTCTCTAAATAATTACTTTACTTTTTAGCTATATGATTTCTAATCTCTTATCCTTCTCTATCTTTCTCAAATTTCCCTGTGAGTTTGTGTCTGTGATCTTTTAGAACCCAACTTCAATCCATTGGGTTAATTATTGGGAGAGAATTAAAAATCATTGTTCATTTGAAGGCAACTTGCCATTATTTTTATTTGTAGAGAAATCATTTCCATTGACATTTAGAAGATCTATCAGATTGTTGTTATTGGAACCTTTCTTAAATGCTTTTGGATAAAATTGGGAGAAGAGTCAAAACAAGTAAATACAAATTACTTCTGTATTTGCAAATTGTTGTAAAATTATGTTCATTTGTGTAGAAATTATTCAAGTTGGTGACATGAAGAAGATCCATCAGATTGAGCTTATCCCACGTGGCCAGATGGCTGCAGTGATCTCAGGAAGAAATCACCACGTGCACCTGTTTCCCATGTTGGCTTTGGACGGGCGAAAGACCGACATTCACAAGCTGGCAGAAACCAAAGGATGCCAGACCATGGCTTCTGGCACAGTGTGTCACGGGGCCTACACATGCCTCTGTGTTGCCAGGAAAAGCCAAGTCCTCTGTTATGAGCTGTTTCCAAGCAAGCAGATTTCCCACCGAAAATTTAAAGAGATCCATGTGCCCACCCATGTCCAGTGGATGGCTATCTTCAGCGAACAGCTTTGTGTGGGATTCCAGTCCGGATTCCTGAGATACCCATTGAGGAGAGAAGGAATCCCATACAGGATGCTCCATTCACACGATCCCACATTATCGTTTATTGCACATGAACCAGTGGATGCTCTCTGTGCAGTTGAGATCTCCAGTATTGAATATCTGTTGTGTTTTAAGAGCCTTGGGGTATACACTGACAGCAGGGGCCTCAGGTCTAGGCCAATGGAACTGATGTGGCCAGCAACTCCAAACTATTGCTGTAAGGCTATCTTAAAATTTGCTCACTAATTTATCTGTATCTTTCATGCCTTTCTCAAACAATTTTATCTCCTAAATATCTCCAGGGTTTACCAATGTCCACTCTGGCTAGGTCAGAAATCCATATTGTTAATGATGGTTTTATTTTTTTAAACAATATTAATGGAATTTCTCTTAATTTCTCTATGTCTTTTTAAGAAGCATAACTCTCATGGTGTTGCAACTAAGTCATACACTTGAAATTAACTTAGATTTAAATTTTTCTATAGTCATAGGATAATTTATCTTGAATATATTCTTAAGTCAAGTTGTTGCTTTTTGTAATGCTCCTAAATAGGTATCTTCTTGGTCACATCAAATAAATTACTCATAAGCATTAATATACCATAAGAAATAGTAATTAATTTTTTTTAAGTTTAACTTAGGGTGTACATAGTATGTGCCTAAATAATTTTATTCTATTTCATGTTTTCATTGATTCAGGCAATCATTTACAAAATTAAATATAGCCATTTTATTCACTTAGGAAATAGTAGGTGAGCACTTAACATGAACAACTTACTATGCTAAGGGCTAAAGGCATAATATTAAACATGATAACAAGATAGACATACCCTGTGTCTGCATGAAGATTACAGTCATGAGATGAGACCTATAATTAAACAAGAGATATAATAGGGGGAGAACAGAATTCTGTAGGAGCAAATAGGTGGGTCAGGGAAGGCTAGCCAAAAAGGTGAAACTTTTTTTTTCTTTCAGCACTTTAAAAATGTCATTCCATTGTCTCCTGCCTTCCATTGTTTCTGATAAGAAGTCAACCATTTTAATTGTTTCCCCTATCTCTTTTCTATTTGGTGAATTTTAAGGTCATCTCATTATCTTTGTTTTTCAGCAATCTTATTATGATATGCTTAGATGTGGTCTTTGTATTTATACCACTGAACTATTTGGATCTGGGGGTTGATGCATTTCATTAACTTTGGAAAAATGTTTAGGATTATCTTTTCAAGAAATTTTCTAACCTATTTTCTCACTCCTCTCCTTCTGGAAATCTAATTACATTTGTATTAGACTTCTTGATATTGTCCCCAGGTCAATGACCTATGCTCTTTTTATTTTTTAAAATTCTTTTTCCTATCTCTGCCTTTTTTTGGATAATTTTCATTGACCCTGTCTTCAATTTCATTGATCCAATTTTTATTCCTGCTGTGTCCCGGAAATACTAAGCATTTCATGTATTGTATTTTTCTGTTCTGGAATTCCAAATATGTTTTTGAAATTTCCATTTCTTTCCTGGAATTTCCCTATCTGCTGATCCATTTTATTTTTCATCTGCTCAACTATGGATCTGCTTCTATTGTATATATATTTTTTTCTGGATTAATGGTGATATTTCCCTATTTTTTCCATGTATTATAACATTTATCCTTTGATGGACATTATGAATGATATGATGTAGAAACTTTGGATATTATCTTGCTCTAGAGAACATTGAGTTTTGTTCTGGAAGATAGTTTACTCATGGATCATCTTGATTTTTCTGAGGCTTGGATTTAGATTTTGTTAGGATGAGTCTATTTTGTCCTTTCCGTTAGTTGTAGGACACATTCATTACTCCTAAAGTCTCCTTTCTAGAGACTCAACTGAATGCCCAGGGTTTACCAATGTCCACGCTGGCTAGGTCAGAAATCCAGTGTCTCCCCAGCCCCTGTGCTTTTCAGACCCCAGTGCTCCAAGAAGGTCTTGTGGAGTTTTGCTCTGTGCATGTGCAACTTTGGACTTGGCCAAAGACCTCAAGGGAACTGCTGTGCAGAATTCTTGTGCATCTTATTTGCGGTTCCGTTCTCTCTGGTACTCTGCCCCACATACCAGACAATGAGCAATCTGTTTCCTCTGCCCAGCAAAACTTCCATTTTATGCTTGGGGTCCATTTTCCCAGAAAGATGGGGGAATGGAGAACCCACTTCATGACTTTCCTTTCTTTCAGGGATTGCAGTCCTGTGCAGTCTATTAACCAACACCTGAAAATAGTTACTTCATATGTTTTGTCCAGTTTAGTAATTACTTATGGTGGGAGGGTAAGTCCTATACCATTTACTCTGTATAAAGGAACTGGCCATCTTCACAGCATTTTTTTTTTTTTTTGAGGAACTTTAATTAAAGTTCAGAGTGTTCCAAGTATGGAGTTCAAGATGATAATACAGAGATGGGGCTGAAGGATTGTAATCTGATCCTGATTACAATCCTTGTTTTATACAATGACTCATGTGTTTAGCTTTGCATTTCAGAAATGGTAGAATTGTACAGAACTTAATATACCTACACACACATAAAAATGCAAGTAAAACTGGGGATATTTGATGAACATTGGTAGGTCAATTGCATCAATGTCCTAGCTTTGCAAAATATTATCATTGAGCGGAACTGGGCAAAGTGTACAAGGGATGTCTCTGTGCTATTTCTTTAATCTGCATTTGAATCTATAATTATCTCAATGAAAATTTCAGTTAAAAAATTAATCACAAAGCCCACCTTTGCTGCTGCCTCCTCTCCTTTTCCCAGGTTACAATGCCCCGTACCTCTCAGTATATAGTGAAAATGCAGTAGACGTCTTTGATGTGAACTCCATGGAGTGGATTCAGACTGTCCCCCTCAAGAAGGTAACTTGACTTTAAGATTATGTGACTGATGAATTACTGGTTGAAAAATGGAAACAGGAACATTCAGTTGTACATTGAATGTACTGTAATGTGCACTTGCTAATCCAGAGGCTTAACTAAAAGTGAAAAAAAGATACCAAAAATCAAATTGGTTAATTTTATTAGTTGCACTACAACATATACTATTTTGTGATATATTATATAAAATAGGATTGTCATGATATAAATAAATCAATGTACAGTATAGATGTTACTTCTCACATTCAGTTTAAAAAGCTATTTTACTTTTATTTATTATCAATTGTCTCTTAACAGTATAATTTTGTATCCTCTGAAGAAAGACTTCACAGGCTAAAGAAAAGAAAAAGCATGTA
The DNA here is from genome assembly GCF_015220235.1 of Choloepus didactylus. Lineage (NCBI taxonomy): Eukaryota > Metazoa > Chordata > Mammalia > Pilosa > Megalonychidae > Choloepus > Choloepus didactylus. The sequence goes on from NC_051316.1 coordinate 20,614,197, forward strand.
AGGTGTATTTAAGAATGTCAATTAGGATCTTTCATAGATTTACAAGAACATAAAAAATTGTATCTCAACTACTAATAATTTAAAAATAGAAATTTAAAAGTAAAAAACTGACATTTTTGTTAAGAAAGACCACTGAAGATTTAAGAATAAATAATTCAGGTATATGTAGAGTATAAATAGCATGAACCATCAAAAAGGAATTTTTACAGGGATAGGATGAAGAAATTTGAAACTTAAATATATTTCTATTTAAGTTAGTAATTTCAGATTTTTTTTAGCCCATGCTTTTGAAATTTCATTGCCATGAGTTTGTAATACCATGTATTTCCCTTGATTGACATTTTTCTGTGTCTCTGTATTTTTTGAGACTACAACAATGGAGGGGTGAGTTTAAATGGAATGCCTTGATAATTGATGCTTTATATATATGCAATTAGTCTTAAAACTTAATTTTTAAAGGATTTGTTGAAATAGTAATCTTGTTTCTTATTATTTTAGGTTCGACCCCTGAATCATGAAGGATCCCTAAATATTTTACAGTTGGAGACAATTAGATTAATATATTTCAAAAATAGGATGACAAGTAAGAAAATATATATTTTTAATAGAACTACTTCTAAGAAACCATATATCTAGCTGAGCACAGAGCTAGTAAGTGATGGAGGCAAGATTTTTAAATTTGACTTCAAAATCTGTGCTCTTGACCCTTAAAGCTCCGAGGGAAAACAGCAGTTCTCCTTTAGCTTGCAGCTGAAACTGTCTACCTCTGATGTCCTCCAGTTACTCTGCAGCAAGGTTTATCTAGACATAGTCAGACATAAGAACCTGTAAAGACCAATCGCCATTTATGTGGCTAATTGTGAAAAGTCTTTCACATTCCCAACAGGACGTGGGTCTAGAAGTGCCCCATGCTGGAGTACACTGGAAGGAGTGCGTATTTACTCCACAGCCCACCTCTGTTTTTAAACTCCAGCCACAACAGAGTTCTCTCTTTTTTTTCTCATTTTATTATAGGGTGTAATACGTGAGTGGAGCCGTCTTATTTTTCTTTTTGGAATTCCATTTTAAGACACTGTTGAGAGCTTCTGGCTGGCAGTTTTGTTTACTTCTAGATATTGAGAGATAAAACAAGGTGGGCCCCGGCCTCCCAGGGGAGAATTGCAGCTTCCCCTAAGATCAGAAGAGAAATCATTTAGGGACTGTTCTTACCTCTAGCAGAGGAGACTATGAGGACTAGAAACTGCTCTGCCTCCCCCTCCTCAGCACCTCCTCTTCCTGCAATGGGCCTCAAAAAATACTTAGCTGTGTTAGAATAATTGCAATTACTTTCATTCACAGAAAGCCTTGCTCTTTATGCTTAATTACCATGCAACATAGCAGAATATTTTAACACCCAGAAGATATAAAAATCTGGTAGGAGTGAAAAATTAGCATAGAAATGTGAGGGCAAATTAAAATGGAAAGACGCCAAAGCTTTTGCTTTCTCAGGGAAAATGATGTCATTTTAAGATAAAATAATAATAGATTTAAGTATTGTTTAAATTGAACATTAAAGGATGTTCATTTATGCTCTGTTTATATTCTGGCTGAATTTCACATAACCGTCCACTTTTAACTTTTAAAAATCTGAGCAATATGATACTTACGTAGCTCATTAACAACTATAAGTTTCTTGGAGATTAATGGGTGGGAAGCACTTTAACAGTTTCAGGAGCACTATCTTTGTTTTAAAATATCTGTAGATCGGGATGAGCTGGTACTTCCTGAGAAGTCAGATAATCAGAAACAATTGGTCCAACACCTCAACAATAGGCACCGTTACTCCTTCAGAGTTCCAAAAGGCAAAGGAATGCCACGGAAGCGGCTGGAACCAAATCTCTAATCAGCATCCCTTCGTGAGTAGGGCTGGGAGGACCACTTGCAGACTGCGTGGCATTTAATCTGAAGAAAAAGACATCGCTGAAAGGCAGAAACCTCTGTTCATAGTAGTGATCTGTTTATTTGTCAGGAAAACTTTAAAGAAAACCTTTATGGTATAGTATGAAATGAATATAAGTGTAAAATGTTGATTCATTTCTTCGTAAATGTGAAATGATTGAAATTTTGTATATAAGCCTCTGCATAATGCAAATATGGAACAAACATGTATATGTGCACTATAAAGTACATTCCATAATCATTTTATGAAGGAATCAATAGCACTATTTATGCCTATAGATTAATTACTTTCTAACTCTGGATCCGCTTTCTTCTGACTCTAAGACAATCTTTGTTAATGATCAATTAATTTGTGGTAATTTTTATAACTGAATAGGGAGAAACATAGTTATAATAGTTTCAAATAGGGATATTTCTAGAGTAGTAAAGATTCTTTTAAAAGAGCCAGAATTACCTGGAAAATATATAATAGGATGGAGGTTCTTTGATGTCTGTGGCTTGTGAAGGTTACTTCATTTCCACCAAAACTTTAAGATAGTTAATTTAAAAAAAAAATAGCTGTGAGGAACTGACTATTCCTCTCCATTCACCAAGTTGATAATTGGACATAGTCTATAAGCTTCCCTTGGAAAAAAACACCAATACAATTTTGTCTTTGTCTTTCAAAGTTGATTGCAGTAGTGTGCTATTTGCTTAGTAATATCTAACTTAATAATTTCCAATAAAGTAATAATTTCCAAAGGACAGCTAAAGTTCTTCTAATTTTAAACATGAAAATTCACAAAGTATTCATCTAAGTTTATTGTCCTTTTTACATTCCCTTTTCCATCTTTAAAGAAGAGACACACACTAGCCACTTCCAGAGTTGGCAGCTGCCTTCAAGGAGACTTGTGCTTTTCTTATACCCAAGAACTTAAAAATGTCATTGTTTCCAGGCATGTATTTTATGTAGAGGTATTTCTATGTATGTAATAACTAGAAGTTGTTCTTTACTTTTTTTCCTATGAAAAATTCCTGGTTTTATCTCAGTAATAAAATATTAATAACTCAAGTGTGTTTAATATCTTCTCTGTCGGAAGATATTTTGTTTTGAGAGATTTCTGTGAAAGGGACAATTAAAGTGCAATTAATTGTTAAATTTAACTGTTAAGTTAAATTAAAAGTAATTTAATTTAAGGCAATTAAAGTGGCTTTGAGATTTTATTTTAATAGTAAACTCATGGTTGTATCTTTGATGATAAATAAAATGATAATAAAGACCCTTATTTTTGAGTCTTATTCCTGTGGGGTGGGGACATTAAGTTAAGAAGGATTTCCATAGCCACTAGACCAGTTGAAGTGGTTTTGTTTTTTCAGTAACTGTATCTCTGGCACTTAATAAGTGCAACTGACAATGCTAATATTAATGATTCTGACCACCACATTAAAATCACTGTGTTGGCTGGTTGGAGGTTTCGTGGAGAGCTTTCTGTTGCTGGGCATTCCCTCCCTTTGGGGGGGGGGGTGAGAAGCTGCTTTGACCATTTACAGCCTAGAAGGACACTGAGATGGCCTGAGGAGTGACTAAGGAAGGACTGACACCAGGAAATCCATTTAGAATATCTTTTCTGGAGCCCCGCTCCCCGTGGACCTCCAGATTTCACACCCTGCTGTTCTAACTGCTCTTTCTGTGGTGAGGTGGAGCAGCCCCATTTCAGCTCCACCTGGCTGGGCCTGGGGTCACATAAACCTCAGTCGGGATAAGGTGGTGGTAGGGAAATGCAGGCTTTCTCTAGGGAAAGGTTGGCATAGGGTAATTTAGCTATTATCCAGGGCCGTGGTTTTCCAAGTATGGTCCTCTGACCGCTGCGTCAGCAACACCAGGCACCGGGGAAGATGTCAGAAATGCAAATCAGAAACTCCGGGGGTCTGTGTTTTAACAAGCCCGCTGGAAGGGGCTGCACATCCACAGCCCAGCAAGGCCAGCCTTGCTCACCCTCTCACCCATGTCACCCCCTCATCTACATCGACGCATCTGCTCAACCCCACCCAATGCAGTGATTCTGATGTATGCTCTACTTCGTAAACCACTCATCTAGAGTAATGCAGAGCTTATTTAGTATAGTACTGGCCTTTTCAGTAATTTAGACCTTATTTAGGGCAGTGGTTCTCAACCGGGTACAACTGTGCCCCTTGGGGTGTGTGTGTGTGTGTGTGATTTGACAATGTGAGCCGATGTTTTCTGGTTGTCACAATGTGTAAGAGGGGGGCACTAGTAGCATTTAGTGGTTAGAGCCCAAGGATGCTGCATAGGACAGAGTCCTCAATAACAAAGAATTCTCCAGCCCAAAAAGTCAGTATTGCCAAGATGCAGAAATCCTGATCTAAGTACAGTAAAGTGGGTCTAGGATAACTTAGACCTTATTGAGGATAATTCAGGACTTATTTAGGATCCATTAGATCTTATTTAGGATAATGAGGGCCTTATCTGTATAACACAGTTCTTCTTTACAGTAATTTACGCCTTAGCTGGGTGCTATGGTTTTAGGGTAATTTGAGCTTTATTCAGAGAAATTCTTCACGGGAAATTCATGCCTAGTCCAGTGCCCTGTGTGTGACCTCAGCTGTTTCTGGGCTGCAGTGGTGGATATTAGCACCACCTTGTGGTCATAGTTGTCACAGCAGGTGCGTGCACTTGCTCCCCTTGTTATATGATAGGATGATGATCATGATAACAGCCAATCCTTTAGAATCCATTTATTTCTTGGCAGGTATTTTATAGAAAGTGGTTATTATGGAAGGATGTCACAGGTAGAGTGATTCTGAGATTTTTATAAATGAATAATTTCTTTGACCTCTTGAATTTAAAACAATTATAGTGGTAATAACAAAGCTAATCAATACAATAAGTGGTACATCTGGGCAAGCCTTTTATTGTGCAGGATTCAGCTAAAGGCACACATGAGTACAATGAAAAGTCTTTATGTAAGTTACCCTGGTGATTTCTTGAATAGCTTAGTGATATTAACAATAACACTCAATCCATCTTAAATATTTTTATACGTTGTCAAATACTTTACTTAAAAGAATCTATATGAAGGAATTTCTCTGAAAGAGCTACCAGTTCAGCTGTTAGCCTGGATTACTTATGACATAAAACTGTGGCATTATCTTTTAATAAATTTTGGGGTATGATTTATAGAGTACAAAATACATTCTAGTGGACAGTTGGTTCAGTTTTGAGAAATATATACACCCCATGCAATCATCACCATATTCAAAATATAGAATATTTCCATTTCCCCCAAATTTCCTTCCAACCTATCTACAGTCAGTCTCCCTGCACTGGCCCCAGACCACCAACTAATCTTCTTTCTATCACTATAGATTAGTTTTGCCTGTTTTAGAATTTAACATATGTGGAACCACGAGTATACATTATTTTGTGTCTGCCTTTTTTTTGCTTGGAATAATGTATTTGAGCTTCATCTATCTTGTATGTGTCAAGTTCATTCCTTTTTACTGTTGAGAGATATGTTATATGGAAACATCAAAATGTGTTTTTCTGTTTATCTTTTGATGGATATTGGAATTGTTTCCAGTTTTGGGCTCTTATGAATAAAGTTGCTATAAACATTCACGTATAAGCATTTATGTGGACATATACTTTCATTTCTCTTGGGTAAATTCTGTGAATAGAATTGTAGGCTCTTTGTTAAATATACATTTAATTATACGAGAAACTTCCAAATTATTTTTCAAATTTCCAATTTACATTGCCACCGAGAATGCAAGGAGAGTTCCAATTAGTGCACACGCTTGCCAACAGTTGGTATTTCCCACCTTTATTTTTTTAATTGTAGCTATTTAAATGGTGTATAGTGGTATTCATTATGATTTTAATTTGTTTCTCAACGAAATAATGAAGCTGTCCATCTTTTATTGCGAGCTTATTGGCTTTTCTTTATCTTCTTTTGTGAAATTCCTGTTCAAATATTTTGCCCTGATATTTTAAAAATTGAAATTTAATCAAGATAATTTTAGATTCATATTCGGTTGTAAGACAGAGCTGGTTTGAACACTTTGACTAACTTCCCCAGTGATAACATTCTGCAAAACTGTAACAGACGACCTTGCCCAGGCTGCACCTCTGAACCTCGGGCACCGTGGTCTGCTGAGCTGGGGCTCCTCGTCCCAGGTGGTGCGCAGGCGGGAGCACGTCCCTGCAGCCACCCGGCCCACCCGCCCAGCTCGCTGGTTGGCTGAGACCCTGCTGCAGGGTGTGACACGGAGCGATTCCATGCCTGGGGAGGGGTCGGATCACTTTTGCTTGCAGAAGCCTAGATCCAGCACATAAAATGATGCCTTCGATGGTGGGCGACATGTCCCCAATGCTTGTAGCTACCACCACCTTTCGCGTCCCAGGACGTGTGGGCTGGAAGATGCGAGCCTGCGCGTCAGAAGGCAGGTTGGGGGGAAGGGGCGGCACCAGACGTTCCCGGATTTTGGATCCCAGGCAGCGGCGGCGATCCTGGAGCATCTCACAGGCAGCTTCAGTCTCCTCCTGTCCCCTCAGGAACACCAGGATATCTCCAGGGGGCCGGGTCACGTGGATATGCAGCACAGACAGGCCTCCAGGTGGTCGGCCTCTGGAGTCTTGGTATAGAAGACATCAACCGGAATCCTGAGTCCAGGGATTTGGAAGACGGGGGCATCTTCAAAGAACGTGGAACAACGGCCAGTGTCCAGGGCGGCTGAAGCCACCAGGGCCTTGAGCTCAGGTGGGAAGCACCTGACATCCTAGGTGAGCCCCAAGAGGCTGTCAGTGTGCACGGTCCGTTCGTGAGCCTCATCCACCATCACCACACTGTAACTGGTGGGGTCAGCAGGGAGAAGCACCCCCAACCTCATTCCCAAGCTTCTTACCCATCTCCCGGGCCACCGGGCCACCATGCCATGGCGGCCACTCTCCGGGGCCAGGTGCAGGAAATCTTCATCCCCTTCTTTGCGTAGCCCTCCACCAAGAGATACTGAGGCATCTGGGTGGTCTTTCCCGAGCCCATTTTGCCCTCGATGGGCTCCTGGGAGGCAGTGTCTGGGGCCCGAACTTCAGAGCGGCTGCCCCCAGCCCTACCTCTCCCCAGCGCCGCTGCTCCTCCCCAGGGGCGCCCGCTCCTTCCTCCAGCAGATCCTCAGCTCGCCCGCTCAGTGGCCCCAGGGCGCGGTACCACGGGGCCAGATCTCCCCAGTCGCCGCTTGTATTCGCGCTCCTGCGGCTCAGCTCCACCTCCTGGAAGAGGAACTCCTCAGCCAGCTCTGCTCCAACTCCTCCAGCTTCTCTGCTCTTGCTTGGCCTAGTTCTCCAGGCGGGATTTTTTTTTTTTCCCTCCGCAACTCCGGGCCCCTGGCTTTGCAGCCCTCCACAGCCATCTCCTGAGGCCTTCCACCCTCTTCATAGGCTCTCTCTGATAAGGTCCAGGACCGAGAACCCCAGGCTTACCCAGCCAAGGGCCCCCTCCTGCTCCCGAAATGCCCAGATCCTGGAGCCCAGTTTATCTAAAATGCCCTCCAAACCATTTTGCTGTGCATGCGCTGAAACAGGGACCCTGAACTGTAAGCGACCGCCAAACACAAAAATTACCCTGTAAAGGGAACCAAAGTGAGCAGGACCAACAGGAAAAAGAAACACGAGACCCCAAAAAGAAAGGAGAGATCTGTCCTTTACCAACCAGGTCGGGCACATGTTCTGGGCCCCACCTGTCACAGTAAAGGACCAAGCAGCTAGTTTGCAGTCCCTAATTTGAATGTTTAAACAGCCAATGGCAATAGTTAATTAGGAGTTGCCGATTTAGATGGTTACTAACCAATCTCCATATGCCAACATCCCAAACATCCTTGTCTCCACCTTCCTTTGATTTTAATAAAAACCCACGTTTCTCTCCTTCGGGGAGGCAGATGTGAAACGCCGGCTTACTTTGCAATAAAGCTCTTTTTTTTTCCCCCGAAGTCTGGGTGTCTCTTTTGGCTCAGGGCGCATCAGGCGAGCACTCACCTTCCCCTCAGGGCGCCGGAGGCCGCCTCTGTCCCCCGCCGGAGCCGCTCGGGGAAGGCGTCGGGTTCCTGCAGGTCCTGAAGCGCTGGGGCCCCGACGGCTCCCACGCTCCTCCCACTCCCGCTTCTCCCGGGGCTGTCTATGCCCTCTGCTTTCCTCCTTTTTCTCTCGGCGGTTTTTCCTCCTCCTGGCCTTGCTTCCTGAGGTTGCTTGTGTTTCTTACACTTCCTCTGCAGGTTGCTCCCAGCCCTCCCTGCTGGCTCCTCACTGTTCTCCAGCAACTTGTGTCACCCCGTGGGCACAGAGTCAATCAGTAGACACGGGGGATTTTGAAAAGAGAAAAAGTTTATTTGGCAAAGGCTAGCCTCCAGAAGACAGGAGGACAGTTTCCTGAATTCTGTATCCCCAAACTGGAGAAACGTCTCATATTTTATAACGTTCAAACAAAGGCAGGCAGGCTTAGGGTAATGAGCAAAGCTGCTTTAAATGATAAATAAGGTCAAAAACAGTCTAAATGCCCAGTAAGCATAGTGATTACAGATTTGGGCTACTGTGCATGTCAGGCGGTCTAACTGATTAGAACTGGCTTGGTTCAGCAAGATAGGTTAGGAATTTGGGGTGTTTAGCTCTGGGTTGACGTATATGAATCAATAAGGGGCTAAGTGCAAGGGTGCCCGACTTCAGGGAGCTATGTGCAAAGACACCCCGAATTCAGGATTGCAAAACAAGATAAGGGGATACTGGTCAATCAGGAGTTGTTTTGGTCACAGGGTGCAGTTTCAAAGCATAGCAGAGCATTTGGGTTACAGTTCAGTGAGTGGGATTTTTGCTGTTATAATTAGGCAAAGTTTTCTTTTAGGTTAACTGTCATTTTAATTGTGCATACCTTGGCAGTTAAAGCCACTTATAGCTAGTCTAGCTGGAGCTGTTGAAAACAAGAACTTCTCTATGAGGTATATAGGTGGGGGTTTTGGAGATCAGAGAAAATGGGAAGTTTTGCAACTTAGGGAGGGAGCAGCTTTGGAAATTCATAGTGGTGGTGAGGGGAGGAAAAACGGGTCAGGGTTCCCCTAAAATCCCTGCAACAGGGGTGATACCCATTACGTATAAGGGAGAACCTCCAGGCAGGAAGGAACTTGGGAGCTGTGTTACAACACACACACACACACACACACACACACACACACACACACACACACTCACAAACACACAGATGCCATCCTTTCCTGCTGCTGTTTCAGAAAGTTATTACAGACAAAACAAAAAGAAAATCCACCAACTAAGGGACAGGCAAAATATGTTCTGCATTTTTACTAACTGAGGAATTCAGTGGTGGCTGTTTTTTTAAAGGCAAAACCTGTTACTTGATGCTCTGCTGTCTGACCTCTGACCCTGCTTCAGACTTCTATGGTTAATTGGATTTTTCAAACACGATTGTTGTGAAATGAAACATTATTATTCCAGTTAGCAACCACAGGTGGTTCCATATCACTGATTTCTTGTAGCATTGTTTTCCATTTCTGAAATGTACCCTGACACCAGGCAGCCTAGAGTTTCCTTCTGCAGCTTTCCCGGGGCACAATGGATTAGGATATATGCCAAATTTGCAATTGATATAAGTAGTCTCTTTCTTTCTATATGCACAGAAATGGCACGTTCTCTGAAATGGCACATTCCTTTGATACCTGGCTTGTTCTCGTATTAGTAAATTAAAGACTTTTGGCATGCACTTAAAATCAATTTGTCTAGTCAATTTTGGATTTTAACAAAACGGCATCTCCTCCATCTAGCCTGAGAGAGGCATCGTATGGAGCAGCAGGGGACATCATGACTCGATCTTGACTAGCCAGAGAGCTAATAAATGGCCTGATAAGTAAAATATAGCCAATGTCCCACATTTGTAGAAGATCCCTGCAAATCAACTATACTTGGGGAGCAAAGCCATGAATTATCAATGTGTTTGTTTGTTTTTTTTTAATTTTTATTCTGGTAACATTTATACAAATTAAAATTTCCCCCTTTAACTGCATTCATATATATAATTCAGTGCTTTTAGGTACATTCACAATGTTGTGCTACCATCACCACCACCCATTACCAAAATTTGTCCAAAAACCCAAATAGAAACTCTGTATTCTTTAATCATTACCTCCTCATTCCCTATCCCCACCCTAGCCCCTGGCAACCTTTATTCTAGTTTCTGACTCTATGAATTTGCTCATTCTGATTATTTCATATCAGTGAGATTGTACAGTATTTGTCCTCTTGTGTCTGGCTTACTTCGCTTAACATGGTGTCTTCAAGGTTCACCCATGTTGTCACATGTAGCAGAACTTCATTCCTTTTGTGGATTAACTCTATTCCATTGTATGTTTGGTAGGTTGGAGCTGTGCACCTTAGAAAATCAGGTTCTTAAGCTTAATCCCTTCCTGTGGGTGTGAACCCATTGTAATAGGACCTTTTGATGGGGTAACTTCAGTTAAGGTGTGACTCAACTCAATGGGGATGGGTCTTAATCCTATTGTTGGAGTCCTTTATAAGCACAATGAAATTCAGACAGAGAGAGGGAAAGCCACAGGAAGCAGCCAGAAGCTGAATGTCAACAGAATTCCCAAAAGAAGGGAGAGGCCAGAAGAGGGTGCCATGTGCATTGCCATGTGACAGAGGAGCCCAGGACCAAGGATCACCAACACCCAGTCCCAGAGTGCCACAATCTTCAGGGAGAAAACATCACTTTGATGATGCCTTGATTTGGACTTTTTCCTAGCTTCAGAAGCATGAACTAATAAATCCCCACTTTTTAATGCCAATCCCTTGTATGTTATTTGCTTGAGCAGTCAAGGAAACTAAAACAGGTATCATTTCCATTCAACTCTTCATACTTTGACTACAAATATATGTTTTCAAGTACAATGTACATACTGTTTTATGAGGTTTTGAAATTTACATGACTGGAATCATGCATGCATACTTTTGTGCAAATAGCTTTTTTTCATTCACCATTATATTTTTGAGTTATATTTATGTCGAAACATGTAGATCCAGTGTTATGTATTTTCTTTATTTCATTTAATCTACAATAGTCTTATGCTTCCAGATATTTAAGTCAGAAGACCAACTGCTGTATTTCATTTCATAATATACTGTGACATCTGTCCATCCAATATATCCATTCTATTGATAGCCATTGTGCTGGTTTGAATGTATTGTGTCCCCCAAATGCCATTATCTTTGTGGTCTTGTGGGACAGACATTTTGGTGCTGGTTAGATTTGCTTGGAATGTGCCCCACCCAGCTGTGGGTGGTGACTTTGGTGGGATACTCCCATGGAGGTGTGACCCCACCCATTCAGGGTGGGACTTGATCAGTGGAGCCATATAAAACATGCTGACTCAAAGAGACTGAACAGAGTGCAGCTGTGAGTGACGTTTTGAAGAAGAGCAAGCTTGCTAGAGAGGAATGTCCTGGGAGAAAGCCATTTTGAAACCAGAACTTTGGAGCAGATGCCAGCCACGTGCCTTCCCAGCTGACAGAGGTTTTCCAGATGCCATCGGCCATTCTCCAGTGAAGGTACTTGATTACTGATGTTTTACCTTGGACACTTTATGGCCTTAAGACTGTAACTGTACAGCCAAATAAACCCCCTTTTTATAAAAGCCAGTCCATCTCTGGTGTTTTGCATTCTGCAGCATTAGCAAACTAGAACAGCCATTATATTTCAAAACTTTTACTATTACAAAGAAGGCTGTAATGAATATCTTTATTCATATTTACTTAAATATATATGAAAGAGTTTCTTCATATTCAGAAGTAAAATTAATGGATAATAAAATATGCACACTTTTCATTTTGTGTGATAGAGCCCCTAGTAGTGTATGAACATTCCCAATTTTTAATATTCTCATAAACACCATTATAAAGCTTTAAAATTTTTACCAATCTGATGGATATAAAATGGTACTACCTTGTTATTTTACTTTCAATTTTCCTAATTACTGAATTTAAAATTAAGTTTTAAGAGTGAATTTATTTTTAAATGTATATAGTCTAGTCTGGTTTCTTCTACTGTTAATTTAGTATTTATAGCCTTTGTTCATTTTCATTGGGGCTTTGTCTCTTAATGATTTGCAAGAGTTCCTTATACTGGGGACCTATCGCTGTTTTGGTTACATTTATTATAAATATCCTCTTCCAGTCTGTGACTAGTTTTATAACTTTGTTCATGGTATCTTTTGATCAACAAAAGTTTTATGTTGTAATTTAGTCAAATTTACCTGTCTTTCCATTTATGATTGTTCTTTGTTTCTTGGTCTTGTTGCAGAAATATTTTCTATCCTGATATTTAAAGATGGTCTCCTAATTTGCTTTCTAACAGTTTTCAAGTCTCACTTTTTATGAATAGGCTTTTAATCCACATTGAATTAACTTTGTAGAGGCAGGTACCAAATTTTAACATTATTTTATAAGACTGGCCAATTAGTCCAGCACCATTTAATCCATACTTTCTTCACTGATTTGTAAAGCTATTTCCATTCATACACCAAATTTCCTCCATTTAAGCAGGTATAATTCTGGGCTCTCTATTCTAGACTATTGATCTGTTTGTATATCTCGAATACAATTGTCTTAATTACTAGAGCGCTATATGAAATTTTGACATCTGGTAGAGTGAGATTAGCCATTTTATTCTTGTTTTTCAAAGTTCTCTCCACTTTCTTTGCCCTTTATGGCCTCATATGAATATAAGAAACAGTTTTTCAAGTTCCGTGAAACACCCTTGTTTGGTATTTGGATTGTCAGTGCTTTAAATTCATTGGATGGAATAATTGCCGTCATCACACTGAGTCATTCCACCCATAAATAAAGGAATTCCTTTCTGTCTTTCAACAGAATTAAATAATTTTCTTCAAGAATGTTTTGTACATCTTCTGTTAGAAGGATTTCCAAGGGGACCTTAAAGAATTTTTAAAGCTTAATTTCCATTTTTTTTTTTCCAGAGACTAGAGTTTCTTTAGTCTTTAAGGACTCAGAGCCTTACATGGGCTTTGGCAGAGTTTTTGTGGCAGCACCCACAGGTCTAAATTGGGGTGGGGGTGTTCGGTCCTTCCAGGTTTCCAGAGAACAGTTTCTGATCACCTTGCTGTGAATGACAGCTCCTGCTCACTGGTCTACTACACAAAACCTATAGCTAATATCATACTTAATGGTGAAAGACTGAATGCTTTTTCCCTAAGTTTAGGATCAAGGCAAGGATGTCCATTCTCACCATCCTTGTTCAGCATACTACTAGGAGCTCTAGCCAATGAAATAAGGCAAGAACAGTAAATAAAAGGCATACAGGTTAGAAAGGAATATATAAACCTGTCCCTGTTTGCAGAAGACATAGTTTTCTCTGTAGAAAATTACAAGCAACCTAATAAAAAACAAAATAAAAAACAAATAAATGAACCCAACTCCTAGACCTAATAAAAAAGTTCAGCAAAGTTGCAGGATAAAAGATCAGCACACAAAAATCAAGAGCATTTCTATACAATAACAATAAATAAGTGAAACTGATTTTTAAAATGCAATACCATTTACAATTACTCCAAAGACAGACTGGGCCAGGTTTAAACTGTTTCTCTTTATTTCCAGGGCATATTTGGCAGGAGTTCAATAAAATATTTGTCCAATCAAAGTAAAACAAATGAAAAAATTGTGCCAATGCTATGGCGATTATAATCTACCAGGTGCTTTGAATCTGGTGCATTTGTTACCCTCTTTCCTTCTGCAGTTACAAAACAGATAAAATAAATACTGATCTTTTCCTCCTTATCTTCTCAAGTAATACAAATAAGAAACAAATGAAAAACATTGAAAAGGAAACCATCCAACATTTGGACACACACACACACACACACACACACATACACACAGGGAGCAGGTATTTGCACTTCCTCCATCATACAAAACAATCCTAGGGTTAGGTGAACAATTCTTAGACTTGACATCAAAAGCATGATCCCTTAAAGGGAAAATTGATAAATTGGACCTCACTAAAGTTAAAAACTGCCCTGTGAAAGCTCATGTGAAGAGGATGGAAAGAGAAGCTACAGACTGGGCAAAAATATTTGCAAACTACATGTGCTAGTTTGGATATATTATGTCCCATCAAAAACCATATTCTTTGATGAAATCCTGTGGGGGCAGATGTATTAGTGTTGATTAGATTGGAATCCTTTGAGTGTTTCCATGGAGATGTGACTCAACAAACTGTGAGTGAAACATTTGATTGGATAATTTCCATGGAGTTGTTACCCCACCCATTCAGGGTGGGTGTTAATTGGATCCCTAGAGTCTATAAAGGAGTTCGCAGACCACTGTGAGTGACATTTTGGAGAGCAACTGAGAGTGACATTTTGAAGAGGAGCTGCAGCTAAGAGAGGACAAAACACCCCAAGAGTAACATTTTGGAGAACACCATTTTGAAACTAGAGAGCAAGTGGATGCCAGCCACATGCCTTCTAAACTAACAGAGGTTTTCTGGATGCCAATGGCCATCCTTCAGTGAAGGACAAACTTCCCCCAATGGATTTTGCCTGAAACTACAGCATACCCAATTGTTGATGCCTTACCTTGGACACTTTATGGCCTTCAGACTGTAACTCTGTAACCAAATAACCCCCCTTTATGAAAGCCAATCCATTTCTGGTATTTTGCTTAATGGCAGCATTAGCAAACTGGAACACTACATATCACTAGCATCTAGAATACAGAAAGAACTCTCAATACTCAATAATTAAAAAAACATGACAATCCAGTTCAAAAATGGGCAAAAGACAGAAAGAGACATTTCACCGAGGAAGACATATAGATGGCACGTAAGCACATGAAAACATTTCAAGTATTGTTAACCATCAGGGAAATGCAAATTAAAATCACAAGGAGATATTCCTATACACCTATCAGAATGGCTGAAATTAATAGTGACAACCCCAAATGCTAGTGATGATGTGGAGAAACTGAATCACAATTACAATGCTGGCTGGTATGTAAAATGGTACAGGGACTCTGGCAAAAAGTACGGCAGTTTCTCACAAAACTAAATATGTGCTTACAAAATGCACTTTTGGGTATTTATCCCAGAGAAATAAAAACTTACATTCACAGAAAAACCTGCACATGGTGTTCATAGCAGCTTTATTCATAACAGCCCATATCTGGAAATAGTCTAGATACCTTCAACAGGTGAGTGACTAAACAAATTGTGATACATCCATACAGTGGAACACCACTCAGCAATAAAAGAAAAAACTATTGAGACATGCAACAACTTGGATGAATCTGTAGGGAAATATGCTTTGGAAAAAAAACCTATCCAAAAAGATTTCATTTATATATTATTTTTGAAATGACAAAAGATTCATCAAGATGAAGACCTCCCCCAGATAAACCCCATGCTTGGAGCCCCTTCTTTGTTGATCATGACTGCCTACCACGTGGGTCCCATCCTGATCTCCTGCAGTTTCTGCCCAGAAAACTTTAGGGAGTTGAGAAGGGAAGGTTTTCTCCTGGGGATGACTGCACAGCTCTGGCATGAAGTAAAGCTGTGTGTCTCTGTGCAGAAACCAGAGGACCGCATTGCTCTCATGCCCTGGAGAGTGAGCCCAGTACCTTCTGAATCTCCCATCATGCATTTCCCACCCATTGTAGCAGGCATCTTCTGACTTCTTGTACAGTGTATGATCAAAGCAGCTGCCCAAGGCCAGGGCATGGCAGGACAAAGATGTGGCCACAGTGTAACCTTGGGAGGGTGGCAAGCCTGCTGGTGGCCTCAGGGTAAGCAGGAGATCTTGGAAGCTCTGGGGTGGGAAAGGGAAATTTAAGGTCTGTTGTGACACATGGAAGCCTTATCTCCCATGTGCACTTGTCAGTGAGAAGCCAACATTTTGAACTTCATCTCCTTTTCTCCCTTAACCTGTCTCAATTTCCTTAGGACTCTAGCAGTGAGCAGTCGGGAGTCATTTATTGTTCCCCTAAAACTCTGACAATGCCTTTCAAACCTAGTAATTGCAGAGTTAAATCTGCAATCTGATCCATATGATTCAGTATTTTAAACGTGTCAGCTCTTAAGTAGATCTGTACATTCAATGCACTTCCATTCAAAATATCTACCAAGATTGGGGAAAAGCCCTAGTCTTCCATTTATATGAGAGACAAAAGCCCAAGACTATGCAAGAAACGTCTGAAGAAAAATCATCAGATAGGAAGTCTTGTCCTGCTACCAAGCAATGTTTATGAAGCTTTACAGTAATCAAAATAGTATGGTATAGGTTTCAAGACAGACAAAATAGCCCATGGGAAAAAATAGAAGGTCAAGGGAAAGACTTAGCGTTCATGGATGCCTTACTTTTAACAGAAGGGGTACCATACATCAATTAGGAGAGAAGTAATATTTTAGTATATAGGGCTGGGGAACTTGGCTAATTGATTAACTTAATTATTTAATACATGATAGTAATAAAGAACACTTCCAACACAACTGGAAATATGATGGACATCTGCTCAGGAATGGAAAATAGTTACAGCTGTCCTTCACTATTGCAAGAACTTTACATAGATATCTAACTGTCCTAACCATCCTAGGAGGTAGGTAGATCATATCCTTTTTTGCCATTTTACATGTAAACTTTTTGGTAAGACAGAAAAGGAGAAGCAAATAGATGGAGATTTAGGCTATTGCCAGCAATGGGAATACTCAAAATCATAAAGATGTCAATGGTTCCCAGATTATTATCTGTGCAATTCCAGCTAAAACCTCAATAGGGTTTTCAAGAAACTTCACAGTCTGACTGAACATTTATAAAGAAGAGAAAAGACCTACAAAAAGTCACGACACACTTGAGTAGTAACATGGTGAACCTGTCCCTAAGATTTTGAGATTTGTTATAAAGATAAAATGATTGAGTCCATTTTGTTTTGATGAGGGAGATACAAATAACCAATAAAATTGAGGAGAGAAAACAAAAAAGTATATACATGCACACATAGATGTATATAAGATATACAACAGAAGAGTTACAGTAGAACCATAGAGAAAGATGAATATTTTCAAGTAGATGGACCAATTAGACAGCTATACAGAAGTGTTATGGAGTCCCACCAGTTGTTGAATTTAATGGCTATCTTTAGACTTGAATTTCCCTGTGATGGTTGTAACTTTGTCCAGGAGTTCTGTCTGGCCATTTTAAGTCTTCGTTTCCCTGAAGGAGTGGAACCCACCATCATCTTCCAGACCCAGAGCCCAGCAGAGCTGCAGCTTCAGCCTCATTAAACAAGCCAGAATTTCTGTCTTAGTTCTGGTCCAGGGAGATGGTTTGCTTGTATTTCAGAGCAAACATGTCATTTAAGTTTTCCCTTTTTATATTTCTGCAGTCATTGCTTTGTGTTTGAGCAGCGCGTGTGACCATGTTCTGACCTTCTAGTATCATCTTGACTGGATATCTCACCCCACTCTCTTTCTAGCTCAGCTGTGTATTTAGAAGATTGTTTTTCATTTGCATAGGGAGTTGGAGGGAGAGACTGAGCAAGGAAAGAGAAACGACCACTAGATGGCAGTGTTGTAGAACAAGCTGCTTACAGGAGCTGCTTTGACTGGTAAATGACTCTCAGCAGGAGACCTTCCAAAAGCTAGAGTAGGAGGAGGGAGGTGGGGAGTAGGGGGTGAGGGTGAGTGGAAGGTGCCAGAAAGAGTAGAGGGCAAGGGAATCTCCTGGGGAAGAGGGGAATTCAGAGGGAGGGCTTCAGTGTGTAGGTGAAGTGACCCATTCATTCAGCATGGCAATAGTTTGTGATCAGAGAGCTCTGAGGGGCTGAAGTGGCTTGGGGTCTTCTAACCACAGGGTTTTATTTTATGTATGGCAAGCAGATGTCGGGCAGACTTGCACAGTGTATGCAATGCAGGGTGGCTCTGAATGATTAAAAATTGCTTATTTAGGCTAATTTCAAAGCATTTGGATGTGTACGAATTTGAGTTGGGTGCCCGTGGATTTTGGGCCAACAGTCCCAAACAGCTGTGATTAAGCAAACAGAACATGGGCTAAGGCACAGATGCCATCTTTGGTTCATTTATATAACATTGTGTTGTTCAGCACGTGAATGTGTTTGCTTACTCTGCCCTCTGACTGGACCCAGAAATCCCCAAATATGGATATTATTTTCCCTCCCAGTGTGGACCTATGGACCACCTGGGCTGCTAGGCCCTGCCTGATCACCTCCTAGAGGTGGTCTCAGGGGAATCTTAGGTTTACTAAGTAATAATTGTAAACATGTCTTTTTGAATGCTAAGATACATGAAATATGAGAAGTGCTGGCAGCCCCTATGTGCCAAGGCATGGGTGTGTGTGACCATTTTGGTTTTAGTAACATGATTTTGATTGAGGGTAGAACTAAAGAAAATAAAAATTAATTCGTTGTCTTGGACATAAGCATTATTTTAATTTTAATAATCTATTAGATATTATTTTCTTGGGTGTTACTCAGATGTGTTTTTACTATTTGCATCTCCAGGAATAGCACTGGAGGCAGCTCTAGCTCTCTTTTAATTTTGGGAAAGCAATCACACTCTATGAATAAGAAACAGTACAACCTGAGCAGGCATGCATGAAATATTCATTGCACAGTATTTTCAGCCAAGTTCATCTGGAATGGGTAAAGGTGGGCATAGCAATTGCCACACTTCACAGCAATTAGACACACAAATGGCAAGAAGTTCCCAAATCAATGAGCACTCAGCACAGCTGAATCAGTGGCTTACATTTCTTTTCCTTTTTTGCTTTATTATATGTTGGTGGTCACTTTATCTCTGATTGCATATTATTAATTTTCATAAAGACATCACAGTGACTCCAACTCTAGACTCAGAGTGCTTGAGGGCAAGGAATGGCTTATTCATCCATGTCCTGAATACAGCGCCTGTCATTTGGCTGTAATTCAGCCACTGTTTGTTGAATGAGTGAATGAATCCCATTGTGTCTTCTTGCTTGCTCTAATCTGAGGGTCCTATGGGCTGCCTCTCCTCTCTGGATATGGCACAAACCAGCTCTGGAGCCGGCAGCCCACTGGCTGGAGTTGGAGCAACTCCCGCCTCTAGGTGCTGAGATTTGTCCTCCTTCCTCATTTATTAAGAGCCACGTTTTGGCCCCTGATGAAGACAGGGATGTGAAGGAGGTTCTTCAGGGTCGCCAGCTCTCCAGTCCCCTCTGCCCTGCCAGGGTCTTGCGAGCCACAAGTGAAGGGAAGTGAATGTCTTGGCTTTCCTGAAATCTCTCCCCGCCCATACCCCTCAATACAGGAACTGCTCCAGAATGATTTATTCTCCTTAAAGAATAAAACTCTATAATTTCTAAATTTTCTAAAATGAATATGTAAAGGCTTTGCAAACAGAAAAGAATGATTAAAACACACACATACAGATGCACAGGTTCTCATTCCCTCCCATGAGTCTTGGGGAAGCTAAGCTAGTGGGGAGGTTAAGAGATATGTCATACTTTTTTGTGTGATTTCTTTAATGTTATTTTAAAAACCTGTCTGAATTTGATTTCAGGAAATGGAATTTTTTTAGATTGCTCAGGAATGTAAAGATTGACACATCACAAAATAAAATATAAAAATTTGTTTGATGCATGTTAAGTCATGTCAATATTCTGGTTCTTCTTGTCTTTGTATATAGGTTGTATATTTTGAAATGCCTGAATGGTTATATGATTTTGAAAAAGATCTTATCTTTAATATGGTGAAGTGAGCACTATTTTTAATTTCTGTGTAATGAAGTGAGTGCACCACTAGGTGGCAGTGTTATACCGCGCAGAGCAGGTCTGGGCACTGCCGAAGTCCTTGATTTTTCAAAAGAGGAAATCAAACTGGAATTCTGTGGAACTGGGTGCTTTTGAATACTTCCATGTTCAAGTTCTAGAGCAGTGGATTAGTATGAAGAAAACACTCAAGGCAAAAAAATATAAGAATGCTATTTCTAAATTATTCAAATAGAAGTTATTCGTTGTTCTTTTTTAATGCTCAGTATTTTCAGTTCCAATTTCATGTATAATGTAGGCACAGTGTTTGAAGACTGTATTAAAGGAGAAAGCAGTGCTATCTAAAATCAAAGAACATGCACATATATGTGTGTATACACATACATATATAGATGTTACTCTTGGAATTTTAAGTAAAAAACAATGATCTCTTTTGTCACAAAATAGCATTGCATTTTTCTATGTTTCTCTCATTTCCTTAACTACTCAAAAAGCTGTCTCAAAATTCACTTAGTAGAGTGTTTTTTGTTTGTTTGTTTGTTTTTTGTCTAGGCAATTGCTGATTGTAAAATTGGTGACTTAGACTATCAGGAAGGTAAGAATACATGTCAAATTGCTTTAGAAGTTTCTGTCATGGTAATACTGTTCTACCATCATAAAAAATCCAAAAGCCTTTGTTTGGAAGAGATTTCATGAGAATCCGTTTGTCTGTAATTTTACTTTACAAACAACCAAAAAATCCAATGCTTCTTTTTTTTTTTTTTTTTGGTGGTTTTTATTTGTAAAGTCTGTGTCATTGTCTATGATACATGTGTGAGAATTCAATGCAGTTATTTTATTGATAGCATCTTAAAATAGTCACCCTCTGTTGGGTTCTCAGCTGCCATTTCCCTGAATGGGGAATGAATGGACAGCGCCATCCTTCCCCTCAGCTGTGGGAGGTCCCTCACTGCATTGAGGGACAGTCATTGTTGGCAGAGCACTGAGAAGCTCTGATAACTGCGGGGAAGGATTGAATCTGCTAGCTTAACTAGCCCATTCCCACTCTGTGTATAAGTGGCTGGAGGAAGAATGAAGCATGGGGTGAAACCTTGGCAGGAGCCTGGGAAATACAGGTCCCCAGAGGAACCTTCCTTATCCAACCCACAGGGCCTCAAAGATCTGCCTCTCCTTGCAGAGATGAAGCCATCCATCCCTGATGATGTTCAGATTCAGGAAAGCTTTGGGAGCTGGTTCTCCAGCTCCGGAGGGCTAAAGCCTTGCCCAGGTAAGCTCTCTAGGCAGGGGTTTCTAAGTGATCCTGCAGAGCTCAATGCCAACAAGACTTAGAAGGACCTGTTCAGAGCACTCAAGGATTGTTTTAGTTTGTTACAGCTGCCGAAATGCAGTATACCAGAAATGGATTGGCTTTTAATCATGGGGATTTATTACCTTACAAGCACATAGTTCTGAGGTGGTGAAAATGTCCAAATCAAGGCATCATCAGGTGATACCTGGACTCCTCCACCAGATGGCAAAGCCCACAGCATCTGCTGGTCTTTACCTTCTCTTTTGGGTTTTGCTGCTTCCTGCTTCTGGCTTCACTGGCTTCCTCTCTGTTTCTGCGCCTTTCTCTCTGAGCTTCTGAATCTTTCTCTCTGTGCTTCTGTGTCTTTTTCTCCATGCATGTCCCTCTGAATTTCATCTTCTTATAAAGGACTCCAGTAAGAGGATTAAGATCCACCTGGGGCATGACTCAACTGAAATAATCTAGTCAAAAGTTCCCACCCACAATAGTTCTACACCCACGGGAAAGGATTAGCTTTAAGAACATGCTTTTCCAGGGTACATTCAGCTTCAAACCTCCACAAAAGCTCAGCCCCACCAAGACACTCATTCATTCATTCATTCATTCACCTGGTTCACATTTTATTGGGTGCCATGTGTACTAGGCATTTTTCCAGAGAGTGGGGGTGCAGGGTGACTAAGACACATCTGCCCATCTCCTCCCTGGTTCTGTTGGCCTCTCTCCTTTACGTTCCCCGACAGCTTCTCCTGGATAACCGACCCCATCCTTGAGCAAGCCACTTGGGCTTGGCTCATGATCATGAGAGGCTGATGTTGATTACAATAGTAGTAATATTTTATTTAATTCTCAGTTAATACAAATCTAGAAAGTAGCTTGTTAGTCTTGAAGTCCTTGAGGCTTTCAGAGCTGAAGCCTGTGTTGGAAGTTACCCATTCATTGGGTAAGCCTATGGGGTTGTAAGCTCCTGAGTCTTCTGTATATGGGTGAATATTAAACCCCTGGGAATGGATGCAGGACCCTGGGTAAGGGTTTGGAGTGTGAGAAGAGGGGGTGTCCTGGACTGAGCCTTGTAGGGAACCAGTGTTTCATGGCCTTATGGAGGAGGCTGAGTTTGCAAGGAAAGATAGTAGGAAGCATCTGGGAGCAGGAAGTAAACCAAGAGAATGCGGGGTTGATGTTTATGAGAGGGTGCTTTAAGGAGTGAGCCATCACAATTGTCACCTGCTGCAGAGAAGTCAAGCCTGACGCAGCCCAGAATATTCTACTGAACAGCAGGGCCAGGGTGATGTGAGTGTGGGCTCTTTGGTGGAGGGAGGGACCCCTGAAGCCAGAGGCATGGGGGTGAGTGGAGGAGGAAGTGGGAGGGGAGGAAATGAGGAATCTTGCAAGATTTTTGCTTGTGAGGGTAGGAGAGACATGGGAAGCAGGAAAGTGGTCAGCTTAGAGCAGGAAAGTACCTGTGGGTAACAGATGACACTCAAAGGCTCAGACCCCCTGCACCTGGAGGGAAATCACCTGTGCACCTTAAGGGCAAACACACCCAGCCTGAAGTCTCAACATAACACCCAGATCTGGGATCCTATTATCCAAATCTACCTTCATGTCTAAGGAAAAGGGATATTCACTTGGACGGAGGGGAAGGATGCAGTTACCAGTCTACAAGGATGAAGAGTTGAATAAGAGATGTCAATGCATGAAAGAAAACAAGAAAAGTGTTACCCAGAAAACAAAGCAAAATGAAACCAAACCCAGAGGAAGACTGGATTGGAAAGGGCAAGACCCAATCCTAGAGATAAACTTTGTGCCCTGGGTACAGCTATACCTGAAGGCTATCCCTGAGCATTTTTGTTACATGAGCCAAGAGTCCCCTTCTGCTAAAGTAGGATTGAATTTTGTTTATGTCATCTACATCCTAAAGAGTCCTGGCCATGTTTACCAAGTGTATCTATTCTCCGAAAACTCAGGGATATTTCTATAATGAGCTATCCTTTAATTATTCGACATTATCAATTTTAGTTTCACATTAAAGAAGCATTGAACTCCAATGGTTTTCTTTTGCCTTGAAATTATTCCAGGACACAAAGAAATAGAAATGAAGAAATTAAGCAGAACAAGTAAATTAAGTTTATATCTAGTATCAAAGATAGCCTTCAGAGTGGAAAAATGCAGTTGTTTTATTGTCCATTTACTATTAGCATCAGCAACGGCCTGCAGGCTTTCACAATTTTCTCCAAATAAATTGGTCCAATCAGCTACCAGGTGTTGTGAACTGTGTTTATTTCATTATCTCCTGTGATGGTTAATTTTTTTATCACTTGGCTAAGCTATAGTACCCAGGTGTTTTGTCAAATGCTAATCAAGGTGTTACCGTGAAGGTATCTTCTAGAAGCAGTTAACATCTACAATCAGCTGATGTTAAGTAAAGATTATCCCAGATAATGTGGGAGGGCCTCATTGAATCAGCTGGAGGCCAAAAGAGCAAAAATGGAGGTTTCCCAGAAAATAAGAAATTCTACCTCAAGGCTACAGCCTGAGTTTCCAGGCTGTTGGCCTCTCCTACAAATCTCAGACTTGCCACCTTCACAATCCTGTGAGTCAATCCCATAAAATCTCTTCTCTCTCTTTCTCTCTCTCAACTCTGGTTCTCTCTCTCTCTCCTGTTAGTTTTTTTCTCTGGAAAATCATGGCTGATAACATCCCCTATCTTACTTTAGCCTTCCTTTAAATCCTCAGCAATTAACAGACTTATTTTTGTTGTTGCTATTTTGGGTTTTGTTTTCTAATTTCTGTGTGTTTTTGGTGTATTTTATCCATAAAGCTACAGTCTAGGATCTTGCATACAAAATCTGGCTTTTCTCCCACTTCCCTTTTTAATACTTCAAAATAATGTTGTAGAGGTCATAGTTCACCTAGTTATAATGCTAATAGGGTTATGAGAACAACTGCTTTATTCTGCTCTTATTTCTGTGGACGTAAAACACTGATCTCTAAAGTATTTTGTATCTATTTTTTATCATGGTGTTCCTGGTTTATTTTTTTTTTAATTCAGTTTTATTGATATATATTCACATAGCATACAATCATCCACAGTGTACAATCAACTGTTCACAGTACCATCATATAGTTGTGCATTCATCACCCCAATCTATTTTTGAATATTTTCCTTATACCAGAAAGAATCAGAATCAGAATAAAAAATAAAAGTAAAAAAGAACACTGAGACAGTTTGAATGTATTCTGTCCCCCCCAAACGCCATTATCTTTGATGTAATCTTGTGTGGGCAGACCTATCAGTGTTAATTAGATTGTAATTCTTTGAGTGTTTCCATGGAGATGTGCCCCACTCAACTGTGGGTGATGACTCTGATTGGATAGTTTCCATGGAGGTGTTGGCTCACCCATTCAAGGTGGGTCTGAATTAAATTTCTGGAGCACTGTATAAGATCAGAGAGAAGGAGCAAGCTGCTACAGCCAAGAGAGACACTTTGAAGAAAGCACAGGAGCTGCAGATGAGAGTTTGAAGACAGCCATTGAAAGCAGACTCTTGCTCTGGAGAAGCTAAGAGAGGACAAACATCCCAAGTGCAACTAAGAGTGACATTTTTGAGGAACTGCAGCCTAGAGAGGAACATCCTGGGAGAAAGCCATTTTGAAACCAGAACTTTGGAGCAGATGCCAGCCACGTGCCTTCCCAGCTAACAGAGGTTTTCTGGACACCACTGGCCATCCTCCAGTGAAGGTACCCAATTGCTGATGTGTTACCTTGGACACTTTATGGCTTTAAGACTGTAACTCTGTAACCAAATAAACCCCCTTTTATAAAAGCCAATCCATCTCTGTTGTTTTGCATTCCAGCAGCATTAGCAAACTAGAACAAACACCCAAATCATCCTCCCATCCCACCCTATTTTTCATTTAGTTTTTGTCCCCATTTTTCTACTCATCCCTCCATACACTGGATAAAGGGAGTGCGATCCACAAGGTTTTCACAATCACACTGTCATTCCTTGTAATCTACGTTGTTATAAATTTGTCTTCAAGAGTCAAGGCTACTGGGTTGGAGTTTGGTAGTTTCAGGTATTTACTTCTAGCTATTCTAATACATTAAAACTACTCATTGTAATCACTTTATTTTCTAGAGCAGCATCCATTTTCTTATTTCTTTTGAAATGACTATACTTTTCCCTTCAAGAGAAATAACTGTCTTATTACTCACTTTCCATTCATAAATCATTTGGTGGACATGGGTTTCTATCTAGACTTTAAAAATTTATTCTTCTTGATTAAACTTTGCAGTTTTCAAAACCCCCATTGAACTGGAGAAAAGACAGGGGTTTCTGAGTCAAAAGATACCTCTGATTTTGGAGTAATGAAAATGTTCAAAGATTGTGGTGATCTCAATGCACAACTATGAACAACTGATTGTACACTTTGAAGGACTGATGTTATGTGAATATATCTCAATGAAACTGCATTAAAAATTATACTGAAGGAGAAGCTACAAAAAGATACTACTAAGAGTGGAAAAGGAAATGCTAGAGTAGTTTTTACCTTTGAGAAAGTGAATCAGTTGATACTGCTGATTTGGTGATTAGGGGAGAACTATTATTTAATGAAAGATTGCTGGGTGGTACTGAGCTGTGCTGACTGCTTACCTCTTCTGCCTTGTGGAGATGGCTTGCATATTTATTTTATTTTGTTTTGTTTTATTTTATTTTATTATTTTTTAAAATTCATTTTTATTGAGATATATTCACATACCATGCAGTCATACAAAAAAAAGCGTACATTCAGTCATTCACAGTACCATCACATAGTTGTGCATTCATCACCAAAATTAATTTTTGACATTTTCATTACCACACACACAAAAATAATAAGAATAAAAAATAAAGTGAAAAAGGACAATTAAAGTAAAAAAGAACACTGGGTGCCTTTTTTTTTCTTCCCCCATTTTTCTACTCATGGCTTGCTTGTTTATACAGTATGCTTAGACATATATACTTATTTATTTAAATTCTAAAATTCATAGAAGGATGAGCTTTCTAATTAACCACAGTGAAATAAAGAGCTATAAGGACCATAGATATGAAATGTTGGTTAATTTTCCTTCCCTCAGCCAAAGAGATAAGATAGATAAGGTTGATGTCCCACACCATTTCCCATGGAATTTTTATTTCATTTGTTCTGTATTTCAGATGAGGAATCAGGCAAATCCATTGTGAGCAGGCACTTTGAAGTGGCTGTTTAACATCTTTGGAACTAGTCACCTGTAAACATCCATTTCGTGATCCTGAATGCTGGGAACTGCCCTTGATATGATGCAGGAGGCAAGCATAAGTTCAAGCCTGCCTGTTTCAGTTTGCTAATGCTGCAGAATGCAAAACACCAGAGATGGGTTGGCTTTTATAAAAAGGGGTTTATTTAGCTACACAGTTACAGTCTTAAGGCCATAAAGTGTCCAAGGTAACACATCAGTAATCGGGTACCTTCACTGGAGGATGGCCAATGGCGTCCGGAAAACTTCTGTTAGCTGGGAAGGCACGTGGCTGGCATCTGCTTCTAAGTTCTGGTTTCAAAATGGCTTTCTCCCAGGACGTTCCTCTCTAGCAAGCTTGCTTCTCTTCAAAACATCACTCACAGCTGCACTCCGTTCAGTCTCTTTTTGTCAGCATGTTTTATATGGCTCCACTGATCAAGGCCCACCCTGAATGGGTGGGGTCACACCTCCATGGGAGTATCCCACCAGAGTCACCTCCCACAGCTGGGTGGGGCACATTCCAAGCAAATCTAACCAGCACCAAAACTTCTGCCCCACACAAGACTACAAAGATAATGGCATTTGGGGGACACAATACACTCAAACCGGCACACTGCCCTCCGAGAACTACGGTGGATACACCACAGACCTTCAGCCTCTTAGATCCATCTCTATTATTCTTCAGCTCATGCCATTCCTAGGAAGTCTTGAGATCTGAAGCCTCTGGGGTTGTGATCCTGTGGCCACTGCTGTACCCAGGCTTGGAGCATCTGGTCAGCTGTAAAATCAGGTTAACTTGGATCAGATGTGGCTTCAATCCAAGTCAGCAGGCAAATCTCTCATAATTAGTTTTGAAATGTCTCTGGTTTGGATGAATTCTGTCAATTCTGCACCCACAGCAAACCAATTGTATTAGTCAGGCTACTCCAGAGAAACAGAGCCAACAATATAAATAGACAAATATTTATCAATAGATAGATAAAATAGATAGATAATGGAGAGAGAGAGAGAATTATAAGGAATTGGCTCATGCAACCTTGGCTCATGCAGGTTGCAAGCTGGAAACTCCATTAAAGGTGATGCTGAAGTCCTTACTCCAAATTCCCCAGGGGAGTGTCTGGCTGATAATTCCAACAAGAGCCAATGCTGAAGTTGAGTCTGCATTCCTCTCCTGACCTCTGAAACCCTCAGTTTTGGCTTTTAAGACAAAGACAAAACTGATTGGATGAGGAGATTCCCCACATTGCTGAGGGCAATCTTTTTTGTTGATTGTAGATGCAATCAACTGATTATAGACGCAAATCCCATTTATAACTACCCTCACAGGAATAAGCAGACATGTGCTTGACCAAACAACTGGACATCATATCCTAGCCAAGCTGACACATGAATTAACCATCCCGCCAACATAGGCCAAACTTGCTAAATTTTTTTTTAAATCCTGTTTTTCTTTATTTAATTCTTTATGCCCTTCTATAATGCATATTCGTAGAATATCAAAAATTCTAAAGTGGCCCACATAGCACATTTATAATGGTGTTGGATTTCTCAAACAAACAGGCACATTTTTTTTTATCTTCATTTATTGACATATATTCACATACCACGCAGTCATACAAAACAAATCATACTTTCGATTGTTTACAGTACCATTACATAGTTGTACATTCATCACCTAAATCAATCCCTGACACCTTCATTAGCACACACACAAAAATAACAAGAATAATAATTAGAGTGAAAAAGAGCAATTGAAGTAAAAAAGAACACTGGGTACCTTTGTCTGTTTGTTTCCTTCCCCTATTTTTCTACTCATCCATCCCTAAACTAGACAAAGTGGAGTGTGGTCCTTATGGCTTTCCCAATCCCACTGTCACCCCTCATAAGCTACATTTTTATACAACTGTCTTCGAGATTCATGGGTTCTGGGTTGTAGTTTGATAGTTTCAGGTATCCACCACCAGCTACCCCAATTCTTTGGAACCTAAAAAGGGTTGTCTAAAGTGTGCGTAAGAGTGCCCACCAGAGTGACCTCTCGGCTCCTTTTGGAATCTCTCTGCCACTGAAGCTTATTTCATTTCCTTTCACATCCCCCTTTTGGTCAAGAAGATGTTCTCCGTCCCACGATGCCGGGTCTACATTCCTCCCCGGGAGTCATATTCCACGTTGCCAGGGAGATTCACTCCCCTGGGTGTCTGATCCCACGTAGGGGGGAAGGCAGTGATTTCACCTTTCAAGTTGGCTTAACCAGAGAGAGGGGGCCACATCTGAGCAACAAAGAGGCATTCGGGAGGAGGCTCTTAGGCACAACCATAGGGAGGCCTAGCCTCTCCTTTGCAGCAACCGTCTTCCCAAGGGTAAAACTTATGGTAGAGGGCTCAACCCATCAAACCACCAGTCCCCTATGTCTGTGGTCATGTTAGCAACCATCGAGGTGGGGTAGGCGAATACCCCTGCATTCTCCACAGGCTCCTCAAGGGGGCACTACGTATTTTTTTCCTTGTTTTTCTTTTTTTCTTTTTAACTTTCCCTTCTTTTTTAAATCAACTGTAAGGAAAAAAAGTTAAAAAGAAAACAAACATACAATAAAAGAACATTTCAAAGAGACCATAACAAGGGAGTAAGAAAAAGACAACTAACCTAAGATAACTGCTTAACTTCCAACATGTTCCTACTTTACCCCAAGAAAGTTACATAATATAGCAACATTTCTGTGAACTTGTTCCTACTATATCCATCAGAAATTAACAGACCATTGTCATTCCTGGGCATCCCCAGAATATTAAATAGCTTATCTGTTCTCCTTGGATTATTGTTCCCCCTTCCTTAATTGCTCTCTACTGCTAGTTCCCCTACATTCTACATTATAAGCCATTTGTTTTACATTTTTCAAAGTTCACATTAGTGGTAGCATATAATATTTCTCTTTTTGTGCCTGGCTTATTTCGCTCAGCATTATGTCTTCAAGGTTCATCCATGTTGTCATATGTTTCACCAGATCGTTCCTTCTTACTGCCGCGTAGTATTCCATCGTGTGTATATACCACATTTTATTTATCCACTCATCTGTTGAAGGACATTTGGGTTGTTTCCATCTCTTGGCAATTGTGAATAATGCTGCTATGAACATTGGCGTGCAGATATCTGTTCGTGTCACTGCTTTCCGATCTTCCGGGTATATACGAGAAGTGCAATCGCTGGATCGAATGGTAACTCTATATCTAGTTTTCTAAGGAACTGCCAGACTTCCAGAGTGGCTGAACCATTATACAGTCCCACCAACAATGAATAAGAGTCCCAATTTCTCCACATCCCCTCCAGCATTTGTAGTTTCCTGTTTGTTTAATGGCAGCCATTCTAACCGGTGTTAGATGGGATCTCATTGTGGTCTTAATTTGCATCTCTCTAATAGCTAGTGAAGCTGAACATTTTTTCATGTGTTTCTTGGCCATTTGTATTTCCTCTTCAGAGAACTGTCTTTTCATATCTTTTGCCCATTTTATAATTGGGCTGTCTGTACTATTGTCATTGAGTTGTAGGATTTCTTTATATATGCAAGATATCAGTCTTTTGTCAGATACATGGTTTCCAAAAATTTTTTCCCATTGAGTTGGCTGCCTCTTTACCTTTTTGAGAAATTCCTTTGAGGTGCAGACACTTCTAAGTTTGAGGAGTTCCCATTTATCTATTTTCTCTTTTGTTGCTTGTGCTTTGGGTGTAAAGTCTAGGAAGTGGCCACCTAATAGAAGGTCTTGAAGATGTTTTCCTACATTATCTTCTAGGAGTTTTATGGTACTTTCTTTTATATTGAGATCTTTGGTCCATTTTGAGTTAATTTTTGTGTAGGGGGTGAGGTAGGGGTCCTCTTTCATTCTTTTGGACATGGATATCCAACTCTCCCAGCCCCATTTGTTGAAAAGAC
Source organism: Choloepus didactylus (assembly GCF_015220235.1). Classification (NCBI taxonomy): domain Eukaryota; kingdom Metazoa; phylum Chordata; class Mammalia; order Pilosa; family Megalonychidae; genus Choloepus; species Choloepus didactylus. The sequence continues at coordinate 20,644,427 of NC_051316.1, forward strand.
CATTATGACTCAGTTCAGTGACTTTGGGGGCCTTATCAAAGATCAGTCGGCCATAGATCTGAGGGTCTATCTCTGAATTCTCAATTCGATTCCATTGATCTATATGTCTATCTTTGTGCCAGTACCATGCTGTTTTGGCAACTGTGGCTTTATAATAAGCTTCAAAGTCAGGGAGTGTAAGTCCTCCCACTTCATTTTTCTTTTTTAGAGTGTCTTTAGCAATTCGAGGCATCTTCCCTTTCCAAATAAATTTGATAACTAGCTTTTCCAAGTCTGCAAAGTAGGTTGTTGGAATTTTGATTGGGATTGCATTGAATCTGTAGATGAGTTTGGGTAGAATTGACATCTTAATGACATTTAGCCTTCCTATCCATGAAAATGGAATATTTTTCCATCTTTTAAGGTCCCCTTCTATTTCTTTTAGTAGAGTTATGTAGTTTTCTTTGTATAGGTCTTTCACATCTTTGGTTAAGTTTATGCCTAGGTACTTGATTTTTTTAGTTGCTATTGAAAATGGTATCTTTTTCTTGAGTGTCTCTTCAGTTTGTTCATTTCTAGCATATAGAAACATTACTGACTTATGTGCATTAATCTTGTATCCCGCTACTTTGCTAAATTTGTTTATTAGCTCTAGTAGCTGTATCGTTGATTTCTCAGGGTTTTCTAGATATAAGATCATATCATCTGCAAACAATGACAGTTTTACTTCTTCTTTTCCAATTTGGATGCCTTTTATTTCTTTGTCTTGCCGGATTGCCCTGGCTAGTACTTCCAGCACAATGTTGAATAACAGTGGTGACAGCGGGCATCCTTGTCTTGTTCCTGATCTTAGAGGGAAGGCTTTCAGTCTCTCACCATTGAGTTCTATGCTGGCTGTGGGTTTTTCATATATGCTCTTTATCATGTTGAGGAAGTTTCCTTCAATTCCTACCTTTTGAAGTGTTTTTATCAAAAACGGATGTTGGATTTTGTCAAATGCTTTTTCAGCATCTATTGAGATGATCAATTGATTTTTCCCTTTTGACTTGTTAATGTGTTGTAATACATTGATTGATTTTCTTATGTTGAACCATCCTTGCATGCCTGGAATGAACCCCACTTGGTCATGGTGTATGATTTTTTTAATGTGTCTTTGGATTCGATTTGCAAGTATTTTGTTGAGGATTTTTGCATCTATATTCATTAGGGAGATTGGCCGGTAGTTTTCCTTTTTTGTAGCATCTTTGCCTGGTTTTGGTATTAGATTGATGTTAGCTTCATAACATGAGTTAGGTAGTGTTCCATTTTCTTCAATGTTTTGAAAGAGTTTGAGTAAGATTGGTGTCAGTTCTTTCTGGAAAGTTTGGTAGAATTCCCCTGTGAAGCCATCTGGCCCTGGGCATTTATTTGTGGGAAGATTTTTGATGACTGATTGGATCTCTTTGCTTGTGATGGGTTGGTTGAGGTCTTCTATTTCTTCTCTGGTCAGTCTAGGTTGTTCATATGTTTCCAGGAAATTGTCCATTTCTTCTACATTATCCAGTTTGTTGCCATACAGTTGTTCATAGTATCCTCTTATAATTTTTTTAATTTCTTCAGGATCTGCAGTTATGTCACCTGTTTCATTCATTATTTTGTTTATATGGGTCTTCTCTCTTTTTGATTTTGTCAGTCTAGCTAGGGGCTTGTCAATCTTGTTGATCTTCTCAAAGAACCAACTTTTGGTGATATTTATCCTCTCTATTGTTTTTTTGTTCTCTGTGTCATTTATTTCTGCTTTAATCCTTGTTATTTCTTTTCTTCTACTTGGTTTAGGATTGGTTTGCTGTCCATTTTCTAGCTTCTTCAGTTGATCCATTAGTTCTTTGATTTTGGCTCTTTCTTCCTTTTTAATATATGCATTTAGTGCTATAAATTTCCCCCTCAGCACTGCTTCTGCTGCATCCCATAGGTTTTGGTATGTTGTGTTCTCATTTTCATTCGTCTCTATATATTTAGCAATTTCTCTTGCTATTTCTTCTTTAACCCACTGATTGTTTAGGAGTGTGTTGTTTAACCTCCAGGTATTTGTGAATTTTCTAAGTCTCTGATGGTTATTGACTTCTAATTGTATTCCATTGTGGTCAGAGAATGTGCTTTGAATAATTTCAATCTTTTTAAATTTATTGAGGCTTGTTTTATGTCCCAGGATATGATCTATTCTGGAGAAAGTTCTGTGAGCACTAGAAAAGTATGTGTATCCTGGTGATTTGGGATGTAATGTCCTGTATATGTCTGTTAAATCTAATTCATTTATCAGATTGTTTAGGTTTTCAATTTCCTTATTGGTCTTCTGTCTGGTTGATCTATCTATAGGAGAGAGTGATGTGTTGAAGTCTCCCACAATTATTGTGGAAACATCAATTGCTTCCTTTAGTTTTGCCAGTGTTTCTCTCATGTATTTTGTGGCACCTTGATTGGGTGCATAGACATTTACGATTGCTATTTCTTCTTGTTGAATTGCCCCTTTTATTAGTATGTAGTGGCCTTCTTTGTCTCTCAAAACATCCCTGCATTTGAAGTCTATTTTATCTGAGATTAATATTGCTACACCTGCTTTCTTTTGGCTGTAGCTTGCATGAAATATTTTTTCCATCCTTTCACTTTCAGTTTCTTTGTGTCCCTGTGTCTAAGATGAGTCTCTTGTATGCATATTGATGGTTCATTTTTTTTGATCCATTCTGCGAATCTATATCTTTTAATTGGGGAGTTTAATCCATTTACATTCAACGTTATAACCATGAAGGCATTTCTTGAATCAGCCATCTTATCCTTTGGTTTATGTTTGTCATATTTTTCCCCTCTGTCTATTAATATCCTTTATTGTACCCATACCGAATCTCTTTAGTACTGAACCTTTCTCCAAGTCTCTCTGTCCTTTCTTTGTTTCTCTGTTTGTAGGGCTCCCTTGAGTATCTCCAGTAGGGCAGGTCTCTTGTTAGCAAATTCTCTCAGCATTTGTTTGTCTGTGAAAAATTTAAGCTCTCCCTCAAATTTGAAGGAGAGCTTTGCTGGATAAAGTATTCTTGGCTGGAAATTTTTCTCACTCAGAATTTTAAATATATCGTGCCACTGCCTTTTCGCCTCCATGGTGGCTGCTGAGTAGTCACTACTTAGTCTTATGCTGTTTCCTTTGTATGTGGTGAATTGCTTTTCTCTTGCTGCTTTCAGAACTTGCTCCTTCTCTTCTGTGTTTGACAGTGTGATCAATATATGTTTCGGAGTGGGTTTATTTGGATTTATTCTATTTGGAGTTCGCTGAGCATTTATGATTTGTGTATTTATGTTGTTTAGAAAATTTGGGAAGTTTTCCCCAACAATTTCTTTGAATACTCTTCCTAGACCTTTACCCTTTTCTTCCCCTTCTGGGACACCAATGAGTCTTATATTCGGACGTTTCATATTATCTATGATATCCCTGAGATCCATTTCTATTTTTCCAATTTTTTTCCCCATTCTTTCTTTTATGCTTTCATTTTCCATTCTGTCATCTTCCAGGTCACTGATTTGTTGTTCAACTTCCTCTAGTCTTGTACTATGAGTGTCCAGAATCTTTTTAATTTGGTCAACAGTTTCTTTAATTTCCATAAGATCGTTTTTTTTTTTTTATTATTTAGTCTTGCAATGTCTTCTTTATGCTCTTCTAGGGTCTTCTTGATATCCTTTGTATTCTGTACTATGGTCTCATTGTTCATCTTTAGTTCTTTGAGTAGCTGCTCTAGGTGCTGTGTCTCTTCTGGTCTTTTGATTTGGGTGCTTGGGCTTGGGTTATCCATATCGTCTGGTTTTTTCATATGCTTTATAATTTTGTGTTGTTTTTGGCCTCGTGGCATTTGCTGAACTTGATAGGGTTCTTTTAGGATTTGTAGACCAATTGAAGTCCTTATCTCTAATTTATCAGATGTACAGCTTTGTGGAGTACACTTTCTCTAACTAACCAGCAGGTGGCGTCCACGAGCCACCTGTTCTCCCCAAGCCAGTTCTCCCCTGCTTAGCCTTTTTGGTGAGTGGGGGAGTGAGTCTTGTGGGGTCCAATTGGTGTACCAAGCTTGCGTGTGTAGTTGGTGTTGCCTGCCCTGTATATGGGGCGTGTTTCTGGGCGGTCATGGAGGGGGGGTGGCTCTAACAATCAAATCTCCCTGGTGATCCTGGAGTTTTAAAGCTGCTGCAATAGTCTAATCCTTCAGTTCAGTCCTGCCACAGTTTGTCTCTGCCACTGACCCACAAGTCCTTGGTATTGGCGTATGGCTCCTGAGACTTGCAATTGGGTCCCTCTTCCAGGTCGTGCACCCCCTGGTCCTCTGTTGAGGGATGACTGTGCTATGTCACAGGTGAGTGCCGTCCCCCCAGGGCGGTTCTGGGCTGCTGGGCTGTGTAGGGAGGCTCCCAGTCTGCTGAAATGATGGCTGAATGGGGCTTTGTTAATTCACACTGCTCCATCTTCCCAACTCTGGGACAATCAGCTGAGGTTGCAGGGAAGGCTAATGTCCATGCCCAGTTTTGTGGAGTGTGCCTGTTATTTGAAGCACTTCTGTCACACTGGGTTGTGTGGGGCAGCTCTGGGCTATGGGGCTGGCGATGGGCAGGAGTTTTTCCTGTCCACCAGGATGATGGCTGTGAGCGGACACCCCCCTTTTCTTGGGAAGTTGTGGTGTTTAGTGAAATTTCTCAGCCACTGGATTATTGCCTTTTGTCTCAGAGCTCTCTTAGTTCTGCTCTTGTCTTCACCTGCCCAAATTGCAAGTCTTTGAAGCTTTCTGTATTGGGCTTCTTAGAGTAATTGTTTTAGAAAAAGAAAAAAGGATTAAAAAAAAAAAGGGGGGGCCCTCCTCACAGATCTAATGGGTTATTGAAATGCTAAGAGACAAAGCAATTAGGGCCATTAAGGAAAGGTCCACAGGGCAGAGAGATCAGCTTTTCTTCGGGATTTGCATATGAGCCTGAAGGCCTGAGCTCTGCCCTTCCCCTTTCTATGTTCACCAGAACTCCAAAAATCCTCCGCTTTTATTTTGGAGTTTTTCGTGCTGTTTTTTTCTGTCTGTCTCCTCTCTGCTGGGCTGGCTGCTCTCAGATTCTCTGGTGTCTGGTCTCAGTCTATCTATGGTTGGAGTTTGGATCAGTAGAATGAGTTTCTGATAAGGGCTGCCACTGCAGTTCTCCCTTCTCCTTCCCGGAGCTGACAGCCCCTCCTCCCATGGGACTGAGCCTGGCAGGGAGGGGCACGGGTCCCCTGGCCGCAAAAACTTACAGATTTCGCTGATCTCAGCAGTTCCACGTTTTCATGAGTGTTGTATGAAGTATGCCCAAAGTCAGATTGCTCTGTGGTGTCCAGTCCACGCAGTTCCTGGCTTTCTACCTACTTTCCTGGAGGAGTAACTAAAACATACAGCTCACCAGTCCGCCATCTTGCCCCGCCTCCCGGCACATTTTTAATTAGGGTTTCAATTCAGGAATATTTTATAATTTTCAGTTGAGAGGAGAAATTAAAACAAATTGCAGAAGGTACAATAAAATGAATTTTGTAATCTAGTATCATTTTAGGCTTAAACACTTTAATAGTGACAGTAATAACCAATTGTGCATTGATATAGCTGCTTCCTTTGTTAGAAGAGCCAAAAGCTTATTCAGAAAAAGATAAGTTTGAGTCTTTGGGGAAAGATCTGCAGCAAATTCAATTTTTGAGCAACATCAAAGTAGAGTAACTTACATAGCTGCTGGAGGATGTTATATAAAACAGTTGTTTGTACTTGGATTAGCAAGTTCAGATACAGGTCATGTAATTAGTATAGTAGAATCCTGCTATTCCTATTGATGTGACAGAATCCACTGTCAGTCGGAAAGATATGTTCCCAGATGCATCAAGTGTCCAAGGTAAGGCTCAACAAAGGGTACCTTCACTGGAGAAAGGCTGATGGCATCTGGAAAACCCCTGTTAGCTGGAAAGGCACGGGGCTGGCATCTGCTTGCTCCCAGGTTGTGTTTGAAAAGGGCATTCTCCAAAATGTCAGAGTCAGCTTTCAACAGCTGTCTTCAAAATGTCTCTTTAAGCTGCAGCAGTGAGCTCCTTCTGTCTGAGCTCATAGATGGGGCTCCAGTTAACTAATTAAGGCCCACACTGAATGGATGGGGCCACAACTCCATGGAAATTATCTGATCAGAGTTATCACCTACAGTTGGGTGGGTCACATCTCCATGGAAACAACCTAACCCAAAGGTTCCAACCTAATCAACACTAATATGTCGGCCCCAAGACTGCATCAAAGAACGTGGCATTTTGGGGACATAATATATACAAACCAGCACACCTCTCTTCTCAGTGAAGCTGCTCCAACTCAAGGTGGTTCTCCATCATTCCTGCCAGAGCCATGGAGGAAAGAATACACTGAGAGGCAAAAGAAAGATGACAGGACAGGAAGACATGAAGCCTGGCTGTGGCCCACCCTGTCAAATGCTGTGGGCTGATCAGGCCCCCCTGCATTTTTTTGCCAGGCTTCCTTGCAGGAGGCCATGCTATTATACACAGAAAACTGAAAGACAAGTGTCTGTCATGTGCTTCTGAATACCTAGTGATGTGCTCCCACAATATCCTGTCAGGAAGGATGATATTTACCGAGCAGAAATGTCAGTCAGAGACTGTAGCTTTGTAACCAAATAAACCCCCTCTATGAAAGCTAATCCATTTCTGGTATTTTGCTTAAGAGCAGCATTAGAAAACCAGAACAGGAAGTGTCTGGGAAGGCACCACTTTCTACACTGCAGCTCTTAGTCATTAAAAGAAAAAAAGGTGAAGCAAATCAGCTCTTCCTCACATCGTTTCTTTCCTGACACTCTACCCCAATCTGTTATTGTTCCCCTGAATATCACAATGATTAGAAATGGACCTGGATCTTAGAACCCTAACCAATGGAGAAAAGTTCCATTTTCTTTCCCTTTATCAAATGAAAGCACAGATCATGCTGATATTTAGTTCTGCTGTTACTAAACAAACTCAAGGGAGAAGTTGGTAAAGCTGGTCATAGGAAGGAAGGGTAATTTCTTTCTTTCCCTGGGGGATCTTCACAGGTGGTTTTATTTCTTTTAAATGTCTATACATTTAAGAGAAGTGTTCTCTGGCAAAGAAAGGCAGTGAGTAGCTTGGAAAACATTTATTTTCTAATGTGGATTGGGTCTCAGTTTCATCTCTGCTTTCTTTGAAGAGAGTTTTACCATGATGGTTTTTGAAAGTGGGTTTTCTGTTATTAAGGAGAAAGTCAGCAGAACCTCTGATTACTACGATCTCTTAACTGCAACCTTTGGGTTCTCTTTAAAAACTCCAACACCAGGGGATTCAGTACATCATCTTACCTTCATGAGGGGTTTAGAGAAATAGATGTATTAATAATCATTCCATTATCATTCATTCAACAGACATTTGTTAAAGACTTGGCATCAGCCTAGAATTGGGCCAATTCTGTTTTAGAGCAGAACTGACTATTAGGTAACTTGCAGCCCGGGAAAGAGAGGTCAAGTACTCAAATGTCAAAAGGATTTAGCAATCAAGATTTCTCCTTAGGAGGTGAGGCAAGGGCATGTGTAAGGAGAACATATTAGTATAAGTCTGTAACATGTCTTCTGTTTGTTCTTTCCACTGTTTCAAATACACAATAGAGCAAGGAGTAATTATATTAGTACTTGGCTCCAATATCCCACTGTCCCTTATCTCTCTAGATGACCTGCTACGATTCTGCCTTTGGACCTCTTGTCCCTCCCCACTTTTCTTCTCCCCTCCCTGTCCTTCTCGATGACTCATCTACTCGAGTCTAAAATGCCCACTCTCCATTTCACCTGCTTGGTTATTCACCCTCGCACCCCCCACCTTACTTTCACAGCACTTACGTTGCGTATGTATTTAACTTATTTTCTTCTTCCCACTCTGATGAGGTTATGGTTTGAGATGAGTCACTCAAAGAGATATTTTTAAGACCTAACTACCAGTACCTCAAAACGTGAATTTATTTGCAAATGAGGTCGTTGCAGATGGGCTTCGTTAAACTGAGAATATGTCATACTGGAGTGTGTGTGGGGTGGTAATCCAATGACTGGGGTCCCTCTGAGAAGAGGAGATTTGGACACAGGCAGACATGGGGAATATGATCGTGTACAGAGGCCAAGATGGGAATTATGCTGTCACAAGCCAAGAAAGGCCAAGGCTTGCCAGTCACTGCCAGAAGCCAGGAGAGAGGTATGGAGCAGATTCTCCCTGGAAGCCTCCGGAAGGAACCAACCTGCCAACACCTTGATTTTTAACTTCTGGCCTCCAGAACTGTGAGACAGTAAATTTCTGTTAAGTCACCCCATTTATGCCCACCCTGGGAAACTAAGATGGGGAGGGCTGATAAATGAAAGATTATCTTTGCTCGGGAGACCAGGCGAGATTCCACAGAGGAAATGCCTGGCACAGCTCTACCCTGCAGCCTCTCCAACCTCACCCGTCATGCTTTTTAGTCACCTGAGCTTTTCCTTCTCATCCTCTACCACCCATGCTCCTGCTTGTCCGAGGAAGCTGCTGTCCCGTCGAGCAGACATTCCCATCAAACAGAGCCTCATCATCCTGAGCTCATCCCAAGTGACAACCTCTGAGAATACCTGTTCCCCAAAAACTTCTTGTCTGTGTTTTTAAAGCCTTCATAACTAGAATGGAAGCTCCAAGAGGGCAGTGATCTTAATACTTAGCACAGTGCTGGGCTGTGAATGAGTGAATGAGCGATGAAGGCATTTGCTCTTAAAGAACGGATTTGGGGGAAAAGGGTGGAGGAGGGAATTAATGGGGCAAGGATAAGGAGAGGGGAGGGTGGGGGTCAAAGCTGGCCTGGTTAGGCTGGAGGACAGAGGAGTGGAGGGTGGGAGCAGGGGAGATGAGGTTGCAGAGGTGAGCCATTGGATTTCAGATGGTTTTATATGATATGATAAAAGGTTTGGGCTCTATCTTTGGCCATGGGAAGGGTTCAAAGAAGGGGAAATGCAGTCAGATTTGTGCCTTGGAAAAATCACATGCAGACATCAGCTTCACCAAGTTTAGGATAATACTGATGTAATAATAAATGGGCCTTGTAATATTACTACCACTAGCTACTTTGAGAACCTGGGGCTGAGTCTAATGAATGAATAGTGATGAGAATTGGGTTTTTTTTGTTTTTTTTTTTTCCTATTGAAGCAATTTTAAAATTATCTGGATTTAAGAAATTATAATCATGAGACATGCTTGTTATACGAGTTCACAATCATAGAAAAGCATCACTCCTCTTCTTAAATCATATCGATGGACCACCATTACTTTCAGGATAAGTGAAAACTGTACAAGTCTGTCATACAGCCCCCAAATTTCTGTTCTCACCTCCCTATCCTTCTCTTCATTTAACCCCAATTTTCGCTGCCCCCCACACACTCCAACCCTGTCACAACCAAACTTGTTTTCGTTCAAATGCATGACATCCTCTGACCTCTGGACATTGGCATATACTGATCTTTCTGCTTAGAGCAAAATGCTCCTGTTGGCTGTAGGAACAGGGTCCACGTCCCACCCTCCAGGCCACACTTCACAGGGTGCAGCTTGACTCTCCCTACCTCCTTGGGTCTGAATTAGCTGCCCCTGGCTGCACACCTTAGCACCTGGAACTTCTGCCCAACGTGTCGTAAGGTTTGCCTTTGTGAGACATGCATGCTAGTTGCATCAATCTTTTGGCTCCAGAAGGACAATCTGCAGCTTTATTCCCATGGCTAGCCCAGCCCTTGGCATGGAGGATGCTCTCTATGGATGTGTATTGAATACAGAATGAAGTCAAGAAGGAGAGAGGTGCACAATTAGGGAAACTGATGCACAACCAGGCAAAGTAACAACTTTTTTTTTTTTTAAGAAAAAGTCCTTTCATTGCTAATTAACTGTAATAAAATTAAAGATATTGTTCCTACTGATATTGAATTACAGTCATAAAATTATTTAACAGATAGGACTGTAATTATAAGCAAGTGATCAAGAGGAAATAGCCTAATTTTCTGCTAATATTTAGGGTGATGGATTGTTCTCTTCCTTTTCCAAAAAATTCTGTAACCTATTTCAATGGCTTTTATAATGAAAGTTTTCATTTGCTTAAACATAAATTATACTTCGAAATAAAACAGATTGATCAAAAAGAAATGTGAAAAACTTCAGTTTCTCCTTAAGTGTTACTTAATTCAATTAACACATTATTTCTACCAAAGAAATTCTTGGTAAACCTAGAAGACATATATAAAGAATTCCACCATCGTGATGAGTGACACGTCAGTTACATCTTTCCACCATGGAAAGGGCCCAACATTAAAATCATCCTTTTATATTTTCTCCTCCCTTCGAAACTTAATTGGTCTTAGGCCCCAATTTACTTGGGGTCACAGTTACTCCCCTTTTCCCAAAGTGATGGCCAGCTGGCCTGATGAGTAAATTTCTGCTGGTGGAGAATTAATAGAACAACAAAGCAAATCAGTGGGGCTCAAGCCCCCAAACATTCCTCTGTTCAAAGAAAGTTGTATGTTTGAAATAGTTTCTTTCTGATGACAACACATGTCTCTTCTCAAGGAATGGCCATAATGACAATAAATGCAAGCCAATTGGAAGGTGAGAAGTAACTTCTAAAGGCATCCTAGCATTTGGGTGAGATACTCAAGATCAATCATGCGGTACATAATTTTTATAAATGCATGCAAAAACCAAAGTTAAGTCTGATAAAATTGAAGCTGTCTGTCACCTCCTCTTCCTGGTGGTGACAGAGTTTTGTGTTCCTCTAAGTGTGGACCAAGGAGACAGCTGCACTTCAGTACGGGGCCAGGTGGTCAAGTTCAAATGCTCTTTATACACACACAATAACCAATGGCAGTGCTGGGATAGGGGTAGTGGATGGTACTGTTTGGTAGTTAATAATATTTCAAGAGCAAAATGTGCTTCCAAGTGTCCCAAGAAATTATTTTAGCACCCAGGTGCTCTTTCCTTGTTCTTTCTTTCATTTTTGCTCTTCTACTTTTTTTTCCAGAAGCAAACAGCCTTACCTAAGACCCTATCAAAATGCATACTGTTGCCTTCCAGGAGTTTTAGGGACTCAGCATGCAAAGTGGCATATTTCTGACTGCTGCCTTGCCCAAGGGGAACCCAGAGAGTTGCAAATTGTGTAGGAACTGGCATTATACAGAGAGGACCACATGCATTGCTTTCCTATTGCTACTTTTGGGTGGCATAAAGATTCTTTTTCTTATTCGCCATTAAGATGTGAAATGTGGAAATACAAATTTTGTTTACATATGTTTTAAAAGACAGACGTGTGCTCTGAAAACTCTTTAGATTCTTTTTGACCATGTGTAATCGTGTTGTGTTTAGCCTAGATTTGGTAGGGAGTGTTTCTGTCTGACATTTCCAAAGAACCACTCACCCATGAAAACATACTTGGGAGTTCAAGAACCAGCTCCATATATTCTTATGGGATATGTTTGTTACATATTATTTAAAAGGACAAAACCCATATATGAACGTAGGTATGTATGTACATGTATATGGTAGAAACGGCAGGAGTCAGCTTATTGCTGTCCCCGGGACATGCATTTCTAGTTTACAGTAAGAGACTCTTCAACAAGTTGACTGACAGTTATAAAAAGAAATTTCATATATCTTATCTTGTTTATCAAATATGCTAATACTGTTCTTCATCATGCCTGTTAGTCTCTTTATCCATTGTCTGAATTTTAAAATGTATTTTAATTACACAAGTCACATGTAAATATATCCTCCTTGTAAAAACACCCAAGCATTTTATATTAAATAAAAGTCCCCCTTGATCTTTCCTAATCCCCTTTCTCTCCTCACAGATAGCCATTGTGTTCAAATTGACATGTAAAATAGCAAATCTGCGTTGCTTGTTGCATTGGCCCATTTATTGATAAGAAAACTGGGACTGGACAATGGTCAGCCCAAGTTCCAATGGATAAAATATGGGAAATCCCAATCTCAGTTCCAGGTCTTCCAATTATGAATCTGTATCTCTTTCCACCTTATCCCTGAGCATCTCTGGAGGACCATGGGGTAAATACACTCCAACCTGTTCAACTCCTCAAAAAGGCAGAAAATAGCTGGCTTCCTCCACCATTGTTCATATAATATAGTTTCCCAAGTCCTTCCCACTCCAGGCAACTTTCCTGTGGATGTTCTCTGGTTTGCAGAATCCAGCACCCAGATCTATGTACAGTTCTCCAGTCGGGCTCCATCAAACCAGGGTGCAGAGGCACTACTGCCTCATGCAGCTGACACTACACTCTCCTTAGTGTACCAGAGTCTTCACTAAGCTAATCATGCCTGCCTCTTTCTGTTCAATATTTGGCGATCTCTTCAAGCTTTGTGGCATCTGTATTTAAAATCCTACGTCTTCAGCCAAGAAAAAAAATGTAACTCAAGACTGGTCTGAGGCTGCGGTGCCCAGACAGCTGGGAAGCCATGTTTGTAAAGTTAGGTGCGGGAGTTGACATGGCTCCATTGTTTTGTTGTGGATGCAAGATCTTTCCTCGCGTACCTGTCACATGGGCAGGAAACAGTTTCCTCCTTCAGTTTTTCTTTGACTTCTAATTTGTGGATGGCAAACCAATTTCCAGTCAACATTTTAAAGTTTATAGATGGTTAAATGTTTAAATCTCCCCCTCCCAACTTCTTGGCTTTTTGGCGTCTTGTTCACTCTGCTTACAAAATCTTCCCCGTACAAATACTATATAAATAGGCATATGTGTCCTTATGGTATTTTCATGCTTACATGTATATATAATTAAATCATGAAGGAAGATGCTATTCTGTAGGTCTGAGAGTTCTGGTAGGTGCCCAGGACATCTGACATGCAAGTCCAAATACAAACACAAATACCTTCTCTGAAGTGAAATGCAGCTGGAGGTGCCCTTCCCAGATCCCCTCTGACCCTTCTCTCCTGCTCTGCACCCCCACCCTCTGGCTGCCGCTGGCTTTGCTGCTCCATGGGATCTTCAGAGAACAGTTCTTGGGCCAGGGAGCTGCCTCCACTGTCCGGAGGGCTCAAAGTGCCTGAGCATTTTCTGTCTGCCCTTCTCTGCCCCAGGGTGGCCCACAGCCGGTGGCTTGTGCAGGCACAAGAGCCCAGCTCCTTGGCCTCAAAGGCAGGATGAACGCTGCGCTGTCGTTTGTGTCCAGAGCTCCCTGGGAGAGCTTCCCCTGACTTTGCACCACTGCTTGGCATCTTCCCCTTTCTGGTCCTGTGTCCTCCCACTGCCCACCAACCAACCTGTTTCCCTGGGAACACTTCCTTCATAAGTTACTTGCATATGAAGATCCTCATCTTAGCGGCTGAGTGTGTGAAACTGGCCTGAAGCACCCATTGCTTCAGATCCTCCTGAGCCTCTGCCTCAGTGCTGATGCTTTCCGATGGCTGAGTTGATTGGACCTGAGGGTGATCTCTAAACTCTGAAGTCCTTTTAAAGATGCTAATTGCTTTTTCAAGAGGAAACCTTTGTTTAGGCCTCTGATGAGTTTGACACTGGGCTCCCCATCTCTGCCCTCTAGAAGCCATAATGTGATAGGAGGCCAAAAACATGAGGCCTTTGCAAACAAGGTGACAAGGGTGGGGGTGGGTGGGGTGGGGCTGCACACTGCATAGTGGGAGGGGCCAGGCAGGGAGAGACAATGATGCCCTCGTGGAGGAAGTGACCTCTGAGCCAAATATGGGAGGAGTCTGTCCTAGAGTCTATTGCCCTCCTTTATTCCCATTAGAGCCTCATCAATCCCTGTTATGGATTGAATGTGTTCCCCACAAAGACACATTCAAGTCCTAGCCCTAGGCCCTGTGGGAGTGAGCCCATTGGTGAACAGAATCTTTGAAGATCCTGGTAAGATGAGGCCAAAGTGCATCAGGGTGGGCCTCAACCCAATATGACTGGAGACTTTCCAAGCAGGGGAAATTGGGCACAGCAAGGAGAAGGGGCAGAAGGAGACAGGCAGCCACGTGATCAAGGCAGAGGTTGAGTCATGGACTGCCGGCAAACCACCACCAGAATGCCGCAGATCTCAGAGACAGCATGGCCTGCCGACACCTTGATATTGGACTTCCAGCTTCCCAAACTGTGATGCAGTAAATTCCTGCTGTTGAAGCCAACCAGGGTGTGGTATTTGTTACAGCGGACCCGGCAATCTAAGACAGTATCCAATGCTCTCTTTTTTTGTTTGTCTTATGCATGTGATCTCCCTCTCCCTGCTGGAGTGCAAGCTCCCTGAGGTCAAGGTCCTTGCCAGTTTTGTCCATTTTTGTCTCACCAGTGCCTAGCTCAAGGGCAAGGTCAATAAATAACTGCTGAGGGAGCAGACAAGTGAGCTCATCTTATAATGAATACTTTAGATAAACACTTCAAATAAAGATTCCATGGGATTTCAGTTTGTTAAAGTTGCCAGAATGCAATGTAACAGAAATGGACTGGCTTTTACAATGGGTAGTTACTAGTTCACAAATTTACAGTTCTAAGGCCATGAAAATGTCCCAATTAAGGCTTCAACAGGATGATACCTTCTCTGAAGAAAGGCTGATAGCATCTGGGGTTCCTCTGTCTTATGGGAAGGCACATGGCTGGCTCTGCTGATACTTCTTTCCTGGGTTTAGCTTGTGGTTTCTGTGGCTTTCTTTAAAATGTCTCTGGGCTTCTGTCTCAGCTTCTGTCTCAGCTTCTCTCAGTTTCTGTGGGTCCTTCTTGCTTCTCTGTGGGTTAAACCCTGGATTACATCTCATAGCTTCTCTGAGCTCTCTCCAAAATGCCTCTGTCTTTTATCCTCTCATAGAGGGCTCCAGCAAGGGGATTAAGACACCTTGAATGGCTGTGGTCTCTTCTCCATGGAAAAACCTCATTAAAAGGTCCTATACACAACAGGTCGGCCCCACAAGATTGGATTAAAAGAACATAGTCTTTTCTGGGGTATGTAATAGATTCAAACCAGCACACATGGGTCCCACTTTAAGCTGGCCAGATATGCTGCTTTTTGGTAAACAGTATTCAAAGTAGACCTTTCATCTTATAAAATTCAAACTCAAACAAATTTGTTTGTATAGAGATGATTACATGATGTACTTTTTCCAAATGGGATTACACCACTATCCAAAAGTTAATTTAGAGCGATATTTACATTTGGCTGATGTTTTGGTTAGGATGAGATGGTACTAAACATTTGATCTGGTATTTTCTTTTCGATTTTATACAGCTTTCTTTCCACCTTGTGGGAGAATTGCTTGTGTGCATCGTACCTTATGGAAAGCTTTTCAGAAAGATTTTTCTTGTATTTTCTTTTTGACAGGCTTCATTTCATGTTCAGGGATTAGTGAGTTGAAAGGGCTCAATGAGAAGATATATATGCCTCAGGTTGGCAAGTGTCTCTATGGCTGGTTCTGCTCTTTCCCTTCAGTTAAATGAGGTAAATACAGGAGATCTTATAACTGATGTGTGTGAGCTGTGTTTAAATAACAGTTTGGAAGATGTTAAGCAAATGAAACATATTTCATTTCATTCTCTTGCTGTGGATAGCCTTGAGCTTGCTGCTCTAACCCATTATCTCAAATAGGCAAGATTAAACTGTTTCTCTGCTTTATTCCTTCAGGATCTTCATGCGCTTATATTACTACGTTTTATCAAAATTCTGTTACTAAATATACTAACCTGTCAGGGAGTATATTGACAATGTTTGACAATGTAACGTTCGAGAACAATGAACCCACTAGGGTGAGGCTTCAGATGGAGATTCTGGGCTGATGTTACTAACCTTACTGGATATTTGATATCTCTACTGTGAACATCCATTTAAGTCAGAATAGCCTACCAGTTGTCCTGAGTTTCTTTCTCAGCCTTGTTAATAGGCTTGCTACTTCTCCCACAACACTTAAGGTCAGGTTTTGCCATCTGTGCAGAGTGGGTGATAACCAGCGTATGGCAGGTCATAATGGAAAGACAACCACTGTTTCGTGCTTGGCCTTGCTTGACTCACACGGATGTGTCCACTCACCAGGAGTCATGGAAGCCTGGGCAAGCTCCAGTTCCAGTCCAGCATCAGAGAGAGGGGCTCATTCAATCTTGCTTTTAGGATCTGTAGACAGCAGGAGCCTTAGGGAACATCTACCCATACACAGGATCCCCCAAAATCAGGGAATTACCCCAGAAGCCCCTACTCCCATTGTTGGACTCCCCCGACCCTCTGGGAAGATCTCTAATGTAAGTGCCCAGGGCACATACCCTCTCCCCCCAGCCACTTTCCCAGTCTCATCACCAGGATGCTCCACAGGGTTCCTCCTTAGTTCAGGTGTTGGGCAGCTCCTGCGTGATGTCAGGATTGATGGGATGCCATATGAACAGGGGCCCTGGAAGGAAAATAAAACAATCTTTCCAACAACAGAAACGGCTCCCCCATCTGTATACCTATATGGGGGGGGTGGAGAATGAATTTATTATTGAGTAAGCATTAATAGTTTATATTCATGTAAAGCAGCACAAAAGTATACCACAAAGTCTGGACAGAATCTTGTACAAATTTCTTCCAGTCAAGTAGAAGAAAGAACAATTAAAACTTCTCTTTTTTTGAGAGACAAATGACCTCCTCTTCACCTCGTGAATGATGACTCAGTTAATTTCAAGGATATATGTTTGCAGTTCCAATGGTCAGAAGACCCAGGTCCTTGCATTGCAAAATCAAAAGGTCAGTTTTCTATCCAGCCTATTATGTTTTCAAGGAGACACCCTAAGGAGGAGAGGGTAGGGAAGCAGCCACCCTTCTCCTCTTTATTAAACAGAGACCATTTCATCATTTTATCTTGTGCAGGCATGAAAGGGTAATGAATCACCCTTAACAAATTACCACAAATTTAGTGGCTCAAAACAACACAAAGTTGTTGTCTTACAGTTCTGGAGGTCAAATGTTCAAAATGGGCGCATAGGGCTGTGTTCACTCTGCAGTCCAGGTGAGAGAATCTGTTTCCTTGCCCTTCCCAGCTTCTGGAGCCCTCTTACATCCTTTGGCTCATGATCTCCTTCCTCTATCTTCAGGGAAGCAGCAGAGCATCTTCAAATCTCTTTCTGTCCGTCTGCTTCTGTCCCCTCTGAGAAGTACTTGTCAGATATTGATGAGGACATTGGGTAATTTCCCATCGAGATGCTCAACTTGATCACGTCTGCAAAGTCCCTTGTTGCTATGTTAGGTGACATAATCATGGGTTCTGGTTATTAGGACCCATATAACTTTGGGGGCCATCCTTGGGGGGGATCCACAATCCCCATGGCTTATGTTTCCAGATGCACCTGGATTTTGTCCTGGCCGGATATGGGCGTCCTTCCATTTCACTGACCCAAAGCAGGAGCCGGCAGTGTAGAACATATGATCCCCCATGAAGGCAGATCCCAGGCTGTCTCTCTGTCTGTCTCTTCTTGGCTTCTACCTAGACAAAGAGAAAATGTGCGTTTGGTGCTCAAAGTTTTGGGCTGAAGCTTAGTAGCAGGACTGTACTACAGAAACACTCATTTTTTTAAATTTTTAAATTTTAAATTTTAATTTTATTGAGATTGTTCATATACCATAAAATTATACAAAGATCCAAAGTGTACAATTGCCCATGATGCCATCATACAGCTGTGCATACATCACAATTAACTTTTTTTCAATTTTTAGAACATTTTCATTACTCCAGAAAAGAAATAAAGACCAAAAAAGGAAATACAAATCCTCCCATACCCCTAACCACCCCCCCATTATTGACTCATAGTATTGGTACAGTACATTTGTTGCTGTTGATGAAAGAATGAGAAACACTCATTTTTAAGTGTTTTTAAACCGTTCTCTGATTGGAGTAGGAATGGAAATGTCGCCAAACCTCCTCGGAGAGAAAGATACAATCAAAGGCAAAAATTTGTACTCTTGTTACTTAGTCTCCCTGTTTCATGAAGTTTATTGCTTGTGAGAAATATGCAATAATTTCCCAGGTCACGGGAGAACTGGGATTGTCATGCACTATTAAAAAATGCCAAGAACTGTTTGATTTCTGTCTGTAACATACCCCAGCATCCTTGTGCTCAGTTTTCACTGAGGGAAACTGCAATTGTGCAGATTTTCCAGAAGAGGGGGCCAAAGGCTTTTCAATGTGCCAGGAATCACTAAATGATGGAAGGTCACTAAGCGGCAGGAAGGCCGCAAGGGGCAGTAAGCAGTGGTGCTTCCTAATTCTCACAGTGCCTGAGCCTTCAGTGAAGCATCAGGTGGTGTAACTCACCTGATGATGCTCAGTGGTGCCCTGCATTCCAGAGCCCGACAAGCCCCTGTCCCAGGCAAAGCCGCCCATTGCTGGACAGTACCAGTGGTTAAAGACTGCACTGCAACACCAGATGCCACCTTGTAAGTTTGAACACAAAGTGAGTTTTTTTTTTTTTTTTTTAAATAAATGGGACCATATTTTCTTTATCATCATGGGGGAAAGAAAGATGATCACCTGTAACCATTACCAGTCTCAGCTGTTCCAGAAAGTCACCCACACTGTTCCCTGTTGGAGATGGGAAGACTGAAGAGAGAATGGAATGAACTAGTAAACTCCTTAGGGATGGGCTCAGGAAGGGCTGGGGACTACAGTCTTGGGACACCCCTGACATTGGTCCAGCATCTCCTCCTCCAGCGACTCCTGCATCCTGGGATGAGCGTGTCTGAGGCCAGGGGTGAGCGTCTGTGGCCCCCTCCTTTTCAACCTGCTAGAAGGAGCTGCTTTCATGGTTCTTTTAGGCAACAGAGAAGCACAGGTGTGTTTCTCATTTTCTGGCAGAGATAATCATGCTGTGTCACACGTCAATTTGCAGAAACTTTACGATAATGAAGGAAGCATTGCAACAGGGTACAGCTGTTGGAGATGCAGCAGTGCTGGTGCATCTGCTTGAGAATTTCCATGAGTCTCTGATGACGCTCACTTGCTCCTCCAGCTTCGATTAGCTGGTGGTCGGGACTGCTCTGTGCTCTGGGCACCGGCTGGGGCAGCTGGTTGAATCTGAGCTTCCATTAGCTGGTGCTTGAAGACAGCCAGCTCAGCAGAGCCTTGACCCCTCACGGAGGAAGACTTCCAAGGGTGTCCGGCTGATGGCTGCAGAGAAGCCAATTAGCGGTTCATTTCTTGCTGACTTTGCATAAACGCAGTTTCACAGTTTTGAGCATCAGGTTTTAATCTGCGCTCGGCTAAGGCATCGCTGTCCTTATCCAGCACAGTGGCCATAATCGAGGGGTGTATATCTGAGTTCCTTGGCATAAAACACGCTGTCAGGTTGGGTTTACATTTCATGTCACCACTTCAGAGAAGAGAAGGACCCTTCTAGATGCCCCTGCTTCTCTTCTTTTCTGCCTCCCTGGGAGTCAGCTTCCATGGGAACAAAGTTTGCTCTAATTTTTTACGCTTATCAATTGAGTTTCAGCTTGCTTCTCCCAGTGCTCAATTGCTTTTAGGGTAATAGAATGGCACCAATTTGGTTTTAGGAGGATGCAAGAAATTTAGTCCTGAACCATTACAGTATATTCAGTACATTTTGAATCATTTTAATTTGTAAAGTAGGGATGGGTCAGTTTCTGTTTTGGAACCCTAATGAGAGTTCTCGGACCTGGAAACTGCTCATGGCCCTAAATCAACCACCAACTCCCCCTACCTTTGTTTCTTTGCCCATTATAATATTTCCCTTTCTGAACCCCTTGCTTCTTCTCGTACATCTGGCAAACTCCTGTGCATGCTTCTTGTCTTCTTCTCAGCACAGATACCACCTCCTCTGTGAAGCCCTCCCTGCTTTCACCCGCAGCCTGGGTGGGGCTCCTTCCTGCTGCTATGCCCTTGTCACTCAGACTCAGGCTTGGTTGTGTGACTCTCTCTAGGTGACTGTGGTTCCTGAGGATAAGGACTCTGTCCTTCTATCTCCCTGCCTGGCCCAGGGCCTTGCACAGATTCAGAGCAGGCTGAATATATCTGTGTCTTTTGATTGAGAGGTAAGTTTGCATCTTGAGAATTGTTTTGTTTGTTTGTTTGTTTGTTTGTTTGATGCCCAGAAAAGCCTCCTTGCTTGGGCAGGCTTGGACTTGGCTTTCTGCCTTCCCCAGAGTGTGCTGGCTGGTGCCTTCCCAAAAGTTGTCAAGGGCCTAATCAGTCTGGCCTCAGCCTGTCCTCCCACGTCTGTGTCATATACTCCCTGCACACACACCTGCATTTTCATTTGTCCCTTGGTCTTTACTTATGCTGTTTCCCTTGCCAGGAAGGCCCCTGTCCTTCTCTGATCCTAAACCTTTTCTTTTAAAGACCCAGTGAGCTCTAATTTTCCTGTGAATTCTTTAACAACCTCAGGCCATTTTATTTTCTCTTCGTTTAATCCTTACTGCTTTTTATAGGCAAATACCTCACTCCACTCAAAGTTGTGTTTTCTTCCATGAGGTGAACTTGGTTTCTCCACTTTCATTGAAATCTCCTTGAGGTCAGAGACTATATCTTGGATTAATCAATCGCTCGATTGATCGATCAATCACTTCAGCGAAGTGCACAGGGCACCCCCTGTGGGTGCTGCCCTGTGCCCTGCAGTAGGAGGCAGCTGTGATCAGGAAGGGAAGATCCTGGCCTTAGATCTTTGTATCCTCAGGGAGATCTGAGAGAAGACCAGGTAGATCTCAGAGGCTTAATAAATATACTGGGTCGTTGATTTATTTCAAGAGTAGACGCATTCAAACGCACTTAGTTTACCCTCCAGACTTGCCCCACATTCTTGACAGTGTTTGTTAAGTGTGGAGAAACTGGTTCAATCTTTACTTTAAAAATCAACTATTTCGAGGTTCATTGACACACAACAAAATATACCTGTTTCAAATACACTCTTTGCTAAGCAGTGACAATTGTATATATCCATGCAACCACCATATCAGTGAAGATGCCAAGCTTTCTGTCACCCTAAAAAGTTCTCTGTGCCCCTTTGCTGCCAGTCAGCACCCCCACCCAGGTCTAGGGAACCACTCATCTTCTTTCTTTCACCCTAAATTAGATTTGCCTTTTCTAGTATTTCATACAAATAGAACCATATAGTATATATTCTCTTGTGTTTGACTTCTTTTGGTCAGAAAAATTTTTTTTGAAAAATATTCATGCTGCTTCATGGATCAATAGTTCATTCCTTTTTGTGGCTGAGTAGTATTTCGTTGTATGGACATAATCGCAATTTGTTTACTCATTCACCTGTTGAAGGACATTTGGGTTGTTTCTGGTTTGTGACTATTACGACTAAAGGTGCGCTGACCATCCAGGTACAAGTCTTTGTATGAATTCATGCTTTTGTTTTTCTTGGTTAAACATCTAGAAAGTGGAGTGGAATGGCTGCATCATATAGTAGTTGTATGTTTAACTTTTTAAAGATGTTGCCAAACTGCTTTCTGAAGTGGGAGTACTATTTTCCATTCCTATCAGCAGAGTTTGGGAGTCCCATTTCCTCCCAATTCTCACCACCACTATTTTAGTGAGTAGGAGGTAGTATCTTACTATGATTTTTATCTGCATTTCCTTGGTGACTGAGGATGTTAAGGATGTTTTCATGTGCTTATGACTATTCTGTATCTTCTCTGTGAAGTGTCTAGTCAAGACTTTCACCTATTTGTTTTAATTGGATGTTTATATTCTTATTATTGAGATGTAGGTTTTCTTTGTATATTCTGGATACAAATTCTTTGTCAG
This sequence comes from Choloepus didactylus, assembly GCF_015220235.1. Classification (NCBI taxonomy): domain Eukaryota; kingdom Metazoa; phylum Chordata; class Mammalia; order Pilosa; family Megalonychidae; genus Choloepus; species Choloepus didactylus. The sequence continues at coordinate 20,666,206 of NC_051316.1, forward strand.
ATATATTTATTGTGAAATTTTTATCCCTGTCACTGGATTCATTTTTATTTTCCTAATGGTGTGTTTTGAAAAGCAGAAGTTTAAATTTTATTTTAATCTTATACTTAGTGCTTTTTTCTTTCCCATCTGGGAAATCTCTGCTTACTGCATTAAGACTTTTTCTTGTTTAGAAGCTTTATAGTTCTAAATCTTACCTGGGCCTACCTAGGATACATTTTTTTAAGGATACATTTTGAGTTTAATTTTTTACATATTATGTTAGGTTCCCAGGGCTGATGTAACAAATTACAACAAGCTTAGCATCTTAGAAATTTCTGTTGTTGTAGCTCTGGAGACCAAAAGTCTGAGCTCAAGGTGTTGGCAGGGCCATGTTCCCACTGAGGTCTCTAGGGGAGAATCTCTCTGTGCCCCTCCAGCTGCTAGCGGCCCCTGGTATACTTGGCTTGTGGCTGCACCACTGCAATCTCTCGCTCCATCTTCATATGGCCTTCTCCCCTGTGTTCCTCCTCTTCTGTATGTGCTTTCTCCTTTTCTTATACATACACCTATCCTTGGATTTAGGGCCCACTTGGTTAACACAGGATGATCTCACTTTGGGATTCTTTGCTTAATTATATCTCAAAAACCCTTTTCCCAAATACAGTCTTAGACCCTGGGGGTTAGGACTAGGACAAATCTTTTGGGGTGGCCACAATATGTAGAATGTGAGATACAGGTTGGAGTTCACTTTTTTTCTCCAGATGATCAGTCCTAGTTCCCTTTGCTGAGAAGACTACCTCCTCCCATGGAATCACCTTGGAGCCTCTGTTGAAATCCATTGACCAGTTATGTGTGAGTCTATTTCTAAACTTTCTGTTCAGTTCCATCAATCTACATGTCTATCTCTATGCTAATACCATTCTAACTTGACTACTGTAGCTTTAATCATTCTTTTATTCTTCAAATTAGGTAATGTAAATCCTTCAACTTCATTCTTCTTTTTCAAAGTTGTTTTGGCTATTCTAGATCATTTGAACTTCCATATAAATTTTTGAATTAGCTTGTCAATTTGTACAAAAAAGCCACCTAGGATTTTGACAGGGGTTGTGTTGAATCTCTTAATCAATTTGGGGAGGACAGACATCCTAACAATACTGAATCTGGTTCAATGCTTTGAATCTATTTTTATTGCATCATCTGTCTGTTTCACTAATAGGAAGCTAGCAAAACTTAACCTAGGCCCTTAGTTATTGTTGCAATTACTGATAAATATTAATTACCTGGGAATAAGGAAAAAAGAGATATAAAGATTAAACAAAATATACAAACAAGTGATTGGCGTACTGGTGGGGGTCCTAGTAGAGGAACAACCTGGTAGCAGAGCTGGCTCAAAGAGAGTAGTCTGATGTCCAGACTAGTGGAGGGGATAAGGCAAAGCCAGATCCTGGTTGGTTGTAATCCAAGGTGACAGCTTTGCAGCAGTTGGGATCGCTAAGTAGTGAAAATTCTGTTAGAACAGGTGTTAGGGGCAGGGTTCCCCAAAATGGTAGCCAATGTTAAAGGAGCAGGAGAGAGAACTGGCTAGGGGGTTGTTGGGACATGAGCCAAGGGAGTTTGAGAGGATGAATGGATGCCTGTCCCCAAATAGAAGTTATAGAAAAATCAAGGATCCGAGGCATTAGAAATCACTGTGGTGGTAATGGAAGGCAGACTCTTGGAGCATGGACATGAAAGAATTAAGTCCACACCTCACTGGTGGGGTACTAGTGGAGCACACAAATATGGTCGGGCTTTGTTAGAACTCATGAAGTTTCAGAAGGGCAGATCCCACGGTTCTCCAGTATTCATGAAAGAGGTTGGTAGCACTCGTGCAAGATGGCACCAACTCCTGGAGCTTCATTTTAGTGATCTCTTGCTACCCACTTCAATGTCCTCCATCAGATTTCCTTGCCCTTTGGAAATACCAGGATGCAGAAAAATAGGCTTAAACTCTTTTTCATTTTCTGTATCATTGGGAAGGTGGCAACATTAATTAGCTGATAAATGAACCAGAGGCAAAAAGTCAAGATCAAAGCGAAAAGAGACACAGGGATGTCAGTCACCTCTGAGTGAGAGAGCCAATTCTTGAATAATCAGGCCTTAAATCACAGTTGTTTTGGAGCCTGAAAAGCCACACCAAGGAGAGATCAGGCAGGGTCCCCAGGATTCCGTTGATCTTCAACAGAACCATGTCCACGTATCTCACATAAAGCGAATTTGATCCTAAAAATGATACATAACGAGACCATAAGAAATAACTGAAGTGGAAAACAGTGGATGAATATAGGACAAATTGAAACACCCAAAGGAAAGTCAGCATCCCAATTCCTCTATGTAATGACAATAATTTTAAAACTGCAAGTTGGCAGCTATCTGGAATTTGCTGTATTTCACACATAGGTGTCGGCACCAGTTCCAACACATTGAGAAGGTTTAAACCAGTGTTTAATTTTTACAGCTCCTCTATTACTTACAATTCACTGCAGTTTAAAAACCAAACAAATCAGAAATTAATGTGGATAGAGCCATTTATTACAAAAAGCTATTTCTTGGATCAAATTAATTTGTTTGGTTTATTTTGACCAGACACTGCAATTTAAATCAAGCCTTTATTTCCAATTTCTTTTAGTCTTTTTCCTGGAGGCTGTTTCCACTCTTTGATATGAAGGAAGAAACCCTGACAAAATTTGTTTATGCAACAGACTTTCCTATAATGGATCAGGTCACAGTCAGCCCAGCAGGAAATTAATTTGAAGACAGGAAACTCTTCTAGTTTTAGAGATGTTGACCTGGATAGCCAGCTCTTAATCTGAATAAATCCTTTGCTTCTAACCCAGGTTGGCAGTGTCTGCTATTCTGTTCACTGTGGTGTAAGACCTAAAATTAAAATCTAATGTTAAGTGCTTACTTGACATCTGGTGAAGTTGAGAGGGCCTCAAATGTCCTAAATGCAAGATCCCTGCAGGTGAGGTCCTGTAGCCATATAACTGTCCTTAATGAAAGTCCAATTGCAGTTCTGTTTATCCCTGATTAGCAGTTTTTGGTTTCACTGCCAGCCCAAAGAATAATTCAAATAAGCCAATCACATCTTCGCACTGGAAACCAGGGGGCACCCCACCCTCTTGTCACTACAAAGCCTGCCTCTCACCAGCCCCCAGTTTTTCATTCTGCCTCAGAATATAACATGCGTGAGGCTTTGCATGGTGTGTGGGGTCCTCCTCTTCCCCCCATCCCCAGACTGGGAATAGATGTGATTAATAAACTGCCGCTGGTCTCATCTGTCCAGTGTTAGGTGTTCTGCCATCCTCACACCCTTAGGGTGGTGTGCCGGTTTGAATGTATTATGTCCCCCCAAAATGCCATTATCTTTGATGAACTCTTATGTGGGCAGACGTGTAAGTGTTGAATTCTTTGGCTGAGTGTTTCCATGGAGATGTGCCCCGCCCAACTGTGGATGATGATTCTGATTGGATAATTTCCATGGAGGTGTGGCCCCACCCATTCAGCATGGGCCTTGATGAGTTTACTGGAGCACTATATAAGCTCAGACAGAAGGAGTGAGTTTGCTACAGGCAAGAGGGACACTTTGCAGAAAGCACAGGAGCTGAGAGACGGACGTCCTGGGAGAAAGCCATTTTGAAACCAGAACTCTGGGACAGACTCCAGTCATGTGCCTTCCCAGCTAACAGAAATTTTCTGGACGCCATTGGCGATCCTCCGGTGAAGGTAACCGATTGTCCATGCATTACCTTGGACACTTTATGGCCTTAAGACTGTAACTGTGTAACCAAATAAACCCCCTTTTATAAAAGCCAATCCATTTCTGGTGTTTTGCATTTCAGCACCATTAGCAAACCGGAACAGGTGGGAATCCCTCCTTCACCAATGGGGTGAAGAGGAGGTGATTGAAGCAGCCATTTATTTATGAAGTGCATATCTTTGTTAATTCCTCATCCCTTCAAGTGTGGTCAACTGTCATTTGGGGAGACATCAGGCTCTGGTGCAGTGAACTATCTAGCCACTATAGGGACGACCCTACAGTCCAATGGCTTCTCATCTTTCCCCTCTGATATTTTTACTTCTCTTTTCAGTGCTGGCTCCTGCCAGTCCATCCTCCATCTGGGTTTATGAATTCCACTCTACTTCTCATTCATATTCCTCTCCCAAAGCTTTTCCATTTTCACAATTTGACCATTATCCTGCTGGCTCCAGATTCACAAAACTAAGTCTTTAACTGAAACACTCATTTCAGATCACAGATGCTTATGAGATGCATCTTTGTTAGTCACCAGACACCTTTTAAAACATGTATGACGTGCCTCACCCCTTCCTTCCCTTTTCTAAAGAACACACATCACTCAGCACTGTTTTTCCTTCTTGAGACTCCCAAGCCTGAATTCTGAGAAATGTGACTCTCATCTCCTGTTCAAGCCCTTACCAAAACCTCTCTGTTCTTGTGTCATTTTCCTGGTTCCACCTTAAGTCAGGTAGTTTATAATACAAACTTGGGAGACAACATCCATCCCAACAGAAATAATTTCCTGGCCACCAATTCAGGCAAATTAGACACATTTCCTGCATGCAACATTTTAAAATCACTTAGAAGAGACAGAAGCAAGGTAGCATTTTGATAGCATTTTCTCTAGTCTTGCAATTATTGGACTTTGGGTTCTCTATAAGTGATTGGAAGATGATTGGCTCAGTAATGTCTAAAGAATGAGATGGTTTGACTATTTGATTTCAATTCCTGACCCAGGGGTTGCCATTTTATGACTCCTGAGTAGAAACTTATTTTTCATTGAGTGTGTCTCTGAGATGCATACAGCCGTGAGTTACCCAAGTGTAGGTGAAAGGCACATGTCCTCATCCAGAATCTCCTAGACAGAGTGGTGGCTTGCTGAGGAGCTTCAGAACATTCACACTCTACCTCCTGGACCACTTCTTCTGTGAAGTTGCTCCTTTCCAGATCCAATTCTCCCTCCCCAGCTCCCTGGCAAGACCTTGCCTTCTCTCTCTCTTTGCTAACCTCACCAATCTCATCTGCAGGGTCCCCAACACCAAGCCCCCTTTCAGACTCGAATTCTTTGGGTCCCCACCTGTGGGTCTCCTTAGCTGAATGCTCCTCTCTCCATCCAAATCTGTTACCTTCCAGATCCGGGTGGTAACTGACTGCCCCCCACATTCTTTCTTGAGTCTCCTGCTCATGAGCTCATACTAATCCTTCTGTTCTCTGAATCTGTATCCCATGACACAGCCTTTGTCTGTGTGGCATTGCCTGTAATCTCTTGCCGTTTCATGACTGCTGACAGCAACTTATCTTCTAAAGACCTTTCAGGGCTAAAAGTTTCCTTTGCTGCCCAGGTTTAGCAGGTAGTAAAGGGTTAATTGGCATTGTTAAATTGACTAGAGTCTTTCTGGTTTGTCCTTTCATTTTCCCTTTTGGTGCCAGTTATCTCCAGTCAAGGAATGGATCTAACACCTGTTTCATCCTAATGGTTAAGCCACTGACATTGACTTAACTAAGATTTCAGGGGTGAGCAGCCTGACTTCCCATTCTTTTAATGCTTTTGGACTTTTTAAAATAAATTGCTTTATTTTTCACAAAAGTGTTTTCTCAGACATAGGCTCCTTTCTGAAATATCTACCTACTGGGGCAAAGATGTTCCCTGTCAGCTCAACAAAGAGCCTTCTGTTCCTTTTCTAAAAACCCCACTCTTGTGCCAAGGCCCCATTAGACATTCCAAAAGTAGTACAAAAGGTGGTGGTTGAACAGCTGCTATTTAATCTTGTCAAAAACTAACTTTGGGGGAAACCAAACCATGCAGTAAGATGAGTCAAGGTTAGTTCTGAACAAATAGGCAGTCACTTTAAAAATGATTTGGTTTTGAACTGGAAGCATGATAGAAGTGCTTCAGGATTTCTTTCCTTTTTCCCTTTAATGGGGTATAATCTTGTCTTTTGAGAGGACATTGTGTATTCTTGGTTTGCAACCAAATAATTAAGAGTAACTATATTTCTTTAAACAATATAAATACTTGTTTTCTCCGAGTGGTTTTTTGAGATAGTAACCATATGTTATTCTTATTCGTGTGAGAAGATGGAGAACGTGGAGCAAATTGAAAAAAATTTTCAGCTATGCCACCTCCATTAAAATATAGCTGCCTATTTCTTATCAGACATGAATAGCCCAAAGCATTTCTAATTTCTAATAGCTTGTTTTAGCTATTACTGGACTAAGAAAACACAGACTCTGTAATTTGTAAATACATTTGAAATCTCTTAAAAAATAGGTTGAGAACTAATTCAGGAGAAGACAAAAATCACTGCATACTTTCTCTTAGGATTCTAAATTGCATGATTGATTTAATTCCACACATAGATAGGTATTCTAGTTTGCCAATGCTGCTGGAATGCAAAACACCAGAAATGGATTGGCTTTTATAAAAGGGGGTTTATTTGGTTACACAGTTACAGTCTGAATTCCATAAAGTGTCCATCAACAAAGGGTACCTTCACTGGAGAAAGGCCGTTGGCATTCGGAAAACCTCTGTTAGCTGGGAAGGCATGTGGTTGGCATCTGCTTGCTCCCAGGTTGCATTTCAAAATGGCATTCTCCAAAATACCTGTATCAGCTTCCGACGGCAGTCTTCAAAATGTCTCTCAGCTCCCAGCTCACCGTGAGCTCCTTCTGTCTGAGCTTATCTAGTGTTCCAGTAAACTAAACAAGGCCCACACTGAACAGGCAGGGCCACACCTCCATGGAAATTATCCAATCAGAGTTATGAACTACAGTTGGGTGGGTCACATCTCCATAGACACTGAACCAATAGGTTCCAACCCAATCCACACTAATACGTCTGCCCCCACAAGAATGCATTAAAGAATATGGCTTTTTCTGGGGGACATAATATATACAAACTGGACAACAGGTTATTAAAATTTTCAGATATTATCAATTCAGTTCAGTTTACCACTGCCTTGGTTTTCCAGATGCTACAACAAATGTCACTTACTCGATTGAGGTAAAAAACAGGAATTAATTGGCTAATGGTCTCAGAGGTGAGAAGGCCTGTTTCTTCCTTGAGGTGGTAACATTCTGGATGACTTGCAATCCTTGGGGTTCCTGGGCTTTCCCATCACAGAGCAGTGTCCTCTCCTTTCTCTTTCAGGTTCCATTGATTTTAAGCTTCCCGCTCCTCCCTGTGGCTTTTTCCTATAAGGCAATAGAGTTAAGACCCATCTTGATTCAGTTGGCCACAACTTAACCAAAAACAACATCTTCAAAAGGTCTTATTTACAATGGGTTCATGGTCATAGAAATGGGATTGAGATTAAGAACATGATTTTTTTTTTCCCTGGGGCACACAATTCAACCCACCATAGCAGTATAATCATTTATTGAGTTGGTGAACTTGGGGAAAACTCTGGAGCCAGACGGTGCAGCCTCTGGTTCATAGCTAACCTCTCTAAAACTCAGTTTTTTCCTATGTAAAATAGAATAATAATACTTACACTGTGTTATAGGATTATTAAATGGGATTATGTCTGTAAAGTGCTTTGGACTTCACTTACCTCTTTGGAAACGCTTTCTAACTGTTATGATGATGACTAAGCTTCCAAATGATATAATATTGGAAATGTAAGATTTGCTAGTGCAAAACATTTAACTCATTGACAAAACCACCAGAAGGAAAAAGAATGACTAGTCAAAAAAGAGGAAGGACCTGGAAGATGCAATCATCAGTGGAATGAGTCAAACCCCAAACATGGTCCCTCCATGTTAACTCTCTAGAAGGCTGAAGTTCTAATATCTTCCATTCTCTAAAATCTTTGGGCATTTAAAGAATCACCTATACATCAGAGATACCAAACAAGGCTTAGGAAACATTTGAATGAGTGTTGAATGTGATGAGCTTATGTGGTTTCACAGAGCTACATACTGTACCTTATGGTAAGTGTGAATTGCAGAAGAAAGATTAACATATGCCTATGTTAAATAGAGGCAGGGGTTTTATTTGACTGGAAACTTCCATATAAACCAACAGGGCAATGTGGATGCATGAAGGGTTAATGCAGCCTCAGGATGCAGCAAATTAAGAATTCAAGTCAACGAAAATGCTGGCCCCTATAATCTGCCCTAGTTAGTCTGTAGCACCATGTTGAGGATGTGATATTCCCAGGTGCTCCTTGTGCCCTGATGATGGAGTCTGTGTGCTTTATGTGGAAGAGCTGAGGAAGAGGAGAACATACCTGGGCAGGGAGAAGGGAAGGGCAATAACAACACATTGTAAGCCTGTGAAGAGCAGCAAGGAGGGAGAGGAAATCGACTGGTATAAGGAAGTTGGAAGAGACTGAGGTGCCCCAACCAGAGGATGTTCATGGCCCTTCACAGAGGCCACAAGGCAGTCCCTACTCTGGGTGTCAGCCTGGAAGAAATGATGTCCCAATTCCTTTTCAATCTCATGCTGTAATTCTAAATGATCTGGTGTAATGTGCTTTATTTCTCTCTTTCCCCAGGATCTGTTTGTATACCAGGCAATATCACCTGTCAATGGTTTTCTGGGACACTGAGTATATCACTCAGGGCTTAACTAGGAAACAGAAAGCAATGAGCTTTTAAAACAGAGGAACTTTAAGTTATATAGAGAAAATGGCAATATTGTGCATAATCACACACACACAAGACATATAGTATGGCATCAATAGAATAAATTTTGTAAACACACCAAGAGGGAGAAGAAACAGTGACTTTGGTGCAGGGATAGTTTACACACAGGTGATGGAGGAACGGACAAGCCAAAGGGGTCACTGAGGCCTCCTGAGATAAGAACAGTGGGGATTCCTATCCCCAGATCACAGATCCCTGTTGGGAGCTGGGGCCACCGTTCTAGGCTTGCTCCTCAGGATCTGGAGCAATAGAGGAGTTGAGGACAGAGGATGCTGGCTCTTCCTTTCCTCTTTCCCCCCAATCTCCCTCAAGAGCCTCCAGAACCATCCAGAAGTCAGCTAACCTGAGAGCCTGGGAGATGCAGCCTGCAGGGACCAGCCCCCCACATTACAGAGCAGTGGAAGGATAAGGAATGGATTTAAGGACAACCTGGCCCTGGACTGGCACAGTCCACCTTATGTCAGTTTGCTATTGCCAGAATAATGCAGAACATCAGCCAACCATAAAAATCTCAGGGGCAGACCACAAACATTCTTTTCTTCTATGTCTGTGAATTGGGCAGAGGGCTGAAAATCTAGATAGGGGTTACCTGAGTGGCCTAAGTTCTGGGTCCAGCTATGCTTAGCACCTTGTGAAGGCTGGATTCAGGACTCTTCCAAGAATCTTGCAACCTCCTTTGACCAGCGAGCTAGCCAGGGCATGTTCTTCTCTTGGCAAAGGCAGGGACATAGAGGGCAAGCTAAGCACGTGGGACTTCTTAAGATCTCAGTGTAAAAGCGGTTCATGGCTATTCTACCAACAACTTGTTGACCAAATCAAGTCATGTGGCTGAGCCCTGTCAGGGATGGGGCAGTATCTGCCTCCTTTTGTGGGAAGAATTGCAAGATTAAATGCCAAGGAAATGGCCACAAGGAGGGGGTGAAGCATTAGGGTCTTAATTCAGTTGAAAATAACTCCTTTTACAGCTCAGTATGCATTCTCCCCACCTTGCCTCCAGAATCCAGGCACAAAACATCAACCGTTGTTCAGATGTCAACAAGAGCAGGCACAAAGTTTCATCAGACCTTGTGTCCATCCTGTCGTGGGTCTCAGGCCACACTCAATCCTCCCCATCATGTCACACGAGGTTCCTTGTGCTCTGCTGAACTATGAAATCAAGTGGGCTATCATGCTGCTTCTGACTACTTCCAGCTGGAGCTAGCATATTGCACAGAGCCATGTGTTAACCAGGCCTGAGATTCTTCTTCCGCCATCCATTGGCATGGGGAGTGTGCTGGTTTGGATGTATTATGTCCCTCAAAATGCCATTATCTTTGATGCAGTCTTGTGTGGGCAGGAAACGTATTGGTATTGATTGGGTTGGAGACTTTTGATTGGATGTTTCTGTGCAGATGTGATCATTCAACTGTGGGTGAGATCTTTCATTGGATAATTTCCATGGAGGTGTGCCCCGCCCATTCAGCGTGGACCTTGATTAGTTTACTGGAGCACTATATAAGCTCAGACAGAAGGAGCGAGCTTGCTACAGCCCAGAGGGACACTTTGAAGAATGCACAGGAATGGAGAGAGGAGCTTCGGTGTACAGAGACATTTTGGAGATGGCCTTTAAAAGCAGACTTTTGCTCCAGAGAAGCTAAGAGAGGACAAATAACCCAAGAGCAACTGGGAGTGACATTTTGAAGAGAAGCTGAAGCCTAGGGAGAAACATCCTGAGAGAAAGCCATTCTGAAACCAGAACTTGGAGCAGACACCAGCCATGTGCCTTCCCAGCTAACAGAGGTTTTCCGGACGCCATTGGCCATCCTCCAGTGAAGGTACCCGATTGTTGATGTATTACCTTAGACACTTTATGGCCTTAAGACTGTAACTGTATAACGAAATAAACCTGCTTTATAAAGACCAATCCATTTCTGGTGTTTTGCATCCCGGCACCATTAGCAAACCAGAACAGGGAGCTTCCCGTGAGGGCCTGGGCATGGTGCAAGGGAGGTGTGGTGATGCAGGAAGAGGAGTGTTGTGGGAGACTGAGCCACCTGCTCATGCAACCTGCATGCACCTTCTGGACTTGCTCAGGCCTTGTCTCATCTGTACCATTTTCGTTTGATTGATGCCACATGTGCCCAACCTTTGAGATTGATGGCTTGGATACCACCCGGTTCATAATGGGCAGCTAAGGCCACGATGGTCACTTGGTGTCCTGCAGGAAAGTGTGTGGTCTCTACCAGGTCCCAGGATCCAGTCATATGCTAATTCTCAAAGGAAGAACACTTCTTTGCAGAAGGGGCTATGGCTTTGCTATGCAGCCCTTCAGGTCTGTACTGTGATTCTCTTTTGGGGGAACGCCAGAGGACCCTGCTGCCTGCCTGTTTGCCACTGAAGTCTGAGCACCATTTGGCTCTTCTCATGGCATCAGCCTGACAGATGACATAATGGAGCAAAGATGACATGCAAATGTGGTGCAAGTGGCCTCCAAAGCAGAAAGATGCTGAGGGATGGTGTATCAGTTGTCAGAGAAATGCTGAGGTGCTAGACATGGCTTCAACTCAATCACGGGTAGCTTCACAGGGCACAGATGGGTGACCAGTAACTTGCTCCTGATGTGACAGAAACAGCCACTTCCTTTATAGTCAAAGAACAGACTCATTTTCAGATCTGGTCTTTTGCATCTGAACAACCCATTCTTCCTGCCTCCAGATAGTCCTTTCTGACAAAAACAGACTTTCCACCCCAATTCAGCTCCTGTAGACATTGCTCCTTGTATGGTTTACCTCTTAAGCGCAAAGTACCATACATGTCTGCACTGCTATTCATTCTGTGCCTAGGCCCTTGCCCCTTTCCTCACAAAGAGCATAAAAACCCAGTCTTATCATCTTCCACCCCCAATTTTTTCTTTCTACAAGCCTTAAGAGAATAGGATTTGGGGAGTGTTCTAGTCTGCTAATGCTGCAGAATGCAAAACACCAGAGATGGATAGGCTTTTATAAAAAGGGGGTTTATTTGGCTACACAGTTACAGTCTTAAGGCCATAAAGTGTCCAAGGTAACACATCAGTAATCGGGTACCTTCACTGGAGGATGGCCGATGGCGTCCGGAAAGCCTCTCTTAGCTGGGAAGGCACGTGGCTGGCGTCTGCTCCAAAGTTCTGGTTTCAAAATGGCTTTCTCCCAGGACATTCCTCTCTAGCAAGCTTGCTCCTCTTCAAAACGTCACTCACAGCTGCACTCCATCTCCTCTCCTTGAGCCAGCTCATTTATATGGCTCCACTGATCAAGGCCCACCCCGAATGGGTGGGGCCACACCTCCATGGGAGTATCCCACCAGAGTCACCTCCCACAGCTGGGTGGGGCACATCTCCATGCAAACAACCTAATCCAAACATTCCAACTTAATCCCCACTATTCTGTCTGCCCCACAAGATTGCGTCAAAGAATATGGCCTTTTCTGGGGGACGTAATACATCCAAACCGGCACAGGGAGCTCTAACCAGCTTGTAAGTGACTCAGCATGGCAGGGTAGCCAGGTGGCACTGGGATAATAGAGGAAGAAGGGGAGAGAATTTAAAAAACACAGAACCAGAAGTCAGGAGACTGGCTGCAAACTTTAACTCTATTCCTTATGAGACCTTGTGACCCAAGGCAGAAAGTTTATCCCTTCTAAGTCTTTATTAGCTCATGCAGAAGATGAAGATGGATGCTCTTGGAGGTTACAATGAGATAATACATGTGAAACCATTTGCAAATTTAAGTGGTCTTACATAAATAACAAGCATGATGAGAGCAAAGTCCTTGGGAAACAATCTTTTGGGTCTTCCTACTCTTAGACTCTCCAGCACATGTATAAAAGAAATATTCCTTTTAGGGATAATTTGGAGGCGCTCTTCCGTATTTTATCTCAAGAAGTAGGGAGGGTTTATTCTTGAATGAGAGAATATTCTTCTAGTTCCCCCTTTGCCTGGCTCTGTAGAATTTTCAAGCCGGATGTGACCTTTTCATTCTCTATCTTACCCGATTGATATGCCTATTACGGTTTATTTACTCATTTGTGGCTTTAATTCATTTTTTACTCTGTTTTTTTCTGGACTGAGGAGCAGGAGAGGGTGGATTCAATCAGAAGTTGAGAAGAGTCTCACTGTGTAATAAATAATAAAGAATTTATAAGAGGCTGGAATGCCATCAATAGAAGTAGCAAACATGTTCACAGGATTCACAAAGTTAAAAATTAAACTAGCACTATCTCGATACAAAGCATAATAGTTAATCCAAAGGTAAATTAGATAAAGCATTTATGGTCATGATTACAATGCACTTAAGTTGCACATGTAGATCAAATCAACATGGGTGATTTATTATTGTGAGCTGCAAATCCTGGTTGCTAGCAACAGCTTACTGTTGGGGGAAAGACCAAGGGTATAGCCGAGAAGTTGGGGATTTAGGGGATGATTACTATTACTGAATCATTATATAGATATTCCCTTTTACTTTCTGGCATATTAGAATAGACAGAGGGAAATATCTGCAATCTCTGAACTGTAAGCCAGCTGCCTTCATCTCTGATAATGATTGTATAATGATATAGCCTTTATCTTGTGATGTAAAAACCTTGTGACTGACCCTCACTTATCCTGTTTTCAACTTTTAGAGTCTTATGATCACTAAAGACAGCCCCAAATGTTTATTAATGAAGGGCCTTGGGTCAGCCCAAAACTAACCCACCCCAAGTCCAAATCATCTCTAACCTAGGCATCTCGAGCCCTTGCGTTCATTATCCTAAAACCTTCCCATCTTTTAATACTATAAAACCATCAGGGTTACTGGAGTTCAGAGAGACAGATTTTTGGGCCAACAAGCCATCTGATCTCCTGCTTCATGTAGAGCAGTAAACCCTTTCTCTCTTTGAAGCCCCGATGAATCAGGAATCCATCATTTGAGCACATCAGGCAGAGAACCCACTGCTTTTGATTGGTATTAAGGAGAGGAACTATGGAGCACAGACAATCTATGCCGTATCCACTTGACACTAAAACCAGTGTTGCTTTCAACCCCTATTATTCGGACATCTACTGATTAGCTTTGTAATTTCCCCCCAACCTTCCGCAACCATCCAACCCTGAAAACCAGGCATCTGAGGGAAGGGTTTCCTGGGATATAGTGCTTTCAGGCAAACTGGGACCAATGGTTCCTGATATGTTCGCCAGACAAAGCCAAGAAGCTTTGGCCTTAAAATGATTTGGGAACCACATGTGCTCATCCTGAGTTTTGATGCAAATGAGCAACCGTCCCAATTTGGAAATTAAATACTCAATCAGTGAGGGGTGTGCAAGTTTTCTTTTTGGAGCAATAAGAATGTTCTCCAATTGATTGCGGTGATGAATGCCAAACTTGGTGATTATACCAAGGACCATTGATTGTACCCTTTGGATGGATTCTATGGTGTGTGAATAAAACTGTTTTTAAAAAAAACAAGTTAAAAATAATCAGGATGGCCAGTGTGTTCTGCTCCATAGGCACAGCCTTAGATTGGCAAAGTGTGTTCATAAAATCATGATTAAGAAGGACATCAGTTTTTCAGTTGACCTTCTTGCAAGGTCTCAAATGACCCCCAAATTGCAGTTGGAGGGGATCATGGTGTCCCATCAAAATTTGTTAGTTCTGACCTTGAGTATTTGAACACTGTGATCATTGCCCTGGGGCAGATGATTGAGGCAATTAATCCTGTGAATAACATTATAATGGAAATAGTTTGCTGGCCTAAAATCCAAGCATTTTAGCCTTTTAGAAGCATTCAGCGCACATAGATATTTCAATCATGGGTCAATGTTAATTATTTTTTAAAGAGTGGCCTTTGCTGGAAAGTTTGTTTGCTCAGGTGAGGTTAATGTGAGTGTCTGAAATAAACCATTTCTTTGAGATATTTTTGGATTCAGACTCTCCATGTTTTCCCAAATGTACCCTCCCCCACCCCCACCCACCTGCCCACTGTCCCAGGCTGAAAGGTGGCCTCCTTCTCAAGTAGTCTTTCAACTGCAGGAGTGGTACCTTCACATTTTTCATTCCCAGAGATAATAGTGAGGCCCACCTGTATCATGATGTGCTTACAGAGCCTTGGATGTTTGCTCTGCCCCGTGGGTGGGAAAATGTTTTGACTAAGTGTATTAGTTAGGGTTCTCTAAGGAAACAGAATCAATGAGAGATATAAATATAAGATTTATAAAAGTGTCTCATGCAACGGTGGGTATGCATGAGTCCAAATTCTGTAGGGCAAACAGCAAACTAGCAACTCTAATGAAGATGTTCAATGAACTCCTTAGGAAACGTTTCACCGGGCAGCCGAAGAAGAAGTGAAGGTCCTCTATCTGTCTTGCTTAAAAGTCTTCAACTGATTGGATTAAATCCAGCTGACTGTTCTCTCACTGTGGAAGACATGCCCATTGTTGACGGCATCAGCCACAGCTGCAGCCAATTGACTGATGATTCAATAAACCAGCCTGTTGGTTTATTAAGCAGCCACAAACATCCTTGCAGCAATGGTTAGGCCAGTGCTTCCTTGACCAGACAGCTGGGTACCATCACCTGGCCAAGTTGACACATGAACCTAAACATCACACTAAGTCACCGTTGTTTTTTCTGAAGAGTTGCAGCGAGGGGAGGTGTTCAAGTTCCTTAATAATGATGGATTCGGAGTAGCCTCACAGCCACTCAATTTTTGCATTTTTGGGAGTCTGAATAGATCAGTGCACTTTCCTGCCTCCTCACCACCACCAACTTATGTGTTGGATGCCATTAAGACTGAGGTTTCAAAAAAGTGCTTCTTTTTTTCCCTCTTCTTATGATCAAAGCATGATCATCCTTTAAATTTTGTGAGGCTAAGAACATGTAAATAAAGGAAAAAAAGCACAATTATTCCTCCCCAAGTATCAGCCACACTTAATAACTTTTTTTTTAAATAAACTTTTTATTTTGGAATAATTTTAGATTTACAGAAAAGTTATTGGTAAAAGAAAAATCCCTTACTCTTTATAGTTTCAAATTACTTTCGAGACTTACTACTTTTGTATTCATTCACTATTTCTTTTGCAGATTTTGTGATTTAATTTCTTTTGCTCATTTATGCATTGAGATCATTATACTTTCCAACTGATTGGAATGTACTTTTTATTCCTAATATATTTTTGCTGCTTTCTGTATTATTGTAAATATTCCCATTTGTTATATGCTAACTTTGCATATGATATTTCCTAACTTATAGGATTTGTTAAATTTCACCTAATCAAATGGAGCAATTTTTTTTCCTTGTGATTTCTTCCTTTATTTTCAGAATGACCTTACTTTTAAAAGTTTGTTCTGGTTTTTAACTTACTTGAATTTGGCTTTTATTTTAATTCTTTTCCCTTGCTTTCAGAAGAGTCTTGATTGCTGTTTTTGGTCCTCTCTTCTGAAAAGCTAAATGACATGCACTCTTGGACAATTCCTGTCTGTTTCACTGTGGAGATCATGGATCTCTGCTGTCTGCAAGGAGCATTTCTCCCATTCGGGGCAGCCAGAAGCCTACTGTCACCCAGAGTCTCCACACCCTGAGCACCAGCCTATCTGCTCTCTGTGTAGGGTCAGCCCTGTGGAGCACCACGTGTTCTCCTCTTACAGAGAGGAGACCTTTGCTCCAAGTGAGATGTCGTATCTCAGCTTAGCCAAGCTCTGGCTTGACCACCTATATTGTCTTGTCATTCAGCAAATGATGACTGAGCTCCATCTTTGTGCCATCTTGACTTCCTGTTTGCTACTTGGCATGTGCTGGTAGAGCTCAAGGTCTTAGAGCTGGTCAGTTAATCTTTACTGAATGAACGAATGGGTTAGTCTTCTTAAAGCACAGCCCTGCCTTCCTTCTCTCTCAGCTCTAACGCACATCCAAAAATGATCCTTCAAAGCTAATGGTGAAAATCCCAAATGAATGAGGCTCTGTCCAAACACCTAACTAGTTTGGTCACTTGTGTTAAACTTGCTAACCAATTTTGAAAAGATCAGAAACCACAGGTCCCTAAATTTATGACATAGGCTGTAGTTGCCTGTTGCCCTCAAAGGGAAGGAAGTACAAGAAATTTTACCTTAAGAATTTGTCCTACCTTAAAATAGTCCCCTTTTCCTCTAACAAAAAATGTAAAATTTCATTTTTCCCTGCTTACTTCTACGTCTTTCATCTTGACTTTTTTTCCTAGTGCCAGTGCCATTTTCTTGAAGTTTTTGAAACAACCTACAGACAAGAGGGAATACTGAGACGAACGATACAATAAACTATGCTTTAGTTGGAAAACATGTTGACTTTGACACATTTTGTAAACTCCTGGGCTTGACGCTGTGATTTTAGTATGTGTGCTAAGTGCTAATTTAGTGTGCACACCTTGATGATAAATCGACCCCATGCTGTTTGTGAGGCACAATTTTAGCTGAAGTGCTGCAGCCCCTTGAATGGTTTTCTCTATTGTTAAACAAGTTTAAAAACTTGCAGCTGAAATTTTCCATCCCTCTCCCTGTTTTCAAAGCTGACTAACAGAGAGATTTAGGCCATTCAGGCATACATGTGATTTACTCCCTAAGAGGTTAAAAAAAGTAATGTTTATGTTGATTTGTTTTCTTCTCTCCCTTAGCCAATGAAGACCATTAATGGCTGGTGGAATTTTCCTCTTCCCCTGTTCAGCTCCAGTGAAGACTTAACTACCTAGAGTTTAGCAAGTGTCTTCCCACATCTTGGAGGATAAATTGCATCATGAAAATAACAATATGTGGTAAATGCAGTAGCTAGGACAAATATTCTTGTTAAATCTTCATGGTATAGGGAAAGAATCAGTGTGGAGGTCAGCATGCATGGGGAGTGTTATGATGAAAATTTTTGTGTGCTGCCTCAGCATCCATCTCACTTTGGCTAAGCCACTTGCCTCAACACTGACCTTTGGCCTAGTGAATAAGCAGCTTCCAGCCCTGGGGTGTAAACTCACCCAGAGTCCAAACCCACATCTGAGGCCACCACCCACATGCCTCACCCCAAACCCACAGCTCATCCCAAATGATGAGCTAAGCAACCCCACCACCCTTGAACCCCCAGTCCCTTTCCCTTTTCATGCAAGTTTTCTTTAAACTAGCCAATCCTTTGTTCCCACGGGAAATTTATTAAGCTCCTCCCCTGGAGCACAATAAGGGCATAAGCCTCTGGGCCCCTCTCGCTCTGCCTGTGTGCTCCCCACTTCCTGACTGAGCCACCCTATCCCATCATGCTTCCTGTCGACTCCCTGTGCCCCCTCCCCCTCTGGGACCTGTGAGTAACAAAATATCTTTTCCCATGCATTATGGACCTCAGTTTCCTTTCCAAATTTAAAATCCAACTTCACTTATTTTCCAGAAATGTAAAATCTCCAGATTTTTCCTATGCTAGATAAGCCCTGTGATGGTTAGGATCATACGTCAACTTGGCCAGGTGATGGTACCCAGGTTGTGTTTCAAAATGGCATTCTCCAAAATGTTGCTCCTGGGGTGTTTTGTCCTCTCTTAGCTGCAGCTCCTCTTCAAAATATCACTCAGTTTCTCTGAGGTCCTTCTGATTGTAGTTCTTTTTATAGGTCTCCAGTGAACCAATAAAGACTCACCCTGCATGGGTGGGGTCACATTTCCATGGAAACATTCAATCAAGAGGTCACACCCTAATCAGAGGTGTCACTCACAGTTGGGTGGGGCACATCTCCATGGAAACAATCAGAAGGTTCCAACCTAATTAACACTAATAATGTCTGCCCCCACAAGATTTCATCAAAGAACATGGCATTTTGGGGGACATAATACATCCAAATTGGCACAAGCCCTGAAACCCAGAGGTACCAGTCTCTCCCAGAACATCAACCAGTTGCATTCTCCTACCCCATAATGTCAACATCCCTTTTCAGCATGAAGAAGTTAAATGTTCATCCTTGAAGAATGAGAGAATGATCAAATGAGAGGGAGTAGTTGTAACCAAGAAGTTAGGATTTAACAAATGATTATGACCACTGAATCATTATATGTATATTTGTTTTTAGTTTCTAGTGTATCAGAATAGTCAGAAGGAAAACCTGAAATTGTGGAACTATAACCCATACTATACTTTGAAATTTGCTCTATAACTACCCATAAAACTGTATTTTGAAATTTATAACTTTTCTGTTTATATATTATATATCACAATAAAAATGTTTAAAAAACAAACAAAAAACCCTAACTTAACTAATTCAAAAACAGTGAATATCTACAGAACCCCATGTGACTGAGCTGTCTTGTGTTTAGTGGTGAATGTGGAATTTAGTTTAGAAAAACTCTTCCTCAATTAGTGGGCCTCACAGGAGACTGTGAGGAAGGGAAGGGCAGGGAACTACCTCAGGCCACATGGCAGTCCAAGGTGCTACTCCACTTTGCCCAGAAGACACACTGCTGCAGAAATTCTTAGATGTGATACTAATCTCTGCATAGGTTTAGAGGAGCAGGTATTTTAGTTTCTACTTAGATATTTTGCCTCAAATTTTCATACCTCACCTCCAGGTAAGTGGTAGTCCCAGGCTGTTTTGGTTTGCTAAAGTTTCCGGAATGCAATATACCAGAAATGGGATGGCTTTCACAATGGGGATTTATTAGTTTACAAATTTACATTTCTACGGTCATGAAAATGTCTCAGTTAAGGCATCAACAGAATGATCCCTTCTCTGAAGAAAGGCTGCTGCCATCCAGGGTTCCCCTGTCACATGGGAAGGCACATGGCTGGTGTCTGCTAGTCCTTCTCTCCTGGGTTTCATTGCTTTCAGGTTCTGGCTCTTTCAGTTTCTGTGGGTCCTTGCTTGCTTTTCCTGGGGATTTTCTCTCCAAGCTCTCTGGGTGTTTCTCTCTCTGAGCTCTCTGTCCTTTCCTTGTCCTTTATCTTCTCATAAAGGACTCCAGTAAAGGATTAAGATCCACCTTGAATTGGGCAGTTCACATCTAGATTGAAACAACCTAATGCAAAGTTCCCACCCACAACAGGTCTACACCCACATTAGTGGATTCAAAGAACATGGCCTTTTTTGAGGTATACAGCAGCTTCAAACCAGCACACTGGCTAAGGCCTCCCAAGGCAGCCAGTCTGCCTCCCTATAATGTAGTTGTCTCAGAAGATATTAGCACATCCACCCTTCCACGCCCAATTAAACAACCCTTTTTAAAAATGAATGATGCCTGCAGTGCTGCAAAAAACAGTTTGGTGGTTCCTCAAAACATTAAACATAGAATCTGACAATTCCACTCTTGGGTTTATAACCCCAAGAATTGAAAATAGGGACTCAAACAGCTACTTGTACACCAATGTCCACAGCAGCATTATTCACAATAGCCAAAAGGTGGAAGCAACTCAAGCATCCATCAACAGATAAGTGGATAAACAAAATGTAGTGTATTCATGCACTGGAATACTATTCAGCCATAAAAAGGAAGGAAATTCTGATTCATGCTACCACACACATGAAACTTGAAAACATTATGCAAAGTGAAATAAGCCAGACACAAAAGACACAGTTTGCATGATTCCATTTATATGAAATATCTAGAGTAAGCACATTCACAGAGACAGAGAGTTGATTAGAGGTTACCAGAGGCCAGGGCATAGGGGTTTGGAGTGGGGAGTTACTGATTAATGGGAACAGAGAGTATCTGTTTGGGGTGAACAAAATGCTTTGATAATGGATGGTGGTGATGGATGCACAAAACTGTAAAATGGTTAAAATGCCAAATTTAATGTGATATGTATATATATCACAACAGTAAAATTAAAATAAAAAGGAATGATGCCTCTCTACGAAAATACAAAAGGTAGCACTTTGTGGCCATGTTAACTAGTGAGTTTTTCTTTTTCACCTTTGTGTCCATAGCCACATATATTGGTCCCCAAGTGACCCCCTATGCAAGGCTCTTAGGCTGACAGTGGTGGTGAAGGAGGGAGCCCCACCCTCCAATGCTCCGTGAACCTGTCACAAAACTACAGTCTTTCCTCCTTTCAGGTTGATATGTTTCTATTTTTAAAACTGTGTAAAACTCCATAAATCCAGTAGTGAAGAATAACAGGGAGAAGGAGTGCTAAACCAAAGTAAAACTCACTGGAAACACATCTCGTGATGAAATGGGAAGGCTGGGGCTTGTTTTTCAATCAGTTAAGGTACCTGTGAATAAATACAATTTACTACTAGAAAGAGACAGCGTTCAGCATTAATTCTCATCCTATTTTTCAATTTAATACCTTTAAATGCAGCGACATCTTATTCACTTACAAAAATGGAAGGAGACGGGGAGTTTTTTTTTTTCTGGTAACAACGCTCTTAGTTTTTAACTCCTTCCAAGTTCCATGCCAAAAAAATCACAACAAAATCTAAAACAAACATGTTTTTAGTCATCTATCCACTGCATTTGGTTAAAATAAAATAATTGGAAATGACTTGTGGGAAGGTTTAATACCCAGTGTTCCAGTTTGTAGAGCTGCTGATGCAAAATACCAGAAATGAATTGGCTTTTAAAGGGGGTTTATTAGGTTACAAATTTACAGTTGTAAGGCCATAAAAGTGTCCAAACTAAGGCATCAACAAGAGGATACACTGACTGAAGAAAGGGTGATGGTGTCAGCTGGGAAGGCATGGGCTGGTGTCTGCTGGTCCTTTGCTCCTGGGTTGCGTTTTCAAATGGCTTTCTCCAAAATGTCTCTGGACTGTTGCCTCTCTTAGCTTCTCTCTCTCAGCTCCTGTGCATCCTTGCTTGGTCTCCCAGGGTGTTTCTCTCTAAGTACCTGGGGGGTCCTCTCTTAGCTTCTCCAGGGCAAACTCTGGGCTTCATTTCTTAGCTTAGCATCTCCAAACTTCTTTCTGTCTGCATCTCCCAGTGTCTCCAAGCTCTTAGCTTGTCTCAGGGGCAAACTCTGGATTACATATCTTAGCTTCTCTCCAAAATGTTTCTCTCATCTTCTCTGAGCTCCTTCTCTCTGTGAGCTTTCTTAAAAGGACTCCAGTGATCTAATTAAGACCCACCTGGAATGGACGCGGTCACAACTCCATGGAAATGATCTAATCAAAAGTTTTCACTTAGAGTTGGGTGAGTCACATCTCCATGGAAACAACCTAATTGAAAGGTCCCACCCTAATCAAAAGACTAATAAGTCTGCCCCCACAAGAGTGCATTAAAGAACATGACTTTTATGAGGGACATAATAGACTCAAACTAGCACACATAGCAATTAGAGTCATGAGCTCTGTTAATTTCAGGGAGGTTTGCCAAAATGACTATAACTGATGCCTGTTTCTCTCTTGCACAGGTTTCTCAATGAACCCAATAAATTTGGAATAAGACGTATTGTTGATTATAATGTAATCTGTGTATTCACATAACATAAATATTACATTCTTGGGGAAGCAGGGGCTTCCTATTCAGTTCCATCATCATATAGATGGATTCATCACATGAAATAAAGAGAAAAGTCAATTTATTTGAGAAACAGGTTTGGAAATTTCAGGTGAAATTTATTTAAATGCTACATGGATGGCATCAGAAGAGTGTATGCTGTATCATCCAACTTCAGATGACCCCGCCACTAATTATTTGTCATGATCTCCCAGATGATAACAAAATGTTGTCATTTTACAGTCTTTATGAAAAGGACTACAATTCTGTATTTGAGTAACTAAAACAAAACCAGACAAACCGATCAGCCGGTTTTCAGTCTAAAGCATGGGGCTCCACCAGAAAGTTATTTTTGCCCTGTGGTATTTCAATCCATAATTTCACTGATGCAAATGTTTCCAATGAATTTTAAGACTTCTACTGACCAAAATTAGCAAACAAACAAAAGCAAAATATGCCCGAATGCTTTTAAGCTGCCTGAATTACTAATGCTTCATGTAGTATTCAATCCCTTTCTTTCTCATTATTTTCTCTTGTTTTGGGTAATCAGAGAGGCCACAGGAATCCACTTGGCTCACCCAGGGGATCTCCATTTAAGAAAGGAGTTCAGCAGTGGTGGCTTACACAGAGTTTTTTTTTTTTTTTTTTTTTTTTTTTTTTTTTTTTTTTTAATCATCATTTTATTGAGATATATTCACATACCACGCAGTCATACAAAACAAATTGTACTTTCGATTGTTTACAGTACCATTACATAGTTGTACATTCATCACCTAAATCAATCCCTGACACCTTCATTAGCACACACACAAAAATAACAAGAATAATAATTAGAGTGAAAAAGAGCAATTGAAGTAAAAAAGAACACTGGGTACCTTTGTCTGTTTGTTTGCTTCCCCTACTTTTCTACACATCCATCCATAAACTAGACAAAGTGGAGTTTGGTCCTTATGGCATTCCCAATCCCACTGTCACCCCTCATAAGCTACATTTTTATACAACTGTCTTCGAGATTCATGGGTTCTGGGTTGTAGTTTAATACTTTCAGGTATCCACCACCAGCTACCCCAATTCTTTAGAACCTAAAAAAGGTTGTCTAAAGTGTGCGTAAGAGTGCCCACCAGAGTGATCTCTCGGCTCGTTTTGGAATCTCTCTGCCACTGAAGCTTATTTCATTTCCTTTCACATCCCCCTTTTGGTCAAGAAGATGTTCTCCATCCCACGATGCCGGGTCTACCTTCCTCCCCGGGAGTCATATTCCACGTTGCCAGGGAGATTCACTTCCCTGGGTGTCTGATCCCACGTAGGGGGGAGGGCAGTGATTTCACCTTTCAAGTTGGCTTAGCCAGAGAGAGAGGGCCACATCTGAGCAACAAAGAGGCATTCAGGAGGAGACTCTTAGGCACAAATACAGGGAGGCCTAGCCTCTCCTTTGCAGCAACCGTCTTCCCAAGGGTAAAACTTATGGTAGAGGGCTCAACCCATCAAACCACCAGTCCCCTATGTCTGTGGTCATGTTAGCAACCATGGAGGTGGGGTAGGCAAATACCCCTGCATTCTCCACAGGCTCCTCAAGGGGGCACTACATCTTTTTTTTTTTTTTTCCTTGTTTGTCTTTTTTCTTTTTTTTTTCTTTTTTTTTTTTTTTAACTTTCCCTTCTTTTTTAAATCAACTGTATGAAAAAAAAAGTTAAAAAGAAAACAAACATACAATAAAAGAACATTTCAAAGAGACCATAACAAGGGAGTAAGAAAAAGACAACTAACCTAAGATAACTGCTTAACTTCCAACATGTTCCTACTTTACCCCAAGAAAGTTACATAATATAGCAACATTTCAGTGAACTTGTTCCTACTACATCCATCAGAAATTAACAGACCATAGTCATTTCTGGGCATCCCCAGAACGTTAAATAGCTTATCTGTTCTTCTTGGATTATTGTTCCCCCTTCCTTAATTGCTCTCTACTGCTAGTTCCCCTACATTCTACATTTTTTTTTTTTTAAATCATCATTTTATTGAGATATATTCACATACCACGCAGTCATACAAAACAAATTGTACTTTCGATTGTTTACAGTACCATTACATAGTTGTACATTCATCACCTAAATCAATCCCTGACACCTTCATTAGCACACACACAAAAATAACAAGAATAATAATTAGAGTGAAAAAGAGCAATTGAAGTAAAAAAGAACACTGGGTACCTTTGTCTGTCTGTTTCCCTCCCCTACTTTTCTACACATCCATCCATAAACTAGACAAAGTGGTGTTTGGTCCTTATGGCTTTCCCAATCCCATTGTCACCCCTCATAAGCTACATTTTTATACAACTGTCTTCGAGATTCATGGGTTCTGGGTTGTAGTTTGATAGTTTCAGGTATCCACCACCAGCTACCCCAATTCTTTAGAACCTAAAAAGGGTTGTCTAAAGTGTGCATAAGAGTGCCCACCAGAGTGACCTCTCGGCTCCTTTTGGAATCTCTCTGCCACTGAAGCTTATTTCATTTCCTTTCACATCCCCCTTTTGGTCAAGAAGATGTTCTCCGTCCCACGGTGCCAGGTCTACATTCCTCCCTGGGAGTCATATTCCACGTTGCCAGGGAGATTCACTTCCCTGGGTGTCTGATCCCACGTAGGGGGGAGGGCAGTGATTTCACCTTTCAAGTTGGCTTAGCCAGAGAGAGAGGGCCACATCTGAGCAACAAAGAGGCATTCAGGAGGAGACTCTTAGGCACAAATACAGGGAGGCCTAGCCTCTCCTTTGCAGCAACCGTCTTCCCAAGGGTAAAACTTATGGTAGAGGGCTCAACCCATCAAACCACCAGTCCCCTATGTCTGTGGTCATGTTAGCAACCATGGAGGTGGGGTAGGCAAATACCCCTGCATTCTCCACAGGCTCCTCAAGGGGGCACTACATCTTTTTTTTTTTTTTTTCCTTGTTTGTCTTTTTTCTTTTTTTTTTTCTTTTTTTTTTTTTTAACTTTCCCTTCTTTTTTAAATCAACTGTATGAAAAAAAAAGTTAAAAAGAAAACAAACATACAATAAAAGAACATTTCAAAGAGACCATAACAAGGGAGTAAGAAAAAGACAACTAACCTAAGATAACTGCTTAACTTCCAACATGTTCCTACTTTACCCCAAGAAAGTTACATAATATAGCAACATTTCAGTGAACTTGTTCCTACTACATCCATCAGAAATTAACAGACCATAGTCATTTCTGGGCATCCCCAGAACGTTAAATAGCTTATCTGTTCTTCTTGGATTATTGTTCCCCCTTCCTTAATTGCTCTCTACTGCTAGTTCCCCTACATTCTACATTATAAACCATTTGTTTTACATTTTTCAAAGTTCACATTAGTGGTAGCATATAATATTTCTCTTTTTGTGCCTGGCTTATTTCGCTCAGCATTATGTCTTCAAGGTTCATCCATGTTGTCATATGTTTCACGAGATCGTTCCTTCTTACTGCCGCGTAGTATTCCATCGTGTGTATATACCACATTTTATTTATCCACTCATCTGTTGAAGGACATTTGGGTTGTTTCCATCTCTTGGCAATTGTGAATAATGCTGCTATGAACATTGGCGTGCAGATATCTGTTCGTGTCACTGCTTTCCGATCTTCCGGGTATATACCGAGAAGTGCAATCGCTGGATCGAATGGTAGCTCTATATCTAGTTTTCTAAGGAACTGCCAGACTGACTTCCAGAGTGGCTGAACCATTATACAGTCCCACCAACAATGAATAAGAGTTCCAATTTCTCCACATCCCCTCCAGCATTTGTAGTTTCCTGTTTGTTTAATGGCAGCCATTCTAACCGGTGTTAGATGGTATCTCATTGTGGTCTTAATTTGCATCTCTCTAATAGCTAGTGAAGCTGAACATTTTTTCATGTGTTTCTTGGCCATTTGTATTTCCTCTTCAGAGAACTGTCTTTTCATATCTTTTGCCCATTTTATAATTGGGCTGTCTGTACTATTGTCATTGAGTTGTAGGATTTCTTTGTATATGCAAGATATCAGTCTTTTGTCAGATACATGGTTTCCAAAAATTTTTTCCCATTGAGTTGGCTGCCTCTTTACCTTTTTGAGAAATTCCTTTGAGGTGCAGAAACTTCTAAGCTTGAGGAGTTCCCATTTATCTATTTTCTCTTTTGTTGCTTGTGCTTTGGGTGTAAAGTCTAGGAAGTGGCCGCCTAATACAAGGTCTTGAAGATGTTTTCCTACATTATCTTCTAGGAGTTTTATGGTACTTTCTTTTATATTGAGATCTTTGGTCCATTTTGAGTTAATTTTTGTGTAGGGGGTGAGGTAGGGGTCCTCTTTCATTCTTTTGGATATGGATATCCAACTCTCCCAGCCCCATTTGTTGAAAAGACCATTATGGCTCAGTTCGGTGACTTTGGGGGCCTTATCAAAGATCAGTCGGCCATAGATCTGAGGGTCTATCTCTGAATTCTCAATTCGATTCCATTGATCTATATGTCTATCTTTGTGCCAGTACCATGCTGTTTTGGCAACTGTGGCTTTATAATAAGCTTCAAAGTCAGGGAGTGTAAGTCCTCCCACTTCGTTTTTCTTTTTTAGAGTGTCTTTAGCAATTCGAGGCATCTTCCCTTTCCAAATAAATTTGATAACTAGCTTTTCCAAGTCTGCAAAGTAGGTTGTTGGAATTTTGATTGGGATTGCATTGAATCTGTAGATGAGTTTGGGTAGAATTGACATCTTAATGACATTTAGCCTTCCTATCCATGAACATGGAATATTTTTCCATCTTTTAAGGTCCCCTTCTATTTCTTTTAGTAGAGTTATGTAGTTTTCTTTGTATAGGTCTTTTACATCTTTGGTTAAGTTTATTCCTAGGTACTTGATTTTTTTAGTTGCTATTGAAAATGGTATCTTTTTCTTGAGTGTCTCTTCAGTTTGTTCATTTCTAGCATATAGAAACATTACTGACTTATGTGCATTAATCTTGTATCCCGCTACTTTGATAAATTTGTTTATTAGCTCTAGTACGTGTATCGTCGATTTCTCAGGGTTTTCTAGATATAAGATCATATCATCTGCAAACAATGACAGTTTTACTTCTTCTTTTCCAATTTGGATGCCTTTTATTTCTTTGTCTTGCCGGATTGCCCTGGCTAGCACTTCCAGCACAATGTTGAATAACAGTGGTGACAGCGGGCATCCTTGTCTTGTTCCTGATCTTAGAGGGAAGGCTTTCAGTCTCTCACCATTGAGTACTATGCTGGCTGTGGGTTTTTCATATATGCTCTTTATCATGTTGAGGAAGTTTCCTTCAATTCCTACCTTTTGAAGTGTTTTTATCAAAAAGGGATGTTGGATTTTGTCAAATGCTTTTTCAGCATCTATTGAGATGATCAATTGATTTTTCCCTTTCGAGTTTTTAATGTGTTGTAATACATTGATTGTTTTTCTTATGTTGAACCATCCTTGCATGCCTGGAATTAACCCCACTTGGTCATGGTGTATGATTTTTTTAATGTGTCTTTGGATTCGATTTGCAAGTATTTTGTTGAGGATTTTTGCATCTATATTCATTAGGGAGATTGGCCGGTAGTTTTCCTTTTTTGTAGCATCTTTGCCTGGTTTTGGTATTAGATTGATGTTAGCTTCATAAAATGAGTTAGGTAGTGTTCCATTTTTTTCAATGTTTTGAAAGAGTTTGAGTAAGATTGGTGTCAGTTCTTTCTGGAAAGTTTGGTAGAATTCCCCTGTGAAGCCATCTGGCCCTGGGCATTTATTTGTGGGAAGATTTTTGATGACTGATTGGATCTCTTTGCTTGTGATGGGTTGGTTGAGGTCTTCTATTTCTTCTCTGGTCAGTCTAGGTTGTTCATATGTTTCCAGGAAATTGTCCATTTCTTCTACATTATCCAGTTTGTTGCCATACAGTTGTTCATAATATCCTCTTATAATTTTTTTAATTTCTTCAGGATCTGCAGTTATGTTACCTTTTTCATTCATTATTTTGTTTATATGGGTCTTCTCTCTTTTTGATTTTGTCAGTCTAGCTAGGGGCTTGTCAATCTTGTTGATCTTCTCAAAGAACCAACTTTTGGTGATATTTATCCTTTCTATTGTTTTTTTGTTCTCTATGTCATTTATTTCTGCTTTAATCCTTGTTATTTCTTTTCTTGTACTTGGTTTAGGATTGGTTTGCTGTTCATTTTCTAGCTTCTTCAGTTGATCCATTAGTTCTTTGATTTTGGCTCTTTCTTCCTTTTTAATATATGCGTTTAGTGCTATAAATTTCCCCCTTAGCACTGCTTTTGCTGCATCCCATAGGTTTTGGTATGTTGTGTTCTCATTTTCATTCGTCTGTATATATTTAGCAATTTCTCTTGCTATTTCTTCTTTAACCCACTGATTGTTTAGGAGTGTGTTGTTTAACCTCCAGGTATTTGTGAATTTTCTAAGTCTCTGATGGTTATTGACTTCTAATTGTATTCCATTGTGGTCAGAGAATGTGCTTTGAATAATTTCAATCTTTTTAAATTTATTGAGGCTTCTTTTATGTCCCAGCATATGATCTATTCTGGAGAAAGTTCCGTGAGCACTAGAAAAGTATGTGTATCCTGGTGATTTGGGATGTAATGTCCTGTAGATGTCTGTTAAATCTAATTCATTTATCAGATTGTTTAGGTTTTCAATTTCCTTATTGGTCTTCTGTCTGGTTGATCTATCTATAGGAGAGAGTGATGTGTTGAAGTCTCCCACAATTATTGTGGAAACATCAATTGCTTCCTTTAGTTTTGCCAATGTTTCTCTCATGTATTTTGTGGCACCTTGATTGGGTGCATAGACATTTACGATTGTTATTTCTTCTTGCTGAATTGCCCCTTTTATTAGTATGTAGTGGCCTTCTTTGTCTCTCAAAACATCCCTGCATTTGAAGTCTATTTTATCTGAGATTAATATTGCTACACCTGCTTTCTTTTGGCTGTAGCTTGCATGAAATATTTTTTTCCATCCTTTCACTTTCAGTTTCTTTGTGTCCCTGTGTCTAAGATGAGTCTCTTGTATGCAACATATTGATGGTTCATTTTTTTTGATCCATTCTGCGAATCTATGTCTTTTAATTGGGGAGTTTAATCCATTTACATTCAACGTTAAAACCGTGAAGGCATTTCTTGAATCGGCCATCTTATCCTTTGGATTATGTTTGCCATATTTTTCCCTCTCTCTATTAATATCCTTTATTGTACCCATACCGAATCTCTTTAGTACTGAACCTTTCTCCAAGTCTCTCTGTCCTGTCTTTGTTTCTCTGTCTGTAGGGCTCCCTTTAGTATCTCCAGTAGGGCAGGTCTCTTGTTAGCAAATTCTCTCAGCATTTCTTTGTCTGTGAAAAATTTAAGCTCTCCCTCAAATTTGAAGGAGAGCTTTGCTGGATAAAGTATTCTTGGCTGGAAATTCCTCTCACTCAGAATTTTAAATATATCGTGCCACTGCCTTCTTGCCTCCATGGTGGCTGCTGAGTAGTCACTACTTAGTCTTATGCTGTTTCCTTTGTATGTGGTGAATTGCTTTTCTCTTGCTGCTTTCAGAACTTGCTCCTTCTCTTCTATGTTTGACAGTGTGATCAGTATATGTCTCGGAGTGGGTTTTTTTGGATTTATTCTATTTGGAGTTCGCTGAGCATTTATGATTTGTGTATTTATGTTGTTTAGAAGATTTGGGAAGTTTTCCCCAACAATTTCTTTGAATACTCTTCCTAGACCTTTACCCTTTTCTTCCCCTTCTGGGACACCAATGAGTCTTATATTCGGACGTTTCATATTATCTATCATATCCCTGAGGTCCATTTCGAGTTTTTTCAATTTTTTCCCCATTCTTTCTTTTATGCTTTCATTTTCCATTCTGTCATCTTCCAGGTCACTGATTCGTTGTTCAACTTCCTCTAGTCTTGTACTATGAGTGTCCAGAATCTTTTTAATTTGGTCAACAGTTTCTTTAATTTCCATAAGATCATCCATTTTTTTATTTAGTCTTGCAATGTCTTCTTTATGCTCTTCTAGGGTCTTCTTGATTTCCTTCATATCCCGTACTATGGTCTCATTGTTCATCTTTAGTTCTTTGAGTAGCTGCTCTAGGTGGTGTGTCTCTTCTGGTCTTTTGATTTGGGTGCTTGGGCTTGGGTTATCCATATCGTCTGGTTTTTTCATATGCTTTATAATTTTCTGTTGTTTTTGGCCTCGTGGCATTTGCTGAACTTGATAGGGTTCTTTTAGGGTTTGTAGACCAGTTGAAGTCC
Organism: Choloepus didactylus; assembly: GCF_015220235.1. NCBI lineage: Eukaryota > Metazoa > Chordata > Mammalia > Pilosa > Megalonychidae > Choloepus > Choloepus didactylus. Next base: position 20,696,602 of record NC_051316.1, read on the forward strand.
TTATCTCTAATTTATCAGATCTACAGCTTCGTGGAGTACACTTTCTCTAACTAACCAGCAGGTGGCGTCCACGAGCCACCTGCTCTCCACAAGCCAGATCTCCCCTGCTTAGCCTTTTTGGTGAGTGGGGGAGTGAGTCTTGTGGGGCCCAATTGGTGTACCAAGCTTGCGTGTGTAGTTGGTGTTGCCTGCCCTGTATGTGGGGCGTGTTTCTGGGCAGTCGGGGAGGGGGGGTGGCCCTAACAATCAAATCTCCCTGATGATCCTAGAGTTTTAAAGCTGCTGCAATAGTCTAATCCTTCAGTTCAGTCCTGCCACAGTTTGTCTCTGCCACTGACCCACAAGTCTTTGGTATTGGCGTATGGCTCCTGAGACTTGCAAGTGGGCCCCTCTTCCAGGCTGTGCACCCCGGGTCCTCTGTTGAGGGATGACTGTGCTATGTCACAGGTGAGTGCCGTCCCCCCAGGGCAGTTCTGGGCTGCTGGGCTGTGTTGGGAGGCTCCCAGTCTGCTCAAATGATGGCTGAATGGGGCTCTGTTAATTCACACTGCTCCCCCTTCCCAGCTCTGGGACATTCAGCTGAGGTTGCAGGGAAGGCTAATGTCCACGCCCAGTTTTGTGGTGTGTGCCTGTTATTTGAAGCACTTCCGTCACACTGGGTTGTCTGGGGCAGCTCTGGGCTATGGGGCTGGCGATGGGCAAGAGTGTTTCCTGTCCACCAGGATGGTGGCTGTGAGCGGACACCCCCCTTTTCTTGGGAAGTTGTGTTGTTTAGTGAATTTTCTCAGCCACTGGATTATTGCCTTTTGTCTCAGAGCTCTCTTAGTTCTGCTCTTGACTTGACGTGCCCAAATTTCAATTCTTTGAAGCTTTCTGTATTGAGCTTCTTAGAGTAATTGTTTTAGAAAAAGCAAAAAGGATTTAAAAAAAAAAAAAAAAACAAAAAACGGCCCTCCTCAGAGATCTAATGGGTTATTGAAATGCTAATAGACAAAGCAACCAGGGCCATTAAGGAAAGGTGCACAGGGCAGAGAGATCAGCTTTGCTTCGGGATTTGCATATGCCCCTCAAGGCCTGATCTCCGCCCTTCCCCTTTCTGTGTTCACCAGAACTCCAAAAATCCTCTGCTTTTATTTTGGAGTTTTTCGTGTTGTTTTTTTTCTATGCCTGTCTCCTCTCTGCTGGGCTGGCTGCTCTCAGAGTCTCTGGTGTCTGGTCTCAGTCTATCTATGGTTGGAGTTTGAATCAGTAGAATGAGTTTCCGATAAGAGCAGCCACTGCAATTCTCCCTTCTCCTTCCCGGAGCTGACAGCCCCTCCTCCCCCGGGACTGAGCCTGGCAGGGAGGGGCGCGGGTCCCCTGGCCGCAAAAACTTACAGATTTCGCTGATCTCAGCAGTTCCACGTTTTCATGAGTGTTGTATGAAGTATGCCCAAAGACAGATTGCTCTGTGGTGTCCAGTCCACGCAGTTCCTGGCTTTTTACCTACTTTCCTGGAGGAGTAACTAAAAGATACAGCTCACCAGTCTGCCATCTTGCCCTGCCTGCCATACACAGAGTTTTGATAGTCAGATGTTTAAATCACAAATGCACCTATGTAATCACAGAATTCTCCCAAGCAGTCTTTTTCTTTTGACTTGTGTATTTATGTATGTTTTCTTTTACAGGTCTCAAAGGAGCCTGAAGTTTTGGGGGCTCTCATGGTACTTGAGTGCATTCTGGGGGTATTTAATGGTCCTTCAAATAATAGCATAAATGAAGTGATGGTCAATCACAGGAAGCCACTTTTTAAAATTATACTTCTACTCTTTTATGGCTCTTAGGGGAATTTCCAAATATCCAGAGGCCTATTCTGAAAACTGAGTTTCTTGTGGAAAATGCATGACTCTGAAACTGAAATAAGTAAGTTATCAAAAGGAAAGATATCCTTGTAATAGGTAAAAACAAGTGGATAAATGTCTAAAAACATCTAAAGGATTGTATTCCCTAGTCAGCACTGTGTTTTCTAAGAGATATTGGGTATTTCTAGAATAAAGCCACATAGTGAATTGAGTAGAAACAAGGCCCAGGAGCATTAAAACATAGAAAAGAGGTACGAGACTCCTATGTGCCAGAAAAGAAAATTGGATTCAGGTTTGAAAATTAAAATTATTGGGAAGCAAATGCTATCACAGTATTTCTTGTTTTATAATCACTGGACCAGTCAAAAAGTGAGATAATATATTTCCTATCTTAAAGGCATTTGAATGAATGATCTTTTCTCCATGTGTCAGAACTATTGTGCAGGGTTTAGACTTTAGATGGAAGGTTAAACCAATGTTTTCCAAGTTTCTTTTTGATTCTGGTGTTCTTTGATTCTGATATGAGTCTAATCCCAAGCTTTACACATAATAGGCAGAAGCTTGGGAATGGCCCCCAAATTTCCACACCGTAACCCCCTGAATACTGTGAATATGAAGATATACTCCTATGATTGTGCTACATTGTAGGACACAGTTAACCTCAAAAAAGGGAGATTCTAAATGGAGAATTCAAGTCCACTCTTCAGGGTCTTTGATACAAATTAAAAGCCAAATAAAAATGTGCTGTGTGTGAAGTCACTGAGTTAGAAGGGATGTGAAAGAGATATTTTGATTGACTATGAATATATGATTTGAGAAGTGAGCCTCATTATTATTGAAGTGTCCATTCCTTTTCTTGTTGGTTTTCTCGGTTTTATTTATTGAGTGTCTACCATATGCCTGAACCATGTTAGGTGCTGAGAGGTAACAGGGACGTCAGAAATAAACAATGTGTCAAGGGCTACTGCAGAAGTCTGCACAAAGTTCAGAGGGCACTGGAAAGAGGTGGCCCCTTGCTCTGACTGAGGGAGCTGGAGAAGGCGTCTCAGGTGAGACAGCCACAATCACTGCAGTGGGAGTTCCCCAGGTGGAGAAGAGAAATATTCCAGGAAGAAGGAAATAAAGGCATGGAGGCATCAAAAGCAATCAAACAAGCCAACACAAGAGGAACACAGGGCAATTATAAGAAGTTTGATGTGGCTAAACATAGGATGCATGGGGTCAGTGATAGCAAAAGGGACCAGAAAAAGAAATGGGACCATATTGTGTAAGATTTTGCATGATGTTTTAAGAAATGTGGACAAGAAGGATTCATCAAAAGGTCTGAAACAGGTAATGAAATCCAAATACTCTAGTATAACTATATACCCAGAAGTTTGGGAAACCATGTTTCTCTTGCTCTTGAAGAAAATGGCAGAGTCACTAAGTAGAGTAAAATGTGATATTCTGAGTCAAAAAGAATTTCCTGGTGGAAGGAGATGTGGAGGTAAAAGCATGCAGAGGGCTCTTCTCTCCAATGCCATCAGACTTCTCTCATCTACTCACTTTCTCCCCTTTTGTGTTCTCAGTTGGATGTTCAATATCATTTTCCCCATTCCAATGGCTCTCCTGGAAACAACCAGCAAAACCAATTCAAGCTAGAGCTTAGAACCCCAGGAATGCCAAGCCCAGAGAAATGATATGCAAGTTATATAATTCTGGACATTAGGGAATGAAGGAAATACTACTGAGTAGGGATCATTTTCACGTGGGAAGCCATCTCTGGGACCATTAAAATACCCATGGCGGCTGGCCAGAAGAAAGCTCCTTGGATGCCGTTTAAGCTTTGCTTGGTTCATTTATCCCATGCACTCCTTAAGTAACTGATACAGAAATTAACTCAGTTTCTCCTTAGATGTCCATTCAGAGTCATGTGTAGTCTATGATGTTTAATCTAAGCCCTCTTTCATTTTCATCATTCATCTCTGTACTTTGTTCCTCTGAGTCCTTTTAATGTTTCTCTTTCCCCTTACTCTACTTCTTCATTTTTGACTATGATCTGTTTCTTACTGGCTAGGCTGTGTAAATGGCCCAAGTTGCTGCACTCTCAGCAAAATGACACTGACCAAAACTGAGCTCAGCCCATCGGCTTTGGATGCCTTTGAGCCTGCTGGACACCCTGAGCTGTCCCACATGTCAGCAGAAGGCATTTGTACCTCATCAGGCCATAATTGGGAAAGCAATCTTTGCAAATTTTACAATGTTTTCTTTTTGTTGTGATAATGGTTCACTATATTTTGGCTTGGTTTTCTTGTTATAGTGATAATGAAATCATAGAAGAACATTAAAAGTATAAATAGCAAGCCATGGGAAATACATTTTCTAAATGTTAATGAATCAAATGCAGAATTGGATAGTTTTTAGATGTTTCGACATCATAGTATGTCTTGAGGGGTGGTAGGGTAAAATAACTTTACTCGTAAAGCAGAAGGCTGTGTCATAACCATCAAATCTGCATGGCCTGAAACAGAGGCTGAGCCACCACAGTCCCGAGAGCCTTTGGATTGTCACTTTTGGTTGCCTGGTGTATTAACCACATTTTCTAGGTTCTGGAAATTTATGTTTTAACATCTACAGGCATCTCCAGGCATCTCCAGGTGGCCAAGCCCTGCCTATATATCTGTAGTCCTGCATAATTCCTACCCCAGTTTCTAGATAATTCCAACCACAGTTACTAGATAATTCCAACCCCAGTTATTAGGGTGCCACTTTCAAACGTGGATAGTCAATCCCATGCTGGCATGCCCCTGCCCTACCCTTGCATGCTTCCCACAGAAACCATAATAAAAACACTTTCCAGCCCCCCTTGCTCTCTCTGTCTTGTGACTCATCCAGGTGTTTTCCCTGGGTGTCCCTGAGTGTCCCTGAGTGGCATGCTGCCTTCTCACCAGGGAACTAGTGAGTATAATAAATCTTTCAAACTCTTCCAGTCTTTCACTTTTGATCTGCATCTGGCCTTACCCATACCTCACATAATGTAATAAGAACAAGACACCTGGTCTATGATTTCTTTTACTCAAGAGGCAAATTGAATTGGCCTAGAGACATCATGGCTAGAGACACTGTGGCTCACACATTTGCCCAAACGTTATCATCACAAGAGTTAAATTTTAGAGTGTGCTCCTGTTGTGGGTCTAGACATGTGGTGAATGGGAGTAAGAAAAGAGCAAGATGAGGTGGGAGAGACTCAATTATAGAATCAATGAGATCTTTGAATCAAGGTTCAAATTTCTCAGAACAACTCTCTGCTGGCTACTTTCTAACATGCCCCACGTAGGTACATGGATCACTTTTAGTGCTCTATCCAGCAACTCTTGCTTTCACCAGCATGGTCCTTCCACCTGACACCGTCCTGGTCTAAAATCTTTCTATGTGACTTTAGTCCTCATTTGGATTCTGCTCACCTGTAACAAACATTCTCAAATTAGAAGTCTACTAGGTATCCCCCTTCAACTGCCTATAAATTTCAATTCCTGGGGACATTCAACCTGGCTGCAAAAATAAAGAGGTCCCATGCAGTGGGGATGTGACTCTGTGAAGAGGATCCTCCTTTCTGGAGGTGAAACCGTATGGGATTATAATCCCAAAACAATTAGCTCACCAGCAAGAGGAAGACAATTAATAAAATTAACATGCAGTTATTCAATTTTAGAGAATAAAATTATGATGAAAGATAAATTTGTCAGGAAATAGGGAAAAGAAGAGTTTCCAGAAACAGAATTTTGGTGACCATTCACAACATTTTGAACTAGCCAGCACTTAGGCAAAGCTGGAAAAACTTCGGTAGAGCTTCCACATAAAAGCATGGAAGCTCTGTGTAAAATGTGACCCTGGGACAAGTCTGCACACACTAGTGAGTGTTGACAGCAAAATGAATTGGAGGAGTGTTCTGAAAGGGACTACCAACCCCATCTCGAATGTGTTAGCAAAAACATCAACAGGAAAAGGAAATCCCATTGATGGGATAAATAAAACTCCTTAATGATTTTGGTAAGAAGGAACACTCAGGGATGAGATATAGATGACTCAAGACAGAGATCTGGGGTGGGGCCTGGAGCCCTTTCTGGGTGGCCCCTGTGTCCAGCTCTGACCTTGTTCCCAGTTCCCAATGTGGTTGGATCCTTTGCCTGCCAGGGACACTGGATTTCCCTCTCCCATCAGACTCACATGTGCTGGTCTCTTTGTCCTAGACAGCCCCAGATGTGGCCACATCATTTATAACACCTACTTTGTGTTAGGGGGGGTACAAATAAATGTGAGTTATGCCCCTCTTCCTTCAGGAATTCACCCATTCAGCAAAGAAGATATTATAGGTTGACTTCTGTCCCCTTCCAATAAAGATATGTTGAAGACCTACCCTAGCACCTCCGAATGTGACCTTTGTTGGAAATAGGATTCTTGCAGATGGGATTAGTTAAGATGAGGTTGTACTGGCATCGAGTGGGCCCCTCATCCAGTATGAATGGTGTTATTACAAGAAGAGGAGAAGAGTTAGACATGGGTAGAAGATGGGCATGTGAAGACACAGGCAGAGACTGAAATGCTGCAGCTTCAAGCCAAGGAACACCAAGTGTGGCTGGCAAACCACCAGCAGCTACGAGAGGCAAGGAAGCATCTTCCCCTACAGGTTTCAGAGGCAGCACAGACCTGGCAAAACCTTGATTTTGTACTTCTAGCCTCCAGACCTGTGAGACAACAAATTTCTGTTGTTTGAAGCCACCGAGTTTGTGGAACTTCTTCATGGCCACCCTCAGAAACTGAAAGAAGGTTACATAGAGATCCATTTTCCATGCTCACATTACATTGAGTGAAATTAGCCAGAAGCAAAAGGACAAATAATATGCCGTCTCACTAATATGAACTAACATTAATTATCGAACCTTAAAAGTTTAAGTTGAGAACACAGGTTATCAGGTGATTGCCAGAGAGTAGAGATCAGGCATCTGATGCTGAAGGAGTACAGAATGTTCAACAGGATTGACTGTATAGATCCAGAAATAGCACAATACTGTGTGATTGTAGCACAATTTTGTAAGTACTCTTAAACAGAGATGACTGTGAATATGGGTGAAAGAGGAAAGCTAGGGGCATGAATGATACCAGAATGAAAGAAGATAAAAACTGGGAGTGTATAATTTAATGAAATGTAGAGAGGTCAATGATAGTGATTCAGCGTACTAATATAAGAATGTTTTTACATGAGGGAGAACAAATGAATGTCAACATTGCACGGTGTTGAAAACTGGATGGCATAGGGGAAAAATACAATCAATGCAAACTAGAATATATAGTTAGCAGTAACATTGTAATATGCTTCCATTATTTGTAAAATTAAATTGTTAAAAATAGGGTGGTATTGGGGGGAAAATTCAATCAATGCAAACTAGAGACTATAATTAACAGAAACATTGTATTATGCTTCCATGAATGTAACAAAGGCAAGATACCAAAGCTAAATGCATATAAGAGGGGGACATAAGGAGGGGTATGGGACTCTAGGCATTGGTGATGTTGTCTGACTCTTTATTCTACTTTAATGCTATCTTTCCTTTTGTTGCTTCCTAGCTGTCAAGTTTTGTTTTTTGCTCTCTCCCTCTCTTTTTCCTCTTTTGTCTCTCTAACTTCTTTGACTTTTCCTCCTTCTCTGTGCAAGAAATGGAGATATCCTTATATACATAGTGGTGAGGGTGGTGAATACATAAATACTTGACTATATAAGGAACCACTGATTGTTTACTTAGTATGGAATATATGGTGTGTGAAAAAAACTGTCTTTAAAAAAATGGGTTGATGAAGAAACCCTGAGGACACTATGTTGAGTGAAATAAGTCAGACACTTAAGGACAAATATTGCAGAGTCTCACTGATATGAACTAATTATAATATGTAAACTCATAGACATGTAATATAAGTTACCAGGATATAGAACGAGGCTAAAGAATGGGGAGCAGTTGCTTATTATGAGCAGAATGTTCAACTAAGTTTAACTTAAGTGTTTGAAAATGGACAGAGGTGATGGTAGTAGCACTTTGTGTGAATAACTAACAGTGCTGAATGGTGTGTGAAGGTGGTGGAAAGGGGAAGCTCAGAGTCACGTATGTCACCAGAAGGAAAGTTGGAGGTTAAAAGATGGGAATGTATAAAACAGTGAATCTTGTGGTGGGCAATGTCCATGATAAACTGTACAAATATTAGAAATCTCCTTCATGAACTAGAACAAATGTTGACACTATAACTAGAAGTTAATAGAGCAGCATATGGGGAGAAAAGTTTACCTTTTGCAACCTATATAGTAGAGTAGTATTTTAACATTCTTTCATTGACAGTAACAAATGTACTATTCCAATACTATGAGTCAATAATGGAGGGGGGTGGTTGGGGTATGGGAGGATTTAAGTGTTTTATTTATTTATTTATTTTTTTGGTCTTTATTTCTTTTCTGGAGTAATGAAAATGTTATAAAAATTGAAAAAAACTTAATTGTGGTGATGGATGCACAGCGGTGTGATGGTACCGTGGTGGGCAACTGACTGTACACTTTGGATCTTTGGATAATTGTATAGAATGTGAACAATCTCAATAAAGAAAAAAATGTACAAAAAAAAACATGGGCCCTACTCTGAGAACACATTTCTGGTGTTCAGCGAAAAGGCAGCATTAGCAAACCAGAACAGGATCCAATAGTGTATCAGATAAGAACATGACTTCGAGGAGCTTAGCCTAACAAGGATGACCAAAAACATATAAAACACTCTAACAGGCGCTCGGATAACCCAATGTCCAGGGGCTGTGGAAGCACCTAGAAGCAACTGATTTTCTGGCATTTGATGTAGGGCTTCAGGGAAGAACCGAATGTTGGCAGACATTCAAGGAGGCAGAATGGGAAGGAGAAGGAATGGCTTGAGCAGGGGCACAGAGGCAGGGACAGCTCCTGGAAGGAACCTCAAGTAGTCAGAGCAGTATGTCTAGGGAACTGTGTTCATGGTGGAGAGTGAGAGGTGAGATGGGAAAAGCCACTGGGCCAGCTGTGAAGGCTCATGGAAGCCAAGGTGATGAAGACGATGATGATGGCACACTGTCAAAATGGATTAAAAGAAAACGGAACCCCATAATGACTAAAAAAGACTGGAACCCCACAGAACTAAGTAGCTCAACAGCCATGGAAAATTATTAGGGAGCCAGTAGCTATGACGTGACACCATGCAAAATAAAACACTTCCTGCTTGCATCTCATAGAGGTTGGAGGGAAGGTGCTTGTTACAGTAACAGAGCCAGTGGTCTTTGTGTTTCTTCCACTTCCTGTTAAATTGACGGAAAGGAGTTTTTTTCTTCCATTATTGGATCTTTTGGGTGCTACTCAGAAGATGTGACATGTTTTGACATTCATAATGAGCACTGTATAAAATAATAAAGTGTGACTTTTTAAATTCTCATTCTTGAGAATCCGAAATCCCAGCCAATGTTTTCAATCCATGCACATTTGTCCTTGGAGTTGTACCAAACTCTCTGCCCCGTTACACCAGGTAGCTTTAGGTAGCCAACGAGAGGCAAACAAAACCTGAAGATGTATCATCTGGAGAGAAATACTTGTACAGAAGACAGGTGGGTGAATGGCCCCAAAGAAAATTTCTAAACTAGAAACTATGCTCCTTTCTGAGTTGGAATAGTTTTGTTAACCTCTTTAGGTTTGGTTAGTATTTGATTTTCTTGGACCAAGTGCTTAAAGGTACTTATACAGTTGACTACAACTCAAACTAACGATTGTACAAATTCAGTAGTTGAGTGGCTGAGTCACCCAACAAGCCTACAGAATGTGTTACAAGATACTTACACCAGTATTTCAGCTATTTTGAAGCAGGCATGTAAACACTGGCAAACAATATGCCATAGAAAACCCTTTACTATTGCTCAAAATTGAGAACAGGTTAATTTGAGGTGAAGCCTTTGAATTGCTAAGGTGTTTAATTCAAGACACCTTATTTCTTTTCTGTTGCTTTTCACTCAAAAGGAATTTATTGCCCCAATCACACAGCCTTAATTCCAAATAAGTTAATACCTTCTGTAAAATCCTGCAGTTTTCCATGTTCCTTCAATGAACAAAACCAACACAGGAGAAAGGCAGTGTCTCATTTCTGTCTCATTTAATGCTATTTTAGAAGACAGAATAAAGTACAGAGAAAAAGGAATAAAGGACCATAGGATCCCAAGAAAGTATGCAGAGAACAGTGTTTTTTTCTAAGTCACATTTGACCAGAAAACCTGTAAAATGAGTCCAGGTGAGGCAGAAATGAGAAGGCAGATGCATTACTAATGCAATTCTGTAGAGTTATAATCACTTTGTTGCCTTTGGAACTCACTGGAATAGGCAAAATTCATTCCACTCCAGAGGTAAAGAACTGAATGCTATAAAGAAAAGAAGTTTTGCTTTGTTTCGTTTTGTTTTGTTTTTGGCTCAGAAACATTAATTGGGAAATAGAGCTTGGAAGGACAGCATCTAAGGCTACTCTTTTGCTTCTGTAACTGATGTTTTCATCTGCTAAGATGCAGTTTCACCCTTCCTAGTTTTTATTCTCAGCAATATAAATTGAGAGGAGCTCTGGACTAGGTCAGACGCCATGGCTCCTAGTCCCAGATCTGTCACCATCTCAACATGAGAAACAAATGGTCAGTCATGTAACTTTTTGGATTCCTTCCTTGGAGAATGGAAACTCATACTGCCCTAACTAGCAACCCCATTCTGGGGTGGCTGTGAAGTTCATATGGGCTCACATTTGGGGGTACAACCTGTAAAATGCCCAGCCCCCTAAATGTGAGGGTGCTTCAAGCACTGAGTGATAGACACTTAAGCCAGCACCCACTCTTTGATCTCATTGAGCCTTCATCTCACTACTTCCTTGGCCTCTCTCCCTACCCCCACTTCCCTGCTAGTCACTCTTTGGGGTGCAGATGTAGGGAACAGAAGGAAGGAGCCAGTACTTCTTTGTTCGCATTTCCCTTGTATCTGCTAGTGCCCCTAATAGTAAGGTCAGCCAAGGCACAGGAACACTGGATTTTTTTTTCCTTTTAGCAATGTGCTCACATATAATTTGAAACGATGATTTTTAATTAGGCATTTACGGCCAGGCTAGGATTAATAACTAGCCAAGTTAAGATGAGAAAGGAACTAAATCAACTGTCTCTAAAGTTTTCACTTTTTAATCTATCTACAACTAACGTCGTCAAATAAAGTTGAACTGAGTTGTACACTAGAGGTTTAAATGAAGAAAACAGATAAAAATATTGTATTTCTGGGCACTTTTAAAAAATATCTAATTTGAGAGGAAGAGCTGCATTTAAAGGACTCACAGTCTCCAATAATTTGAAGCACTTGACTAGATAACTGTCCCAAAGAAATGGTAATAAATTGTTTAAAGACAGATTTCTCTAAGTACATAAATGTATCATGAATACATGAAAGCAAGCATTGTTTTGGAGTTTTTATTTCATCTAGAATGACCTGGAGCATAAAGTTTGATAGAGACAAAATTCCCCATAGCAGAGCAGAGACTGTCCAAGCAGAAAAATCAAAAACAGAAACTAAAGCATTTCCCCTGTTGAAGGAAATTCAGATCCCTGCTTTTTCCCCCTTCTTCTTCCCTTTCCTAATAGGTGTGTGCTTCTTTCACCTTCCTGTGGGACATTCTAAAGCTCTGCTTTGAACATCCAGCAACAACTGGCAGAAACAGTCCTCAGGGCTCCAGAAAACAGTTAAAGGATTGCAGTAACAGGGCAAGCACCAAATCAAGAAAAAGGCTTTGTGAAGGCAGTAAGATCTCAGGGTACCCTGACTGTCCCCTTACCAGCTCAGAGCAGAGCCAGCCCCTGCTCCCCAGTGCTAATCCTTGGTCCCGGTTCCAGAGGGAGCAGGATAACCCTCATACACATACTGGGAGTATGTATGTCTGGCCCAATCTATCCTGTGGTGGCCTGAGAGACTCACCACCCCAGAACTTGTCCTGCATGTAGAAGGCAGCTCACTGAGCTCTCCTACAGTTTCTGTAGCCAAATCATGCTGCCTGGGGCAAGGGATTATATATATCCCAAAGAACTGAAAGCAGGGATTCAAACAGATATTAATAGCCAAAAGAGGGAAACAACCCAAGTGTCCATCAACAGATGGATAAACAAAATGTGGTGTAATCACACAGCAGAATATTATTTACCTGGATAAAGGAATGAAGTTCTCATGCCTGCTACAACATGGATGAAAACTGAAGACATCATGTTGAGTGAAATAAGCCAAACACAACAAGACAACTATTTTATGATCTTTCTCATATGAAATTCCTAGAAGAAACAAATTTCATAGAGAGACAGGTTAAGAGAGAGGGGTGAGGGGCACAAGGAGTTATTGCTTGATGGGTGCAGAGTTTCCGGTTGAGGTGATGAAGAAGTTGAGATAATTGATACTGGTGATGGTAGCACAATATCATCAATGTGATTAATACTACTGAATTGTGCCTTTGAGAGCAGTTAAAATGAGAAAATGAGTTGTATATATGTTACTACAATAAAAAATTTAAAACAAAGTCTCACTTTAGCAACCACCTGAAGAAACATTTCTAACAATGATTAATACATTTATAACATGTGCAAGTTGTGGTGATTTGAAGCTTTACGTACTCCAGAAAAACATGTTCTTAAATCTAATCCATTCCTGTGGGAGTGAACCCATTGTAACTAGGGCCTTTTGATGAGGTTATTTCAGTTAGGGTGTGACCCACCTCAATCAGGCTGGGTCTTAATCCTATTACTGGAGTTCTTTATAAACAGAGTGAAGGGGCGGGGGTAGCTGTGGTTGGAGAACCACAGAATCAAGAAACTGGAAGCAAGAAAACCTGGAAGAGAAGGAAGAAACCAGCAGACATCACCACATGCCCTGCCATGCGGCAGAGGAGCCAAGAGTTTCCAGCCATCAGTCTTTGGGAAGAAAGCAATGCCTTGATGATGCCTTGACCTGGACATTTTCCTAGACTCTAACCATAAGTGAATAAATTCAGCCTAAGCATTTCATGGTATTGTTTTAAGCAGCCTAGGAAACTAAAACACCAGTCTACAAAACTCTTCCATATGCATTAGCTCTTGATCCTTGCAAACATTTTTGATGTTAGAAGAGGACAGTGAGGCTCTGTAGAGTTTAGGGTCAGAAAGATGTCCCTCCCCTCCCTACTTAGCCCCAGGGCACCCATGTGCCTCGGTCGCAGTGTCCCCCAATGGGGTACCACTGGCATTTGGTTAGGATATATCTTCATTGTATCTTCACCCATCACATGAACTGCAGAATGTGTGCCACCCCTGGAGAATGCCCCTCCTTGAAGGTCAAAGGGTCAACCAAAAATACTTTCACACATTTTAAGATGCCCCCAGGAAGGCACTACAGACTCTGGTTGAGATCCTTTGTGCTTCTTGCACCCCTGGGCAATGGGGCTCAAGTCCCGGCTAGTTTCTAACTCACACAGGAACCGCAGCCCTGGTGAGAAGCACCTTTGTTAGTGCACTGAGGCAGGACTTCAGCGACCCTTGAGTGTGAAGTGTCCGATTCCCACGGTGGCCTGAAGCATTGTGGTAGTTCCTTAGCAGTACAGGAAAAGATGAGGATTCCAACATAGACAGTTGACAGGGAAGTTACTCCCTGAAGATGAGGTCTTGGGCTGGGTCTTCTTGTTGAGCCACTCACTGTTCCTGGTTTTGGCTTAAGGCTGACCACACATGTCTCTTCACCTCATCCAAGGACCCAACATTGCAATCCACAAATGTGGAGTTGGGCTGGTGCTTGAGCTCAGGTCTGTTCCCTGGAGGTCCAGAGCTCTCACCATGTTCCTTTCCTCTAATGTTCCATTAAGATCAAGTATCTGGAACCCCCTTTTGCCCTGGAGCAGAGAAGACTAGCCTGGATCCCTACATCCATCCCACCCCTCAGAAGTGGAGCTTCCATTATTGGTAGAATCTCCAGCAGGTCTGCTAGAGGTGGGACTGCTCAAGGTCACAAGAAAATAAATGACAGAGTAAGTGCTTGAGGCCAGCTCTGTTGACTTCAAATCTTGCTTTCAATCCATTACACCAGGCAAACTATAACCTCCTGGCCAAATCTGGCCTACTGCCTTCTTTGTAAGGTTCAGCAGCTTAAGTATTTTTTGTTGTTGTTAGGTTGGAGAAAAATAGCCAAAACTGCCTCCATATTGGTTAACATGTAACTCCTCTTAGGGCCATATAAGTCTCTCAAGGGAAAAAATATGGTTGTGTTTATCAAAGCTTATCCACTGCATCTTTGCAATGTTTATTTATGCTGCACAATTTATGATTTCATGGTTCTTCTCAGACGTACTAGCTCTGAATTTTTTAGGAAATATAAAAAATCTAGATAGTTTAGGTAGAAATTTCTGTTTCCAATTTCCTTGAGGATATACCTAGGAATGGAATTGCTGGGTCATATGGTATTTCTATATTTGACTTTTTGAGAAACTGCCATATTACTTTTCATAGTGGCTGCACCATTTTATATTCCCACCAACAATGTAAGAGGGTTCCAATTTCACCACATCCTCTCTAACATTTGGTATTTTCCATTTTTAAAAAATAATAGTCATCCTCATGGGTGTGATGTGACATCTCATTCTGGTTTTGATTTTGCATTTCTCTGACGGCTAATGATTTTGAGCATCTTTTCTTGAAATTATTGTTTTTGGTATATATCTTTTTGAGAAATGTGTGTCAAGCCCTTTGCTCATTTTTTTAATGGGGTTTTTTGTCTTTTTGTTATTAAGTTGTAGGAGTTCTTTATATATTCTGGATACTAAAAGAATGTTTTTAAATTTTTAAATGGTTGCATTTTAAACACTTATATAAGTACCTACATAAAATATCCTCTACTTTGCCTTTTGGCTCACTATTAGTTCCTTTACCTAAAAATTTTCCTGACCTCTGTACTACACTATGTTGTATCCCAGTTCACAACCAGCAGAACAAAGGCTCCCTGGTTCACAGGAATTGTGACTTTTTTTACTGCAAGAACAGGACAACTTTACTAAGGGACAAGAAACAGATCAACCTTTATGAGATGTCAGCCACGTCTATTAGAGAACAAGGAGAGTCAAATGAGAGTGTCGAGACAATCACATACAAGGTCCCATTATTTTTAATCAAATAGTTGCATTAAATCAACCTCTCACCTGATGCCAGCTTAATGTAGGAAATCTGGTTGACATTAAGAAAACTACTCAAAAAATGGCAGAAGAACATTATTGTAAAAGTTTAGCAATTTGCTTAATTGATTAGATTTTTGCCTTGGGGTTCCTAGGGCCACAGGCCATTCATTCATCTATCAACGGACAGGAGAGTACAGAGATAGAGGAAAGAAGATTCCCTTTCTGGAGGAACTTACTGAAGAGTAAACAGATGTTTATGCAGCAGTTAGTGCAGGGGCGGGAGGAGAGGTACATGACCTTGCTGGAATGGAGAAGGCAAAGCCCAATCTAGGTCTTGAAGGATGAGTTCACCTGCCAGGTGAGCAAGGCTCAGGGGAGGGCTTTCTCGGGAGAGAAGCACATGATCATCTGTTGTGTAGTAGCTATTGTGTTTCTCCCCCCACCCCAATGTTGTATATAAGTAAAATTTAAAAAGGCAAGGAAGGAAGATGGTGCATGATGTGTTATAAAAACAGCAAGGATCCTGGTAGGGCAGACTAAGGAAAATGTGGGGGCATGACAATAGATGACCCTAGATATACGGAGAGACCTGATTGTGAAGGCTATGGTCTTAGAATAGATTCCTCCTAAAGCTGACCCTGAGATAAGATTAAAGATGGTAGATTAAAGGCAGTAGATTAAAGATGGACCCAGTTCTTTGCTCCCCTCCCATTGAAAGGTGAAGTCTTATTTCCCACCCCCTGAATCTGGGCTAAACTTAGTGATCTGCTTGACCAATAGAATGTGGTAGAAGTGATATTCTGAAACTTCTGAGAGTAAGTCACAAAAAACCTTGTAGTTTCTGCCTTGGTCTTGTGGAACATGCTCTCTCTGGAAGCCCTGAGCTGCCATGGAAGAACTCTGAATACCCTAAAACCGCCATGTGGGAGAGACCACACGTGTGCCCTCTGGACAACAGTCCAGCTGAGCCCAGCCCTCCAGCCATCTCTGCTGTCTTTGCCAAAGTGCCTGACACGTGAACAAAGCTGTCTTGGACACTCTAGACTTACCCAGCTCTCAGGTGAGTATCACTGAATAACGTCAGTAGACACCACAGGGAACAGAAGCATGGACAAGCCGAGCCCTACTGAAATTCCTGCCTGAGAAAGTTGTGAGACTTCCCCTATGTAGGGTGAGCCTGGCTCTGGTATTGTGGCATTGAGAAAGCCTTCTGGACCAAAAAGGGGAAAAATGGAACAAAATAAAGTTTCAATGGATAAGAGATTTCAAAGAGTCAAGAGGTCATTCTGGAGGTTACTCATATGAATGCTTTAGCCAGATATTGCAAACTACTACAGTATGCCAAGCCCCAACCAACAGTACTCCTGGAAACCCTGGGGAGTGCACTGGGCTCTACATAATTCTCTATAAAAGTTTTTCTTGGTAAGTTTATTTTTTCAGAAACCCCAGATTTTTCCTATGCCAGATAAGCCCTGAAACCCAGAGGTCCCAGTTGTTCCAAGATCATGAGCCAGTTTCATTCCTCTACCCCATAAGGTCAACAGTCCTTTCCAGCATGAAGAAGTTAAAATGGTCATTGCCCAGATATCCCTGAAGATTGAGAGAAAGATCAAATGAGAGGGAGGAGGTG
Source organism: Choloepus didactylus (assembly GCF_015220235.1). NCBI lineage: Eukaryota > Metazoa > Chordata > Mammalia > Pilosa > Megalonychidae > Choloepus > Choloepus didactylus. The sequence continues at coordinate 20,713,296 of NC_051316.1, forward strand.
TAACTGAGAAATTAGGATTTAACAAATGACTGTGACTACTGACTCATTATATAGATATTTCTTTTTAGTGTCTAGTCTTTTAGAATAGCCAGAAGGAAATACATGAAGTTGTTGAACTGTAATCCAGTAGCCTTGATCTTTGTCTATCTATCTATCTATCTAAAAGTCAGTTGCCCATGTTTGTATGGATCTACTTCTGGATGTTTTGTTTTGTTCCACTGATCTATATATCTATCTCTAACAATACTACACTGTCTTAGTTAACTTACCTCTATTGAAAGTCTTAAAATTGGATTGAGTATAATACTAGTGGTCAGTAAGAGGGAGGGGTAAGGGGTATGGGATGTTTAGGGCCTTCTTTTTTCTTGTTATTTCTTTTTCTGAAGTAATGCAAATGTTCTAAAAATGATCATGGTGATGAATACACAAATATATATAATGATACTGTGAACCACTGATTGTACACTTTGGATGGATTGTATGGTGTGTGAAAATATCTCAATAAAATTATGTTAGAAAAAGAATGTATGACACTAATATAAGGTGTTAATAACAGAGTGGTAAATAAAAAAATATACCTAATGTAAACTATGGACTATATATGATAGTACTATTTTAAATTTCTTTCATCAATTTTAATAAAGATACCACATTAATGCAAAATGTCAACAATAGTTAATTATGGGAGCATTGTATATTTTACATGACTTTTCTGTAAACTTATAACTTCTCTAATTAAAAAAAATAATTTGAACTCATGCTAACTGAAAGAAATCAGATGCAAAGATCACACATTGAATGATTCAATTTATGAAGACTATAAATAGAAATAAATCTAGAGAGACATAAATAGATTAGTAGTTATGCAGGGATGCAGAAGGATAGAGGAAGGAAGAGGTGACTGCTAAGGGGTTTGGAGTGATGTATTGTTCTAAAATTGATTGTGGCGAAGAATTCACAACCTTGGATATACTAAAAAAAACAATAATTTCAGACCTTGGATGGATTGTATGCGATGTGAATATACGTAAATAAAATTGGTTAAAAAAAAGTGAGATGAAAGCAAATGGCTGCTGCTTCACACTTTTTGTTTTTTTTAATTCAGTTTTATTGAAATACATTCACACACCATACAATCATCCATGGCATACAATCAACTGTCCACAATATGATCACATAGTTATGTGTTCATCACCACAATCTATCTCTGAACATTTTCCTTATATCAGACAGAACCAGAACAAGAATAAAAAATAGAAGTGAAAAAAGAACACCCAAACCATCCCCCCATCCCACCCCATTTGTCCTTTAGTTTTTATCCCCATTCTTCCATATACTAGATAAAGGGAGTGTGATCCACAAGGTCTTCACAATCACACTGTCACCCCTTGTAATCTACATTATTATATAATTGTCTTCAGGAGTCCAGACTGCTGGGTTGGAGTTTGGTAGTTTCAGGTATTTACTTCTAGCTATTCCAATACATTAAAACCTAAGAGGTGTTATCTATATAGTGCATAAGAATGCCCACCAGAGTGACCTCTCGACTCCATTTGAAATCTCTAAGCCACTGAAACTATTTCATCTCATTTTGCATCCCCCTTTTGGTCAAGAAGATAGTCTCAGTCCCACGATGCTGGGTCCAGATTCATCCCCGGGAGTCATATTCTGCATTGCCAGGGAGATTTACACCCCTGGGAGTCAGATCCCATGTAGAGGGGAGGGCAGCGAGTTCACCTGTGGAGATGGCTCAGTTAGAGAGAGAGAGGGCCACATCTGAGCAACAAAGAGGTACTCAGGGGGAGACTCTTAGGCACAATTATATGCAAGTTTAGCTTCTCCTTTGCAGTAACGAGCTTCATAAGGGCAAGTCCCATGATCAAAGGCTCAGCACATCAAACCACCAGTCCCAATGTTTGTGACAACATCAACACCAGTCCAGGTGAGGATGTCCAACACTTCCACACCTTCCCCCAGATCCTTGGGGCTGGGGGTGGGGGGAGGTCACACTAAATTTTGAGGCAGCTGTTATGTGTAGCAATAGATAACCAAGAGATGAATCTAGGAAGTGCTGGTGGGGAATGGGGTAACTGAGTCAGGGAAGGGAAGGAAACCAAAATAGTGTGCATTAGGCAGCAAATTACCACTGTGGGCAACTGGAGTCCATTCCACCGGGGAAATCTGAGAGGTAGTATAGAAAACACCTCAGAGTTATTTCTTCCTCCACTCCCCTCCCACACACACCCATGGGCGAGGAAGACGGAGAATGCAGTCTACAGTTCCCATCTGTCTTTGGCTCAGGGCTGCTCCCTGAGAGCATTAACTTCCTGGCACTTATGGCCCACTGCTGGCAGCTAAGAGAAATCTCCCAAGTGAAGAGAAGCAGGTGCTTGCAATAGGAAACTGTGGGCATATCCTGGAACAGGGAGTGCTAAGGAATACAGGTGGGGCACTGACAACATTTGCTACAGCCAGCCTAAGGAGGCAGAATTTTATTTTGACACTTATGAGGGCTGGAGGGAGTGGGGGAATTGAAATATTTAATGCAGCAGAGTGATGTGTTCAGATATGAATTAGAAATCACCCTGATGGTGGCTGAAGGGGCCAGACTCTCCAGATAGGAAGCTGTATATTTAGGAAGACATATTTAGGAAACAGAATCAATAGGAAATACAAAAGGGAGGTAAGGATAAATTTGAGGAACTTCAGAGACACTCAAGCAGAGATGTCCAATAAGAGGCTGGATCTTTGTGCCTGGAGTTCTAGCATTTGGGGCTGTAGATACAGACTTGGGAGTCATCAAGGGTCAGGTGAAACAAAGTGAAAGGATGAACAGACACAGGCAGAGTGTGTCCAGTGAGAAAGGAAGGTGGCCAAGAGAACCTTGGAGAAGAGTGTTGTCACAAAGCCAATGCAGGAGAAAGTTTCAAATGAGAAAGAGTGATCAGCCTTAGGTGACATGAGGTAGTTCACCGGATTTGGTTCCTGGAGATTGGCATTGGCCAGGGTCTTTGGCCAATAGGAATAAAGCCCACTTGAGCTAGCTTGGGGAGGGTGGTGGGTATCATAAGGATCAAGTGGAATCTTGAGGAACCAAGTCACTGGAAGCACAGCCTGGCCTCAAGCATACTAGAAAGTCATCATGCAGCCACTTTCTCCAGCTTTTCATTCTCTCTTGGGGTGCACGGTCTCTTAATTGCTGCATATTCACATGGTTTACTCCATGAACACTGGCTTCTCTGTAAGTCTTTAAGATCCTGCTCTTCTACCTTGCTAGTTTACAATTGGGGTTTAGCTGTATTTTATTGCATAGTCTTGGGAGAAAATCTGATCACCTCTGGAATTTGGATCAGTCATCCACTCTATCAGTTATCTATTGCTATGTAGAAAACTGCCCCAAAACTCAGTGGCTTCAGGCAACAAGGATTTATTATGTCTCATTGTGTGTTGACCTCATTTCATTCACATAGCTACATTCAGCTGGAGGATCAGCTGAGCTGGAAGGTCCAGGATGACTCACTCACATGTTTGGCGACTGGTATTGGCTGTTGGCTAGTTCTCTCACATTCTCTTCCATGTGGCCGCCCATCTTCCAGGAGGCTGAACAGATTTCCTTGCACAGCCATCTCAGGGCAGTGTTTCCAGAGAGCAATGGCTGAGCTACAAGACTGCTTGAGGCTTAGGCTCCAAATCTTGTATATAATTTCTGCCACATTCTATTGGTCAAAGCAAGTTACAAGTCCAGCCTAGATTTAAGGGGTGGGGCAACAGACTGCACCTCTTGATGGGAGTTGCTGCAAAGAATATGTGGTCACATATAATGTACCACATCCCTCATGGTTTGATCAGCTGCTGGCTAGAGAACAGGGTCACCTGATAGGATCCAACTGTCTATCCCCACTCTGGCTGAGTGTGGTAAAGGCATATACCCAGCAAGACATGTTGCCATTTTACTGGAATGATGGCAAGTGGTAGTGAGCTGGATGCTACTAGGTCTTAGAAATTATGTGGTGCCAGTGAGAGCAGAGAGATCCTACAAACAATAATCCTTTTTTTTTTCTTTTTAAATTGTGGATGTCAATGTACTAAGGGGCAAGAGCCAGTAGAGAGGAAAATGTTGAATTTAATAAAGAGGGAATGGTAATGGCACAAGATCCCTTTGTTGGGGGTTGGTAGCTGGGGCTGTGAGCACAAGATAAGAATTAGGCTAAGGCAGAAAGAGAGACATCCTCCACTGAGGCTTGGTGAAAAGAAAGAAGGAGAAGGACAATTGGCAATAGTTTCAGAGAGTGTGTGGGAGCTGCAAGGGTCTGAAAGTTAAAGGAGCTGCCATGTCTCCATGGGGTTTGTAATGGACACATCTACTGAAAAAAAGAATGAGAGGGGGTGCTCAAAATCTGGAGGGAAGAGGTACTGCTTTAGTGTAGCTGTTCTGGGGCAAGCTGAGTAATCTTCCCCTGCCAGCCACAGATGGCCACATCCTGATCCACCAAACCTATGAATACGTTATCTTCTATGGTAACTGGGATTCTTCAAATGTGATTAAGTGAAAGATCTTGAGATGGGGAGATTATTCTGGATTATCCAAGTGGGCCCAACTTAATGATGGAAAAGGATCAGCGTGAGGGAGAAGGTGATGTGAAGAAGCAGAGGGAGCAGAGTTAGAGAGAGAAGATGCAGTTGACTTTAATGATGAAGAAAGGTGCCATGAATCAAGGAATGCAGAGAGCCTTTAGAAGCTGGAAGAGGAAAGGAACAGATTTTCCTTTGCAGCCTCCAGAAGAAACCAGCCCCAATGACATCTTGATTTTAGCCCAGTGGAACTCACCTGGCTTCTAGAACTACAAGAAATAAAATGTGTATTGCTATAAGCCACTAAGTTTGTGGTGATTTGTTACAGCAGCAATAGGAAACTGGTACCTCTTCCTCTTGGAGTTACTGTAGGGAAGATAATGCACCAAAAACTCTTACATTTATCCTGCATATGCTTTTCTAACCTATAAGATCGCAGGAGGGTGTGGGGTGTGCTCTTCCTTTTGCTCCTGATCCTAAAGGAACTCCTGATCTTGAGCAGAGCAAAAGGCTAAATCTTTTCTTTTGCAAATAGGAAAAGTTGCAGATGTGATAACAGCTTCCTCAGGACCCTTGCACAGGCAGTTTCCTCTGCCTGGACCATCTTTCCCCTTAGCATATTGCAGGTCTTTGCAATAAGGACCTTCTGGGTTAGGCCTTCCCTGATTACTTAATTTAAAATTGCAATCTAAACCCCACCCTCCTCACATGCATATGCACATATCGCTCCCCTTCTCACCCCTCCTGCTTTATCTTTATCCATTTAACACACTCTGATGGATATTTATCTTATATGTATTTGTTTATTATCTGTTTTCTGTTCTCTAGAATATAAACTCTGCAGTGGTAGGGATATTTTCTGTTCTGTTCATGACCACATCCTAGCATCTAGTATAAGGCTTGGCATATTATGAGACTCAATAAATATTTGTTGAATGAATGAATGAATGAAAGAACAATTCAAAAAAAAAAATGTTGTTAAACACAAGTGAACTGGACCTGCTTCTGTTTCCTAAGGGGAACGTGTCATGGTGGCATAATTCATATTCCAGGAGAAATAATATTTCTGTCCCACTCCCTTTCTCCTGCAAAGACTGGAGGAGGGAGAAGAAAAGGAGGCACCTGGGAGGATAGCACCCCATTTAGACAGAGTACATGCTGCACTTTAAAGTATGCAAAGGGAAGCCTGTTATAAGGCAGGGATTACAGTAAGAGAAAATGGGAGACTGGAGGAATGTGTATATTTGGAGTTTTTGAGAAGAAAATAGTACCAAGTGGGCAGTGAATTAATCTCACCCACTACGGTAGAATGACTGACGGGCTTTTCAGAGCAGGAGTGCTTTCATACTAGATTTTAAGTTACTTTGAGTTTCTACCATGTAAACTCACTCTGTCTTCTCAAAACTTTAGTATAGTCTCTCCAAGCAAAGGCCTTGCATGAAATTCTGAGGCACAAATTGAGGAGAAGGCCTAAATCCCACCATCTGAGTTGACACATTTTGGAGCAGGAAGAGCAAGTAGAGAAACTGAAGTGACACAGAAATGGAACGTAGTTGCAACAGAAGGGCAGAGCTGGGGATGATCCTGAGAATGTAAGGGCCTGAGAATTTGTGGGAAATTCAGGAAATGTTTTGAAGCTAATATAGTCGCTTATCAGATTTCAAGTGACTGATGATTGGGTTGCTATGGTACAGTACATTTGTATGGCACTTTATAATTTACAATACCTTTTCACATGTGTTATGTCAATTTTATCTTCACCCTGAACCTAACAGAGAGATTATGTAGTTTACCCAAGATCTTATGAGTTTCAAGGCTAGAGCTGAACTTTGGGTCTTTGGACTAGAAGTATATTACTACATTACTCTTAGCATTGCAGGTTCAACATTTGAGCTTTCACCTATTTTAGAAGTTCATGGTATAAGGTAGTTTTGACTTTTTTGCCAAGGAATAGGTTAGAATCATCTGTTTTGGGAGGTTGGTCTGTAGTAGGAAGTGTCTTAGCCATTGAGTGAGCCTGTTCAGGTTTGCTAATGCTGCCATTATGCAAAATACCAGAAATGGATTGGCTTTTATAAAGGGGGTTTATTTGGTTACAAATTACAGTCTGAAGGCCATGAAAATGTCCAATTAATGCATTAACATGAGTATAATCTTCACCGAAGGAAGGCCAATAGTGTCTGGAAAACCTGTTAGCTGGGAAAGCACATGCTTGGCATCTGCTGATCCTGGGTTGTGTTCCAGCTCCTCTCTCAACTCCTGTGCATTCTTCAAAATGTTGCTCTTGGGGTGTTGTTTGTCCTCTCTTAACTTTGCTGGAGCAAATACTGGGCTAGCATCTCCAAAGTGTCAGCAAAACGTCTACTTTCAATGGCCATTTCCAAATGTCTTTCTCAGCTGCTCTGAGGTCCTTCTGTTTATGAGCTCTTTTATAGGACTCCAGTGATTAAATCAAGACCTACGCTGAATGGGTGGGGCCCACACCTGCATGGAAATAGTCTACGCAAAAGTATAACCTACAGTTGGGCTGGTCACGGTCTCCATGGAAACAAGCCCTAATTCAAAGGATCCAACATAATCAAGACTAAATACATCTGCCCCCACAAGACTGCATTAAAGAACATGGCGTTTTGGGGGACATAATATATACAAACTGGCACAGAGCCTGACTGCTTGCTCAGCACCCACAGCTCAACTCAGGTTTGCTATTCTGTACTATAGCACATGTTGGAGGATTCACAGATTTGGAAGATCTTGGGAGCTATCTGTGGCAAAGGGCAAAATGCAATTGGACTGAAACCCACTGCTATTTTCTGCCAAGATGTTATTTGGAGGGAAATTTAAGGAAAAAAAAAAAAAGATCCCAACTTCTCATACTCAACTTCAGTCTTTCATGGTTAAAAGCATGAATGGAGCATAGGTCTGGGTGGAATTTGCTCTTTGGGAAGATGTATTTCCACAATCCTCTCTCAGTTTAAACTGTTGCTATGACATTTTATTCAAAGTATTCTGACTCTTTTCCCGAGACTGCTCTTCTGTGAAAAATTACAATGATGCTCAAGCCAGAAATTGAACATGCAACAAATTACTCTTAACTCTGCTTCTTTTGGTTGAGGTGTGCGGGTTTGAATATGTTATGTCCCCCAGAAAAAGCCATGTTCTTTGGTGCAATCTTGTGGGGGCAGATGTATTCGTGTTTATTAGATTGAAATCCCTTGAGTGTTTCCATGGAGATGTGACCCACCCAACTGTGGGTGATAACTCTGATTAGATAATTTCCATGGAGGTGTAGCCCCAGCCGTTGAGCATGGGCCTTGATTAGTTTACTGGAGCACTATATAAGCTCAGACAGGAGTGAGCTTATCACAGCCAAGAGGGACACTTTAAAGAACGTGCTGTAGCTGAGACAGACATTTTGAAGATGGCCATTGGCAGCTGATGCAGACATTTTGGAGAACGCCCATTTTGAAACGCAACCTGGGATCAAGCAGACACCAGCCATGTGTCTTCCCAGCTAACAGAGGTATTCTGGATGCCATTGGGCATCCTCCAGTGAAGGTACCCAATTGTTGATGCATTACCTTGGACACTTTATGGTGTTAAGACTGTAATTCTGTTAATCAAATAAACCCCCTTTTATAAAAGCCAATCCATTTCTGGTGTTTTGCATTCTGGCAGCATTAGCAAACCAGAACAGCAGGGGAGCTATTTGTAGTTCTGGTTTGAATTAGATCAAAAGTATTTTATATTGACACTAATTTAAATGAGAGGTATGGTACTTTGAAGCTGTTATGTACCCCAGAAAAGGCCATGTTCTTTTACTCCACTTCTGTAGGTGTAGACCTATTGTAGGTAGGACCTTTTGATTAGGTTATTTCAGTTGAGATGTGACCCACTTCATCCAAGGTGGGTCTGAACCCTGGAGTCCTTTATAAGAGGACAAAACACACAGAGAAGCTAAGAGATGAAATTAAGAGAAGCTGACAGAAAAAGCCCCGGCAGAGCTGAGAGAGGAAGCCACCAAAGCCAGAAGCTGAAAGCCACAAAACCCAGGAGAGAAGGACCAGCAGACATTGCCATAGGCCTGTCATGTGACAGGAGTCTGGATTGCCAGCAGCCTTTCTTCAGAGAAGGTAATGTCCTGTTGATGCCTTGAGTTGGACATTTTCATGACCTAATTACTGTAAGTTATAAGTTAATAAATCCCCATTGCTAAAAGCCAGTCTACTTCTGGTACATTGCATTTCAGCAGCTTTAGCAAACCAAAATAAGGGGGAATTCCATTTAAATTTCTCTTGGACAAATATACCTGCAAATCAGGTTCATGGAATGGGAAATAAGTATACCTAAATTTTAATCCAAAAGATAATCCAAATATGAACCCAGGGTGGCAATCGTGTGACATTTTATTATTTACCTAGATCTAGTACAACCTTTTTTCTCTTCCTTTCTGTAAATCATTTTAGTATGCCCTGAATCCCAAAGGTAAATTTGTGGAAAATTAGCACTAAAGCTTCTATTTCTGTTTAGTGAGACTAAGTGGGTTTGGAGGTAATTTCTTTATGCTCTTGTTTTCACTTTTTATATTGTTTGATTTTAAAATTATGATTGTATATATATTTCAAAAACAATGCAGCTGTGATAAGTTAAATTGGTACTGTTTGCATCAGGGTCCAATTGGAAAAACAGAATCTCTACGAAGTTACAAATTCAGGATCTGATATGGGAATCAGACCTTACATGACAGTGGGAAGTGCTGAGGTGCTAAAAGCTTGAAAGAAAGTCTGGAGGATCAGAGAGAGAAACAACTAGTCAATCCTAGGGCCAAGTACACCCAGCCCATGAGGTAGGACCACAAAGAAGCATCTGAGAAGAAGCTGATGTCAATAGGGCTACACAGTTGGGCAACTAGTGATGGGTCTGAGGCTGCTGTTGGTTAGCAGGGCCAGCAGTCAGGAATAAGGGCGGGAACTGGAGCAGAGGAGATCAAGGACAAGCTGGAAGCTACCGGCACCTCTAAAGTGTCTGTCATTGATCCAACCATGATGATCTTCGAAAGTTTTGGTTATCAGTGGTGAATCCTGATTGGTCTAAGGCTTAGACTCTAAACCAATCATGGATAGCCAAGTCCCTTGTGAGGGATTGGTTAGGGGTGGACATGTGACCCAGTTCTAGCCAATGAGATGTGAGAAGTCTACAGGAGGGGGCAGTGCTTCTAAGCAAGATTTTTTCTTCCATTTATGTCAGGATGTGAAACCTAGAACTGCTGAAGTCATCTTGGACCATGAGAAGAACCAACTTTAAGGCAAGTAAAGAGTTGGAAGGCATCTGGGTCTCTGATGACACCATTAAGCCACTGATTGAACTATGCCAGAACTACCTTATTCTTAGATTTTTTGTTGTTGTTATGTAAGATAATAAATTTCCTTACTGTTCCAAAAAAAATTATAACTGTTGCTTCACGTTCTCACTCAAATTCCTCTTTTGGCCAACTCTAACCTAGAACCATCAGGGAGGAGATTCTGGGAAAGAAGTTTCCAGCTTAACCTGGATGACAGTACACCAGATACCATGAAACATCATACACATTTGATTCTGATCAAGGTCCTTAATAAAATGAAGTTGGGAGTAAGAAACCCACATATAATCGGTTTGCCACATTCTTTATAAATTAAACCTCTGAAACAGCCTCTTGTTTGCCTACATCTTATCACAAATTCAGAAAAGCCAGATATTGGAGAACTGTTTGTAGTGTGGATAGAGCAATATTTTCCACTTGTTGTGTGTAGATGAGGAAAATCTAAGCTGACAGACTCCATCGTTATTCCTCTTAACTCTGTAGAGTCAAAATCTTACAAACTCTAAGGCTGTTTCTTTCTGCTTCATACATCATCCACCAATCACTGTCAGATCACAGAAATTTCATTATAAGATGTACAGTGTGAATGGCCAGAAAAATGTCTAACTACTGCTTTATTTTCATCCCAGTGAAATAGTGTTTAGCACAGTAATTACCCACTCTCTGATAAAATGATACAAAGACCTTGATCTTTTAATATCACTCATTCATTCCACATATATTAAGCTTTACTGGGAGCCATGCAAGAGAGTACATATGTATGCATTTAGAATTAAAAAATCCTTGATAAGAGAAAACTGACAACAATGATACCAGAACACAAAAGAGAATACCTCAAAGATTCAACTCAGCTATGTGTAAAAGTCATGTCATCACAGCCATTTGAGAAGTCACCAACCTTTAAGACTATTATCACTTGATGATATTGTTAGGAGAGACATAATATGTATCAGATTAATTTCAGGTGTTTTGTTTCATTCCCCACTTTGTGCTTTTTCTACTCTTGCTTAGGAAGCACTGTTGCATGCTTAGATTTAAAACACAAATTAAGTGGTTGCTGAGTGTCGCTACAAAGAGAGAGACTGGCTTTGGTTCATCACTTTGAGAAGAGTCCTTTTGTTTATAATCACATAATGATATCTTGGAATATTCACTTTAAAAGGATAGATGCAGCATGGTAGCAAAATAATGTTATTAAAATTTGATAACCTGAAAACAGCCATTTGTGGTTCTTGCAGTACTTAGGCTCCTTCAAGATAGTAGTCTGAGTTCTCCTGAAGTGCATTATTTATGACCTGAAAGGATAAGTAAAGAACTATACGTGATTAAAAGAAATGTGGTCCAGTACAATACAGAGTTGGTGGCTGATGCATTTTCCTTAACTTCTCTCTAGCCCCATGGTAGTGGAAAGAGAAAGCACTTGGGAACCTGCCAGATTGGAGCTCAAAATTTGCTCCACCATTTTCTAGCCAAATGACTGATGGCAGGTTAGTCATCCTCTCTGAAACTCAGGTTCCTTGTCTGTAAAATGAGCCAAATGATATTGCTACTACTTGACCATTTTGACTTAAAAATGGCAATGTTATTTGGTTAAAGGTTGGTTTGGGGGGTAAGTGTCACTGAATATAAAACACTTGGCTCGCTGCCTACAACACTGTCAATGTTCAAGGGATCTTAATTCTCCCACTAAGATGCCTTTTAACTGGTTGGACTTTGAGGGCATTTATTTGGGTGTCTGCATCTGTTTTCTTCAGCCTCTGTTTTTTTTAACATGAAAAAAACACATTTTATTTTGAAATTCTTTCAAACTTACCAGTTACAAAAATAATACAAACCCCATACAGAGAACTCCAACATACCCCATCTCCCTAGATAACTCAATCCACAGTTTTGACATTTTGCCACATTTGCTGTGTCATTCTCTCCATCCATTTGTCTATCAATCCATTTTCTGAACACTTGAGTGGAGGTTGTATACATCATGTTCCTTGAACACTTGATACTGCCATGTACATTTTCTAAGAAAAAGGATATTCACATATGTATCCACCTGTTCTAGTTTGCTAATGCTGCCAGAATGCAAAACACCAGAAATGGATTGGTTTATATAGTGCTCCAGTAAACTAAACAAGGCCCATGCTGAATGGGTGGGGCCACACCTGCAGGGAAACTATCCAATCAGAGTTATCACCTACAGTTGGGTGGGGCACATGGACACTGAACCAATAGGTTCCAACCCAATCCACACTAATACATCTGCCCCCACAAGAATGCATTAAAGAATATGGCTTTTTCTGGGGGACATAAATATACAAACCGGCACACCACCTTAAGTGCAGTTACCAAGTTCAAGAAATTTAATGTTCCAATTTTTTTCATATATCCCCATAATGTCCTTTTGAGCCTTTTCTCCCCCTTTGTTATATCCATCCAGGATCATGTACTGCTTTTAATTGTCATTGTCTCTTTAGTTGCTAATTCTTTTTTTTTAATTATGGGATTATATAAACAACATAACCTTTCCCATCTCAACCCCTCCCAAGCATACCATTTAGTGGGATTAATTGCATTCCAGATATTGGGGTACCCTCACCACCTTCCATTACAAAAACCTTCCCATCTCCTCATACAGAAGCCCTACATTAACTCCCCATTCCCTCTGACCACTGCCCCTGGCAACCTGTACTCTAATTTCTGTCTCTATGGGCTTGCATATTCTCTGATATTTTCTTTGTAGTTACCATGGGGCTCCTCTAAGCCTTTTAAATCTTCCTAGTCTGTTAAGTCTCTCAATACAGACCCTTAATCATCATCTTTCTATGTCTATGTTAATTTTCATTCCAGAACCCAAATCATAAATTATAGGATCAGAAAAAACAGAATGTCAAACTGGTGAGAGTAGCTATGCAGTCTTGACCTCAGAATCTGTAGAATGTAGATGCCTCAGTAAAATTTAAATACAGTAACTCCCACCACATGCTCTAAATGTGAGCCAAAAAATGTAATTGTGTAAAATGCAGGTTGGGCTATTTTGAAATCAATGAAGGGACTCAGGAGAGCTTTCTGTGCAAGTTAGGAGCTTGTTCCGGTTTGCTAACGCTGCCTTCCTGCAAAACACCAGAAATGGATTGGCCTTTTATAAAGGGGGTTTATTTGGTTAAAAGTTACAGTCTTAAGGCCATAAAGTGTCCAAGGTAAGGCATCAACAATAGGGTACCTTCACTGGAGAAAGGCCTTTGGCATCCGGAAAACCTCTGTTAGCTGGGAAGTCATGTGGCTGGTGTCTGCTTGCTCCCAGGTGTCCTTTCAAAATGATGTTCTCCAAACTGTCAGCATCAACTTTCAACAGCTATCTTCAAAATGTGTCTCTAAGCTGTAACACTGAGCTCCTTCTGTCTGAGCACTTATAGGGCTCTCCATGGAAATAATCTAATCAGAGGTATTACCCATAATCAGATGGGTCAAATCTCCATGGAAATAAACTAATCCAAAGATTCCAACTTAATCTACACTAATACCTCTGCCCCACAAGATTTCATCAAAGAACATGTCATTTTGGGGGACATAATGCATTCAAACCAGCACAGTGCTGATCACCAGTCATGATACATCCAAATTGTGATGTCATGAGGTTCAGTGCATCAGGGTGTCCAGGAGAGAACCTAAGCAGGGACTCGGGCCTAGGAGAGGTGACCTGAGCTCTAGTTCATCTGCCCACCCAACCAGCTGGGGGACCCTCAGCTTTGGATTCCTCATCTGTGAAGTACAAGGAATCAGAGGCTCTCTTAGTCCCTCCCAGGGCTCATTTCTTTAATTCTGGAATTCCATTTTCACTGACACTGGTTAAATCCTGATCAAATCACATGAATTCTGTTGGGTTTAAGATGTGTTATCTAGTTCATTGTGGTTAGTGTGCATTTTGTGGAAATGATTGCAGTCTTCCTTAAGCAGTTCCAGAAGATGTTAAGTATGCACAAATAAATATGCTTCTCAAAATCATAAGTGGTGGGGAAAGAAAGGGCACTGCTACCATTTATCCATTCATTCAATGAAATATCTGAGGGCCTATCATTTGTTATTGGACATATGAAAGTGAACAAAACAGACAGATATCCCTGCTCTTTATATTTGGGGATGAGGGACAGGGCTAGGGAAGAAAACAGAGAGTAGGCAACAAATAAATCTAATAAACAAGGAAATAATATATTATGAGGTGTGGGTACTAAAGTGAAAGTCAAGCAGGGTGAGGGGCTGGAATGCCAGCAGTGAACAAACGGGGCCACTTCTTGTAGCATTCCAGAGAAAGGCTCTGGCCCTCAGTCAGCTCCTCCTCTGGCTTTTGAAAGAACCCTGCAGGCTGGGTTCAGGCTGCCACTCATTCAGCAGCCACCAGCTTCTAGTGCCAGCAGTGATGAGACGGCTAGGTAGGCACCTTAAGATAGAAAACATCCACTCATACAAATCTCACATCCAGTGGAAGTGCTTACTCTGTAAGCTGTTAACGCTTGGCTCCATCTAGGCCCAGAACACACACATACACATATACACACACATGCACACAGGTCAAGACTAGGACCATTCCTAATTTTGTGAAAAGACCTTCCTTAATTTTGTGTTAAAATTTTGCGTGTAGCCTAAGCTATACAACATTCTGGAAAAGGAAAAACTGTGGAAACGAAAAAGATCAGTGGTTGCCAGTGGTTCAGGTATTCAGGCGAAGAGATGAATGGGTGGATTCTGGGGCATTCTTAGGGGCAGTGAAACTACTGTGTGACACTGTCGTGGTGCGTGCATGACATTATGCATTTGTCAAAACCCACAGAACTATACAACACAAAGAGTGAACCCCTGGTATAAACTATGGACTTTAGTTGTTAATAATGTATGATATTTGTTCTCAATTATAATGCGTATAGCACACTAATGCAAGATGTTAATATGGAGAGAAACTGGGGTGGGAATGGGGAGAAGAGGATCTGGAACTTTCTGTGCTGTCTGAGTAATTTGCTATAAACTATAACTGCTCTAAAAATAAAAGTTGATGTGTTTTTAATTTTTTGCTTTTTTTTTTTTTCTAAGTAGCCTAAGAAGTTCCAAGAAATAGGTAAGGCCTCAAAGTACCAATTCTCTTAGTTTTCCTCTAGCTCAAAGTGTCCACCAAGACCAGCAGCATTAGCATCATCTGTGAATTTGCTGGAAATCTCAGACAACCGTAATCCCTGCATAGAAAATCCCTGACACTCACCCTTGTTCCTGTCCACCAATGGTTGCTTCTCCAAGTTCTAAGACCCGAATCCTTCCCCCAATGCCTGTGTGGTTTCAGGAAAGCTGTGGCTCCCAGGATGTATCCCCGGCACAGTCCAGCATGCAGAGCTATGGATGCAGGGCTGCTGTCCCAGCTGCAGAGATAAAGTGGGGCTAAAACAGTCCTTGTACCAAGGTGGCCTGGTCCCAAGGCTTCCTCCTGCAAAGAAGTTGGGATAGAAAGGCCACAAGTCAGCACCCTCTATTCTCATTATTCTCCAATAGATTTCACGTTTCTGCCCCACAGTTTGTCTCTGCACCACCTTCTTCTCCCAAAGTGGACAGCATCCAGGACCTGCCTGCTCTCTATGGCCGTTTGTGCAATGGAATTTTGTATGTTGCCATTCCTTTCCCAGATGATGCCCTCTCTCTGTCCCTAGCTGGGCCTCAACAAAGAAAAGCAGGATTCAAAGACCATGTCCCTCTTAGGCAGTATTACGATGGTTGACACCAGGCACTCAATGTCCAGAAGAGTCATACATCTTCTAACAGGCCCATGCAGGACCCTCGGGGGTGAGCCTCCCCACAATGTGCCCCCACCCCTGCTTTTCCCAGATGTCTAGACCAGCTCCCACAGTGCTCATACAATGGCAAAATACTGATGTAATGGCAAAGTCCTGGCTCCATGATTCAGTGGTGTATGATTTTGGGGAAGTCACCAAGTCCTCTACATTCAAAAGTTTTCATCAGGAGACAGAGATAACACAGAGTAACTCAGGAAGTTTAGGATAGTAAACACATACTCTTTCAACAGAACTTGGTTCACTCTTGTCTTGCTCTCTGTCAACATTGCGATCAGAGTTACACCCTGGGGTTGCAGGACTTGCACTCATGTCCTCATACACCTGGCTGTCATGTGCCACTTGCATTCCTTCTCCTGGTTGAACAACAGTAGGACACAGATTCTGGTGGTTACTGCTGAGTGGGAACTGACGGAAAGTCCATCCTGTGTGAAACTCCATGTCCACCGTCGGAAGGCCATGTGTCAGAGCCACCAGCACTGCGGAGCTGCCAGGGTTTCCCTGGCACATAACAGGCATCCATGCACCACAGGTTTCCATCTTTTCTCTGGGAACACATGGAAGGTCAGGATGTGAAGGATCAATTATTCTCCTAATATGGACAGCATGTGAGGAAGCTATTATGGGTCATCCACTATTTGTTGCTTGGGGTTTATCAGTTCATACACATCACACACACACACAAACACACACACAATACATCTCCATAGACAGTCATCACTGTCTTCTCAGGGTTTTTGATTTAAATATAAGCAATTGCCTTGCTACACAGTGGCAATGGTTGACTCCAATGAAATTTTTACATTTTTTCTTTAATGCCCTTTGATGTTGCCATCCCACAGACTTGATTTGCAAGGCTCCAAACTGTGGGATTATGCAATTTAATATGCTCTAATTCTACTTACAGAGAATGGCATGTCAGTCATTTGAAAAATGGTAGAGGGGTGCAATGGGAAATGAAAATGAAGAGGTGTTTCAAAATTTCCATACTTCCAACACACCTCAATCTCACAAAAACAAATGACATGTGAAACTATGCAAGTACAATGTATAAGACATGGTGAGGTAGGTTAGATGTATAAAACATCTTGCACACCCTGGGGCACCTTCAAGGCCTGCTGCAAGGTGAAGGCATTGAAGATAACAATAAATTCTTCTGAAACCCAAAGCAGTTAAAGAAAACAGAATATATTACTTGACTACAAGTTAGGGATTATAAATTCTCAAGAGTACTGGGATGCCTGAGATAAAGACTAATAAGGAGGGCAACAGATAGCAGCAAGGGAATGGAAAATTCCAATCCCAAAACCTCACCTACAGCCCCCCAGTTAGTTCAGAGGCTTCAAAGACCAAATGACAATCTATATTGTAAATGTGTCCAGCAATAAAATGCACCATCTCTAACCCCACATTCCTTTGTTTACACTAATAAAAACCCATGTGCCAAACAGCCTGGCACGTGTGTCTCTTGAGCATGCCCACATGCTTACCCCCTTAAGCATGCACTCTTTTGCCTTCAAGAAAG